>NC_087456.1:25552307-26169230 GCF_036321535.1 Camelus dromedarius
GCTGAGAAGCTGAGGAATAAGAAAACATGGAATGGACAGAGCAGGAAGAAATGATTAATGTCTGCTATGGTCTCGTGTCTGCTTGCAGAACAAGCACTGTGGCGGCCAAGCGTGTCTTCTCCCTTGTTGCTTGCGTTGTGTGGCGTGTACGCCAGTACTCTGCCTCCCTTCTTTCTTCCTATTGTATTATGTAAAGATTATCGTGTTGTGGGAGCATTTTAAAGCTTAGTGTTCAGGTTACAGACTATTCTAGACTACAACTGGGTGGCAAAAAGAGTGAACATCACTCAGAGATGCATGCCGTGCCTGTTGCTCAGGGGTGGACACATTGACTCTTGGGACTCTGGGTCTCCTCTTTTTAGTGAGAAGGCAACAGAGTTCTCATTGTTGGGAAGGGTGGAGCATCAAAGTATAAAGATGCTCCTCCTTTCTGAAAGTTCAAATATACAGAGAAGAGTCTGTGTCAGTGTGAGAAAACGAACGTGCACTTATCAAGTTCTTGCCTCTAGTTCCAGGCCACCTACTATGCTCTGCTCTGTGATGCCAGGGCAGCGACTCTACACAAAATATTTCTCCTTTGTCATCTGACTCCTGGGAGACTGCGAGACTGCAGGACTGTGGCATCCCCCAGAACTGGCCCTTTGCCACCAGAGACCACAGTTGGCTGCCATTTCCAGCTTCTTTTAACACCCCCAGAACCAGAGCCCGCTGACGTTCCCATTGTAGCACCCGCAGTTCTGAGTTCCAGCTCATGGGAACCCCGCATCAATGGCCCTCCTTCTTCAGGGTCTTGAGTCCCAGCTTTGCGAGGTCTTTCCTCTGGTCCTGAGGGGCTGCACAAGCCCGTCTCAGGTCTGAGTCCAGCCCCTCTGAGACCTCCCCTGAGCTTGCAGGTTCTAACTACTAACTTCTTCCTTTGATTCCCCTGGGCCCTACTTCCTGCGGTTACTGTCTCCATGTTATCTCCGTGTTTTCCTTTTGCTTTTCAGTTCTCTAACACCTGTTCAAGCAATTCCCTGTATTATCTCTGCTGAAACATGGATTTTGTTTTCCTGATTGGACCCTGCCTGGAAAAAGAAAAGCTAAAAGCTATAAAGACTCCCGATGAAAAAGGACAGAATGGGAAGAAAGCTGGAGGGGTCCCTGGTCCAGAGCATGTACCATATTCTCATGGAGAGGAAACAGGACCCCCTTCACTGGCCGTGGAGTGAGTTCCTTGGCTAACCCACCTGTCAGCCTTCACGTCTATCCTCTGGGAATACTTCCCTGTCCATTTTCCCAGGGATGCACTGGGGGTTCTCCATGTCCTCTTGGTGAGTGTTTGATGATTTCATGGGGAATGAGCAATCCCAGGGCTTCCTTCATTGGCTTTGGCTTTGTCTAAACACACAATTTCCTGATAACCCTGGTCAAATTTTAATCTAATTTATTCACTCAACTCAAGGGCTAGTAAGCAAAACCAGAGCTATTGTGGGTTGGAATTTGGCATGGGCATTTCTCATTTCTGACCGAAGACCTTGGTTCTCTTATTATTAGCAAGTATTTATTAAGTATATGCTGGGTGGTAGAAATGCCTCAGGGAATAACATGCAGTCCTTATTACAGATAATCTCATAGCTGAGTGGGGAGCGATTTGGATGGGAGAAAAATGAGCAAGTTGGGCATCTTAGCTTAGGTAGTTCTGGTTGTGATGACAAAAGAGAACATGATGCCTGCATGGCGTGGTCAGGGGATGCTTCAGTCTCGGTGAGGCCGGGGGAGCTTCCCAGTGAAGACAGTAAGACAACAGGAATGAGGAACACTCTAAGCAATGGAAAGTCAGAGAAGCATGACAGGTATTAATTGCTCTGCAGAACTGGGCAAAGGGAAGGGAGGAATCTTTTTTTTTTTTTTTAACTCAAAAGAAAACTAGCTCAGGTTCATACACATCAGATTTGCCAAATATTCACTATTTCTTCCTTGCACTTCCTCATTTTTCTGAATTTGCTAAAACTTGAAAGGCTTGCACAGTCCAGCAGGTGGTCGTCCCTCCGACCTGATCACCCAAGAGCGAAGAGCCTGGGGTCAGTCTGTTATTGCTTTTGCTTCTTGCTGCCACTTGGTGACACTGTTGACAGTTGGACCCACGTAGTCTACAAAGATGATGCTGTACCAGAGACCTGCTGCTGTGGATCCTGGAGGTCGGAGGATCCACATCTCAGAATCAGCCTCTGGCGGGAGGAGTGCCTCGGCCTTTAGGTCCTACACAGGGTCATTCTCTGAGGTGATAACTCCAGCGGGAGTGTGATCTCAGGACTGAGTCAAGCATTATCCCCTACAGATCTAGGGTTTCTGATCTCTTTCCTTTCTTCTCCGAGGACTCGGACCACCAGGGGTGAGACAGCTTTTCTTTTTCAATCCTGGAATTGGGTGAGTTCTTTTTGCCCACTCTTCCCTGGACAGTTAGAATAGCTGTACACCTCCTCAGGGCCACCTCGTCTTCTCCAGAGTCTGATATAGATCGCTCTCTCCATACTGTCCCCTCTTTGGGTTGAAAACAATGCATTCAGAGCCTCGAGATTCTTACTCTTCTAAAGATGAGCAAAGTTATCTAGTATCGTTTTCAGAAGAGTAAAAAAAGAAAAAAATCCAAGTTAAATATTCAGCAGGACATTCCACTACAGAAACATTATAGGGACTGAAAACTGTTTATGACAGAACTTTGGGAGGTTTGGGGAAGGGACAGTAAGACATGAGATAGTGGAAAACGAGGACATAGGTGCACAGGAAAGACCTTGGTGCCGTGCTCACGGGTCTGGGCTTCCCTCTGAAGGCAGTGGAGAATCCAGGAAGGATTTAAGTGAAGGGGCAGGAAGTATTTGGATTTTAGAAAGCTGCTGTTGCACCTTCTAGTGAGGAGGACTGATCGCAGAACGCATGCTTTTACAAAGCTAACAGCAAATAGGAGCGCAACTTTAGTTGCTGCGAGACTTCATCTTCAACTGAGCCGCTGGTTCGATCAAAATTTCTAAAAGCATTTACCCCCAAAGAGTGACCTTATTGGATCTTTGAGAGCACACTGAATGTAGCTTGTCACCAAATTGTCACGGAATGAAGCTTTTTTAATCAGAAGTTTTCTAAAAACACTTATCCATCTATGTTTGTTATGAAGTATCTTCTTCCAAAATATAAGAAGGAATTTAAATGATGTCATCAGCCATTGAGGGTCAAATTGTTCATCCCTAAGCTTTTGAAGACAGAAACTCTAACCTTGAATTTGTTTATTTCTAAATTTTTGCTCTTTCCTCATTTCTTTCTGACATTTTGCCAATATCTGCTAATACTTCTGTAATAGCTGTAGTTACTAGAACTCCCAATAGTTCATATCTTGGAACTAAAGATGGATGAAACCAGCTGTATTGGGGGTTTGGTGAACATCTTGAACTATTTTTCAAACCATGTTTGGGGTTCAAGGAAAACCAAAACATATTTTCATATTTTACCAAGAACTTTTTTTCCACCTCAGTTTTAAAATGATGTCTATTTTAAGGGAAATTTAATCCATATGTTACTAAATTCCTTACACTTACCTCATCAAAATTTGGTTCTGTAAGAGCTATTTGATGTGAAAAAAGCCTTGGGAGTTATTTTATGAGATTTTTTTTAAGGGGAATTTTTTCCCTGGAAACAGGAAGTCAAATTTGCTAGGTGAAGATTGACCCAAAGACACTTTTTGCCAACTGTAAATTGCCTCATCAGCCAAAAGACCTGAATTTCAAGCAAAATTTTGACTTGTCAAAATTTACGTGAATCCCGATGATGCTAACATTAGTATTTTTTCTTTGCTTTTTCCCATCACAGTAACTATTCTTGCCAAGTGCTAATTTGTATGACAATACTGTCACACTTTTAAAACAGAAAAAAAACTTTCTCAGTTTTAATTTAAATTTGAGAGTCCCAATAATATTTGAATTTTCTATCTGTCTCATTTATGCTAAGATTTGCTTATATTATCACCCATAAAGCTCAAAGGATCCACCTCCTCAAAAAAACCCAAAAAAGCAAAAAACACAGGTTATTAAAAATGTAGTAACTACTCTTTCTACTACTTAGACACTTATCTTCAGTCACTGTTTTTAGGCAGCTTTCAGAGAGTTGTTAACAGTGTGTGTTAACAACGAAAGCTGAAGCCCTCTTTCCAAACCTGCTGAGTCAAAGTCTCTGTTTTAATGGAACAGTAAAGATATGCTGGCCAAGGCTGACAACATATCATTCATGAAATACTGCATGTGCAAACCATCTGAAAACCGTAAGATGCTATGAAGATTCACTCTTCTAACATTTATTGAGTATCTACTATATACAAGGAAATAGAGGAAACAAATGTCACTGAGTGCTAGCTGTACACCAGCATTTGCATAAATGAACTATTTCACTTAAACTCATCAGACCATTACAATGTGGGTGTTTGTTTGTTTGTTTGTTTGTTGCTTTTTCCCCCCCAAGTTTACAAATGGGGAGAGAGTGTGGCAAAGAGAATTAGTGGCTTACCTGGTGTCTATTCTCTCCTTCTTCTCTGCAGTGGTGACTGACTACCCCCGACAATGGTGACATTTCCCAGCTTCCCCATTGGTGGACATGGCCCTGTCACCCAATTCTGGCCAATTTTAAGATGCCGGTAAGGAGACCCTGGGTAGGGCTCCTGGGAAATCCAGTTAAGAGAAGGCATTTCTCTTTAGTCCTAACCTTTTCCGCTTAGCCGTTCATCTAGCTGGAATTTGGAAGTGGAGCCGCCCTTGTGTGATTGCACAGCAACTAGGAGGAGGATGGAAGCCATTCTTCCAGGAGGCCTTGGTCATGAGGGAATAAATCCTGATATTTGTTTGACGGGAAGCCCATCACAATCTTAACTGATGCAGGGAGGTCAGGTGGTTTGGGCCTGGTGACCCACAACTTACTTGTCGAGGTGGGAAGTGAACTCCTTTCCCTTGATCCAAACACATGGTCTTTTACTTATGATTTTTTTGATGAGCTCTGCATTCCTAAAATTGACAGACAGGCAAGATGAGGTACGGGCAGAATTACCTGTGAGACTAAATGGAAGAAGAGATACTGGAAGAGAAGAGAGAGACCAATGAAATGTGACTGTATTATTATTGTTCTTAATAATCATTCCTAAGACCATTATCAGCAGTTGTAGTCATAGTGATAAGATTTTGGCCGAGGATGCTGTTACTTTACACTTTCCTTTCTAGAGCTCTGGAGGGTGCACAAGTAAACCATGGTAAATATTGATCTCTTCCAAACCAAGTCTATTCCCTTCAGGTTCAAATTCAACCCAACGCCACCTGAAGGCACACACTTTTTCTGCTTAGATGCAGAACAAAGCTCCAGGAGTGTTGGAAAAACGAGAAGTTTCCAGCAAAAATGCTTCAGAAGAAAGAGGTGGAGAGTCCCTTGTTGCTTCTCCTTCGCAATACTTGTCTTGAAGATGCTCACAGGAAATGTGCCACAGAACCACCTTGACTTGAGGTCTGCCTACAAAACCGTGCAGCTGCTCATTGGAAACAGCTTTCACTGAGACCTCACCACTTCCCCAGTTTCAAAAATGATATGATCATTGTTTTTTTTTTTTTTAATTTTGTTTTGAGCTGGGAAGTGAAAACAGGAAGCATAGACAGTGTGGAGTGAAGGGTGCTAAGGAAGTGGGGAAAGGAATACTACGGGCCCTGACAAACTTTCAAAGTGGAGTTTATCCAGGCTGAACTTGCACTGGCTTTCCTGCACCCTCAAATCTTTCCTTCTCTCAACAGACCTTGCCAGCAACCCCCAGAAGCCCCCTGTCTTCCTACTACCTGGACCACTGCAATGTGCTCTTATACTCAATTTTCCAAATGCACCTTTCCCAAACTTTCTAATGCACTGACATTAATTCTTCCTCTTTTCTCTCTTGTAATAAGCCTCTTCGTTTTGTAGGAGCTCAGCAGATGTTCAGAAACCAAAATGATTAAACTATTTGCACTAAAGTAAGAACAATGGATGATTCTACTATGATCTTCCAAGAGGTTTTTTTTTTTTTTTTTTTGGTTCATAAACTGTATATTTTTGTTATATACCATTTAAAATATTGTTGGGAGAAATTTCTTTGAGCAGGAAAACTGCTTATTATTAAATATGTATTTAGTCAATTCTTGTTTTAGTTGAAGGTTAGATGAACTATGGGAAAAGAAAAATGCACAAGGCACAAAGAAGTGCTCAAAAAATGTTGACTGAGTCATGTGTCTATTCAAACTCTCACCATTAATGTCCAATGGCCTGGTGGTATAACAGTGATGCATCTTTTTAACTATGAGTCAGATCAAAATTATTTAAGTCTTCTATCCTATTTAAGACCTGTACTAAATGTCTACCATATCCAAAACACCACATGAGGTTCTGAGTGATGGGAGACTGATAGAAAGATGAAAAAGACATGGTACCCACATTTAAAGGGACTTGTGACATAGTAGAGAAGGCAAACACATGTGTAAATGATATCAAAGATGAGGCCTGGTGTGAGGGTGAGGACAAGAATGCTGAGATTGTGGTGACTTTGCAATGGGCCAGATTCCTGGTCCAAACTACAACATTGGAGCTACTGATAAATGTTATTCCAGAAGAACAGATTGAGGGTCAGTCTGGGACCTATAGCTTATAGCATCAAACACATACCATGTGTGTTCACACTTTATAATTTTTTTCAGGTGCTATTGTTGCTTCTCATAATTTTTTAAATTCTAGGAAATAGATCCATATATAGGAGGGTGTGTGACCAAAAATTTTATTTCCATCTTGTTGACTAATATGTTCATTGAGTTTAGCCCTTGTATTAATAAGAATTCTCCAGAAATACAGAACTAATAGACTCCTTCTATTTATCTATCTCCTATCTATCATGTTTATATATATAATAGATTTATATAAGATATATATATATATACACACACACACGTACATCGTGTGTGTGTGTGTGTGTGTGGAGAGAGAGAGACAGAGAGAGAGAAAAAGGTAGAGAGGGAGAATGAGATTTAATATAAGGAATTGGCTCATAGAATTAAGGAGGTTGACAAGTCCCAAGATCTTCAGTTGGTATGTTGACATCTGGAGACCAAGCAGAGTCAATGGTATAATTTCAGTCCCAGTACAAAGGCCTGAGAACTAGGAGAACCAGTATTGTAGCTCCAATCCAAGTCCAACAGAATCAAGATTCAAGAAGAGCAGATGTTGCCATTTAAGTCCAAAGAAAGAAGAAAAATTATGTCCCAGCTTGAAGGCAGTCAGATCAAAGGAATCTCTTTTACTCAATATTTTTATTTTATTTAAGCTTCCAACTGATTGGATGAGGCCCACCCACATGAGGAGGGCAATCTGATTTACTCAGTCTATGGACTCAAATGTTAATCTAATCCAGAAACACCTTCACAAACACACCCAGAATAATATTTGATCAAATATCTGAGCACCTTGTGGCTTAGTCAAGTTGACACACAAAATTACTCATCACATCCCCAGAAAACTTTTAGTTACATACAAAGTTTATTTTACTTTTTAACAAGATAAATATTTACCAGAACTAAAAAATCCAAAGGATGCCATGCACTTGCTAAAATCAACTTCCAAAGAGTTTTTCCAAGAGCTTTTTGGACTTTGGACTCTCAATGTCTACACTGAAAAAGATAATACTCATATGTATGTATTTGTATGTTCTCCGTGACTGCTATGAATTCAGCTACATGTATAGTGCTCGTTGTCTTCTAGAAAGTACTAGTAATAGCTGGGATTCTCGGAGTGTCCGAAGATTACTTTTTATGTAAGGAAATAATCTGACCCAATGCAATTTCTCTAATCTGGAAATGGGAGAAAGCTACCATCCACAACCCCAGATTAAATCAGAAAATATTGTATAAACAAAGTGATCTTATGGTAGTGCAGTGGTGGTAGGGGTGGTGATGGTGTTGAAAGTAAGAGGTTACTATTACCAAGAACACATATTGATCCTCATTTCTACCCAATTACAGATTCCCCTCAGCTGAAGAATTAGACTTGTATTTCTTTCATGTTCTGAAAGCATCTGGTGCAAAGCCCAACACATAGTGAGTGGTCAGTAAATTTCTGTGTGTAAATTTTAGCTTTTTCAACAAATAGCCAAAGCGCTGAACACCACATTCTGCTTTGTGCCACTATGCTGCATTTCAGGCTGTGTGCATCAGTTAAGACGTGTGCGATTATTTTAGAGTTTCACATCAGCAATTACGGCCTTTACAAAAATTTAGGGAGGTCTTATTTATTCATAGTATCTCTTTTCTGACTTCTGCATAACTTTATGCCTCAGGCTAAAGGCCCATGAGTATAATACATTATATGCTTCTTATCCCAATTAGAGAACCCTCCACACCCCAGGAGAGAAGGAGCATGTTTGTATCTAGAGCTCCGGATGGTTTGTTTAATTATCTGTGATACAGGTCAAATCTCATCAGCTGGAATTGCTGGTCTTCTAACATTTTTTTCTTTTGTGATTTCTCCTTATAAGCCATATGCCTTACATCTTTATAACAGAAATTCTGCCCCTTCCCATTTCTAGTTTATTGAGCCAGAGTCCACTTGAGAAGACACCACCGTCCCCTAGGTGACAAGGCACAAGTCAGCTGTGTAGGTTGTGGGATATGCCGAACTATGTGAGTAATGTCTGGTGACTCTTTGGGTGGTTTCCTCCAGTTCAAGGTAACTCTTTGGGTGATTTCCTCCTGGTCAAGGACAATTCTGCATTCTCACAAGTTCTCAGAATATTTCTCCACTAGGAACAACACCTGACACTGGAATTTCTAAAACCTACAGTCCTGGGTCAAGCCAAGCCTCTTCCCTGATAGGAAAAAAATGAAAGTCAGTCCTGCTCTTCATTTTTCTGACTGGTTCATTGTGTTTTGACCTAGTGTAGACCAGACTTTAATTCCCTTAGAGGTCTGTGTAGATGTTCTAGCACCTCCATGCAGAGCGTGGTGCTTTCATGGCGATCTGAGTAGTCCCTCAGAGCTATCTGAGAGGTTGCCTCTAAAGCTTAAGTCCTTAGAAAGTTCACCAGATAAAACATAATTCTCAACTTTTAGCTTGTGCTTTTTTTTTTCCCAGTTGACAGTTTCACAGGTATGACAAAGGCAGGATGAGCATGGCAGAAGAGAATGGCCAGCAGTACAAAGGCTACAGGTTCTTCCTGACTTTGTTCCCATGGTGACTCAGCGACTCTCTCACTCTCAAAGGCAGATCCACCATTGTTCCCATTCCTTCCTACTTCATTTGCATTCACCTCAGCTCAGAGATGTTACAATAACTCTTAACTGACTTCCTTGTTTCTGTCTCTGATTTTCAATCTATTCAGATTAAATTTCCTAAATTAACACTTCCAAAGAGTCACTCCCTTGGGTAAGAATTTTTAATATTTTCACTTTTCTTATAGAGTACTGTCCAAGGCCCTTAGCATATTCCAACAACAAATTAATTTCAGCCTTATTTTTACCATCTCCCTAGTGGGGAAACACACAATTCAAAGGTAAACAAATGAATAATTTAAGAGTCATGAATACTCTGAGGGAAATAAAATAGGGTGACAGGAGAAACGATGACAGAGAAGCAGGACTGTGCCCAAGATCTTGGAATTCTCAGGACTTTTTGGCCATGGGACAGATGATCTGTAGCTGGCAAATGGCTGTTTTCTGTCATCCAACAACATTGGTCGCCTCTCCTTAGTTGCTGTGTGCAGAGCATAGAATGTGCAGGCTGGAAGGGGACTCAGCAGTTATATAATCCAGCAATTCTCAAATGCTACATTATTGCCATACAACATATAGCATATAAGTGCTTGTTTGTGCAAGTGAAATCTCATGGAAAGTCTACAGACTCTGGATATTTTTATAGTTCTGTTGAAAACCTTTGATCTTGTTTATGTCATTTACTTTACAAATGAGGAAACAGAGGTACAGACAGGGCATAGAGATGAATGGTGGAAAGTTAGATGCCAGGCAGGTGTGACTGACGTCACAGTTATCTTTTGATGCCTGATTGGTTCATTTGGCTCTCAGTTTCCTCTGTTTAAACAAAAAAGTACCTTCAAAATAATTTCTTAACCTAGGGATCTGACTTATTGCTCCATATGGTATTACCTAGTGTATTCAACTAATTTATTCCTAAAACTAGTTTCAGAGAGCTTTTAGTTGTTTCTTAAGACCAAACCGATTATAGGATAAGAATTTGCAGCCATTGAGGTTGCACAATATCTTGCAGGCTCAGCTCTAAACTTTCTCTCCTTTTCTTTTTGATCTTTAGTATCCTTTGTGCTTCACTTACACTACCTGACACATTTTTGACTTGTATCATGACTATTTACACCTTTGTTCTATTTTCTGCATAAGACAGCAAATATCTATGCTCAGGAATTGCGTCTTAATAATCTTTGTGCTACCCACTGAAGACAATACCCTGCATTATAGTACGTGCCAAATACCAAGTATTAAATAAGTGTTATAGATTCTGACACACATTCAAACAGAGGGAGGTATTGACAAATTATGCTGAGCACTGATAATGTCATTGACATACGTGGGTAGCTTCCCCGGGTGGCAGTCCTGCCAAGGAAAGCGTTCATTTGAAAGTGCAAGATCTGGTCTGTCATCAAAAGCAATTCGTATGATTTCATCATCACCACGCCTATTCAGTGAGTGACTGTTCAGTTATTCAGACAGGATACCAGGTGCCTTGAGTAGGATTCAGAAGAAGCGCAAAACACAGCCTATACCTTCAGCAAATTAGCACTTTAGACCTGGAAGCAAAAGTCCAAAAATATAAAGTCATAGAAATCCAAGGAGCCGTCACTTAGTGGAGCATATGGAGCATAGGGAAGCTTGCATGTGGCGCATTGCAGCTTGATAGCTGCAACGTCCTTTGTGTACTGGTATGATGGGCAATATTTTTCATTTGTAGTACCTTCTTCCGGCTAGAATCCCTATCCTCAAAACACACACACACACACAGTTCTTTCTTTGCTTTTGTTTATCTGTATTTTGTAGTTTTTTTTCTCTGAAACAAATATGAATTATTGGGGAATAAAAAAGAAATTTAAAAAGAGAAAATGAATTGCTGGCCATTTTTTGCTAATAATAAAAAGAAAGAGAGACATTTAATAAATACCAAAAGTGGAAAATGAGAGAGTTCAATTGTACATTAAAAATAGCTATATCAGAAAAAGAGAAGAGTATGGATGAATTTTTTGGAGAGTTGCAAAACTTTAAGGAATTTTACTGAATAGGGTTATGGTATGTGAATGAGAAATATTGCCTGCCATATCATTAAACAAAAGATGTTGCAGACATCAAGCCATCACAATGCAGCCACCCCCAGCAGTGAGCACTGAGGGAACTCAGGATAAAAATAGAATGCCCACCATCAAGCCACCAACCACTGCAGCCACCCACAATGATGCACCCTGAGATGACTCAGGATGGCAAAGAACAGGACACTGGCCCTAGACGGCCAAGGTGCACATCAAAGGAATGATTTCAATGAGCCCAGACTATTGCTAAATTCCCATACATAGAAAAGTGCTAAATTTGCTAACATAGAAAAGTGCTAAATTCGCTAACTTAAGGTATCTGGTTTTCTTTAATCAATAGTAATCTTGTGCTGTTCCCACTATCTGGTCTTTGTTGCAGAAACTCCTATGTATTCTGGCTCCTCCCTTACGTCTTCAGAGCAGTCCCTCAGACCTATCTGAGAGATTGCGTTCCAGGCTTAAGTCCTTAGAAAGTCCACCAAATAAAAGATAATTCTCATCTTTAAGGTTGTGTTTTGTTTTGTTCTGTTTTGTTTTTCCCAGTCAGTAAGTATCTTGCCTGGAAAGTAACTGAAGCTGTGATAGACATTCATCTACAAATTGAAATAATAAAAGTGCCTACCTCTTTCCACCTCTCTGAAACACTACAAGATTAATAAGAGGCATAATACATTTGAAATTACTCTGGTTTTTTTGAGAAATTTTTATTGTAACACTTTTTAAAAACAAGGAGCATGGTCTAAATGGAATAAAAATAAACTTGTATTTTTCCTCACATTTTTTTAATTTTTTTAATTTTTTTTTTAGTGGAGGTACTGGGGATTGAACCCAGGACCTCCTGCATGCTAAGCATGTGTTCTACCACTGAGCTATAGCCGCCTTCCACCCCACATTCTATCATCATAATTTCCCTATATACTCTAATACAATTTTCATTCAATATAGTTCTCATTTCTGTATATTTGGGAATTTAGAAAGCCCAATTATGCTCACTTGTGTGTTAATATATCATATATAATCCTCACTATTCTGTATCATAATTATGTTATTTTGTACCTGTTTTCCTAGACTACTGTGAATGCTTTAGGGAAGAGGATGTGTTTCTCTATTTTTGTATCCCTGTGCCTTGAAGAAATAAGATGCTTAATAAATGAGGTTAATAAATGTATAGATTCACCCTACAAATCATGCTCTGACATTTCATTGCTTCAGAATGAAGAATGCTGAATTACTCTTGGAAAAACAACCCATTTTGATTTTTTGTATAACAGCCAGTAAAAATGAATATTCTTGAAAGGAGGGAACAAGTCTTAAAATATCTAAAAGATAATTTCCACCATTGGTTTATTCTCAGTGAAACTAGACAATTTTAGGTCAAAGAATCTCATAGGCTCACAAAATCTCTTTTCTTTCTTCTTGTATAAATTTTTCTTTCATCTGTTCATGGGCAACAAGTAACAAAATATTAATGTTTAAATGGGAAAGGGAAATTTTTATGCTAAAAATAACCGTTATCTACACAGAATAATCTTACTCCTTCATATGGGTACCTTGAAATAAAAGAATAATTCACATTTTCCCCTGTGATTATATTTACATACATGTTAGAGGATAAAGATTATTTAATATATAGCTATATATTATGTATCTTTATCTATATAGTTTTCTATCTATACAGTTTTTACTTTAAGCTGATTTGTTTTGATTATATGTAATAATAATAATATTATTATATGCAATATTATTTGAAGTCAGTGGCGATTTCACAAAAAGTGATGGGAAATGACCACTTTTTCCCTTTGACTGTTCTGAACCATTGATACACTTTGCACATGTGGCTCTGGTCTTCATGTTTTCCCACCTACATTTAGGCCAGCTCAAATACTTGTAACTGCAGTAGGAAAAAAAACTGACTTTACAGTCAGATATTCCTGGACTTGATTGCTCCCACCCCACTATTTCGAGGTCACAAGTCCCTGGACAAACTTCACTTCACCTTTCCGATTCGCACTTTCATTATTTGTCAAAGGGAGATGATGCACACACACACACACACACACACACCCCTCCATACCTGTCGCCTATTAAGCCCTCAGTAGATACTAGTATGCATGCTTTTACTTCACACCTAAATCTCTTTCAAAAATATACAGAAAGCTTTTTGAGTCCATTACCTCATAGGATGCCTTCTTTTTTTTTTTTTTTTATTAAAACTTCCCCTAAGGTTTCCAAAACCACACATATGCAGTAACACATAGTTCATATTACTAAGAGGTAATAACCTGTAACAGTGCTTGCTTATCCTGGTAGGTTGCATCTCAAGTTGGCTGCCTCCAACTGGTTATCTGTTGAAACACTTTATCCTTTCATAAGGGTGAATCCAGAGTGCACTGAGTAATGCATAATAAAATTAGTTTGGGGAGAAAAGAACCAAGTTTAAAAGAAGAAAAAAGAAAAAAAAAAAAGGAAAAAAAGAAGGGACAGATAAGCACAGTAAAATAATCTCCAATGACTTCATTGTGAAGTAATGACTTTTACCAAATAACTGCATTGTAGTTTTATCTTTCCAACCAAGATTGTGTTAATGCTCTAAAATTAAATCTCTTGTGAAAGTTATCTGGAATTTCTCAACAAGTTTTTAAAGGGGTTTTATTTTTTCATTGGAGGTCATGCCTCAAGAATTTGTAGGAATTCCGCCTGGAAAGTAATAATCAGTGGAAACTGGCAGTCAAAGCTAATTTATATTACTCTTCCAGATAAAAATTCCTTCCGTCTTAGACCTGCATTTCAAAAAAGATTATTATCACTCTGGAGAGAATACATCAGTGTAGAAAAAAAAAAGGAAAGAAAAGAATGACCTCAAAGATGTCTTTGCTGCCTCTGTGCAACTCCAGGTCTGCTTCTTTTTAAAACTCCCTTTTTAATCCTCTCTTTTGAAATCTTTTGAGGCTGTTCAAAGCCGAGGATGTCAGAGGCATGCTGGCGGAGGACTCCCAAAATGATGTTTCCTGGTTTGCCTCCGGTGGGAGTTCATGACACATCTTGGGTGGTGGGAAAAAGGAGGACAGAGAAGGAAATATGGGGGGGAGAGAGGTTCAGCCTCCAGACTAAGGGGCTTTTCCTACAGCACAGCAATATATTCTCACTCCCTTAGTGGCTAAAGGGATTGGTTGTTCTCAAATCAGCTCCTGTGCCTCTGTTTAAGCTATGTTTGCATTTTCATATGCATGAGATATTCATGAGGGAGTATGCTTAGTGGAAAAGCTTTGGCTATTTTTAATGACAGACATAAATTTAAACCTCATGCCCTTCATTTACTAGCTTCTCCATTTATGAGTTACTGAGCCCCTCAGTGTCTTAGTCTCTTTATCTACAAAATGGGTTTCATAGAGTAGTTAGGAGTCAACTAGATGTTACATGTAAATTATTCAGCATAGCATTTGGATAGTATCAAATAGAAGTTTGCTGGAAAAATAAATGAGTCAATAAATATTCATTTATCTATGTCCTTCTACCCTCTCCATCCCATCCAGAGAATCTGAGGTGTTAATCCCATGTGGATAACCTGGAGTCTACTCAAAGTTCCAATCAATGAAGTACGAAATCATTTGCACTCTCTTCAGTGATTCTAAAAATTGAAGCCACCAGATATTTTTGAATTGACACCAATTAAAATCCAGAAAAGAGAAATGATAAATCATAATCTGTATGATTACAGCAGGCATTCAGAAGCCCTACCCATTTCTCAAGACTAGAAGCCTGCACCTAGGAGACTAAGAATAAGTTTTAAGGGCCATTTTTTATTCGTGGGATTTCAATCTGAGATACCGCCAAAAACATACGTGGTATCAAAACCAAAGGGCCTGCCTTTTCTATCATCCCAGATCTACATAATGAATGGGTCAGACCCACCAAACTTCCAGCATTCAGCAGACCAAAACTGAACAGAGGAAGCATTTCATTTACTAAGAATTCAGTCACTCTTATTGAAATATTTCAGCAGTTAAACTGAAATCTGCTAGCATCATAAATACAATTTGTACAATTCCCAAAAAGCATGTATTTGGGACAAGGCCATTGTTAATCCTATGTGGTTTTTCAGTGGGTAGGTAATTCTTTAACAGTAGAAACAGAAGACAGATTTGCTTCCAATTGTGAGCTCATTCCTAAGGTCACAACTGAAAGCTGAAAGAGAAACAGAGTCCAAAATAAACATCAGTTTGGACTATAAAGCATTTCTCTCTGAGGGTGCCCAGGTTTATAGGAAGGAATTCCACCTCAAACAAGGAGAAATCTAACTCACTTTTCCCAGTTATTAGTGAGCATGTCAAGTGTCTGTCGGTTCTCACTGATCCATTCCCCCACTTCAAATCCATTTTCCTAAGACCCTGGCTTAAAATCCACATGAACTCAGAGTCCTCCTGACTCGGTGTGCATTGGTTGCCCTAGAGGGGCAAAAAATCTAGTTATAAACTATCTGTAGGAACAGTCACTCACACGGTTGGCCAGAAAATCTCAGTAAGAGAGCCAAAAAGTTTAATTTGTTGTAACCTATGATTTCTTAGTAAATATTAACTAATGTGGGAAGTATGCATGGATTTACTTCTCTAGGCTGTTTGAACCTTTTAAATCATAATTTTTTAAAACAAAAAATTTAAGCAAGACCTTAAAAAGTGACTCATAAAGGAAGGGTGTTTGGTTGGCTCCCCTCACCTCCTCCAGGCTACCCGTCTTCAGGGTGATGTTTTTCTTTCATGAGCTTGTCTCCTGCACTTACGTGCCTGGGTGATGGATAATTCCCTCTGCAGGTGTCTCCAGGTCCTGAGTACCACTTTGGTGAAGTGCCCAAGCAAACCAACCACTGTGCATCAAGGCACTCACCTTCCTTTACCTCAGTCATGTCTGCCAATCAGATGCTCAATCACACAAAGATTGAAGACTTAGCCATTGGCTCAGGTGCAGAATTCCAGGAGCTCTGCACAGAGTCATGACTGAGATGTGAACCAGGAACCTACATATCTCCTAGCCATGAAAGTCATCTTCCCAGCCTGGCATGTAGACACTAGGTTGATCTGTAAATAGCTGTCTGTGTGGACTGGATTCTTAGAAGTTATTATTTCTTTAGAATTGAATCATTTATTCACTCATATATTTTCAGAATGCCAGATGCTGCCTTTCTTATATCCCACGAACACAGTACCACTTTGGAATTTAGAAAATTTCATGTATACATTAACTTAGTATTTATTAGCTATCTTAATCCCAACTGTATGGCAATTGGAGAAGTGAGGCAAAGGGCACACTAACAAAGAGAAAGTGTAATTTTAAAGGCAGGAAAGGCTACAAGATATATTGCAGAAAATGAATGGGTCAGTGTGGCTGAAGCCTAGCATTTATTCATTGGCGAAAAAAAGGTAATCGACTAGGGACTGGAAAGCTGGGGAAATTTGTGGTGAGGTTCTGAGAAGGCCCATTGAAAGACTTCCAAATGTCATTGATTTTGGACTTGATTCTGCAAACCAAAGGAGAACTAAAGGAAGCACATGGCACTTGTGATGTGGAGTGATAATGTTAGTTGCAGCTTGGGAAATCACTAGAGCAATGGACTGACCAATGGCAGAAAAAGTACAAAGGCTTTGGCAATGTGGAGGCCCTGAATTAAGAGCAGCGAAGGGAAGTTGAACAGAATGTGACAAATTAAGAAACTCAGATAAAATTAACATGGCCTCATGACATTCTTCTTTTGGAACAAGACATGTTTTCTGGTAGCGAATATAGCTTAAAACAAAAGGTTTCAAAACCAGGGATTGGGAATCCCTCTTAAATAATGAATTTGTAACTACAGCAGAGGGATTTATCTTGTCTCTCTCTTTACTAATGCATGACTTCAGAGCCCAAAGTCAAATCATATCAAATCAAGCAAATTCACAAAGACGAATGTTCCTGTGTGGGAGCAGGGGGACGGTACCGAGATAAAAAGATACAATCTCCGACCTTAGAAATTTTGTAGACTAGTTTAATGGTTCTCAATGGCTATGTATTGTGAACAGTGTGAGGTGAACTATAATTAAAATTTTTAAATAACAACGCGAGGCAGCATATATGTGTCTAGTAGCATGATGATAAATGTTGTAATAGCATTTTTGAGTTCTTTCTTTGAGTCTTAACATTGCCTCGATTAGCTCATATAATCCTTAGGGGGAAAAAAGAGAGAAAAGAGAGGGTACTGTTTTCTCCGTTCTTCTGAAATAAGCTACAAAGTCATAGAAAAGTGAAGAAATATGTGCAAACACACAGCTAGAAGTGGGAGGGTCAATGTGTATTCACCAGGTCTGTAGTGGATGCTGTGGTGTGTTGCCCAGCGTTTCTTTTGGGACCAAGGAAGGCATTCATTCCCCCAAGAATAAGGAAGGAATGAAGACCGTTCATATTCCTGGCTGAAAGAAGCTGCCTCACCCAAGATTTAGCCTGGGGGTGGGAGTGGGGAACTGTCGGTCTCAGCTGGAAGACTGAGAGGCTCATCCTAGCCCCAGAGCTCCCAGGAGTGGCTGAAGCCTCCTTGGCAGTGGCAATGGCACTGCAACTCAGCTTCTCCCTCTGCACTGTATTACTTCTTTCCCTCCTTCAAAGATACTTTTCTTTCCCTCCTCCAAAGATACTGATCCCAAGAGTAGCCTGCAAGAATTCTCTTTGTGACCCAAGAACCTGAACAGTGAGAAGGCTTGACTCCAAATCCTTGTGCTTAGCTACCAAGCTGCGCAATAGACGAGTCATCACAAATAATTTGAGCCAAATGTGAAAAAAAGGGTAGATTTTGAAAGACAAGTATTAGATGCTCCAGGCACAAGGAGTCATGGAAAGAAAGAAAAGTATGCCTGGGGAAGAACGGCTAGATGCATCTGACAAGAGCAGGGGATTCCTGTAGTTATCAGAGGTCAGCTGTGAGGGCTGTGCTCAGCCTGCTTCTTGGATGTCCGAGTCAGGAGCTTCCTTTTTGCTCTCTTCTTGAGAAGCGCAGAAGATTGGTATGATGTAGACAATATTTTAAGAGGGCAGGCATTTGTGGACAGGATGGAGTAGAATGGGAGTGCCAGACACTAGTGACTTTTTATGTTAAAAATCCACAAGAATTTTTGGCTAATTGAACAGGGGAATCCAGGGGAAAGTAGGAGTCATGGAGACTTGAAAAACTTCACGTCTGGGTGAATGGGAGAAAGCTGGTATCTCTTCCAGAGAGATGTGACATATTTGCTTTCCCTGGGACGTCTTCACAGGAGAGTTCACATGGATGTAAAGGACTGAGTCTGAGGACATCTCCATCATTTCAAATAAGCTGGTGAAAATTTTCCTCCTTTACCTTTAATCTCCTCTAGCAAATTCTCCATTTCCATGTTGGCCTCAAAAAGACAACAATGAGAAAATTGTCAAGCTGCTTTGAGGATAATCTGCAGTTTGGGTATTTTTCCAAGAATCAGTGTCACAGAGCACACTGCTCTGTGCTGGGCATGTGACACACGAAGACTGAAGGAGCATGGTGGAGAGGACAGAGGTTGTGCTTTCTGTAACACAAGGCAACTTTTCATCCTGTTATCCAAGGGCAATTTTTCTGTTTCATCCATTAAGTTCTTGTTAACCTCAGCTTCCGTATTTGAAATGCAAGCTGCCTTTAGTATCTATTAAGATACTAATCTTATTCTGCATATATTGTCTATTAAGATACCCAAGTGATTAGTGTCTGTATATGCATATGTCTAATGGGTTGGTCATAATCAGTTACTAATCACTTGGTGAAATCAAGTAGGAAAGACATTGTACAAAAACACAGTTTTGTGTTTTGTAATCAGCCTTCCCAAGACAAGTTCTTTCTGGCTTTCAGCCATAGGAAACAAGATGTTTCATTTCAATGTGAATTTCCTGATTCCAAATTTAAATAAAATAACAAAAAAAATGTGACAGATGAGGAAAACAACGACCCCAGTGATATGATTCCGCTGAATTGCAGACCTGGGGGGGGAGTGAAGAGAGATGGGGGAAGAGAGACTCTGTTTTCAACTGTGAGCCAGAGGTGTATTAATTAAAATTGTAGCGCTGGGTAACAGGATTGTTTTATTTGAATCCCTTCTATATATCATAATGAACCCATTACTTGGGGAAAATATTGTATATGTTTCCATTTTTACTATCTCTCCTACCTTCTCTGTGTGTTTCATTTTCTTCTTCTTCTTTTCAGCTTTCATATAGTTTGCTCAGACCAGAAATGTCAAAACTCTGTGGAGAACAGCTGTTCTCATTTTTGGCTCCTCTGCTGAGGAAATGTTCAGAATGTCCTCAAGGAGCATTTCTCCTGTGAGCTGTCCCATTCCAGATGTAAACTAGGAGACTTATTTTTTTTTATATTCTGAGAAAGAACTAGAGGCAGTGAACCTAAGTTCTCTCTTAGGTACCGCATGGAAATTATCTGGAGCCAGAGCTCCCAGATGGCAGGGCTCTCAAGAAGTCCCCATGCCTGGCCCACTCGGATATTGATGAGACATTAACAACCCAGGCCTTTTGGGTGGAGTCAGAGAAGACGGGGTGACTCTTACTCCAGGAAGCCTCCACTGAAACCCCATCTGCCAATCCAGTCTTTTTATGGGTACCCAGGAACCCTTGCCTGCCCCTCAACACATTAACTATAAAACACATATTTTTATAGTAACCCCCTTGGTGCCTGCCCCCACCTCCAGTAGATGAGAAGCAGAGAATGTGTCATATTTAGTGTTGTAACTGCGGTGTCTGGCATGGCATGCATCACATCTAAAGTGCTCGGTGAACGTCCTAAGGATGCAGTCAGCTTTTAAATCTAGTTGGGTGCAGCTAGAAGACAGTTGAGAAGGTGTAAAAGACAAACCGTGCTGGGGAAATGAAGAGGGCAGAGGGGTATCAGTCCCAGTTCCAGGCGTGGGACTGAGAGAGGAGTCCCCCGCAGGCTCACAGGGCACCAGCAGGGGAGGACGGCAGCAGTGCCCGGAAGATCGCTCAGACAGGCAAAGAGAGAGCTCTTTAGCTTCGGCGCCCCGGTCGGGGGTGGGGTGGCGGGTAGGACTCAGCAATTCCTACTCGGCCCCGTTAGAGGATGTGACATGGCTGAATCTCAGGTTGCCAGAGGAGACTGCAGTGGTTGGCGGATAAGCATTCTGTGGTGGGAGCCGTCTGGGCAAGACTCTCTGGTCTGGGCACCAAACTGGAGTCACACTGAGACCTCGGGCTTCCACACTCCCAGGAAAGCTCTAGAGATCAGTGGGGAGGATGGCTGGGCCCTAATTAACTCAGACCTGGGGATCTGAGAGCAGCAGCCCAAGGCAGTGTTCGGAGAGAGAAGGGCACTGCTGCGGGACCCAAGGAGAGAGAAGCCAGATCTGAGCTCATGCCGGCCTGCACCGCGGACCCAGGCAGCTTCTTGCAGAGCTCAAGGGGAACAGGAAGAAATGTGCTCATAAGTGCCTGACATAGGTAGACTGTTTCAATTATTGCCATAACCAGTCCCAGAAAAAAAAACAAGAAAAAAAAATTGGGGGCTTTATTCTCCAATCCTATTACCTGTGGGTGGAGATTTTTGATGACAATGAAAGCATTTTGCCATAAAACAAAGAAGCTACATTTTCCCAGCACATAAGAATGGAGAGTGAGGAAATCCGTAATCCTGCAATACATCATTTTAACTTATCATCTATACAAAAGTATATTTTTATTTATTTTTTATTTTTAGTGGGGAAGTAATTTGGTTTATTTATTTACTTTTTAATGGAAGTACTGGGGATTGAACCCAGGACCTTGTGCAGGCTGAATAGGTGCTCTACCACTGAGCTATACTCTCCCCTCCAAAAGTATTTTAAAAAAGAAAAAGACTTGGCTTAACTTGGAATGTAAATAGAGAGTTAGGGCTGGAGGAGAGCTCTTATCTTTGAGAAGACATAAGATAAATTGGTGACATATAACTGAATTATCACCACCTCCAGTTCCACCAAGGGTCAGGAGATCTGGTGAAAATTGAATATTAGGGGAAGAGCGAGTTAATTCTTCACTTGTGAAACCGTGGTAAGCAATATTTCTATTCTAAGAGAAGAACCATAGGGAAGTCAAAAGCCAAATGTTCCCAACAGAACAAAGGACAGTAGGCAGAAATGATTGAGAGCTGGCATTTTCATGTATGTATACAGTGCTTACTTCTTATACATCCGTATCATCCAAGCAAACAGACGGAAATAAATATTTTCCTCCACATCTAATAGAACCTGGAAGACTGAAACACAAAACGACAATATCTGGATTAGAGATCATTTGGCCTTGTACTATATAAGGTCCTGAAAATGTATTAAATATGCAAAAATTATTTAAGAATTTTCCTTTTCTTGTTTCTTGTTTTTTGTCTAACACTAGCAGCATCATATTACATAATACATTAAGTAAAGGTATCTAGTTCTTACTACACGCCAGGTACTACTGTGAACACTACATACAAGTTTACTTAGTGGATCAGCCACTGTATGAAGTAGGCACTATAATTCCCCGTATTACAGGTCAGGGGCGAGAGCAAGGGATATGAAGCAACTCGACTGAGGTTTACAGCCAGTAAGTAGCAGATGTGGGATTTGATGCCAGGTTTCCTGCCACCATAGACTACGTGCTTAACTCCAACAACATACTGCTCTGTGATTAGACCAAACCCAACAGAACTTTATGAGTACCTACCACATGAAAGGTGCTATTGAGAAAACAAAGATAACTCATGCAGGTAAGATGGAAACTCTAGAAGCACCCTATGGGAAGAGAATGTAAAAGAAATAGAATTCACTGTCCTTGTGCTTAAGGATCTTAGAGAGGTTAATCACAGAGAACACATGGCAAGAAAGCTAGTTTAAGAAAATAATATATCACATGCATTAAAGTCTCTATGCCAATGGGCTGTAGAATGGAGGACTGGTCAGAAAACAAGTATTGTGTTGCGTGAACAGCCTTTGGGTCAAGTAAAGAATCACTCTCAGTCCTGGGCCCACACTGTGTTTTTGCTGGTTTTCTTTCTTTTGCATTCCGTTATTTTCAAGAACTTTCAAGTGCATTGCTTTCCTTAACGCTCACAATAACTAATGTCATTCTCATTTTACAAATGAAGAAACTGTAGTTCAGAGAAGTTAAATAAACATTCCCAAGATGACAGAATTCAAGTGACCAAACTTGGGTTTAAATCCAAGAAAGTCTCTCTGATCCTGGAGCTGCTTGGCCATCCAATTTCATTTTAGAGAAACATGTCTATTCAGCAACTGTTCCTTAATCAATGTGAAGTTGTATCTTGTGGCTGATACAAGCTAGCCAAAACTTTCCATGCCCAAATAACGCTTTGGTTTAGTGAGTGCTCAGATGAACTTGACTCTGCCTCGCTAATGCCAGTTGGTGGAGAGGTGCCTACCTATGGGAAATGTCAGCTTGACTTTTTCGCTGGAGCTTAGTGGAATGCTCAAGTGTGGTGTCTTGGTAACCGTGCTCCAAAACATAAATAAATAAATAACCATTGGACATGTCTGGGGCTCAGTGGTGCCATGTCATCTGTGTACTTTGTTTCTCTTCCCATAGCACCAAATAACATCCATCCACAGAGCCTGCAATGTATGGCAAGAATACAAGTACATGGCCCTTGACAATTGACAGCACTATATACTATGCTTTGCAATTTGCAAAAGAATTTCACATGCATCACCTCATTTGATCTCGGCACACCTCTCGTGGGCTTTCTTGTTTCTCAGATCCCTGTGATTGGGCGGTGGTCAGACTAAGTAACGATCGGGTTTCAGCATTAAGCATGTACTCTGATACTTATCGAATTTTTCTTTGCTAACCTTGCGCCCTCAGAAATGTATCTCAGTTACACACCCTCAGGTCCTGTACCTCCAAAAGGGGGTTCAAACAGCCAAAGAAAACCAAAAGGTAATGCATGCCAGCACAGTCTGCACTCCCTCCTTCGAAGGAAAACAGCCTAGGTTTATCATCCAGATTCTTTAAAACGTTAATATTTTCTGCCCCAATTCATGCAAAATGATTTAAATGAGAGTATGCCTCCTGGCATTTCATGACAAATGCAATATTTGAAAAGCATACGTTGATTTTAAAGCTTAATTCTACTAAATGCTCACAAATTAAAATGAATGTAATTTTTAAAGTCTGGGAACTGGCATCTGTGCAGCATGGGGTAGCAATGGATACCATCCTAAAAAAATATTCTGTAGATTGCTCAGCTTGCTCTGTTAAAATAGTCCAATTCTTTACAGCTAGGGGAGACTGGGAGTCTGGGAAGCAAGACCTTGTCATTCTTCTTCACTTCTATCCCTGCATCCATGAGAAAGAAGATTATTGTGGCATCCACAGATATAAAAGGTGAGGCCAGTAGCATCTCTGTAGAAATTCCAGGGTCACAGATCCAAACCTCACACTTTAGAGAGCAAAATGGTGAACTAGCCTGGCTGAGCAAATGCAGGGGGATATGTATTGCTGTTGCCTCCTGCCATTCAGGTGAAAAGACGATATCGCATGCTCCTCTCTTGTCTCATGCCCTCCTTCCTCACTGTCTCCTAAATTTAATTCTTTTGCAGATGTAGTCAATAAAGAAGACAAATGGGGAAAGAGGGGAAGAAAGTAGCCACTGGGAAGTGTCACACAGCAGAGGTGGTGGGCCGTGAAAATCTAGATGAGTGACCAGAACTGTCACCACTCAGAGAAGGACAGGCAAAGATTTATGGAGCGAAATATTAACTGCTTTCCTGGAGCTGAAAGTTGGCTGAGCGGAGACAGTAAAGTGTGTTTTTCAGGCTCCACGACTGAGCTCCACTTCCTGATGTGAGGGGATCACATGACTTGTCCTGACCAGCAGAGCGCAGCAGGGGCCACACAGCCCCGGGCTGTGTTGGAAGAGGCCTGGCAGCCTCATTTTCACTCGGGGAAGAGGAAACTCCTCACTTAGCTACAGTGCATTGTGCAGAAGGAAACTGCAGAGTTCAGAGAGAAGCAGTTTTAAGCAAAAATACCTTTGATTCCCATCCCCCCCAACCCAGGAAACTTGAGTGACCCTAGCAAGCCAGGGATAGCCATCGTTACGAAATTGTGTTTATATATATGAACCTAGATCCTCCAAGTTCTGGGCTTTTCTAGGGTTCTGCAGGGTGAATTGGCTCACTTCTTGTAATTTCCCCGATAACAGGTGATTAGGTTTTATATTATCTTGTGATTTTCATGTATTATTTTCCAGTTTTCCAAAATGCATCAAAATCTTTTATCCCCTGTTGTCTTTTCTTCTGGTTCTCTTTATCTTTATGAGCTAATGATTACCTTTCCTTTCTATTTTTTTAACTGACACAGGGTTGATGGTGGTGCAGCGAGGCAAGAGGAGGGGGTGAAGAAGTAAATGTTTTGGTCTATATGTTAGTTCATGCCAAAAGGAAAACAGACTGGATGTGCTTTTTTTTAAAATAGAAGTAGAGTTGATTTACTATATTTCAGGTGTACAGCAAAGTGATTCAGATATACATATATATTCTTTTTCATTACAGGTTATTACAAGATATTGAATATAGTTCCCTGTGCTATACAGTAGGTCCTTGCTGTTTATCTGTTTTATATATCGTAGTGTGTATCTGTTAATCCCAAACTCCTGATTTGTCCTTCCTCCCCTTTTCCCCTTTGATAACCATAAGTTTGTTTTCTATGTTTCTGAGTCTATTTCTGTTTTGTAAATAAGTTCATTTGTATCTATTTTTTTAGATTCCACATCTAAGTGATATCATGTAGTTTTTGTCTTTCTCTCGATCTGCTTTTTGCATAACATCCTCTGAGTCAAACTGCCAGGCCCATCCTGAGCAAGGGGATCCCAGTGGAATGTCCTTTCAGCCACCTGCGTTGTTCCCTAAAAGTAGCTAATAAAGTCTCATTCACTTCTTTATATTTTACCTTTTTTAAAATGTTGGAGGTTTTTTGCACAGAGTCCTCAGAATGGCAGACCGATGTTTTGTTAAGTTGGCAAGAAATTGATGGATATGAGAACGGATTGTGTTTGGTAATTATTCATATTTTGATGCTTTGGAAATCAACTTGTGTACTTTTTGTAAATTAAGCATATGCATTATTCAATATGTGTAATGTAGCAATAAGCAACTCGTTAACATGATTCTAATAACCATGAAAAAATAGTCACCTTTCATTCATCTTCCCTCCTCCATGTGTACACATCTCAGGAAAATCGCTTGTCTAAATGAGCAGTCATAAAGATATTAGGGATAATAATATGATAATAGCATCTATTTATTGAGTGACCATTGCAAGTATTTTGTTAAATTTTCAAAGTATCTTGTTTTAAGCATCGAAAAGTAATAGATAGTAACTACACATTTACATGTGGAAACAAGGCTCAGGAAAGTTATGAGGCTTAGCAAAGGTGCAGAAGAGATTTGGACCACTGCCTGAACATCTCTAACACCCACATATTCCAGTTGCAGTAGTGAGTGATGAAAATCACAGCCATTTTTAAACTTTAAAAAAAATTGTCGGTGACTTCCCTTGGGAATCACCCATCCCAACTGTTTTGATTCTACTCTGCCACTTTGCCTCAGGGAAAGAAGTCCAGATGTTTGATACATTGCTAATCCGATTTCCAAACATTTTGAGCCTTCTTAAAGGTGTGAACCTATTTGTAATTTCTTCTGCCTCTTTTTTTTTTTTTTTTTTGTACTTTATCTGCTGTGATTTTTCTAAACATCTATGGAGATTTTGGAGTCTTTTCCTACGTCTCTGGTGAAAATTTGACTTAGAAGGTCTTCATTCAAAAGAAGTATAAATCTCACTGTGAAAAATCCTCTTGACTTTGGGTTTCTCTCTAGAGTTGAAAATACTGTTTATGATAGGATGTCTATGCTACAATTAAACTTCCTATAAAGAAATCTGACTTGTCAAAACTTGCTTGTTAAATAAGCTTGGAACCATTATTTGAATAACAAACTGGATCTGAGCTTGGATAGCAAACTTCAGTTTTATGGGTCTTCCAATGACCTCATTGTTATTATAAATGAGTACATCAGGTTTCCTTATCCATCAGGAAAGCCCTACACTCTATGTGTCAGATGACTCAGAAAACGCACAAATGTCTCCCATGCTGAAAGATAAGCAGGTTCTGGATTTTCTCCATCCAGCATCCTTTACAAAGCAACATCATCTCAAAGTGGGCTCCTGATTGGGGGAACACACCTTCCTCTCAGTTCATCTGGGCATCAGATCCCTTTCAGCGCAGTTAGCCTCATTCCTTTCTTTTCAGGAAGATGCTACAGGTACTGGCCTGTAGTCATACAGGAGCATCAGTACCACCATGAAATCCTCTCCAGGTCAGAGGTCCTCCAACCATCCACTGTCCTCTCCCTGATACAGTTGGAATATTGCCTAGACTCAAGGATGTCATCCCAAATAGCACTGCCTCCTAGCTGCTGGGAGTGGAGGCAAAGATGCACAAGGCTCTCCATTCCCTGCACCAGGCCCTCCACTCTCTTTCCAAGGCTGTATTGAGAAAAGGCGTTCAAGTGAGAGCATTTGTGACATGGGATTCCTGGAAAGGCCCTCCCTGTCATACCCCCTTCAAGACTGTACCTCCTTGGCCAGGACTTCTCAACCTGGGAGCGATTTTCCCATCACCCCTCTCCCCTACCTCCTTGGATATCTGGCAATGTCTGGAGACATTTGTAGTAATCACAATTGGGGTGCACTCCTGGCATCTATATGCGTAGAGGTCAGAGATGGTGCGAAGCCTCTTCCAGTGCTCGGAACAGCCCCTACAACAAGGAATTACCCGGCCACCCGACGTCAGTAGTGCAGGGATTGAGAAGCCCAGCCCCAGGCCCAGAGGCAAGTAGACAGAAGGGTCTCTTCCTTCTTTCCCAAACCATAAATCACTTATTAAGTGTTTTCCATGTGATAAAAATTGTGCTCATTATCGATGGAGATAAATAGGAATCGGATGGAATTTAAAAAGTGAATAGAGCATGGTGGGTGAGAGCACCGACTTGGGTGCCAGAGTCCCTGAGTCCAGCCTCCAGCCCTGTCACTTAGGAGCTGCGTGAGCGTGGGCAGTTCCACGTCCCCTTGGAGCGCCATTTCCTCATCTGTGAGATGCCACAGACAACAGCATGTGCATTATAAGCTTGTTGTGATGATTAAGGGCATTATTATGTGTACGTTCTTTGAACAGGTCTGCCGCAGAGTCAGCTCCCTGTCTGTTTATTTTCCTCTCTTCCTACCAGTTAGGATGACTGGGACACATTAGGGTCCCTTGAAAAACAAGAGGCTGGTTCCCCTACAAACAGGGTGAGACCTGGCAGCGAAGCAGTTTACCGGAAAAGAGCCTAGGGCTAGGATATGTTTTAGTTCTGACTTTATTAGCAGTCTTGGCAAAATGACTCCCGCAACCCAGGCCTCTATTTCCTTATGTGCAAAATGGGGGTGTTGGCGCCTGCTGGGTCATAAAGTCCCTGGGAAGACAAAATGAGATAATAAATGTGAAAACAATTTGAAAAACTGTTATCACAGATTGATACTTTGGGGGAATAATATTTCATGTTATGTACTTTACATCTTTCTACATTCCCACATCTCCTCCAAAAATAATATATATATATATATATATATATATATATATATATTTTTTTTTTCCCCCTTGAAAACAGTGCAACTGGATAACTTTAATTTATTCAAAGTCCCTAAATTTGTTCCTGGATATAGGCCAGTGAATTGAGTTAATTTTCAAAGCTTTGTTAGAATATCTTTTGAAAACACAATGATAGTTTTCTGGTTTTAAAAGATGAAGTTAGAGAAAATAAATCAGTTATTTAAGCCAATTTGTTAAATGCCTTCAAGTGCTCAGTTGTCCAAAAACACGAGTCATTTAGTGAGCGACAGTCAACCAGCTGCGGAATCACATCAGATACAGCATGTGTGGGAAGCTCTGTCCTCTTGTTTTCCAGCTTCTGAGCCTAAAACCCTGTGTTCCCCCTCAGTCTCCTAGCTCTGGCGGGAACTGCCAACTTAAGCATGACATCCTGACTCGACCCCACTGTGCTCCTAACCTCACTTCCTGTTTGTGTCAACCGGATGGAACAAGGCCCAGGTTTAGACAAGCAGAATGATTTCTGAATCTGCAGCCTCTCCCCCTCCCTAAGCTCAGGCTGTTTGCTGGGATCTGGGATCAAGGGAACGGTCCAGCTCCACTCCATTTACATCACCAAAGTTTACTGACCAAAATCAATGAATATTTTCAACTCTAGGTGAAAGGAGCTGTCAAAACGCATCCTAATGGACACATGTCCACCTCGTAAAGCTCTCAATAGAAACGCCAGAGAAAGGGAGCATGACCCCTTGTAAAGTTAATTGTTCCAATTGGGGATTACAGGGGATTAGGTGGGAGTAAATCTTAAGCTGTCACTGTTCTGCCAGGATAGAAAAAAATCTCTGTCTCCAAAGACCGATGCCCTTCTCAGATGTTAGATTTATTTTCACCAGACCCTTTATATGCACGGCTGAGGTCCTCCAATTTGCCTGGTCATGGAGTTCATTTTCCCTTGGGAACTGGACAGGAACAAATATGACAGGGATTTCACAATCCCTGGTGCAACTTGGTATTAACGTGAGAAAAGCCATTCACCACCTACTGCACCATCAGGACAGTAACAGGAGGCGGGGAGGGGGGGCGCCATCTCGGTTTCTAGACCTTAACTCTTGTCATTCTCCATGGTGACGGTTGCCATCAACCGTGTACATCCTCTGGGGCCCTGACTCCCATAGTCCTCCTGTCTTCACTTCTTTTGCAAATTGATCTGTCTGGATGCCAGGTAAAATGGGGCTGAAATGAATTTCCCGTCTACTATGCAACATGATTCCCACTCAGAACAGAGCCAGCCTTTATTTGTCATTTCCCTCCGAGGCCTGAAAGACTGTATCGCTATCTGTGTGCAAATATGGTAATTTACACGTGGTCCCACCCCCAGGGGCCGGAAGCTAAGCCACCTGATCTAAGTCCACAGTGACCTCTCAGAGTTTCCATTAAGATACTGGAAGGGTTTTCGCTCAATTTATCCTCTTGGCTGACTCAATTCTCCGTTTTGGACAATGGATGCTTTTATAAAGAAAATGTTCTTGGCTTTTAAATCTTTTTCTTTTCTTTTTTTTTTTTTTCCGTGTCTACTGCAAATGTAAAAATTGATTTCCTTCACTGCTTTTCCTTAATTCCAAGTAATGCTGTGTGTACTGCTGCTGCCTCGAGGAGCAGGAAGGGTATAATTTACCAGATGTGAGGCAACTAGGCCTTCATTTCCTGAAGCAATGAATTAGCAACTCTTTTTCCCTGTCACAGAAAATTGTCACCAAAACAGTCTAAGACACAATGGCAAGTCCAATTAATGTTTGTTTCTTCAGGAGGGCCCAGCTGAAAGATGAACCGACTGAGAGAGAAGCAAATTGAGTAGGAAAAGACTCAGCTCCAAAAGGGGGTGGTGGGGGGTGGCTGCAGAAACATCGTTTTACTTTATATATTCCATCTCATAAGTGTTTCAAACATTATGTAAGAATTATTCTTTTCTACTAGTCAAGATGAGAGATCACAGATGACATCTTTGATTTTGCATGCTCCAAGTCTCTGAAGGAAAACATTTAAATTTCACTTTTAAAAAGCAGCAGAAAGATAAAATTTAAGGGTGCAAAATTCTGTTATAGTTGAAACAGGGGGCAAAGAGTAAAAGCTAGATTCTGGAATCCTGAGCCTCAATACGAGTTTAGTTCTTTAGTATTAATTTTAATCGGTATTCAGTGTTATGTTTGCATATTACATTTAATTTTATATTAATATTTTAATATTTCTGATGCTTAATAACTGGAGAAGCAGCATACAATTTTATTTACCTGTAGCTTACCTTAGCAGAGAGTATATTCATGACCTACTCTGTGGAAATATCCATAAGATTAATAATTTGCTTTTAGAAAGTTCTCTGAAATTGACTTTGCTGCTTTCATTTGATAATGGAAAACCTACTTAAAATCTGATGAGCAAAATAGAGATAAGAGTTAATACAATGTTGTGCATGTTTCTGAATATACCGAAAATTATGGAAGTTCTTCCCCTTTTGTGCATTTAGTTTATAATCATGTCTAAACCACGTGACTATGCATTGGAAATGAAGAGGTGGAGGACAGAGTTCTTGTCCTGGAGGAACTTGGGACACAATGGGGAGACTGGAGGGATGTCGCTGAAACATTTGGAAATAATTACCAGGCAGCCCACAAGGGAAGCCGAGCCGGTGTGTAGAATTACAGACCCTGGAGTCAAGGACATTTGAAATTAGGGAAAGCTTTCTGTAGGTAAGAGCAGTCAGGAAAGTCTGGCATTCCCTTTCCTGATAAATTTTCTAAAAATGAAGTAGAGAAGAGTGGGTGGAGGCAGGGCATTGGGGTCCAATAGTAGGCAAGAGAGGAAGAGAATAGAGAACATGCTGAAAACTGTTTTTGAAAATCCCAGTATTTTCCTTCAGATTTGTGTCAAGGTTTTCATGAGACTGAAGGTACGATAGGGACGATTTAGGAAAAATAACTTACTGATGGGACAGTACCCAGGAAAGGAGAGTCACCCTTCGAAGAATAGTATATAGAACTCATAATAACAATTAAAATCACTTTTAAAGCCTGATAGAAGAGGAGGACATGTGAACGTCGAGGGAGTTATTATACATCGTCCCACACAATAACGCCAGGAAACGCCATCCTCCGCCTGCTCTGGAGGACCATGAAACCTGGAAACGTGACACAGGAAGTAGAAGTCACCTCTGAAACATGCTGGTTAGTTCCACTTAGGTCCTAAAAAACACACAACTAAGCCTTTTGTGCTTCAAGTTTTCCTCGGGCAAGTGGTGAGAACCACATTTTCTATTTTATAATTTCTGGGTCTTTTTTTGTGTACCCACTCTCACCCCCCGATGGATTAGGCTGCTGGCCCCTTCAGTAAGCTGCATGCTTGCTTTCTTTCGTGTATTTGGGCATGCCGCTTTCGGTGCCTGAAAGAACTGACACCACTATCCCACTTCATTGCCCTGTCGTTCAAAATCCTTCCATTTTCAAGATCTGGATCAAATTCTACACCTTTTTCATCCGTAGTTATAAAACACATTCCAAAAGTACTGTGGCAGGTGCAGAAAGGGGGCTGGACAATGTAGTACACTTGCTCACAGAGAAACAATTCTGTTGGAGAAGAAAGAACACGCAAAGGGAAGAAGACTTTGGAACATGTATTCAACGGCACATCATGAGCCCAAAGTGGGAGCGTGAATACTGAAGGGACTAGGTTGTTAGCTTAGAACTGAAATGGTCCTGCCTTCTCAGTCATTAGTCATCTAATTCTATCACACCAGTAAACTGAATCTTCCTAAGCTGTCGTCATCAGGTGCCTAAGAAAAACACAAATAAATCAAAGTCAACAGACTTTTATTTATTTATTCAGCGTTTAGGGAAAAAATGATATCACAACGTGGGTTCTGATTATGAATGAAGTATATTGAAAAAGTCTTACATCAAAAAGTGTGTGTTGGCAGTTCCACATGACATCATATGACAGATACAAGAAGGATTTTATGTTGATACAAACTACTATTTTATTGCAGTTGTATCAAATAAGCCAAGCCTTCTCTGAAGGACTTTAACAAATGTTTACCTTTGCTAGGCAATTACTTAACTTCCCAATTATCCAGAAAGTGAGCTCATGTAGAGAGCAAAATACACTCAATAATCTGAACAACCAGTATTAAAACTCAGAGAACTTTACTCTTTGTTTGCTTGTTAATTTTGGATAAGGACATACAGATTTGACCTTGAGCATTTTGTTCATTGCAAAGCTTCTCTTTTCATTTGAAACCAGCTGTACACTTTGCTCTCATAATCCATCCACCCATTCAGATGCAGGTTTTCAATTGCCAGTGGCATCAAACTAGCAACACGGGAAAAGGGGTGGCTATACCCTTCTCAGCTCTTCAGACCACCCAGAACTGATTTGTATCTATTATTGTCATTTTGGGGAGAATGAGATGCCTGTGGTTACCAAGGCACCCTTCCTAGGACTGGAGAACAGCTCTTGGTAGAAATTTCACTCCTTAGAACATCGTTAATCAGTGTTGCTCTTATTGGTCAGATTATTTGATCAAGGTCAAGTTGGATATAGCCTCTCTCATTCATTTTTTTTTTCAGATATATCTAACAATGTAAATAGAACCATCAAAGCATTGGAATGAAAGGCAGGACTCCAAGCCCTTGCTTGTATTTAGTGTAATGTCTAGGAATCTGAGTCAACCGGTTCACGGAGTGAGATCCGGTCCAGTGTCCTTGATCAATGATGCATCTGCTAGGTGTCTCAACTCCTGACACTACAGCTGTTTTTCTCTCCATGCTTTCAAGACATTCTCTTTTTCTTTGGCTTTCAACATTTTGACCATGGTGTATGTAGATGAGGATTTGTTTATGTTTACCCTATTTGGGATTCATTGAGCTTCCTAGATCTATTAATAAGTATTTGTTTTTAAAGTCTGGGACATTACCAGCCATTATTTCTTCAAGTATTTGTTCTGTCTCTTTCTTTTTCTCCTCTCCCACTGGGACTCCTCACTCCTGCACATAGGTTGATATGCTTGGCGGTAGCCCCTAGGTCTCAGGCATATTTCTTCTCTCTGTTCCTCAGATTGGGTAAATTCCATTGATTCATTTTCAAATTCACTGATTCTTTTCTTAGTCATCTCAAATCTGCTGTTGAACTCATCTACTGAATGTTTCATTTTGGCTACTGTGTTTTTTAACTCTAGAATTTTCACCTGGTACTTTTTAATAGATCTGACTTCTTTATCAGTGTTCCCAGTATATTGAGTCATTGTCAGCATAGTCAGTTCTTTAATATGTCCTTTGAACATATGAATAATAGATGCTTTGAACTTATAATGAAAAAGAATATATATGAATATATATATATGTATAACTGAATCACTATGCTGTACACCAGAAATTAATGCAATATTGTAAATCAACTCTAACTTTATTAAAAAAATAATAGTAATAAATGCATTGAAGTCTTTGTCTGCTAAATGTAACATATAGGGCTTCTCAGAGTCTGTTTGCATTAACTGCTTTTTCCCTCCTTGACTATGGATCATATTTTTATGGGTCTTTATCCCATGTCTTATAAATTTTTATTGAAAATCAGATATTTTAGATAATACATTAAAACAACTCTAGTTCTAATGTTTTTTTTCTCCCTTGAGAGTTTTTTCTTGTTTTTTTTTATTACTTCCTTGTAAATTAAATTATATTTAATTTAATTTTTAATTAACTAGTTGAGACTTAATCAGCAGAAACTACCATCCCTGTAGTGTGTGGTTACTGTCTCTGTTCAGATTTTTTTTTTTTTAACATTTAAGTCCATTTTTCAGACAGGTTTCCTAGAAGTAACCCCTGTGTCCACATAGCTTAGTGGTCAGTCAATGACTGTTGACAAACTGCGCTCAAGCCCCTCAAGTCTATAAGGCTCCTACTCTCTGTTAGTGAATCTGCCTTTGGTTTGGGGACTGCATTCCAAGTCTGGGCAGTTTTCAAGTCTGTCGCCCCACTGCTTACTTTCTGCTGGGCCCTCTCAGGTCTCCACTTCGTAAGTACATGGCTTCCCGCCAGGGGTGTATGGAATGCTTACCGAGGCCCTCCATGGCCGCCTCATTCCCAAGATCTCCCTGTCCAGTCCTCTGGTTTTCCATTCACATCCCAACAGGGGCTTCAACCTCAGATTAGGAGAGCTGCAGGCTTTTCTCATTTGCTGCTGGGTGTGGGTTTTCCTCCTTCCACTCTAAACAAAGTCAGCCCCCTCCAATAGCAAAGCCACTGGTTTTCACAGACTGCTTTGGTGAATTTCCAGGTCACTAGAATGACTGCTTTTGTCAAATTTGTTCCCCTTTATTATTGTTTAGGAGGAGAGGGTTTGACGATCTCTCCACTCTCCCCACCTGAAGTTCTACCTCATTCCTGACATAAGAATCATGCTCTTTTTAAGAGATTTTAAAGGTTTACCTTGGTGTGCCTGAGGCACTGGGCATCAATCTTGGCAGTGGTCAAGGACAGGTGGTCAGATCAGGCCAGTGAGACCTTAATAAGAGTCTAGTAAGGGAAGAAAGGGACTAGCATTTTAGTTTTATAAAATGTAAAAGACAAACATTAGCTAACCAATTCCATATTTTGAAATTACCTGCATGGTCTTTTAAATTGACAATATTTTTCAAATGCTTTTTAACGCACAGCAGGAAAGCCAAAGAGAAAAAGATGATAATCTTTTCATCTCATGGAGCTGGCTTCCTAGTTAGGAATACAGAAAATGCCCAAGGAAAAATGTCTTCAGAACAGAACGTTTTAACAAGCATGAATCAGTGAGCATAAATTCAACCCCACTCGTGCTGTGGGGATTAGCGCCAGTTAGTTCCCAAGAGAAAACTCCAGGTCCTGCTGCTTTTTAAAAAGTCAACAGAATCTTTATAAAATGTCATTTAAAAGTGCCCAATATATGAACAAAGAGCAGCCTCAAGTATATCAGGACGGGGTAAGCTTTTCTCCTCTTGTTTGTGTTACCTTTCTGTGGTACTGCTCAGCATCTCTGGCAGAGTGAGTGAAGTGCTGACTTCGGTTTTATGCTGCCGCTCTTCCATCTGGACACTGCTGGTGACCTGTGGGAGGTCGAAATCCAGCCTCTGTGTTCCATTTTCCACCAGCAATACCTAAGCTTGAGATTTAAACTCTATTGGACTTAAACCCTCAACCATGCATGATTAAATTGGAATCTCAGTAATTCTGTTAAAGAAATCATGAATACCTTTGCCACTTCAGCGAGATAATAGTTTGGTATTTTTATGATTTTTTTTAAGTTGCATCTCTATTTTTCTTTATTTATGAAATAAGATGGCAGGGACATGTGTAGAAATGAGGGCTTCCACACCAGAGAGATTTTCTGCTTCTTCATATTATGATATGTTTATAATTATGATGTATGGTATATTTATAATCACGATGCCTTGTAAAAAGTAAAAATTCAGTTTATCAGCTTAAATCTTTAGGAATGAAAAAATTGAATGGGAGAGGGAGAATGCATTCCGATCATCCCTTAGGCTGAATTTTTTATGAAACAAAATAATTGTGCCATAAAGTTCTTACGGATTGGTTGGCCTGGAGGTAAAGCACTAAGAAAAATCTTTTAAATGTGGCCACTAACGTGTCCTTGTATTAAAGTATAGTTAAGATATTAATCAGATTTTGGATCTCTGCCCATTTTTCCCTTCTGAGGAAGAAGACTGAAGTGACTACCATTCTGTTACATTGTGCATTGCCACACGGTTTCCATTACCTGTGAGGTCTTCCAGCTGAATCATTTTGAAAGAGTTAAGTCACTATGTTCAGATTTTTTTCTTTGGCAGGTCTTCAATCTATGTTTCGCTATTCCTCTAAGGCATTTTCCTATTCAATTACAATAAAATAAGTTTACAATACATACTACATAAGTAAAAGCAGCTAGTTTGACAGACGCTTCACATCTACTCCCCCAAGGCCCCAAGCAGCATCTTCTCTGCCTCCCCCACCTTCAGCTCTAGGAAACAAGAGAAATTTCTAAGCATCTACTCCCCTTGCCCTTCAATTTCTGATACTCTCTCTTCTTTGCTGATAATATCCAGTCTTCCCATCAAGATAAATCTGTACCTGCAACACCTTTCCTCCCCTATAATAAGACTTTGGAAGAGACTGCCAATCATAGCTTGTCACAGACACAGAGCTGGTGACCTTGTTGACTGATTATGTCACCGACTGACAATCAGCCAAAGGAAAAGGGGTTTAATACAATCAAAGTAATTAGGTCCAGAAATAAACAATTGCTTCACGGGAAGCTCGGACCGCATGCACTGCTACTGAAGCCCCCGAGCACAAATCCAATAAAGGCCTCTGCGCTCAGTATAGCACCTACCATGGGGCAGGCTGTGGACTTCATGTATCTCTAGTTAATGAATGGTTGAATGAAGGGGGTAGGCGACTAAAGAATAATGCAGCATCCTTCCCTGTGAAGTTGTAACAGTTTTCCTGGAATAATGGGGAAAAACCTGCTTTTTCATAGGTGTCTGGACTGGAAATCTTTGGAAATATCTGTCTGGCTTTTGCCAACAGAATTCTTTGTTTTTTATTTATCAGTTCATATAACTTTTTTGGTTGAAACCTGACGATTGTTGCCCATTTCATTTCTCACCATTGCTACGATAGCCTGTGAGACCCAATGTGAGTTCACCTGGTCCTTCTCTTCTGTCCTTGTCTGACTTCAACTTGTAGTCCTCTCTCCTCCTCCTTCCCTCCACCCACATTGGCCTCCTTTGTATTTCTTGGATGCTCCAGCACTTAAGTACTTGCCTGAGGGCCTCTGTATTAGCGGTCCTGTCTGCCTGGTGATTCTTCACAGAGATGCGTAAAGCTCATCCCTCACGTCCTTTAAAAGTCACCTTCATGGGAAAAGCAACTTTGATCACCCTATAAGGGGATACCCGCAGTGATCCCCTTACACTCCACTATTTTTTCCTTAGCACCATCTCCTAATAGAATGCATAATTTGCTTACCATGTTTTTGTTGTCCTCTGTGACCTGCCTCCACCCCCACACTAGAATGTAAGCTTCATGAGGGCTGGAATTTTTCCTCACTGCCATGCCTATAATGAGGCCAGAGACATAGCAGGTACTTGGTAAATATTTGTCAAATGAATTATTATTTAGTGAGTAAGTGTTTTGGACCAGTTGCTGTATGAGGAGTTGAAAATCTAGTGTGCTGTGTTTTCATTGTTCTTAAGCCTGGCTACAGGTCAAAAATAACATGGAACCTTTGTTAAAATAGATTCCTGGGCCCCACCACAGAAAATTCAGTTCCAATAATCCAGAATGGGATTCAGAAATACATGTGGGGATCCGAGATGATTCTGATGGAGCCCGTGTCTCAGAGCCCCGGAATGGTGGGAAGGACATGAGGCTGGAGTCGAAGTCTCCTAGCTTCAAATCTCTTCCTGGCAATTCGGTAGCAGGCTGGGTGAGCTCAGGCCAGTGACTTGTGGAAACTTGTGCTCTAAGAGCCTGTGTCCTGTTCTGTAAAATGGGAGCAGATATTTGGGGAATGAATGATTGAATGAATGCATGGATGAGAGGCTCCTAAAAGGATATTCTATGAAGGACATACTGCAGGTAAAGGAGACAGCACAAAGCCTGAACCGTGAGAGGCATTTATGGGAGATTAATTCCTAGCTGCCCCTGGACATAGTTACAGTTCCCAAGTGAATAGAGGCATATTCTGTCCACATTTCAGCCTTCTTGGTTCGACAGAGACTGAGCCTGCTGGGGCTCCATCCAGGCTTGAGCGACTTAATCTCTCTGTTTAAGTAGATAAGGGGTTGACCGAGGCTGGCAGGTTATTCTCTTGTTGTTGTTGACTTTGGCCAGAATGTCTATGTCATTAGCTCTTTGGAAAATGTCCTCAATGTAGGTGGTGGTTACATTTTGATGTCAATAAGTAAGTGGTATGTTGCTGAGATATTAATGAACAGCTGTGTTTGAAATGATCCTGTGTTCTCTTGACTCAGATTGTCGTTCCAGAAGATTCCTCTCAGAGTTTGGGAAACACACAAAGAAAATAATTCATGAATTCATGCACTGGTTTAAGAAGAAATGCCAAGGCTTATGAATGCTGATAGGTAATGTCACATAGAAAAATCGTTTTTCTGCAACTTTGAAGTTCATTTTCAAAGACTAATTGTGGTAGTACTTTCCAGCATTAAGTAATTCATCTGTAAATTTATTCTGCTCCTCCTCTGACACAGCCAGTATTAGAGACCATTTTCCCAGAATGACTCATCTTCCACACACTTTCAATTTTATCCCAATGCTCGCATATACAGTTTACTTGACAATCAGGCCCTGGTTTGCAAAACAGTCTTTTTGTCATTTTACAATAGGCTATTGTATGTCTACTTAACATTTATTGGTTTATGATTCATCTTTTCAAAAACTCCTTGATGAGGGAATAGATATCACATTTTTCATTTCAAGTCTTTCCTGAGACCTGGATCCCAGACTTTAGCATAAGAAGGTTGTAATAAGCCTTTATCATTTGACTGATTGGCTTGCCGTGTTTAATCCATGTAATCAGGAAAGAAACACTAGCTAGAAAATCAAAGAAAGCGCTATGTGTACCCCGGGGCCACACCTATGCTGGGTCCACCTGTCAGGCACCCTTCTGCTTAATTTATTGCCATTAACACTCTTTATTTAAAAACCAAACAAGTAAAATCAGCAAAAGCGAATTGAACCTTTCAACCTGAACTTTTAATACAAAGTTGCTTGAGAATACAAACTGGTTGCTCGAGAAAGAAAAAAATATTGTTTAATATGCCCGCCCAAGCCAACAATAAATTATGTATTATTTAAAATGCCGTTGGCAAAGGAACGAGGGTAAGGCACTGAAATCATAATTGGCACTACTGTTTTGGCCGCGTGACCAGTTTTACATCAGGGACTTATTTTCCAGTTTTTTCCTCTGAGTTGTTGTAATCATTTGGTCTAGTAGAATCTAAATTGAATGCCATGCGCAATAAACGTGCTCCCCCGGGAGCTCTCGCAGGCAATGTAAAATGCAAAAGAGAACAGTGGGAGGCATTGAAGTGCTTCGCCCACTGATCTTTAAAAACCTGAACAGGAGACAAGAACATCTAAAAGCGCAGGTTAGTTCAACATCCCACCCTCACTACTCCAGGCTGCCCAGGCCCCAACCCAACCAAGCATTCACCTCCAAGGTTATCATGGAGACAGACACAAAGATGATGGAGTCAGTGGGGAGCCACAGGTATGAAACCAGCAGGTGAGGATGAATTCTACTCTGGCGAGTCTATGAAGTTATTTTGCCAAAGTTGGTGAACATACTTCATGTCTGCCTTTGCAATGCAAACCTAAGTTAAATAAAAAGGACTAACTAATCAAAAACTTTTTCTAACTGCTCATAAAAGATCTTACAGGAAACAAAATACATTTTCAACTTAACAGAAACTGTCAGATGTTCCTAGATTTAAAAAAAAACAAAAAAAAGATGATGTATCTAAATCTTCCTCCCTGCGCCCAACTGGTTTTCCGAACATCCAATTTCTCACCATTGCTACTTAGAAATCTAAGTGTGCTCACTCTCCTTGGCAATGGCAGCCTCTTCCCTAGCGGAGAGCAGCGCTGGAGCAAGAGGGGCTGGACCGGGTGCCCGGTGCAGGCTGGGGTGCACCCTGGGGTGGTTGCAGGAAACCAGCCAGAACCCCAGGCAGTTTTCAGTCTGTCTCTTCCATGCTTTTCCTGGGAGTGAGCAATCATGTGCACATGCTCTTTACAAGCCGAGTCTCGGTTTCTTGCAGCCCTCCAGCAAGTCCCACTGGTTTTCAAACCAGCTATGGGGACTCGCATTCCCAGGGTCAGACCCCAGGCCGGGGTGCCCAGCAGGTGGCTCAAACCCTTCACTACCCATGGGAATCCCCGAGCCTGTGACAGACCCTCCTCTTCTGCATCTTCTGCTAGGGGTGCAGGTCTCGCCTGAACGCTTCTCTTTCCTTCCCATCTGACTCCATGTCAGCCTGGGTTGTAGAACAGCCTTTCTGCCAGTTTGCAGCAAGAGTTGCTCCATTAAGAGATGTAATTTTCGTATGTTCTTGTGGGGAGGTGAGCTCAGCATCCTCCTACTCAACCATCGTGACCTCCCTCCTAATCTTTTTGCTCTTATTTCTCTACAGGTGCTATTTTACTATATTCAGTCTCTTATTATTTCAGGTGAGTTTATTTTTTTTGTAGGTAACTTTGAAAATTTTATGTAACAGCTTTATTGAGACATAATTAACATACCATACAATCTATTCCTTTAAAATACAATTCAGTGGATTTTAATACATTCACAGAATTGTGCAACTATCACAATAACTAATGTTTGAACATTGTCATTACTCTGCACAAAACCCCGTATCATTTGCACTCACTCTCTGTTTCCCTCCAGCTTTCTCAGCTCTAGAAGCAGAGAAGCTCACCACTAACCTGCCTTCTGTCTCTACAGATCTGCCTATTCCAGATATTTCATAAAACCATACAATAAATGGTCACTTGTGACTGGCTTCTCTCACTTAGCACAATATTAAATTCATCCATACTGTATTATGTATCAGCACTTCATTCTTTTTATTGCCCAATATTATTTCATTGCATGAGTATACCCCATTTTCTTTAACTTTTCATCAGTTAATGGATATTTGAGTTGTTGTTTCCACGTTTTGGCTGTTATAAATAATGCTGCTGTGAACATTCATGTAGAAGCTTTTATGTACACATAAGCTTTCATTTCTTTTTAGTATATACCTAAGAAAGAAATTGCTGGTCTATGTAATGCTTAAATTTTAAGAAACTACCAAACTGTTTTCCAAAGCAGACACAAGCTTTTACATTCCTACCAACAGTACACAAATATTCTACTTCCCCTGTGTCTTCTCTAACCCTTGTTATTATTTGTTTCTTTTAAATTATTATTGTAATAACCATCCTAGTACGTGTGAAGTGACATCTCTTTGTGGTTTGAATTTGCATTAATTATATATATTATATATAATTTCATATATATATATAATCAAAAGCACATTTAAATTCCAAAACTGAAAAAATCAATACCCCAAATTAAGAATTTAATAAATCACAACAAGTTTCTACTGTATAGCACAGGAAACTATATTCAAAATCTTATAGTAACCTATAATGGAAAAGAATATGACAAGGAATATGTGTATGTATATGTATGACTGGAACATTATGCTGTACACCAGAAACTGGCACAACCTTGTAAAGTGATTATATTTCAATTTTGAAAAATGAAAAAAAAAGAATTTAATAAATGGGTTTAAAATAAGATTCACTGTGGCTGAAGAAGCATTGGCAAACTGAAAAATGGTCAGTGGAAAATATCTACACTGACGCATAGGGACAAAGAAAATAACACATAAAAGAAGGTAAAAATGTATGGCACAACATAAAAAGGATTAACTTGTATAAAATTGGGGTTCCAGAAGAAAAAAAATGAGAAAATGGGACAGAAATAAGAGTTGAAGAGAGGAGTTGAGAAAGACATCAGTATACAAATTTAAGATGCATTAAGAACACCAAGAAGGATGGGAGAAATTCACCACTAGGAACATCATATTAAAACAGCTGAAAACCAAATATGAAGAGAAAAATCTTAACAGAAGTTAGGGAAGAAAATATATATTACCTTTAAAGAAATAGCAAGAAAATTAAAAAGTGACTTCTCAACAACAGAACATAAAAGTCAGGGGAATTATGCCTTCAAAGTCCTAAAAGAAAATAAATGCCAACTTAGAATTCTGCATGCAGTATATATATTCTTAAACATAAAAGTAAAAGAAAGACATTTTCAGATCATCTACCATATCCCCCTCCCAAATAAGAAACTTAAAGAAATTGTCATCAATTGACTAACTTGAAAGCAAATGTTTTGAAAAAGATCTTTAGGTAGAAGAAAACACATCCTGTATGGACACATGGAAATTCAGGAAGCGAGAAAGAGCAATTAAAAGGGTAAATATGTAAATCTTAATAAATACTGACTGTATTAAATGATGATGATGATGATGATAATTATAATGCCTTACAGAGTTTAAAATGTATGTAGAATGGAAATACATTTGAAAAACAGCAAAAATGGTGTTAGAGGAGTAAATAATGTGATGTGTCCTAAGGTCTTTGCATTGTCTGGGAAATGGCAAAAGGATTAATCTACATTAAAGTTGTAATAAGTCAAGGATATATATTGTATTATTATCTAGAGTAACCATGAAGAGAATAGTAAAATAAGACATAATTTATAAGCTAATAGAAAGAAAATAGAATTTAAAAATACTTCATCTTTAAATTGTTTTATATAATCTTAAATAAGATAAAATTAAATTAAAACCAAATTAAAAAATCAGCAAAGATATAGAGCATCTGAAAAAGACAATTGAGAAACTTGATCTAATGGACAAACTAGGTTAATAACAAAATATACATTTGTTTTACATGCACATAGAACATTTACTAAAATCAACAATATGATGGACAATAAGGCCTCAATCAATTTAAAAGCTTGAAATCATGCAGTTTATTCTCTGACCATCAAGGAATTGAGGCTAAAAGAAATGATAACAAAAAAGATAGGCAGAAAATCCCCAAATATTTGGAAAATAGGTCATATACTTTTACCTAACTAATGGATCAAGAATAAGCACAATGAAACTTGAAAAACAATTTCATTTAAATGGTAATTAAAATATAACAACATGTAGAGTATACCTAAAGCCACATGTAGAGTATACCTAAAGCCACGCGTAGAGGGAAGCATGTAGCCTTAAATACACTCAATTAGAAAGAAGAAAAGTTTAAATCAATAACTGAATATCTATCTTAAAACAAACAGACAAATCACAACAATTTAAACCCAAAGAAGAGAGTGGCAAATAATAAAACAGCAACAATTACTGAGATATGAAAACAAATGTGTGATCAGAAGTATCCACAAAGCCAAAAGTTGGCTATTTCACAAGGACAATTAGCAAGACTAATAAGACTGGTTATTAAAAAGGAGAAAGAGGGAGGAAGGGAGGGAGGTAGAGACAGAGAGACAGAGAGAGAAAGGGCTCAGATTAGCTTCTGGTAATGGTAAAAGGGGCCATCACTATGTTTTGTACAGATATTCAAAATACAATGAGAGAAAATTATAAACAATTATTTGCTAACAAATCTGAAATTTTTAAATAATTTTAAATTATTAATATTTAAAAATAAAATGTACACATTTCTTGAAAAAAAGATCTTATCAACACTAATACAAGAATAAACAGAAAATCAAAATAGTTCTTTTTCTATTAAGGAATTAAATCAGTTATTAAACAATCTCCCCCAAAAGAAAATGCTAAGCCCAGATGGTTTCACTTGTGAGTTCTCCCAAATATTTAAGGAAGCAATAAAACCAATATTATAAAAACTCTTCTAGAGAAAAAGGGGAAAAGGAACACTTCCTAACTCACTTTATGATGCAATTAAACTTTGATAGAAAAACCTGATAAGAACATTACAAAAAGGAAAATTACAGGCAAATTTATCTTAGGAACACAGATGAAAAAATTATAAACAAAATATTAACAAACCAAATCCAGCAATAGATAAAAGGAATAATGCATCATGACCAAATGGGATTCAAAATTCAAAACTCAATTAATGCAATCTATCACATTAAGAGAAAAAGGAAGAAAAATTATGTGGATTTTCTTTTATTTTTTACCATCTTTATAGTTACAGAAAAATAAAATTCAGTATTCATTCATGATAAATACTCAGAATCTAGGAATAGAAGGAAACCTCCTTAATGTGATGAAAGATATCTATGAAATATTTGCAAAATATTTAGTTGTGATTTTTTTGAAAGATTTCCCTATATTGGAAATGGGAACAAAGTTGTCCACTCCTGTTACTTCTATTCAACATTGGACTAGAGGTCCTACTCAGTGCAACAAGACAAGAACAAGAAATGAAAGGCATAAGAATTGGAGAGGAAGAAATACAACTGCAATTTTTAGAGATAAAATGATTTGAAACATAGAAAACCCAAGTGATTCACAGCCCAACTATTAGAATTAATAAGTGAATTTAGCAAGTTTGCTTCATCCTAGATCAATAAAAACAAATTGTATTTCTATGCAGTAGAAATAAAAAATAGAAAAGTAAATTTAAAAACTACATTGATAACAGCATCAAAAAACAGCATACGTCTCTGAATAAACAGAATAAAAGATGTCCACCACCTCTACATTAAAAACAAAAAACAGATAAAAAAAAACCAAGACATTATTGAGAGAAACTAAAATAATCCTAAACAAATGGAATAATATATAACGTTATGGATAGTAAAACTCATTGTAATGATGTCAGTTCTCCCTAAGTTGATCTATAGTATCAATAAAATTCCAGTCAAAATGTCAATATTTTTGTGGATATTGACAACCTAATTCTACAATCAGAGGGCCTATAATAGTCAAGTCTATCTTTAAGAAGAAATAAAAAGCTGGAAGACACACTACCAGATCTCAAGTCTTGTTATAAAATGATAACAATTAATACTTTGAGGCCCTGATGTACGAAGAGGCCCACGCAACAGAGAGAAAGAAACAGACTCACATGTGTATGCCCACCAGAATACGACAAAGACAGCAGGGCAGCGTGGTAGGGAAGAGTAGCTATGTCAGTCAATGGTGCTATGTAAATTGAATATCCACATGGAAGAAAGTGAATTTTTTCCAGATGGAAGTGAATATCCATATGGAAGAAAGTGAATGGGTTATTTAAAATTCCTGCAATTAAATAAGCAAAATCAAAGAGCCAGTGGAAAGTGGAAACAAAAAGATATGAGCAGACACTTTACAAAAGAAAATATCCAAATGTCTAATGAACATTTGAATAGGTGCTCAGTACACCAGTCACGCGGGGAATGCTAATTAAATCACACTGCCCTGCCACTACCCTCTCACGAGAGTAGCTGAAACGAAGGAAAAACAGAAAAGACCCAGTACAGGTAAGAATATGGAGCAGCCAGTGTTTTCCTGCACTCTGGTGCCCTTTGGATGGGAGCATAGAGGGTACAATACACTTTGGAAAATAATTTGACGTTTTATTGTAGAGCTAAATATTAGCATAATCTATGATCCGGTATTTTCACTCTTAGATAATTTTGCTCATGTGTCAGGACATGTGCACAAGAATATTCATGTCAGTGGTGTTTCTAAGAGCAACACAAACACACAAATTCCTAACAACACAAATGTCCATCAACATTAGAATGGATGAATAAGTGTATTTTAACACTATGAAATATTACACAGGAATAAATTACATTCAGTAATATGCATGAATCCTAAAAAACATTCATAATGCTAAGTGGTAAAGAAAGCCACAAACAATATAGATTTTATTTTTATAAAGGCCAAACAGCAGAGAAATTAAGCCATACATTGTACCCACTCATGCATGTGTGTGTGTGTGTGTGTGTGTGTGTGTGTGTGTAGCTTGTTTTTTAAAAAGTTAGAGAATGATAGACAGAAATCCAGAAACTTCATGACAGTGGTTTGCTTTGGTGGGAGGGAAAGGAATTAAAATCTGTGGGAAGTCTGAGGGTCTACATAAGTCATTGGTGCTCCTCTGGTTATTTGACTGGGTGATGGTTTCTACTTTTTTTTTTTTTTTAAGTTTAAATGTCTTTATTTAACATTCAGAAGTAAAATGCCCCGCACCAGCCTCTAGCCCAGTTGGCTCAGGCTGTGTGGTGTGAGCTGCTTGCTTGATGGATTTTGGTTGCTGAAAGCAGTTCAGCGAGAACCGGTATAGTCTTCTTATCTAAACAGATGGCACATGTCATGGAACATTATGGAATCATTAAAATGAATGAATGAGAAATTGAGAGAGAGAGAGGGAGAGAGATTGATTGAATGATGGTCCTAACATATCATGTGACAAAACCACTATCTTGAACAATATGCGAAGGAGTCCGTGTTATTTTTTTTTAGGAGACATGCGTATACACACTTGTGTGTGTTTGTGAATTTGTGTAAATCAATGTATGCCCGAAGTGGTTATTTCTGGATGGTGGGGTTCATTTCCTTTGTGCTTATCTGTGGCATCTAAAGGCTCTGTGGTGAACACACAATACACTTTTTTTAAAGAAGTGTGTTACTTTTAGGTCTACTTCAGCATTAGCGTACTCCTCCGTGTTGAGAAAGAGATCCAGTTTTACTCTAGCTTTCACGCCCTGAATACATTCTCCGTGCAAATCACCCAGCTCCCACAGCAGCTGAAATCATTGCACCAACCCCGTCAAAATGCATGGGCCGGTACAGCCTTAGCAGCGGTCATAGTTAACATTGCCAGGGCTTTTGTTCCTGCGTCTTTCACGATTTGGTACCTTCTTCGGAGAATGTATGTGCCGAATGGGAAGAAAATAAAGGTACTTGGGTCAGCACCTCAACCCGAAGCTGTATGTTAATTTGGATTTTCAAACCTGCCCGTTTCATCTCACGGAGAGCCAGGTGCAGCGAACAGATCCTCCTGCCTAAGTCTGTAAAGCCAACCTCATCGCTGAGAGTGTCAGAGCCCAGAGATTTATTATAAAGTGATATATTTTCAAAGAGCGGCGCAAAGAGTCTTTTAACACCGTATTTGTCAGAGACCTCGTGGACATCAAACAGATGCTTTTCACTTGGAGCATTTGACTCTTAAACTTCAATGTTTCATATGCTAAGTGATTGGAAACTTGGGAGCCATGAAGTAATACTTTTCTCTGATTCGGAAAATTTGACTCTTTAACAATGAAACTTTAGATGCATATTAAGAAATACTTTGAGAAGTGGTAGAGTGTTTTATTTATAGAGAGGCTATCCTTTGGTCCAGCAATATCACTTTTTGAAAGATTAAAAAATCTCTAAAATTGATTTCATGTTAACCAGAGTGTTTTTTTTAACTCTCTCCACACTTTCCCCCTTTACGCACCAACGTTTCTTGTGATTTCTCCTAAAAATCAAATAAGCACTTCATGCCTGAGGCTTTCATAAAAGACTTCTAACGTGGGTCATTTGATTTTTGGCCTTAAGAAATAAATCGTATGCCAGAAGCTGGATTACCATCACGCCGTATTCTTGAATAAACATGGTGCCTCTCCTCAGCTGAGGCTGCTGTCAGTGTTTATAATTTTGCATACATTTTAACCCAGATCCAATGAGCTGGTTATATGGAGCTTTCCTGGTTACCAGTCACATTATAAACCACAGAAAGCATGCAAACTGGAAGAAGCAATGCCTGGCTTTGGTTTACAGCCCTACTCAACTTTTGGTCCAACTGACTCTAACTACATCTTGAGCTGGATCATAAGGGAAAGAGCTATTGCTTTTGGATTTAAGAACTATGCAGGGTCTGACATTCTTAATGCACAGGAGGAACAGCTGGGCCACCCAACGCGATCTTAAACCTGCACCATAAATAACGGAGCGCAAATGAGAACTTTCCCAAGTAAAGAAACTTGTGAATTTCACTTGACAGATGTTTCTTTATAAGATTTTTACATTACACTTTTCTATTTAATAAATAAAGCAAAACTTCTTTAGTTTGGATTCTACTACTCATTCTTCAGTGGCAAAGACAGAACTAAAAGGAATGAATGTTGACTCTCCAGACAGAGACGAGTACTGTATGATATCACTTATACGTGGAATCGAAAAAATACAACACACTAGTGAATATAATAAAAAAAGAAGCAAACTCACAGATACAGAGAACAACACAGTGGTTACCAGTGGGGAGAGGCAAAGGGAAGGGGGGCAATATTGGGGTAGGGAAGTAAGAGGTACAAACTATTAGGTGTCAAGAAAGCTACAGAGATATATTGCACAACACAGGGAATATAGTCAATGTTTTATAATAACTATAAACAGAGTACAACCTTTAAAAGAGTTGTGAATCACCATATTGTACACTTGTAACTTATATAATATTGCACAGCAACTATACTTCAATAAAAAAATGTATTGGCTATCATGTACGAGCAATGGTAGCATGTTACCTGAAAAATTTGCTTTTGCTTAATGAGTCATCGCCAATAGTAGCAAAAATAATCTATTGCTGCACAACTATTGTACCAGACATAGTACTCAGTGCTTTTTTAATATGTCTAATTTCATCCTCAAGACAGTCCTGCCAAAGAGAAGACAAGCTCAGAGAAGACGGTTTATCGTGCTCACATTCAAATCAGGACGGAGCTAGAGTTCTAAGCAAGGTGTGTCTCACTTAGAGTTTCCAGCTTTCCTACTACATGTTGTTCCTCTGTTTTATGGAAAATGGAAATTTGAGTTAAATCTACTCGTAAGTTGGGTATTTGTTTGTCACAAGGGAGGGAGTTGTGGTGTCAGCCACTCCAAGCTGGGGCAACAACAGCGCCTGCAGACGGGTTGGCGGCTTTCTGCAGGCAAGGGCTCTCTGCCGGAGGCCCCCTTTGTCCCTTTAACAAAGCTGTATTTTAACCTCTGGCCCAAGCACACCTTTCATATCTTTTGATCACACAAAGCCTTGCCTGACCTGTTGGTTCTTTCTTTATCTCCAAGAAATAGAAATGAAGAGTAAGTAATTAACAGAAGACCAGATCGTTCCCCCGGCTTCATCTTCAGTAATCTCGGGAGCAAACTGTGTGAATGAGATGGCATCTAAAGGAAGTTCACTCCAAGCTGGGGCAACAACACAGGGTGCATAGGAAGGCGTGTTCATGTTCCGGGAAGCAGTAAATAATATCCCTTATCTCCGCACGCATGTTCAGATACATTTGAGAAATCAGACCCAGATGGAGTTGAAAATGTCAGCTTTATTACTGGTAAAGCCAACTGGATAGCATGACTTTAGATCTTTTGATGAAAGGGTCTTGCTTCTCCATTTCAAGCCTGGACCTTGGAACATTCGGAGCTAGAGAATAAGATTCTGCCTCTCACTGAGCTGAGACTTGCCGTCTTTAGTGGATCAGTTCTACTCAATGGGGAAACATGGACCAAAGGCTCCATCTACCAATCAGATAACAGTTCTCTCTCAGGAGCAAGTAAGAGATGGGGCAAGCAGCCATTGGCTGGTGGAAGTTTTTTAGAGAATCCAGAGGCAAGGTGAAAAGCAATTCTCTCCTAATGTTCTCCAGCATCTTTGCTTGTTAACCATTAGCCCTAAAATAAACCAGAGGTAGAGCTCACTGCACTGCCCTCCTTCCTGGAACCCCTGCTATGCACACACACAGGAGATTCCCTCACAAAAGTTTAGCTTCTATCCTTGTGAAGCCCTAACCCCTCCTTTTTTAAAATCCACCTCATTTCATAGTGTGCAGTTTAGATTCTGTCACCACCAGGTGCTGAAATGGGTCAAATTTTATACTAATCAAATCAACTCCAAGCCTGGTTCTATCCTAGGTTACGAATTCTCTCCTTACTCCACTTCCTACCTCAAACCACGCTGAGCCATGCAGCTCAGCATAGCTCACTAGAGCAGATGCGCAAAACAAAATGACACAGTACAGATCCTCCAGCTGTATGCAGTGAGTCAACGTAGAGGTGCCTCGAATTTGATCGTAGAGTCCCTTTCATTACCAAATCCAAGGAATAATGAAGGTAAATATTCCCTTGTTCTGAGTTAAAAATGCAGTAAAATGCAAGCTCACAATCATTAAAATCTGAAGACCATCCTCCCCAATTTATTAGTCACTTCAGTGTCTAGGTAGAGTTATGCTTCCTTCAGGATGGATGGAGCTCCTTTAGGACTCCAGAAGCTGAGCCGTCTAAAACATCCTGAGATGCTAATCTTCTCCACCCAGTGTCATCAAAAGCTTCCAAGTTGTAACTTGATTCCTCCTTTCACCCTGTAATTCTGAAACTATAATGTGATACTGAAGGTGAGCTCTCTGTGAAGATCTAAACCTAAATGAATGAGTGAGTGAGTGTGTGCGTGTGTGAATGAGTGAGTGATAAATTCACAGCAAATAGGCCTCTTAAGACCTGTACTCTGGTTACTATTGTGGCCTCTGGCAGTGGACTTGTAGGAACAATAAAATCTGACTCTCTGGGACTTTTTCTACAGGTGGATCGGCTAGAGAAGCCCCTTTGGCACCTTCCTCACTAAAAAAGCTGTTGACGCTTTGAGGCCTGTTTCTCTTATTAGGACCTATTCCTCCACCTCGTGCTCCACAAGGTAGAATCCTCCTTCACTTTGGAATTTTGCAGATCTTAAACAACTAATGCTATTTCAGTGGCAGGAGTTGAGTGATTCTCCTCCCAGGCCAGTATCTAACCCAGACCCACTCTGTTCACCGCTGTCCTGCCTGGCTCTCCTTCAGTAATTTTGCCTTCTCTGTGTCTTCTTTTAGTTTCTTATTGGGCATAGACCATAACTGTATCCCCCACCTACCATATTAGTGTCAATACAAAGGTCACCCAATAATTAACGCTCAGTCTTCAAGGGCTGCTTTTCCAACCACATGTACTGACTCTACCAGTAACTTTAAAACAATCTGTGTCAATAGTTTCCTGCTGATGGTTCCTCTGGGGGGACTCTTTTCAGTTCTACTGAGATCTTGTCCGCCTGCCTCTGGTAGATTTCTTTGAGCCTGATCAAAGAAATGAGAAAACTCTTCCTCCTGCTCACATCTTTTTTTTTTCAAGTAGTGACACATGGTAGCTTTTCCTTTTCCAAAATTCTCGCCTGTCCTAACAGATCTCATTTTCTTTGTCATCTCTGCTCAGCCTGCCTAAAATATTAACATTTCTCCTAAAGAAATCTCTTTTTTCTTCAGTATAATGAACCTGGTCTTCTTTTATTATGCTTTCATTTCACTACTCTTTTTTCTTTCCTGATAGTAAGATTAAAATATATATCCCAGAACACCCTAATTCATTTTCTGATTAAAATTGATTTCTCGGAAGAGTGCTTCAGATATAGGTCTTTTAAATGTTCTCCTTTGCTTTTGGGTTTGCAAAATTTTCACCATGTTGTTTCTTTACTTAGGGTCTGAAAAATAAGCGTTTCCACTTGTTTTAATTTGTTTATAAATAAAATCCATCGCCTTTTCGGTGAGCGTCTTAGTCAGTGTGGGCTGCTATAACAAATTGCATAATTTAAGCCAGAGGTGGCTTAAACAACAGGAACTTGTTTCTCACTGTTTTGGAGATTGAAAGTCCAAGATCAAGGTGACAGCAAGATCAGGGTCTACTGAGGACTCTCTCTCTAGCTTGCAGGTGGCTGGCTGCCAAATCTCCATGGATAACACAATGAAATGGTACTTCTCACTCACGTCAGTCTTATGTAAGTTGCATGGGTTCTCCTTGGTGGTTTTCCTGTATGGGAAAGACAGGGATTCAGGATGCTTCTATCTTGTGGCTTTGCCACCATGGATACCTTAACTTCCAGTCCTGTAAACAGGAGAAACATCATAGGAGATCCCATGCGACATTTTAAGGACCAGGCCGAAAGCTGATGAACATCTTTTGTGCCCACATTCCACTGGAGAAGGGTAATGTAGTCTTCTTGTATGCCCAGGAAGAGAGAACAGAATTGGAAACATCTAAGCAGTCTCTACCACAAAAGACTACCCATTTTTCTAAGTTTCTGGAGGTCAACTCACAATTTTCTCTCCATACCTAATAAATATTACTTGAACTAATTAATAGAAATTAACTGGAAAACAAAGAATTTATAAGAACTTACCTCTGAAGTACTCAGTTAAGATAATTTGGCTCCTGTAATTTAAAATCAGAAAGCAGAAATTATTTCCACTTAATTTCCATCTTGATAGTATCATTGTATGTATATTTTATGGCAATATTTTAAAATAACTCTAAATACAAAGGATAATTAGCCCATACGCAGGCAGACTTAAAGATCTGCAGATGTCCCAATTTAAGTATTTGGGTAATAATTGTGCATTTTTAGTCCAATACATTTTGTAGAAAATCTTTTAAAAAATTGTGTAAAACCCTAGGCCTATCATTATGTCATGGACAGTTTCATTTTAAAGTCATGTCTTGATAATTCCAAGAGTTCTTCATGCTTGTTTAAAAGCATGCAGGTTTAATAGGCACTTATTTATAAATTCTATTTCCTCTGGGCTGTTCCCACGGTACAATTCACTGATTTATGCACATTGTCATTCTTAGGTCCAGAAAGATGTTCAAGGGAACTAGTAATATCAAAGTCTTCCAGCAGTGAGACTTTCACAACTGCATCATGAAAGCCATACAGACTTACCACTGTGTGTAGTGTAGTGTAGTGTAGTGTAGTGTAGTGTAGTGTGCTACAGAATCCGGCTTTTATTTTCCCGTATGTTTTATCACCAGGACTTGCAGATTTCAGACTGCATCAAATTGTCTTTTCCCAGTTGGAGTCACTGTTTGACAAATATTTAATGATAGTGGAAACACTGTGGTCCTTCCTTTGTCCCAGTTAAAAATATTTCATCTTAATGAGTCTTTTGCAAAGCCATTGATTACTGGCTGAAAAGTCCAATGATCACGCCAAAATGAGTGACTGAACAGACTCAATTCTAATTATTGGATTAAGTTCCTGTAGGGAAAATGCTGTGATTTAACTTTATTCCAGGCCTAAATGTAAAGAGTTAAAATATCATGATGTAGTCTAGAAGCATACTTGAGGAACTGCCAAGGTTTCCATTATAATCCTTCCTTGTCAGGAGTTTATATTCTGTCACATTTAGTTTGGCTATAAATTGGAATATAATACTTAAATCTCACTTTCAAGTTTAGACCTTATCATTTAAAACTATTAGATATACTAACACAAGAAAACACACACACAGACACACAGACACACAGACACACACACACACACACACACACACACTTCTGTGACAAAATCCTTTCTCAATATCCCAGGACAGTGCTGCTTTCATAAAGGGAATTTCACTGCCATCTTGACCAGTTCCCAGACGACCTTCACATGTCTGGCCTCCCCAGCTACTTGTGGAATCCCATCTGTTCAACTATTTACTCATTTATTAACTCAGCAGACACACACTGAGCACTTACTATGTGCCAGGAACTATGTTGGAGGCTGGAACTACCAGCAGAGCAAGCAAACGCCAGAGGTAACACACACAGTAGCGACATGCTTGGTCTTCATTCACGTAGCCCGTATTCAGCCCTCAGTACTCCCATTTATCTTATAAATCGCCTAATCCGTAAATTGGAAATAATAATACATTTCCTGTCGCAGTGCCTGACATGCAGTAAACTCCGAATGAATGCTCACTATTATTATCTGACAGTCTCTTGCCTGGGCCAGGAGCAGAATGGTTAAGACAGGCAAATAAAAGATCATTAAAGGAACTTCTCCTGATGTACAGATCTCCTGGGACAGACCCTTGTCGTTACATAATCTACACGGATTCGAACACTCTATACCCAAGATAACATCTGCTTTATTCTTCTCTTCCTTCTCCTCTCTGGTTAATTCCTGGTTGCGTTCATCTAGACAATGGCCAAAACATTGTATCTAAATAGTGGTAATGAGATTATATATTCCTTTTCATACTATAATTGTCTTGTTTTGTATTAAGCCTATTGTTTAAATGGTTACATGAAAATTTTAAATAAGATGAAGTTTCTACTGTTCTTTATCTGTGCTGGTATAGGTAAAATGAGGTAAAAAAATCAAATCTGCAATTTGATTTTCTATGATAATCTCAACACTATACAGCAGATGGTATGTTCAAAGTCTGCAATAGTACAAGACCTGGCCTCAAAGGCTAAACAGATGCACTGGCGACAAATTTGCTTGTGGAAGCAACTCTCCCTCAACAGGGCAGATGAAGTATTTCTGAAGTTCTTTCTCAGGCACATGAAGAAAGGATTATTCTGAAGGGTTCCTCACAGAACCGTATACACGGAGATCCGTAAAGTTATTAGAAATCATCTTGCCCAAACGTCTCACTTTGACTGAGACACGTGAGTGATTTGCTCAAAGCCACGCAGTTAATGGCCAGGTCCAGAGATTCCCATTCAGACATTTATTCATTGATTTTTTTCACTCACTCATTATTTCATTCATCCAGTAAGTATATATTGGACAACTTTTATGCACCAGGGATGCAGAGGATAACGTGATAAGTGAGATAGTTCTGCCCTATCGAGCATACACTGAGGAGGGGGCGGCTAGGCAGGTGGATGATTAAACAAGGAATTATAACATAGGTGAAATAGAAGAGGAAGTACAGGGCATGATGAGAAAACCCAGGGAAACCCAGCTCAGTCCTGATGCTCCCAGCAAGCTTCCTGCAAACCGGAAAAACAAGACGAAACCAGACAAAGGGAAGAGAGAAAACGGAGATAAGAGTAGAAGAAAGTTTATGATCAAACTGGACCCAGCAGTAAGATAAACTAATATAACTCCTTATACAGAATGAAGACATTGCTGTTCTGAGATAATGCCACATGTTGTAATTACTCATACTGCCTCTTGTCATGAAGCTTAGTACCACATTCATAAAATGTGTTGACAAAATCTTTGCTAACTATTGGAAACTGCTCCCTACCACTTTTTTCTCCCTCACACAGGGTCTGAGTCTTTCTAAGAGCCACAGGTTGGTCAATATGATCCCCCAAATAATGTTACTTGGAAAAAAGATAATTTTCTGTTGTACTGAAAAGAAAGTGCAAAACATTTAAACAATGAAATCCAAAGCATGATAAAACCCACATTTTATTCTGCTGATGACCGCTTTCGCACAATAGCTCACTCGTATTTTTCTCAACCTCAATGTATGGTAGGAAATTTCCGAGAAGTGTGAATATTCGTTTGAGTTGTGCTGACCTGACTTTTTAAGTTGCTTTAGCTATTAACTTCCTTGATGATCAAAACGCTCAGTTAACAGCATTAGTTTCTTGCTAGCATTTTCTATGAACCCATTCAGTCTGAAGGTTTTAAGACAAAAAAAAGACTAAAAAGTCCTTTCTCTTATATTTAACTGGCATTTAACTGATCTGAAAATTCATAAAAAGTTCAAATGGACTTCAGCTGTAATTAAGTTCATTATTTTGGTACTTCACACTTTCACAGAAGACTAGGGAAGCTCTGGGGTATATAAAAAGGATTGTTGACGAGGGTTACATGAATGAATGGACTGTTTTGGTAGAGGTACATAACGTGATACATTTTTGTTTATTAGGAGACTGTTTATTGGCAGGTGTTTTATAAATGTTTTAAATGAATGAATGTCTGAAACTGTAAGTGAACATATAAGATTAACGTAGGGTCTGATGTAGACACTAAAACCATGCCGGTATTTGTAAGATTATTCTTCTTACGAAATAGAGGCACCATTACTTGCTTTGAGATAATAGCGAATGCTACAATTGCTAATATTTCCTATGCCATGAATCTCGGTGTCTCATGATCCAATAAAATGTGTTGAACAAAACAGTGCTGTTGAAAACTTTGCCTCACCCTCTTTCTCCCCACAGGAAACCACATCTTCTCACATGCAACACCCCAGACAGAGAGAGCAGTCCCCTGCCTGAAAGGATCTTGTGCTTCTAAATGGATAGAATCCAGACACACATGTTAGTGGATGACTTCAATCACCCCACATGGGACCCATAGAGTACACATTTTCCTTTTTAAAATTTTTAACGTCCATATGTTTGTTTGGCTGGAAATCAAGTTTCATTACATGCTCCTATTATTCCGCTGCATAACAATTTTATTTACAGGCCATTCACATAAAGACTAATTTCTTTGATAGAAAGACTGCTAATGCTTATTTAAGCTCACAACAATGAAAACAATATTGTGGGAACTCCAAACAAATGCCAAACCTTAAAGCCATGCCCTTGGTCCTTTCCCTGATAATGGAACTCCATAGTGCCAACTTGCTCTCTTGGCTCCCTACATAAGTGTGCCAAAGGTAGAGAAGATCTTTATTAAATGCTGGCAATTTCCTATGAAATTTACATCAAACAAGCATGGTGTACTTAATTTCCATATTGGCTTTGATAACTCTTCCTGATGCCAAGACTAGGCTTGAATTCAGAGGCTCATATACAAAATGAATGTCTTCGAAAACCATGTAGGAAGCAGGCAGTTTCATTTTTGAATACACTCCGTATGTGGACATACACGTAGTAGAAGTGGCAAGCTTGATTTCTGTGCTACTCTGCAAAAGCATTTTTGGTCAAGTCACGCACTCCAAGGCTGAATGTAAAGTAGATTGAAGTTTTAAAAGCACACTGATGTCAAGTCAGGTCCTGGCCTATTTTCCCACACTGATCCTTCGGTAATTAGATTATGCTCTGTAAACAAAGGCTTGGCTTGACAGCCCCGCTTTCTCATTCAGAGTGGTCTGGTAGTAATCAAAGATGCCTCAGTATTAACTTTAGAAAGTGTATGTTCTCAGTGAAAGGAGTTTTCTGCTTCAAGAATGTCACCTTTGTGTTTCAGATGTTTACCCTTTTGCTTACAGATGTGAGCAACTACACCAGTTAGTGTGTGATTTAATGGTGTCGTTATTTCAACCTCTGCAAAGTATCTTGTCAGCCATCTAAAACCATATGTTCAGCACTCAAAAACCAAATGCTGTGTTTATTAAAACAATCTTTTCCTCGGTCAAAGTGAGTTACGATGTACACAAATGAGATTGTAGATTACATAGACTACATAGAAAGCCAGTGTGAAAAATTAATACTTATTAAAAATCATTTTGAGTGACTTTGATCTTTGTCACATTATTATTTTCATCAGCGGGAAGGATACAGATGTAGCCAATCTTCAGCACAGAAAGGAAAGTTATAATTCTCATTCTGCCTCCCACCTAGAGGCTGCACGTACATCACCCTTTATCTGTTTGCAGGTGTAACTGCTCTTAAGGGATCCGCAGTGTGCACTCAATAAATCTTTCTAAGTGATAAAAATACCAGTTCAGTAATCAAATGTTATGTTTTACAAAGGAACCAAATAAAAGATATTTCAGAAATTAGTAAGAATTCTACAGGAAGAGGATGACTGCTCTGTTTTACAACAGTAGATACGAAAGAAAGCCCATGGAGTTATGGACAGTTACTAACATAGGAGCAACTGTTTTCTTCTAGTTTAATGTGAAACTTTTCATTATTATTTTTATAACATTCAATATTCTCTAATTTTAAATTTATAACATTTCTGATTAGCTTTTGTTCATTCTTTGGGCATAAGCAAATGTGGGACTCTATACTTAGAATTTTGTGAATATTGTTTTCTTGATTAGGGAGACACTTATCTAAGGAAGTTATCTAATAGAGAAAGATTTATACTTTTTTAACACTCATCAATAATTTATCAATTCAATAACTTACGAACAAAATTCTATCTATTAAATATAAGCTCTGGTATGTTATTACTTTATTTCCCAAAGTTCAAAACAATTTTGATTTGAAGCAAAAACACTTTGATTTGAAGAACAGTAATAATTATAGCAAAAGCGACAACAGTATATTAGTATTTTTTTTTGTTCCAGGCTGTGTATTGGGAAGTTAACAAACACACGTATATCAGTTCATCTTAAAAGGAATCTTACAAAGTTTGTATATTTGCCATATATATAATAGAACCCAGGATCAGAACATTTAGTGACCTTGTCTCAACGTAATACTTAGCATGGTAAACCCTATTTTAACTGACCCCAGAAGTGACAGTTTTTCTGCTGTATTATTTACTGCTTTCCCCACAAACATGCCACATCTCTTCTTCAAAATGCCTGTCACAGCCTATACCCTCCGCCCTTATATACCACAGTGCTTGTAGGCAAAGATTATCACTCACTTCGAAAGCACTTTCCATTGTTATATCTGACTGCATTTTGTTACACTGTTTTTTTTTTTAAATGGTGGGAAAATAACATCAACCATCTTAACCATTTTACTGTACAGTTCAATAGTGTTAGCATATTCACATTGTTGTGCAACCAATCTCGGAAATGTTTTTAGTCTTGCAAAATTGAAACTATATCTCTATTAAACAACAACTCCTCATTACCCTCTCTTTAATTCCTAGGAAAACCTTCTTTCTTTTTTCTGTTCCTATGAGTTTGACTACTCTAGATTTCTCAGTTAAGAGGAATCACACGGTATTTTTTGTTTTGTGATTGACTTGCTTCCTTAGTATAATGTTCTCAAGGTTCATTCATGTTGTAGTATGTGTCAGAACTTCCTTTTTAAAGCTGAATAATATGCCACTGTACATATATATTATATTTTATTTATTCATTCATCAGTGGACAAATGAGTTGCTTCACTTTTCTGGCTATTGTGAATGATGCTGCTATGAACTGAATGTACAAATATCTCTTTGAGACTCTGCTTTTGGATATATACCCAGAAGGGAAATTACTGGATAATAAAGTAAATCTATTTTGAGTTTTCTGAGGAACTGTCACACTGTTTTCCACAGCAGCTGCACTGTTTTGCATTTATACCAAGTGAGCGCAAAGATTTCAATTCCTGCACATCCTTGTCAACACTTTCCTTCCTTCCTTCTTTCCTTCCTTTCCTTTTTTCTTTTTCTTCCTTCCTTCCTTCCTTTCCTTTCTTTCTCTCTCTTTCTTTCTTTCTTTCTTTTTCTTTCTTTCTTCCTTCCTTCCTTCCTTCCTTCCTTCCTTCCTTCCTTCCTTCCTTCCTTTCATTTCTTTCTCTTTCTTTCTTTCTTCTTTTTCTCTTTCTTTCTTTCTTCTCTTTCTTTTGTTTTCTTTTGTTTTCTTTTCTTTTGTTTTCTTTTCATTTCTTTTCTTATAGTTGCCATTCTAATGGGTGTGAGGTGATTGCTGTTGTGGTTCTGATTTGCATTTCCTTAATGACTAGTGATATTGAGCATCTTTCCACATGCTTGTTGGCCATTTGTATGTCTTCCTTGGAGAAATGTCTACTTAAGTAAGCCCTTTGTCCATTTTTTAATCTTGTTGCTGAGTTGTAGTTTTTTATACATTCTGGACATTAACCCCTTATCAAATACATGATTTGCAAATATTTCCTCTCAGTCCATAGGTTGCCTTTTCACTCTGTTGATTGTGTTCGTCAGTGTACAGAAGTTTTTAACTTTGATATAGTCTGGTTTATCTATATTTACTTTTTTTGCCTATGCTTTTGGTGTCATATTCAAAAAATTGTAACATAAAATGTCATGAAGTTTTCCCCTATGTTTTCTTCTAAGAATTTTATATTTCAGTTCTTATGTTTAGGTCTTTGATCCATTTTGAGTTAATTTTTGTACGTGATGTGAAGGGTCCAACTTCATGCTACACTATTTTTTAAAAAATATATGTGTGTATTTAAATGAATTATAATGAGGCTCTCTGAGTTTGGGCATTACTGTTGAATTAGCAAAGAGCTAAATCATCTGAAGTAAAAAATACCACTTTATTCCAAATCTATGTAATAAATACCTCCCTAAAACCTCACAGATTTTAGGTGATACAGGAAAGATTTATTTAAAAGGAAAAGCTTTGTTTCTGAAACAAACATAGTATGACAGCAAAGAAATAAAAATTTAGAATTTCAAGAGAAAACTTGTTTCCTGAAATCCGACAGCCAGTATTATGGAAATAACTGTGGTAGAAACATACAGAATCTCAATTACATATATATGGACAGATTCTCCAGCATAGTGAAAATTCTGTACCAAGTGTTCTCTATGTATGTGCTCTGGAGGACATCTCTGTTTCTGAGAGAGCTTAGAATTTAGTGAAAATAAGGCAGCTAGTATATGGCACATAGAAATAATTCCATATACATACTTATTGGTGATTATTTAACTTAGCCTTTCCCCGTATAAGAATATATTTGTAGTTGCCCATAGATATTGATGTCTGACAAGTAAGGGAAGCATGCCAAGCTTGTCAAGGAAAGCTGGATAGTCTGTAAAGAAATTGGTGCAGACAAAACATCAGTCTGGTTGTACTTCCCCAGAGAGTGTTTTTCCCATCTGTTTAAAAAATGAAGACCCTTTTTATTTTTATATTTTCTCGATTTGGTGTCGTTAACAAGAAAATTAGAAAATAAAAGTTTAATAGTGAACATTTTCCATCACTTACCAGTGGCGTGTGTCCTCTAAAAACCTATATACATAGAAATACACACATACATATATACACACATTTGTGCAACGTGTTAATACATGTTACATGCACATATTACATAAATATATGTTTATTAATATGCATGCTTATCTGAATATCTTTATATATATTGAAAGAAAATATAAATACTTCTAGTGCAGAGAAAGACTAAATGAAGATGCCGTGGGTTTTGACATCTTCATATTTTTACATTGTTTCAGAGTTAGGACAGTTATTTCCACTGCTTACAAGCACAGTGTTTGATGTTTTCAATGCTCTCCCCAACACGTTTAAAACAACCCTTTCTACATCCTCGTCATCTGGATCTCATCCCCATGCATGCAAGATATTCACCCACGTGGCCCTCCATCTGTACAAAATTGTTAAGGGATCTGAAGGATGATTTACTTAAAATTCCAAGCATTTCAATATACTGGCAAGGGGGACTAATTTAAAAGTAGAATTATATTTCTTTAGAAAGGCATTATACAAGTTAGCTGTCATTGTTAGTCGTTTTATTAGCTATTTTCCAAGGATTTATATAACTAAATTGTGACAAGTAATATTTTAAAAGGGCCTCTAAAGTGACTTCTGAATCAGAACCTCGTCCATTTGGGTGGGTGGCCAAGTGCGACTCTGTGAGTCTGGCATGAAGACTGGATTGAGACTTGCCCTGGCATGGTATTCCCACAGAATTTAGCTTTTCATCTACAACTTGTCTTAGTGAAAACAACTTCCCACCAGCACCCTAAAAAGTTTCTTTGCACCAGTTCATGGGGAATTAAACTAAACAAATGTGCATCTCGACTGAACATTTAGGTAACACTTCAGGCATTAAAAACCAACTGAGTTAATAGAATAAGGTTAAAGGAGTCACAGATGGAGATGGGTTATTCCATTTGGGTATTGGAGGTTGTCTGCTAAACTTTAATTACTATTACACCTAAGGTTTTCAATGACAGGAGATTAACTTTGCAACATATTTTATTTGTATTTTGTTTTTAGACACTATTGAAAACACATGGTCAGGTCAATACAATCCCAGTTGACCCTAATTTTCTTTCAACCAATGGACTGACATTGCTAAACCAATCAAATAGCAGCAAGAACCTACTTGGCAGTTGTTAAGTGGTTGACGAGTGAAAGTAACTCAGGTCTTTATTCTTGTTTTCAAAATGGCATCCATGACAGTTCACAAAAGCAAACTTGGAAAAGTTAGCTAGAAACACAGATTAAGATATTACCCAAAGGGCAAAACCACAAGGACAATTCACCCGGACAATAAAACATGACTGCTCCATAGCATTCCAATGACTGAAAAAAAAAGATTTACATTCCTTAGCAATCATAAAATCCTTTCACATATTATTTACTTAAATTTCATTTTAATTTATATTAATATTTTAATATTTAGTTTTGTAAAAGATAGTGGTCCCCTGCTATTTAATTTCTTCAATTGATTATTTTGATGTTTACCTACACACCTCTAAATAACATGCTTTTAATTGTGATTTCTTGATTTTTCAGGTTCAGAATTTATCATCTTAGTAGGAAAGAGTGGATTTACCCTTCTTTTTACTTGGACTTTCTCCTTTAGCTGTCCACACCACACACAAGTACTTTCCTTTTCTCCATCCTCTGATTTTTCCATCTTTTTGCCTGCCTAGTATCTATCTATCTATCTATCTATCTATCTATCTATCTATCTATCCATCCATCCATCCATCCATCATCTCCCTCTCTTCCTCTTCCCCATCTGTTTCTCTGTCTCTCCCTCTGGGTCTGTCTATGTATATATACACACACACACACACACACACACACACACACACTATAGATATGTAAATATAGTATACTTTGAATCTATATATAATATTCTATTTTCTTAGTAATTACTGTTTATATTATTGCAATTACATAAATTCCATTCAAAGCTGAGATATGTAATATTCCATGATTACACTTTCTCCCCTGTAGAACTTGTACTCCCTGGAATTAATAATTGTCTTATTTAATTCATATGCTTAATATTATATATACTCACCAGTAATTGAAACCCCTATCTCTCCTTAAGTTGTCCTCCTATCTGGACAGGTAACTAGCACCTGTCTTTAAAATGTGTGGTTTCTTATTGCATTTTCTCAGACTTGGAACTTTTAGCAGAATACCTAGATAGTAAGATGGTCCCATGTGAAGTATTGTTAACATTCGTTGGCTTATTTGCTGTTTCTCCCTCTAGGTGCTAAGCTCCATGAGGGCAGGAACCACATCTGGGCTGTTCAGCTCTGTATTCCTAACACCTTCTGTGGTCCATGGCCCGGAGGACTCACTCAAGAAATATTTATAGCATGAAATGTAATGGATATGTCATGTTATAACTTTTTGAAGCTAGAGCATCTTAAAAGTCTCTAGTTCAGAGAAAAGTCTTTCATTTTTTATTTACATAGCTAAAAGGTCTTTAGGATGGTGGTCTTAGTAATAATAATATCTTGTCCTAAAGATAAATTTAAATCTCATTTTTTAAAGACAGGTATTTCTAGTCTTTGAAGGGGAATTTTACACTCTTTAAAAATATAGGTTTGAATAGTTAAAGGACTTTAATAGTATTAGTTTCAGGGCAAAGGATCTGACCAATATTTAGAAACCACCACTTCCTCTTATTCCAAATAGCTAAAGATACATTTACTAGCTGGGTGACCTTGGACAAATTACTTAACCTTTCTGTGCCTCAGTTTACTCATCTGTAAATGGGAACAATAACAGTAACTATTTCAAAGGGTTGTTGTGAAGATTAAAAGGGTTGAAAGTGTTTAGAAATGTACTTGAAAATAAAATACTGCCAGATTACTTCAAAAGAGCTACATTGAGGCATGTGTCCTAGTCTTGGGGGGCTTGGGGGCCCATACATGTAATTATGGTAAATAAAATAATAAAATAAATTACATTATGTGGGAAAAGCAATCCTCTATATCTTGGATGATAAATACTGTGTTACTCCCTAAGAAGCAAGTTTTCTACTGTTGATTATGGAGGAGTTTTTGTTGTGTGCTCAGCATCCATTTCCTCTCTTTCCAACTTCTTTCTTCATAACACAATCCAGTTTCGCTCAGGTTTCTGCTCTCCACAAAGTCATGTGTGTCATGAGAAGGTGATCCCATTCCCCAGCTGTAGGAAATGAACCTCCTCTTCTGTTGCCAGAGACCACTTTAGAAATGGGCACATGAACCAAGTCTGGCCAGTAACACAGGAGAGGGCATCTTCTGGGGACCTTTAGGTTTCTCACTCCCAAAAAAAGAACCATAATAAAAGGTGTCTTTTCTTCTTCCTCTTGGTGTTGTTGCCTCTCAGTGTAAAGCCTGGAACCGCCAAGCCCATCACCTGACCAGAGGGGAGTTGGACTGAGAGCAGAATCAGCCCGCTTGGGATGGACGTGCAAAGGGATGCAGTGAGCCTGGGCCCCTAAGAGCCCGGCTGCACCGTGGAGGGCACTTGGCTTCGAGTCTGCCCAGCCTCTCGACTTCTTGTTATGCGGAGTAATACATTTACTTCTTCACTCAGTCTGAGTCTGCTATAGGCTAAGTGTTTGTGCTACCCCAACCCCCACTCAAACTCATACTTAGAAATCCTAATGTCCAATGTGATGATATTAGGAGGTGGGGCCTTTGGGAGGTGACTGGGTCATGAGGGAGGAGCCCTCATGAACGGGATTATGACCTTATAAAAGAGGCCCCAGAGAGCTCCCTTGCCCTTTCCATCATGCGAGGACATAGCGAGACGTCATCACAGCCCAGAAGAGGACCGAACCAGAACCTATCCATGCTGGCATCTTGTGAGAAATACATTTCTGTTGTTTATAAGCCACCCAGTCTGTGGTATTTTGTTATAAGAGCCCGAATGGACTAAGACAGAGTCTGTGTTTTCTATTACATGCTGTTCCAAAGCATCCAAACTGATAAAAATGTTCTTTTAAAATAGACGTTCAGCAGTAAGTTATTATTTAGTTAAACGTATATACTGTTCTCTTTTAAGAAAAGCGTATCATGGAGAAACAGTAATACAATAACATTCCCTCTTTTCTTCCATAAGGTGTCAAAATCCAAGGATTGTTTTTTAATGTCATTCCTCAACCAATTATTTTCATTGCCAAGCCCTATACAATCTAAAAACATTCCTGTGGTGATGTTCCAAAGCCATATTGCACAGCAAAAGTTTCCATTTAAAGTATGAGCTTCTTCCCCAGTGGGACACACTGAATTTAAGGAAGAGTGGCTGTTCAAAGGGCAGGGCTACAAAATTCTCAACACTATAATCAACCACAATGAACAAAAAGATGCAAAAAATAGCACTGCAAATGTTAGTGCTTAAAAGTAGGAAGAAGCCCAAATTCATTTCACAAACTGAGAAATATTAGCCAGGAAAAATATAACTTAGGTCAGAGTCAAAAATGCACCAGAAATCAACAGCCGACTCCTGTGTTTCAAAGAGTAAAGCAACATGGTAGGAAGGAAGTAAAGGTAATTCTGAAAAGTCTTCTGATCTCCTCTGATCTGGATTTAGATTTCCTCTAATGGAGCACAGACGTGCCGCTCGAATGTAAGCTCCTTCAGGGCAGGGATTTTTGTCCGTGGTGTTAACCACCATATCCTAGCATTTACGGTAATATTCCATGAATGCTCACTGAGTTAATAAACACATATTCTGTCATCTTAGTGGAATCGACCTCCTGCATAGGGATGTCAACAAGTTTAGAAAGAACAGATGTGGTTTTCTCCACATATTCACCCAGGAGAAAGACAGAAGAGTCGACATAAACTTCAAACTAAAAATATATATATTCTGTTAACAAAGTCAGAGGACTTTGGCTAAGAATGACTTTTTCCTAAGGAAGCTGGGGCCATGCAACATAGTTCTGAAAACTAGGATGGAAGGAGAAGACAGTTGGAGATTTCTGGAAAGACCCTGTTGCCTGCAAAAAAGACAGGTGATAAGATCTTTCCTGGGCCACACCTTCTCTTTCTACTTGCACTGAATGCTGTGGTGTGAAGATGCACTGTTTGGTTCTCTGGCAGCCATTTTGTGACCATAGGATGATGTGTTTAAAAAAAAAAGTGGGGGAGGGGGCTAACATCCTGGGGATGGCAGTATGAACAGATAGAAAAGGCTGGGTCCCTAACAACAGCCTTGGACAGCTATACCAAACCAGAGAGCACTTCTCCAACTTTTCATTGTGAGATTCATAACTGTTTGTACTGTTTAAGTCATAGGTGATCAGGTTTACTGCAGCCAAAGTCACTCTGCACTGACGATTTTAACGTTTCAGAAAAGTCAGAATGTATTCCATTATCATACATGATTTCCCATTCAGGGTAAGAAGTTTATGAATTCATTTGACCATGCAAGAAAAAAGTAAAAGCCTAAAATAAGACTGTGCTAATGATAACAGAGGTTAAAAAAAGAGGGACATATAAGAAATGTTTCAGAGATGGACTCAACAGAACTTGGGGACTAGATTTGGGAAGGTTTAGATGAAGACGTGGATGAAGATGATTCTATTTGTCCTTGTTTGTGGGACTGGGAGAAAGGTGCACTCTTAGCTAGAAGGTGAACATCAGGAACAGAAGCCGGATGAGGGGAAAGGATGATCAGGTACATAACCCTGGAGGTGGTGCTCATGTCATGACGTCAGTGAGGAGACATAACTGGCAAGGAATATCTGCTCTGGCATTCAGAAGCAAGATTAGTGTTTCAGTTGCAAATATGTAAATCAGACCCAAGGGAGAGTGTTCAGCAGCTTGCATGGTGTAAAGACTCTCACCATGGCCAGTTTCAAGCTATCAGCTTGCAAAATTTCTGTAAACTTCACAATTGCGAGCCAGTAAAAGCTGGCTCAAAAACAGCTCAGAAGTAGAATAATCACTATTATTGGTTTGGAGGTACATGTATGAACTCATTCTATATATGTATATGTATTTATACTCTGCAAATATACATAAAGGTATGTATATTGTATAATACATATATATACACATAATAGAGAACATACATAAATACCCATACGCCTAAAGGTAGTTGTAAGTGTGTGCATGTATATACATACATTTATTCCAGTTCTTTCCACCGAGGGCCTGGGAACAGCAATCCCTAATAGAACGAGTACTCAGTGCCCAGATCTTGGTTTCTAAATTTCATGTTCCACTAAATTGGAACCAGGAGTCCTTGGAGAAATAATTGATTCAGTGGCGTGGGCAAGAAAAGTACAAGATGCGCCTGATACCTCTTTGTGAGATGTGAAATAACGCAACGTTCAAAGAACGAAAGGAACATCTGAAAAGGACATTGAAGCCAACTCAAGGAGGCTCCAACTGGCCAAGAATCAGGACAATTTCAGCATCAAAAACAAAACAAAAAGACTGCATCATATTACAACCCGCTGAATAAAACAGCAAGTCATGAGCTGATTCTTTATTCTGAGGAATAAGATATTACCACACTCTCAAAGTACCTCCTTACAACTCTATAGTGAATAATCCTTAAGTCGTCACATGGATAAAATAGTCAAAATGAACATTTTTAGCAACGGGATAAATTGAAACCACGAACCACTTGATAAGATATAATGAGGAGTATACACTGTCACAGTATACACTGTTGCTTCTGTATTTGAGGAATTAACCCAAATATAATTGTGAGGAAACATCAGAATAATCTAGCTTACAAAAATAACTGGCCTAAAAACTTTAAGAGTATCAAAGTGAGAGAGGTGCTGAGGAAAGACTGAGGAACTGCTCCAGACGGAAGGCAATGAAACAGACACAAAAACTGAATGTTACGTGTGACCTGGTGTGGATTTTTTCCCCATAAAGGATATGATTGAATACTTGGTGAAACCTGAGTGGGGGTCTAATCTAATGAGGATTAAATAGTAGTAAGGTATTCTTTTGAATTTCTTGAATATTATGGTTATATTGGGGATCTGTGGAATGTTCTTATCTGTAGAAAATATACACCAATATACACCAAAGTATTTGGGAGGATGGGGCATTCTGTTGGCAGCTTACTCTCGAATAGTTCAGGAAAAGTTCTTTATACTGTACTTGCAAAAAACTGTTTTTTTTTTTTTTAGTTTCTTTTTTTTGGATTTTTTAAATTGTAGTCTAGTCAGTTTGCAGTGTTTCATCAATTTCTGGTGTACAGTGTAATGTTTCAGTCATACATTTACGTACATATATTTGTTTTCATATTCTTTTTCATTATAGGTTACTACTAGATATTGAATATAGTTCCCTTTGCTATACAGTAGAAATTTGTATATCATTTTATATATAGTAGTTAGTATCTGCAAACCTTGAACTCCCAATTTCTCTCTTTCCACCCCTGTTCCCCACTGGTAACCATAAGTTTGTTTTCTATGTCTGTGAATCTGCTTGTTTTGTAAATAAGTTCATTTGTCTTTTTTTTTATTTAAGATTCCACATATAAATGATATCAAATGGTATTTTTCTTTCTCTTTCTGGCTTATTTCACTTAGGATGACGACCTCTAGGTCCATCCATGTTGCTGCAAATAGCATTATTTTATTTTTTTATGGTCAAGTAATATTCCATTGTATAAATATACCACAGTGCCTTTATCCACTCATCTGTTGATGGACATTTAGGTTGTTTCTATGTATTGGCTACTGTAAATAGTGCTGCTATGAACATTGGGGTGCATGTATCTTTTTGAATTGGAGTTCCCTCTGGACATATGCTCAGGAGTGGGAATGCTGGATCATATGGTAAATCTATTTTCAGTTTTTTGAGGAATCTCCATACTGTTTTCCATAATGGCTGCACCAAACTCCATTTAGGAGGGTTCTCTTTTCTCCACATCCTCTCCAGCATTTATCATTTATGGACTTTTTAATGATGGCCATTCTGACTGGTGTGAGATAATACTTCATTGTAGTTTTGATTTGCATTTCTCTGATAATTAGCAATATTGAGCATTTTTTCATGTGCCTATTGGCTATTTGTATATCTTCATTGGACAATTTCTTGTTCAGGTCTTCTGCCCATTTTTGGATTGGATTGTTTGTTTTTTTGTTATTGTTGTATGAACTGTTTATATATTCTGGAAATTAAGCCCTTGTCAGTCTCATCATTTGCAAACATTTTCTCCCATTCAATAGGTTACCTTTTTGTTTTGCATGTAGCAAAACAGTCAAAACGGAGCCAAAGGCAGCATGAATACAAAATGTTTGCAAAGGAAAGGTAATGGCTCTGAATCTAAAAGGTTTAGAACTTATGTGACTATTTAGCTATAGTTTCTGACCCAATACCACTGTGGCCACGTGGCACAGGGAAAGGAGTGTCAGGAAGGGGCAGTCTGTTTCAGCCCTGCTTACTCAGGGCTCTGAGTATGTCACTCACCATGTCTGGGCCTCAGTTTCTGTATGTGTCAAATGATAATCTCCGAATTCCCTTCAGCAATAAAAATTCTTTGATTCTATGGCAGAACTAAGACAATGTTAACCAGCTGTCCTAAAACACACTTGACATTTCACAGGATAATTAAGAAATGTTTAAAAGAAAAAGGATTTCAGCTGCTCTTTGAAATTAATATATTTTTCATTTGCCATTTAAGAGTCCTGTTTTTAAATTTAACTAGAGATTTATTGCTGTTGAAGTGAGATTTTTAAGAAGAACCATTTATTTGCCCCTGCCAATTGCATGCCATGAACTTTGGTTTTAACACTTCTCTCTTGTTATATGGTAGAGAAACTGGCTTAATACTTAATGCCCAAGGGAAAGACTTCCGTCTCTCATAGACACCCCATCCAATTTTTCAATTTCAATAATTTTATTGGCAAAAGAAAGCATACCAGAAGGGGCCAAAATTAATTTGTCAGGTAACTAATATGTCAAGTGTTTCTCTAGTTTCAACTGGACAAACCACCAACTGCCTTGAAAAATTGAGGTAGGAAGAAAGAGGGAAAGAGTAAATGAAAACAGTGATTTTTAATTAATGTAATACGTTGTTCTTAAGAGTAAGTAGTGAGATAGCAAAATAAAACAAAACCAAAAAAAAGTATGAATTTGTTAAAATAACAAAATATGAAGTAACAAGCTGTTTTGAAATCACCCCTAAAATGAATTTAAAATAGAATGCAAAAGCATCAACTTTCTCATCACTTCTTGAAAAGAAAGGAAGATCCCAGAGGCTGTGAACTAAACTATTGGCAAAAACATAAGTCTCTTATGGGCATCTTGCCCAAAATATGATTTCTTCCAAACAGGATGTCCACTGTTCATCACAGGCGCATTAATTCTATTCCCAATATAAAAATCACATATGGCTTTCGCAACTGATCCAAGACAAAAGGCCTAAGTAAAAAGTTAATGCACATGATAACTAGAGGGTAGCACCACAAAAGTGTATTTTAAGATGACATTTTATGTTTTTTGCAAGAGTCCACTCAATACCTCAAATTAAATTTCACCCTCATTTTCTAAAATATTGCAGTACTTGGAAGAGCGAAGGATCTGCAGGATGCCTAAACATGGGAAATGGCAGCAAACACGTTGAACAAATTGTATGGTCAGCTGGGCTATGAACCTTTTTTTTTTCTGGTTTATTTCCTTTTAATTAGGGAGGCAACTGCAGGCTAAGGAACGGGGTCCAAACAACTATCTAAGTGGTACCCTGTTTATGGCTAATCCTCCTCCAGTGGAAGGACCTTGGTCAAGTTGAGCCTGAGATCCACCCCCCTAGAATAACTGATACTAACACTTGTTCTGTACAGGCAGAAGGTTTTCCTCTTTCTGACAACAGTTACAGAGACACACCTGCCTTGAGTGTGAAAGGAGGGAAATTCACAGTTCCTATGAGAAGAGACCAGGCAAATCTTTAGAGCTTTCTCCTGTTCACTTGGACAATGAACAGCATCCTGTAAGGATGCTTCCTAAGGAGGAACAGAAGAGTGGGCCTGTCTTACGGCTCAGACCCTCCTGGAGGCTATTATACCAACCTTAGATTATATTACACCACTTTAAGATGGCAGTAAAAGACCTCAGAGCTTTGTTTTTCTGCAGTGGGTCCTGCCCATTTTAAGGGAGATTTGGCCCTCTCAGAAAATTTCCCTGAGACAGTCTCCTGTGGGAAACCACAGACAGGGCATTTACGGGTATTCAGGTCTTTACTGTCCAGATTTGGTTTACAATGCTGGTGAGTTTGATCCTTGGAAGTGTGGGAAACACTCCCACAATCTAATACAATTATTGCATGCTGCCGACATGCCTTTCCAGGCCCCCGTGATCCACCCCTTCCCCTTCCACTGACCTCAGCTGGCGGAAGCAGCAAGGTCGTTAGGGGTAGGGGGACACTGCACTGTTCCCAAAAGGGATGAAAAGTTGCAACCTACCAAATATGTCAGGGAACATCGGGAAGGGAAGGGATTCAAACTTTTGTGGCTCTAGTGGATACAGGAACCTGAGTCACCATCCTACTGGGTCCCGTTAGTGAGGGTTTGCCTGAAGTCAACTGCGGGCGTTGGGGCAGAGTTCACAGTAAGGAAGGGCAGTTAACACGACCTGGGGATGGGCCCTCTGTGTTGATTCAATGTATTGTTGTCCCGGCTTCCACTGCTGAATGTGTAATTGGTATTTATGTTTTACATGCTCATACGCTAAGTGCTCGCAAGATCCAAAAGGGATTCTCAGGACTAGGAGGAGCTGCGTGTAGAGGTGCTGATGATTCTGGGGCCCTACATCTTCAATGGTCCCCCGGAGCTACAAGTCTCTGTGACCACTAATGTTGCCAGTTGGAGCCTCTGGCAAAGGTAGGTGGCCTCCACTTGGAGATGCCCCTCAGGGTTTGGACTCATTGCCTCCTTAACACAGCTACCGGTTTTACCTCTTTTGAAAAGCAGCTATTAGCATACTATTGGGCTCTTGTTGGAACTGAGTGCCTGACCCCTGGAGGAACTGTGACTCTCCGGCCTGGTATTTCCACTCTGAGATGAACCGACTCAGACTCAATGACTAACAGCGTGAAAAGGATCCAGTAATGGAAATGGTACAGTCAAGAATGCAGCCAGCCTGGGCCCTGGGGCATCTTGGCTCCACATGAGAAAATGGCAGGGAGTCCATGCCACCACCTGCAGCAAAGTTGCTGGCTCACCGGGGCCCTTGATTCACAGAGGTTCCCCATCATGTCTGGGCCTGCTTCACTGATGGTTTGGCTCAGCTGAAATCTGAAATGGCCACTGGGCAGCTGCAACTGTTCAGGTTCAGGGCCAACTATTCAGAACTCAAAGTGGACAGGGTCATTCTACTCAGTGGGCAAAACTCAAGGTCGTTCTTATAGCTCTGGAAAATACGACACTTGATAAACCTCATTATATTTTTATGGACTCTCTTGGGTTGTTGGATTGTTGCCATGATTACTTGGACTGTCACTTGGAAAACTACAGACCGGAAGATTAAAGATACCCACCTTTGGCACTGCTAACCTGGGAAACGCATAGTGGCTGCTGACTGAACTGAGTCACTCATGTAGCCGGACCCATTCTCCGTTGGCACTGACCCGAATCAAGCTGCTGGTTGAGCCTGCACTGCCAGACTGCCGGCGTTGCTTACTTCAACCATCATCAGACCAGACTTGGTGACACGTCAACCATTATATTGGGTACAAAGTGAAAGAGTCTTTGTTTTTGATACACAGGCTACCATTGCATGTCAAACTGTTGAGTCCTAATGAAAATTGACCCAATTGTCTGGCAGTGGAGGTAACCACACAGCATGGGACACTGCCCATACTGGCTCCTGTCACGTTAATTACATTTGATCTTTGACCTCTTCTCGGGGTTAGAAATGGTGCCTCCCTGCTTTTTCAGGTTATGTGTCGCTGTTCCAGTCTGGAAAGTTCACACTGGCTGCACTATGGTGGCTCTCGAGACTAAGCTGTTATAGTCTTGGCTTGTATTTCTGGATTGCTTCCGGTCTGGCAATGGTGTGCCTTTTATTGCAAAGCAATTCAACAATGGTCTGGTAGTCAGGGAATCAATGAGCTCTGGATATTCTCTGCAATTCACTGGGATTTGGTATTGTTGAGCACTGAGGCACTCTCATCAAGAATTGACTCAAAAGATGTCTGGCTCTACCTCCTTTGCTTTCTTCTGGTTTACACACCTTGGTAAGCAGTCTGGTCCACACAGCTGTCCTTGGAAAGGGATCATCTCTCAGCTGTTTGCTGGGTAAGGATCAGAAAAAAGTGCTGGGAGGTAACATAAAGCATTTTTGAAAAGTTGGGATTCCTCCTGACCATTGAGCATGATGTATGATGCTGCTTCCTTCCCCTGGTGGCAACCCCAGGCTGGCCTGGTTGGTACACCTCCTCTGAGGCTGCTTAGGCAAAAGCAGGCAGGGAATTCAAACTTACTTCTGGTTTACAAATATAGATGTTTTTGTTTCACTGACATCATCTTAGGTAAACAAGATAATGACTAATAGGTTGGGCACAGTGTTTGCTGAGTCCCCCTACGGTGGTTCACGTGGGCCAAAGTTGGGGACATAATGGGTCTCTGTACGTTTTATAAAAATGTCCTTGTCCTTCTTATACCCAGCCCTTCTGGACGACAAGTCTGGGTGTGAGTAGGGGATAATTAGAAAAAAGACGAAGTTATAGCTACTGGACAGGACACAAATTATGTGTCATGGAGAGACGGCAACAATTCCAAAAGTTGAGGAGAGAACATCTCAGATCCCAGGAACTTCTGGGGATGGGAGGGACATTAATGATCGCTGTCTTTCAGGACCACCCCTAGAACTTTCCTCAAGCTGGAAAACACCCCTGAGTGGTTTCCCAAACTGTTATAACCACCTTAAATTTAATTGACTGCTGCTCCTACCATCTCTCAACAAAGGATTCAAGATTTGATCACCATTTTTCTTAACCTAAGTCTATAAAAACAACGAAGGATGGTCCCAGCTCCTCCATGAAACCAAAAAACACCTGTCAACACACCCTGGGTATCCTCCCCACTCCCACTCCCACAGCTGTCACTTACTCCTGTGGTATGGACAAATGCCGCACAATGGGGGTGTGGACAAACAGCACCGGCTGGGGTGACTTCCCCTGGGCCCTCTCTGCAAAAACAAGGAGTAAACCCAACGGCTGAGCTGAACTGAGAACCCTAAGGCTTATCGGCCGGCCAGGAGGTCAGACTGGAGACACTGTCACCTGTGCCCTTGGCTGATGGAGGCCCCATTGGGGGTGTCTAACAACTGCACAGAAGGTATTATCTTGTGTCTCTGGAAATCATAGTCACTTTCAGCTTTCACAGCAGACTTTCAAGTGTTTTAGGAACTACAACAAATGCCACCTGCAGAGCTAAGATGGCTGTGCAGATCTCTCCAAGAAGAAGCTACCTGGGTTCTCAGGAAAGCTTTCTAGAGAGATGATAACCAGTCTGTTACTTATGTACAGCCTGAGGGCAGTGCTCTTTCCATGGGAATCATCCAGTTGGAAAAACCGGTATGAAATCTGTGCCTGAGCTAAAACGATCACCCTCTCGTCCCTGGGGCATTTCAGGTCCACTTCAGTTCGTCGCCATGGCCGTTGTGGAGGATACGCCGTCCCAGACCGCGTCCCTGCAGGCCAAAGTGGAGTCTGTGCAGTTGCTCCTGCGATGCCTGGATGAACGCTTTGGACTAAGAAGGAAAGTCAATATGGAAATGTCAGAAGAATGACAGCGGGTCTCCTGAGGCACATCCTTACTAGGCCAGGCAATTTGTTCAGCTGGATGGGACCAGGACCCCGGGGGGCACAGCTGAAGGCAGTGCTGGAGGTTGGCTTCATTCTGGTGCTTGGAGTCCTGTTCACAGTAGTCTTAATTCAATGCTGTATGAAACAAATTCAGCTGATTTGGTTGCAGGAAAATGGCAGAATTTAACAAATATGGCAGGGGTAAGACCCGCACAGGTCCGCACCTTATCCTCCCTGTAGGGACACACTGAGGCCCCTCTTCCCCTTCAGAACACTGTACTCGTACATACTCACAGAAATGTAGTTCTAAAGGGTAAATTTTAAAGTAGAATTATAAATACATAACAATATGTATGTTCTCTGTGAATACAATTCCAGCTCTTCATGTGTTAAAATTATACACAAAGTCTTGTGGAATAAGCTGTCTTTGTGCATCATATAATCCGAATTTTCTTGAAATGTTTACATGGCTTTGGTAACTCTGTTCTCTTCTTATATACTAAGAAATTCTTTTTATGTGATAAAGACTTATTGTTTAAACGTATTCTGGCTAAATGATATCTGGACATTTTATTTTACATACCAAAGTAACAGACATTCTCAACAGCCAAACTGTCAGTCTGCTTCGTATTTTGTTTTCAGTCCATTTTGTTATACTGTCACTGAAATACTTAACTTCCTGTAAGGAATACACAGTTAGTGACGAAATACTGACTGCGTTTCCTGGGAACGAGGCAAGGATGCCTGCTCTCACTGCTCTGGTCCAGCACAATGCTGGAAGTTACGACCGGCATAGTAAGCAAGGAAAAAATGAAGTAAAAGGCATTCATTCAGAAAGGAAGAATGAAACTGATTCCAATTTGCAAGTGACATGATGGTCTTTGTAGAAAATCCCAAGGAATTTACAGAAAGCTCCTAGAATTAATAACTAAACTAAACAAGATCGTAAGATATAAAACAGGCATACAAAAATCAGTTATATTTCAATAAGCTAGCAATGAACATGTGGAAATTGTATTTAATAACATAGCACTATAAAAAACTCAGGTACAAATCTAACAAAACAAGTACAGAACTTGTATGTTAAAAGCTACAAAACAATAAGGAAAGAAATCACAGAAGATCTGAATAAGTGGAGAAACAGCATGCTCACAAATTGGAAGACTCAATACAGAAAGGATGTCAATTCTCCCCAAACCATTACGTAAAACACAATTCCTATCAAAATTCTAGCAAGATTTTTTTTGGGTGGATATAGACAAGTAAGTGTATTTTAAAATTTATATGGAAAAAAATTATAAAAATTATATAAAATAGCTAATACAATTTTGGAAAAGAGGAATAAATTGGGAAGAATTAACTGTACCTGATTTCAAGAATTACATAACCATAGTAATAACATTATGTGGATCTACACAGAGATCAATGGAACAGAACAGATAACTAAAAACAGACTCACGGAAGCAACAGACAACTGATTTTTTACAAAGGTACAAAAATAATTCAGTGGAGGAAGGATGTTTTTCTTTTGTGAAATAGTGCTGGGCAATCTGATGGTTATAGGCAAAAAATAAAATGAATGTCAACCTAAATCACATAACTTATATCAAAATTAACTCATCAATACCAAAAGCATAATCCATGAAAGAAAAAAAAAATTAGACTTCATTTAAATTTAGAACTTTTGCACTATAAAAGAATCTAAGAAGTTGCAAAGACAAGCTATAGACAGTGAAATAATATTCGAAAATTACATATTAACAAAAGACTCGTATCTAGAAGACATCAAAAAGAAACTCTCCAAATTCAACATTTCAACAAAAAAGGAAAATCCAATTTGATCATGGGCAAAAGATATGAAGGAACATTTACCAAAGGGGATACACAGATGGCAAATAAACACATGAAAACAGGCTCAACATGACTAGCCATCAGGGAATGCACATTTTGACCACAATGAGGTTTCATTACATACCTATTAGAAGAGCTAAAATTAAAAAAAAAAAATACACACTGTTGGTGAGGATGAGAGACTATTTCTCATGCCTTGCTACAGGAATACAAGAAGGCACAGCTACTCTGGAAAAGGTCAGCAGTTTCTTAAACAACACTTACCATACAACCCAGGAATCACTCTCTGTGTATTTATCCCAGATAGAGAGAAAAAAAATTATGTCCAGACAAAAAGCTATATAAAAGTGTCCATAACAGCTTTATTTGTAATAGCCAAAAAACTGGAAACAATCAGAATTTTCTTTAATTGGAGAACAGTTTAACAAACTGCAATACATTCATGTCATGGCATACTACTCAGCAATAAAAAAATGAACTACTGATATACACGCAACAATTTGGATGGAGTGAAAAAAGCCAATCACAAAATGTCACAAACTGCGTAACTCTACTTCTATAACACTCCCAAAATGTCCAGTTATAGAGATGGAGTACATATCATGGGTTGTCATGGGTTAGGTGGTGACAGGGGAAAGGATGGCTGTGTCCATAACCTGTAGCACAATAGGCAGCTTTACGGTGATGGAGCAGTTCTGCATATTGACTGTAGTGGTAGTTACAAGAATCCATGCAGCCATGTGAAAACATGGCATTATAACTAAACACATACATTGTACCAAAGTCAGCTTCCTGGTTTTGATATTATACTACAGTTACCTAAGATGTAACCACTGGGGGAAATTGGGTGCAGGGGGCCTGGACTCCTCTATCTTTGAAACTTACTGTGAATTTGTAATTATTGCAAACTTTTAAAAATTATTATGCTATAAGCCTTAATCATTAAAATAAAAGTACAAAAAAATCATAGCTAAGAAGCCAGCAAAAAAACCCCAAAAACCCAAAACACACAATTCAAGGAAAAAAAAAGGGAGGAAGGAGTAGAGAAAGAGGAATAAGGGAGAAAGAATAAAGAAGAAGAAATGGAATACAGAGAAAATAATAAGATAGCAGCTTGAAATCCAAACATGTCAACAACCACATTAAAAAGGTCTAAGCAATCAATTAAGAAGCAGGGATGATCATACTGAATAGAAAAAGAAGGCCTAGCTGTATTCTGCCTGATGGAATTGCACTTTACATACAAAGGCAAAAATAGGTTAAGAGAGAAATACAGAAAAAGACGCTAGTCCAAAGGAGGCTGGAGTGGCTATATGGATATCACACAATGAGTATTTCAGAGCAAAAAATCTATCAGGGATAAAGATGATCATTGCATAAAGAAAAAGAGGTCAATTCATCAGGGGGACATAACAGTCATATATGTTTATACATCTTGTAATAGAGCCTCAAAATACATGAAGCAAAAATTGAAAAAATGGCAAAGAAAAAAACAAACTGAGTTACAGCTAGAACGTTCAATATTCTTCTCTCAATAATTCATAAAACAAATAGGCAGAAAATCAGCATGGATATAGTAGACTTAAACAAGGTTATCAATCAACTTGATCGCATCGATATGTATAGAACACATCACCCAACATGAGCAGCATACATATTTTTCTCAAGTGCATACAAAACATTTGCTAACATAGACCATATTCTGAGCTATAAAACAAGTCACAATAAATTATAAGGTTTCACCTCATACAAAGTATGCGCTCTTGACCACAATGGAATTATCTTAGAATTCAATAGCAAAGATCTCCAGACAATCCCCAATATATTGCAACAAAATAACACAATTTCAAATCACCAAGGGTTAAAGAAGAAATCAAAAGGGAATTTAGAAAGATTTGACCTGAATGAAAATGAAAGTGCAAAATATTAAAAAATAAATTGTGGGATGCTACTGATACAATACTTGTGGGAAATTGTATAGCACTAAAGGAGTGTATTAGAAAAGATCTCCAACAAAGAACTCAGCTTCCATGTAAATAAATTAGAATAAGAAGAAAAAATTAAACCCAAATTAAACAAAGAAAAGATATAATGAGATTATAACAAATTAACAAAATAAAAAACAAAAAAATCAAAGAAACCAAAACTTGTTCTCTGATACATCAATAAAATTGGTAAACCTCTATCTAGACAGATTTAGAAAAAAAAAAAAAGAGACAAAAGTCACCAAATACCATCAAGAATGAGAGAGCTGCCATCACTACAGTTTGTAGTTTCTAAAGGCAAGTAAGAGAATATTATGAACTTTATGCTAATGAATTTGAAAAAAGTGAACAAATTAGATGAAGTTGACAAATTACTTCAAACACACAAGTATAAAAGCTCACTCACGAAGAAATAAATTACCTAAGCTATTAAAAACTTGAATTTGTAGTTAAAAAGCTTCCCACAAAGAAAACTCCAGGCCCAGATGGCTTCAATGGTATATTCTATAGACTATTTAAAGAAGAAATAATAATTCTACACAAACTCTTCCAGAAAATTGAAAAAAAAGGACATACTTCTCAATTCATTCTATGAGGACAGAATTCTCCTGATATCAAAACCAGATAAAGACAATACAGGAAAAGAAAATTGCTGGCCAATATTCCTAATGAATATAGAAACAAAAACTTTACACAAAATGTTAGCAAACAGAACCAAACAATATATAAAAATAATAAACATTAGCCCAGTAATGCAAAGTTGGTGTAACATTTGAAAAACAATGTAATTCATCCTATTAATAGACAAAAATCCCCACAACAAATCATGTGATCAATTCAACAGATATAAAAACAGCATGTCCAAAATCCAATAGCCATTTCTGATAAAAACTCACACAAAAAAGGAGCAGAAGGCAACTTCCTCAAGTGGATAAAAGGCATCTTTGAAAAACTTAGGTTGAACATACATACAGAGAAAGAGTGGCTACTTTACCTTGAAGTATCAAGAACAAGGCAAAGATGTCCAAACTTACCACTTTTACAAAATATTGTACTAGAGAGTCCAGGTCATGAAATAAAACAAACTGCAAGAACAAGACTAATAAATAATAATAACACAAAAAGAAAGAAAGAAAGGCATTCAGATTTAAAAGAAAGAAGTAAAACTACTTTTATTTGCAGATGACATAATCATCTATGTAGAAAACTCTACTGCACTTTTTCTTTTAAGTACAAGGACTAAATTTTAACAAGATTGCAGGATACAAGATGAACATATAAAAATAAATAGTATATATTTTAGCAATAAACAGTAGGAAATTAAAATTAAGAAATATTATTTATAATAGCATCAAAAATATGTAACATCAAAGGATTAATCTGACAAGAGATAAGAAAGTCCTGTTCTGAAAATCACAAAAATTTCAGGGAGAAATCAATAAAGAACTTAAGACATGGACACAAAGTATGTACCCAGTATTATTTAGATGTCAATGTTCCCTAAGTTGAAAGTGATTATAAAATTAATATGGACACACAAAGGACTTAGAATAGGCAAAACGACTTCAAAAAGAGAACAACAACATTATAGGACACTGACACTCTGATTCAAGGCTTATTATAATGCTACAGTAATCAAGTCAGTGTGGTACTAGCATAAAGATGGACAAATAGATTCATGGGATGTAATAGGTACACAAATTAACCCACATGTGTATGAACAACTGACTTTCAACAATAGTGCAAAGGCAATTAATTCAGTGGAGAAAGGATAGTCTTTTTAATAAATGGTGCTAGAATAATTAGATAGCCAGAGGCAAAAAAAAATGTACCTTGATACTTACTCTTGCCATATACAAACATGTACTTGAAATTGATCACAGACTAAATATAAGATCTAAAGCTAATAAACTTCTAGAAGAAAAAAAAAAGAGAAAAATCTTTGTGACCTAGGATTTCTTAAGATTTCTTAAATACAACATCAAAAGTACAAAGTATAAATAAATGAAAAAAATGAATAAACTGGACTTCATGAAATTAAAAACTTGGCTCTTTCTTTCACTAACTGTAAAGAAAATAAGGCAAGCCACAGACTAAGAAACCAGATTTGCAAAAATCTGTCTAACAAAGGATTTGTATCTAGCATATAGAAAAAACACTTACAATGCAGTAAGAAAACAACCAATTAATCTTCGGCAAAGGAAGCAAGAACATACAATGGAGTAAAGACAGTCTCTTCAGCAAGTGGTGTTGGGAAAACTGAACAGCTGCATGTAAATCAATGAAGTTACAACATTCCCTCACACCATACACAAAAATAAACTCAAAATGGCTTAAAGAGTTAAATATTTTAAGACAAGACAAGATAAGCCTCCTAGAAGAAAACACAGGCAAAATATTCTCTGACATAAATCTTAGCAATGTTCTCCAAGGACAGGCAATAGAAATAAAAGCAAAAATAAACAAATGGGACCTAATTAAACTTAGAAGCTTTTGCACAACAAAGAAAACCATAAGTAAAACAAAAAGACAATCTATGGAATGGGAGAAAACAGTTGCAAATCATGCAACTGACAGAGGTTTAATTCCAGAATATATAAATAGCTCATACAATCTAGTAACAAAAAAACAAACAACCCAATCCAAAACTGGACAGAAAACCTAAATAAGCAATTCTCCAATGAAGACATACAAATGGCCAATAGGCACATGAAAAATGCTCAATATCACTAATTATCAGAGAAATGCATATCAAAACTACAATGAGATACCACCTCACACCAGTCAGAATGACCATTATTAAAAAGTTCACAAACAACAAATGCTGGAGAGGGTGTGGAGAAAAGGGAACCCTCCTACAGTGCTGGTGGGGATATAATTTGGTGCAGCCATTATGGAAAACAGTATGGAGATTCCTCAAAAGACTAAAAACAGAGTCTACCATATGATTCAGCAATCCCACTCCTGGGTATACATCTGAGGGAACTCTAATTCAAAAAGATACATATGCCCCAATGTTCATAGCAGCAGTATTTACAAGAGATAAGACATGGAAACAACCTAAATGTCCATCCACAGATGACTGGATAAAAAAGTTGTGGTGTATTTCTACAATTGAATACTATTCAGCTATAAAAAATAATAAGATAACGCCATTTGCAGCAACATGGATGGATCTGGAGATTGTCATTCTAAGTGAAGTAAGCCAGAAAAAGCAAGACAAATACCATATGATATCACTCATATGTGGAATCTAAAAAGAAAAAAAAGAAAAGAAAAAAGAGGACACTAATGAACTCATCTACAAAACAGAAACAGACTCACAGACATAGTAAACAATCTTATGGTTACCAGGGGAAAGGAGGTGGAAAGGATAAATTTGGGAGTCTGAGATTTGCAAATGATAACCACTATATATAAAAATAGATTAAAAACCAAATTTCTTCTGTATAACACAAAGAACTATACTCAGTATCTTACAATAACCTTTAATGAAAAAGAATATGAAAACAAATATCTGTATACATATGCATGGCTGGGATATTATGCTGTACACCAGAAACTGACACATTGTAACTGATTATACCTCCATTAAAAAAATTAAATACATAAAAGTGCATAAAAAGTAAAGAATACAGAAAAACAGCCTAATGAAAAATGGGCAAAAGATTTGAATAGAGATATCATCACAGAATTTATACAGATCATAAATAAGCATGTAAAAATTGCTTAACTCTTAGTTTAGGAAAATGCAAAATAAAACCATAAAGTGTTACCATTATGTACCCACTGGAATGGATAAAATTTAAAAGATTGGCCATCCTGAGTGTTGACAAGGATCTGGAATCCTAGGACTGGAGCAGGGCAGCGATCTGGTCTCAGAAAGGGAGCTCTGCTGGGAACCAGAAGGCCTGGATTCTAGTCTCCATTCTTGAGGCTCTGGGAAAGTCTTTAATCTTTCTATCCTTATGATCAAATACCAATAACAACTACTCAGTCTACTTGATCAAGCTCTTGTGATGATCAGGGGAGATTACACGAAACCGCTTCACAAACGTGGAGTACTAATGTTACTCCGTGGAAAATTACACAAACATGAGCACCTCTGGAAAGGCAATTTAAAGAAAGTGGTAACAAAGAAAATAATATCATGTTAAGTCTTTTCACAGTATCTCATTGCCTTTATGATGCTAGTTTAATTCCTTTCCAAAATTTCAGTATTTAGTTACTTAAAAGGTCTCCAAATATTTATAAAAATGTGTCTGCCTAAATTAATGTTTACCATCGATAAAATTATACTACTCTCCATGGTGCAAACATTTTAATAACTAATAAGTCAGTAAACTGTTGGTATTTCTTAGTATTTTAATTACTATTTATCAAATTAGAATTTGGCAGTAAAAATCACTTTTCATAAAGACGTTACATGCATATTAACACATCAATCTTGATTCATTAAGTTTGTCTTTCCAATTCTCCTGGTAGCTTTGTAAGAATCCATGACTTCAGTTTTTCTAGCTCAGCTTTGCTTAACTCATGGTAAAGACCTGGGAAACTATGAAACTTTGTGCTCACTCCTAGAGATTTTAACATTGAGTTTGTCTCTTCACCCCAAGAATGAAGAACTAACTCATCTGCAGTACCGTGACACTGAAATAACTCAGGAAGTGCACCATCACCTTTCTGAAGAGCCTAGAGAGGAGAATACAAAAATGGAAACGTTGAAGAAATTCATTTAAGAACATTATTCTTAGAAATCAGAGAGGGCAGAAAAATTCCAACCCAACCAAAGTTTCAGTATTTAAAAAGGAAAATGAGGCAGTGGTATGCTGTAGGAGGTGCACAGGGTGGGCCAGGCCCAGGGGCTCATTATAATCATCTATATTTTTAATATGTATATATGCCATACACATTTTTTTTTATCCTTTCCCCTTTGATACTTTGTTTAACAATATTCTTTGGACAGAGCATTTCTTAAACATGAATGACTAACTAGAATTAACCAATATAACTAATTTGGCCATAAATTCCCAGGAATGTTCTGCGTAGCACTTGTTTTCAATTCTGTTTTAGTTTCAATGTGCAAACGTTTCATCAGTTTTTTTTTCTTTTCTGTTTTGTTTGTAAACTCTGGAATTTACCTGGTAAACAGCAGATGTTTTATTCAGAAAACTGGAGAGAGCAAATACTGCTGCCACATCTGGATGATTTCTATAGGCTAAATGCATTGCCATGCACCCTCCCATTGAAAATCCTCCTAAAAAGAGCAAAAATTCACTTATCAGAAAAAGCAGAATATATGCAACGATAATTTAGAACGAGATACAGCTATGCCAGTCCTCTATAAATGTTCGGAGACCTAAAAGAAATACGATGTTAAAAAGAAATTTACTCTAGATCTCATGGAAAAAGACCTGCTATCAGTAAATAACACTGTTCTATCTAAGTCATCACTGGTAAAATAATTTGTTATAGAAGGAGCTAGAATTGAACAAAGAACTGTTGGTCATCAAGTAAAAATAATTATCATAATTCAAAATAAGAGTCATAGCACAACTGTTATTTATTTAAACTTCTAATATCTACTTATATTTTGTTTATATTCATGAGTCCTCACACTGCAACTACAATACACCTTTTGTCTTACTTGCCAAGCTATGAGCTCCATGAGGATTATATTTCTAGTGCTTGCCATATTATATGTGCTTAGTGATCTTGGAATTAAGAAGGATGATCAAAACATTGGTGAGCTAGTTCAAATATCTTTGTATTTTAACATTATTTTGGAAAATGACTTGTGATGGTATAATTAAAACATACATACCTATATGTACTTTTTAAAAAATCTCACTTGACAAGCTTTTATTGTCTTTTATGTGCCAAACAGTGTCACTGGAGTGATACTAGTCACTGGAGGAGATATGCAGCGTAAAAGAGCTGGACCCTTCTGCTGGAGGAGCAATAGATAGATCACAGCATACAGAGGTAGGTGCATGATGTGACGTGGCAGAGAGGGGGCCCAACTTCAGCTTGGGGACTTGGTGTGATATTCCCCAGCTTGAAAGAGAGTTAAAAGACATCTCATGATTTAAAAGAGATCCGTATGTTATAGATAACAAGGCTGTAGGAACACAGCTTCTATTTCTTGGAGAAATTCAAGAGCATGAATTATATTTTTGTCAAATGTACCTAAGGAACATATTAACTGTGACTAGCGTGGCTGAGGAACTAAATGTTCAATTATATTTAATTTGACCCAGTTAAAATTTAAGTTCATATATTCATGTGTGGCTAGGGGCTGTCATTTTGCACAATGAAGTTCTAGATAATCTAAGCCGCACCAATGATTAAAAAAAGCTTCAAAATTCATGAATGGAGCAAAATCAAAATTAATGGTCCATTAAAAAATAACGTTGTTGCTAAGATCATTAAATGTAATGTTTTAATGTGATAAAGATTTTTTTTCTAAATCACACCAAAGATAAAATGTGAACAAAAATAGACTGGTAAGCAAAAACATATTTCAAAAATTATTTTAAAGCACACCTTCTGAGAAAACTTCACACATTAAATGCACCCACCCCATCACTTCATTTTTATTGACCAGGGTAGCCTAACCACCTTGTGTGGTTTCAGAGCCCGTGACGGGACCAGCCTAATAGCAACAACAAAAACTAAGAAATGCTTTTGCATGTATGAAATGTCATTATGAACAAACAAATGCATCCTATAGACATTTAACCTCTTGTTCAACTCTCAACATTTACAATGAAGAAAAATGTACTCATTGAAAACTTGTTATTTTAAGATTCAATTTAAGTCCCTTATCCATTTATAATCCTGTGAGGTCGTCTGCGATTCTTCATCAGCCATCTTTGACAATCACCTTTAACATGGCAGACACTAGTGTGAAAAGGGACTTTATGTATTTTTTTCTAATAGAAGAAAATTTAACACAAAGGCCTAGTTATTTGAATTCAATTTCCATCTAAGTGTCTAAATGCAATATAAAATATACTGTTCGATAAGTAAATACCAAATAGTAAACTCATTGTAGGTAGTAGTTATAATGTGTATTTATAGTTGCTGGAGAAGTATTAAAATGTCAAGACTTAACATTTCAACATACATTTAAGATTAACAAGCTGAATAAAACATGTTAAAAAAAACAATAAACCCAGCTTTTATGAACTCTTTAAGTTAAATAAAACAGAAACAATGTATAAAAACTATACTGGGAAAACTAATCGAATCTACCTGGAAACAAAATCCAGAGTGGGGGAAAAACTTAAAATTCAAGTTTATCGTCAATTGAACAGGATTTTAAAAATGCAATAAAATCCACCCTGCCTCCAAATTTCAACAATGCTCTCATTTGATTTACATATAATTATTCATCAAACTGAACTGTGATAAAGTCTTAAGAAGATTCGGAAATATATAAATTATGCCCACCATATCTGTAGTTTCTCTTATGTAAAATTTACAAGATAAACAAAATATTTATTATCTTCTATGGAAAGCCATTAAAACAGCAGTCCCAAGCCTTTAAAGTTCTGATAATTGTTGTTGAAGAAATATTAAGTCATTTAATTAAGATATATATGTTAAAATAAAGTAGAAGAATGCTATTATTCTCAAGTTTTAGCTCCAAGAGCTTCAGAAGAAACTTACATGATGTCAGGAAAAGGCAGCATGGAAATTGTGGAGCTAGGTTTCATCTTGGTAATTCCAACTATACCCTCAGTTTAATTTTAAAACTTATTATAAAATTAATATGTTAATTTAGGTCCACTGCATAAAGTGTTTCCACCATAAAGACAAAAATAAAGTGGATGATCCAAAATCTCACTACTCATACATAATTTGACATGTTTTTTAAAATTCATTTTAACGGTTAAATTCAGTCTATGTACAATTTTACACCCTACACCTAACTTTTTCTTTCATGTAATATTGATTCAAATGTCTAAACAGAATTACAAAACTCCATAATTATTTTCTTATTCTCTGAACACATGCTAAATACCTTCTAAATGTGTATGCATAGTATATAATGGTTACACAATATTCAACTGTAGTAATAGATCATTATTCCTATAACCATTTTCCTCATGATGGGTATTTAGAGCATCCATGTAAATTATTCAGGTGTAATTCCAGAAGCACTTGATTCTCCTTGCTTCAAAATTCTGATAATATGCTCACATTATCAAAATTCTTATAATCTGGTCATTACCATTTATCAGGTTCTATACATCCTAGATCAAAGTTAAACCTAAATTATGTCAGTTTTAACAACAAATTATCACCACCTAGTGGCTATAAAAGGAATCTCATTATGGTACAATGCTCTTGACCAAGTCAATGGATCTGGGTTCTAGTCCCAACTCTACATTAGCTAGGATGCTAAGCTTAATATAATAAAATATCATTAATCAAAATAGAATCACAGAAGAAGAATGCACTACCACATACTCAAATAGAGAATATTTTTGTTTACAAAGCTATATTGGGTGTAATTACATCTTAAGACAAGGATTCCATGAGGACATAATGTATGATATTAAATCTGGAACTTTATCACTTATTAAAATCAATAAGGATAACAATTTTTGTACTATTATCTCTATTTCTTCCTTTTTAATCTTCTATTTTTCTAGTTTTTCCTCTTATAATTCATTACAAAACAGAAACAGACTCATAGACATAGAAAAACTTGTGGTTGCAAAGGGGGAGGCGAGTGTGAAGGGACAGACTGGGAGTTCGAAATTTGTAGATACTGACAGGCATATGCAGAATAGATAAACAAGATTATACTGTATAGCACAGGGAAATATATACAAGATCTTGTGGTAGCTCACAGTGAAAAAGAATGTGACAATGAATATATGTGTGTGCATGTATGACTGAAAAATTGTGCTCTACGCTGGAAATTGACACAACATTGTAAACTGACTATAACTCAATAAAAAAAGTTTAAAAAAAACAAATAAATGATCTAGTCTCACTATGTTGTTTGTATATGTTGAATAAAAATTATTCAGCATCTCAAATGCATTTTTCTTTGACTTCCTGTTGAATCCTTCCTTCATTAAGATGTTATAAATAGCATTTAAATTTTACTTAAGTTAAAATGTGCCACCATAGACACTTTACAAAAGGATTAAACCAGTAGGAAAACATGAAGCAGTAACTTCTGTTTAAATCTATGAGCAACGACAAAGAAAGGGGGAAGCACAGCCTGTGCACCACAGAGGAAGGAAAAAGCTGGCGGGGAAGGAACAGTGGCGCTAGCTCCCGGAGTCTCCAAATGGCAGCACAGGGCCACTGTGGCCTTTTTGCTATCGGGAGTGACCATGCGGTGGGTGGTACAGAGTATGTAATAACAGTAAGAAAGTTTTTTCAACATTACACGCCAGGCACGTTTCTAAGTCATTCACAGGAACTGGCTAACTGAATCATCACAATTCTAAGATAAGTATCATCGTTATCTTCCAACACAGAAATGCACGTGTGTAACTCTACTGAGCTGTTACTGAAGATTTATCTTCACTGACTGATTAAATAACAATACAGGTAACAAGGATGAACAACCTTGGATCTACACTTCTGTGGTCTCCTTCATATCTCAAGCTGAGGAAGAGGCTTTATAGAAATTAATTAGTTAATCTCACAAATCCTAAAAAAAATTTTTGTTTCCCAATATTTTATATTTATATAAGGGTATATAAATATCTTACTATATACATTTTACAGTAAATTTCAAATTTTATAATTTTATAATAATTTATAACCCTTCCCAAAAGAACTTTTGTTGTTACAAATTCAGTGGAGCTTTGTTAAAACACTGACCCCATTACTGATTGCTTTATAAACAAGATCATCTTTTCACAAGGTACTTTTCTCTTGGTACTTGGGAAAATAATTAAAACCTTCCATGATACGGTAAAAAAAAAACTAAAATAAATTCCAGATGAATCAAAAAATTAAATATTTAAAAAATCATATTATAGAAAAGCCAGTAGAAAATCGATTTGAGTACGTATTCAAGTTCTAGAGAAATACTTTCTTAATCTTTGAAATTACTTGGAAAACAAGAGACAGCTAAAAATAGCTTTTTTGTGTCAAAACATAACAAACAGAATTAAATGGAAAGTAACAAACTAAGGGTAAATTAATTACCACTTTTGTTTACTTATTTTTAGCAAAGATTTTTCAAGACAATATTATTCAGTGATGGACATTATAACATAGGTGGTAGAAGTATCAGTCAGTACAATTTTTTTGGGAAAGGAATATGACAATGTGTAGTAAGAGTTTTACAAATGTTCAGTTACATGGAAGAATAATAAGCTTCAAAATGAAGTAAACCTACATTCAAAATTCTTACCAGCCCTCTTAACTTATAATTCATAGCCTCTTTTCAAAGATGAGTAAGATGAGGTGACTGACAGATACGGGGAAGGAGGAGGGCTGAGGGAAGAGGAGCAGATATGCAGTTACCATTCAGTACTATGCGTTCTTAATGCATGTGCATTAAGAATTCTCATCAGTATATTTTCTACTTGTTTGCGTATGAAGATTTTCTAATTCTAATTTAAAGCAATTTCTTATACTAACCTTTGGTCTTCCCACTGTCATCCCATTACTTATTACCCTACAGTCATCAATTCAGTAACTGGTTTTCCCACACCCAATTTCGCATCTCTTCACTTACTCCTTCTGCCAGATCAATTTTCCTAAAGCACAGTTCTAATTAACTCTGTGACTCAAAGACATTTTTTAATCATCCCTCCTCAATTACTTATAAAGGATAAAAGGGAAACCAGAAGAATTTACTGAGAGTATAAAATGAGCCAATGATTTTATAACATCATTTCCCAGTAAAATAGATACGGTGTTATTATCCCCACTTCACAGACAGGAGCAGAAACTCAGTGCAGGTAGTTAAGTGATGAAGCAGCTGGCAGTTGTGAACTTCTGAGTTAACCCATCTTTATCATGACCATCGTGCTCCTCAGGCTGCTGGTCCAGCTATGAGAGTCAACGGGCATTTTCCAGTCAGACAACAAATTTTCTGCCAAAGCCATCTAAGGTCCACACAGACAAAAGCAACAAGCACTACTTTTTCTACCTCCATTTACCATTCATATCATTATTGATGCCCAGACCTACACTACAATCGTTAAAATTTTATTTATTTGCACATCTCAAAATCTCAAATGCCTCTGATACTTTCCTATTAAATTTTTCTCTAACAGCCCCAAATACTTATGCCTTCTTCATCTGAATTCCGGTCATACTTAATTACTTAAATCATCAATTTATTGATCAGATCAATAAATCACTATAAATGTTCTGCCCTGTGCTAGGCATTGCGATGGGTCCTGAGAAATAAAAATGAATATATATGATCATTCCCTTAGAAGAGCTGTCAGTTATGTCACTTTAGGGCACTCACCTAGATTGTCTGGCATTCCAGTTATCATTGTAAGTACCTCACAGGCTCTTCTAGGTTGTAAACAATTGTGGTATAGATCTTGTTTTATCTGTGTGTCCCCTTGAACATACAACTTACTGCCTGACACACAGTAGCAACTTAGAAAATATTTGCTAAATGACTGAATGACAGATTCTGTTATATATTCACACATTTTGAATTCACTCTTGTTAATCCCCTAGACTGAGTTGGGTTCCCCCTTCCCTATACTCTTCCCAGTACTCCCATAATGTTTTATATTTATCTCTATTGGAGTTAAACATAGGTGCTAAACATAAAAACACAGAAGTAGAGTTAAACACTGATGAGGAAACAGAGGCCCATAAAGGTGATGTTACAGGGCTGGAGGGCACATTGCTTTTAACTAACAATGGTGGATGCTGAAGCCAAGACAGAAATAATGGATTCCATCCATTATGCCATGCTGCTTCTCAACTCAATGAATAGTTCAGCACTTCAACAAACACAAAGGAAGTTTATAAATTTGCCCAAATCCTGTCTACACAGGATTATTATTTTAATGTTATTTAGAACGTGATGGAGACACTTAATTTGCTTTTATAATTTCATCATTAAATATAACTCTATAAATTAAAGTTATTTGGAAATAACTCTTTCATAAAAATCCATCCTGTATCATTCTCAGAATTCTATATAGTCCATCTCATTTTTGTATATGTTATAGAAATAGATATTTTAATAGTTTATGATTACAGAAAAAGAAAAGAGTGTAAGCAGAATAAAGAGCTTACATAAAGGCATGTTATATCCCCTTGGGAAGAGAGAGTGCTAAAGACATGTTTAACAAAAGTTTATAAGTACTTTATTCCTATGATATTAAGTCTGAAGAGTTTACTTTTCATATTATATTTTGACTAAGTACTCTAATTTATCTTAATTATGATAATAGTTTAAATATATTCATAAAACTTGAGCTAATTAAAATAAAATGTTTTAACAATTGAAATGAATAATCTCTTAATTGAAATTTAAACTAGAAAGAAAAATTCAACCATCACAGGATTCTTTAAGTATGTTATTATTAAAAAGAAAATCATTTAAAGTTTCATGACCTGTTGTTTATAATTCTATTATCCTTAAAAACCCCTAATATGAAAAGTTTATCTGAAACTATGAATAGGTCAAATAATACATAAGGTGCTTCTAAATAGTGTTTCAAGTAAAAGTCAATGTATAGAATTAAACAAAAGTGAGAAAAATTAAATTACCAAATTCTAAAGATCTTACCTAGTAATATCCTGTTCTTCTTGATGCCACTTTTTACTTCATCATCTATCAAATCAGTGAGCACCTGACACATTACGTCAATTGATTCAAGGTGTTCTGGACAATCATTAGATATTTTAAATCTGTCAAACCATACATTGGAGATTCCTCCTTTCAAAGGCGTATATGGCCTGTTTAAAACAAACAAAAAAAAAAAAAAAGAGAGAGAGAATTAAAATAAACATTTTAATTTCTAAAAAAATTGTTATGAATAATCACAATTTCCTCCAAGTTTTGAAAGTTAAGAATTCATATTAAAAATATTCCTTCTTTACTGCCTTAACTCTTCTATATTACATGGGTTCCATTAATGTTTACTAATTCCAGTTCATCATCTTTACTTAATTCTCTACATCTTTAAAGATTCTTAAATTTCCCAAATCCCTATAAAAAAAAAGGGGAATTATATATTGTGTGTGCATGTTATTTTTTCCACTCAATTTAAATGACTGATTAATCAGGTCTACTATTTAAAAAAGTTTTCCTGCTTGATAGACTTTAACCCTTATTTTTTCAATGTAAAGATCAATATTTAAGTATGCATAGCTAAATGAATAATGTTTGTCCATGCAAAAAGTCAACACCTCAAGAGTAGAAAAAATAATTTACCACAAGTGCTTTTAAAAGGTGGTCAATTTGTAGCACATAAGTATGAAAGCTAAGTTAGTAATTTAAAGACTTTCTTGATCACATCCAGGTAGATCGTCCTTTGAATAGGGGTCTTCGGTTTTTTTGAGGTTTTTTTAATCAAGAGTTGCAACCATTTTTATTCTTAAATCTTCTTAAGAACCTTGAAATGAGAGTTTCATAGGATACAAAGAATCTTTAATCAATTACAATAGGGTTAAGGGGTCCTGTTTCAAGTCCTACGTTGGTAAAAGTAAATGAAGGGAATGAAAACAATCTGAGTTTCCAGTAGCAAACACAGAAAAGTACATGGGGATATATAAGATACACATGGAGAACTATAGCTTTTTCAAAGATAAGGAATAGGAGAGTTAATAAAGCTTATAGCTTTTCACTTCACAAGTCTTATTTTCTCTTTATGTGACAGTGAAAAAACAGGTTTTATGTTATACGCAAGAACACACAAGAAACAGAAACAGTGGCAAAAGTATCTATTACAACTTGAAAGAAATCTAAACAATGGTGACCACAGATGCAAGGTGTCTCCTAGACCAATAACCTCTACTACTTGCCCCATCTCAAATTTAGCTATATATTCTCACCCTCCAGTATAAGTGAAATAAATGAATAAAATGTAGACAGAACAACAACAAAAAAAAACGGCAAAGTCACCAGTTGAGACCTGAATGTGCTTCCCTGCATATACTTTAGTGAAAAACCAAGAGGAATTCCAGCAAACCCAAGGAGCTGGAAATAGTCAGTTCTCATCCTCTCCTCCGCTGTAGCAGGACTCTGAAGTCTCTGCTCATCCTTAGCACCAACGGGTGGTGCTGAAGGGAACAGGAGAACTACACAACCGTTGTTCTGTACTGGTCATAACATTCCAAAATAAATGGATATCTCCACTTAAGGAGCCTAAAAATCAGGAGGAATCTTTTAGAAAGTTTCTCAGAGAAACAAAGAAATCTGGAAACAAGAAAGGTGCTCTGACTCAGATTTAACAAGAACTCATCTACAGAGAATCCTTTGTTCATTTACTAAACTATAATCATATTATAAACATGACTTTGCAACACACTTTCTAAAACTAGAATGTATATTATGAATATCCCTATAAGTCAGTATATAAAACCCTAATATTTTCTCCTATTAATGCATATACATGAAATCTTACAAACACAAGATACTGTGTGTGTGTATTGCTTTGCTGTTTGTCAGGTAAATCCTATTTATTTTTTTGCTCATCTCTCTGTTCCTCCTCTCCCACACCCTCACACATCTTGCCCTTCACTCTAGGTGAACTATGGTAACGATCTGGAATGTATCTTTGAATGCTTTCCTTGCACATATACTAAAACTTTTTTTTTCCATTATATTTTTTGGAGCACTATTTGCTTTTCAGAAATGAAATAAGCCTATTTGGTTTCGTTATGCCCATCATGCTTTTCTCCTTTAACAGTACCTCAAGAAAATCCTTTCATCTGATCCGGCTCTTACCCACCTTTTAAAATAACTATATAATGCCTTATAATGAAGATGTTCTACAATGTAATTAACCATTCATCTACTAACAGGCATTTATTTGGTACCGAGGTTTTAGCCACTAAAAACAATCCTGCATCAAATACAACTGCATACATGTTTTTACATATGGGGACTTTTATTCCTATGGAATAGAATCTGAGAAACAGGATTACAGGATTGAAAGCTATTAATTTTTAACGCTTCCACAAAGACTACAAAAATTCACCTTTCTACAAGAAAGGTAAGGGAATATCCTTACCTTTAACGACATACTTTAAAAGATACTAACATACTTTGAAAGATTACCATTTACAAGTACCAACTGTAGTTTAAAAATCAACTTGATTGAGGTATAATTTACACATATAAATGTGCACATTTTAAACATAGAGTTCAAAGACTTTTGAAGATGCATGTCCATAATGATAGAGAACATTCCCTTTACCTCAGAAAATTCCATAGTGCCCATTTGCAAGCAATTCCCACTCACTTCCCAAGTAACCAGAGGGATTTCCATCACTGCAGTTACCGCTGTGTCTCTAGAACTCCAGATAAAGGAATTACCTATTCATATCATCGGCTATTTTTTTTTTTTCTATTGGGGTTATGACTTCTTTCTTATCAGTTTAGAGGAGTATTTTGTGTATTATTAACACAAATATTTTTCATTTGTATTTCAAGTATTTTTTTCAAACTGCTTTTTATATATTGACATAATGTATTTAAAGTAGCTACCTTTTTTTAAACCAGATAAAAGGCTTCACAGTTGATACAATCTGTCCTTTGTTTTAAATTAAACTACATTTCTGGGTTTTCTGATTTATTTAAGGTTTCTCAATTCATACATTTTTACATATAGAACCTGAGATTTTCTTTTAGGATTTTTGTTTTCATTTTTACATTTAAGTTTTGAATTTTTCTGGAATTTATTTCATACATAAAGTGACCTAAGGATGCAAATTCATTTCCACCCATTTGCATAGCAAATTGTGCCTGCACTACTCCTAAAAAAACAAAAATAATTTTTTTCTCATAAATTTTACCCTTGCTATGTTATAGTTCTGATTATCTAGTCTTTCTAGGCTCCATCAGAGAATTAAACCCTAATGACTACTACATTTACTGTATATAATGAATGGACTTCTCTCCAATGCATCTAGAATGGTATTCGTTTTGGTTTATCCTTGGAAAAAAAAATCAAGAAAATGACTTGAGTCATTTTCTGTGTTCTGCAGTTCAGGTGAAAAATTCTGGTTAAGAAAGGCTCTATTTTGTTCCACTGATCTACTTGTCTTCTCCTGTGTCAGGGTCATACTGACTGTATCTATCATGTAGAAACATGATATGTACACATAGAGTATGTTCTGAGGTTGAGTAAGGTGGTCCCCCTCTCCCTGCCATCATCACTGCAAGTCTTTCAGACTTGCCCTGCCTATTCTCAGGTATCCATTCTTCTTTATCTTTCTAAGAAATTAATCAACTATTTAGTAAATTTTTAAATAATTTCAAATAACCCTTCTTAAAAATCTTCGTGGGATTTTAACTAATACTGCATTTCTGCCTGGAAGTTAACTTTTTATGACATGAATCTGAGAGGAGGGAAGGTTTTTGCAGACTGAGCTCTTCCTAGGATCCACCACATTCTGGTCCTTACCTAAAGCTTCTCCTGCATCATCTGGAGGCACTCAGTGGGTGCACTGGGTGCAGAGAAGATAAAATCCTACACCAGCTCCCTACTGGGACTCCTGCGAAGCCTAAGTTCTCCCTCATTCCTGTAGGCCTCCTGACCTCAGAAGCTGCCTGGCTCAAGAGAAGTAGATAAATTGGAATCAGAAGAGGAGAGAAGACAGAAAACATTCAAGCCTCCCACCTCCCAGAAAACCTTCTCAGAATTAACTTTCTTAAAGTACTCCAAAAATGAAAGCAGGTGCTTTCCATAGAGCATTAATGTCACTGTCGGACAAAATGAAATCCCAAACTGTACTCAAACTGTCACTAAAATCACAGTGATCTTCTGAATGAAAACAATATGCAGCTCTCAGGCTGAAGACTGAATTGGTCTGATACTCTTTTGACTTATTTCTACTTCCCTTTTCACTTTATTCTACTTTTCTAAGTGTTTATTTGTCTGTCGAAGCCCTTAAATAAGGATGATATCATAGGCTAAAATATGAATCATTCTGGGAACTCAGCCATTAATAGAAAAAAAATGGCATTCACTTAACTTTTTGTCTTTGACAGTGCCTTACTTAATTAGAGATAGATGCTCCACTGAATGTAAGTTTTACTAATATTGAAGCTTTTTGTTTTCTCAATTCTCTAAAAAAATTAAAATTCTGATCAAAGGAGATAATTGGAAAAATGTGATGAGACAAAGAACAAATTAGAATTTTTTTGTTAAGGAAACATGATCAAGAATGCTTAACTCTCCTAAGATGTTAGAATAACCTTTCAATAAAGCATAAAAGATTGTTTTTAAAGCAGCTAAACAAACTGGCACATGTGTTATACTCATTCACCTTCTTCCTCACATGAATCACTTTATTAGCTCAGACATTACTGCAATAAATAAATATTTGGTAAAGAACATCTGTGTGGTTCCTCTATCAATCAATCAATCAAACCATTACACATACACACTGGCAAAATATTAAGCTGGAACAAATGTCCAAGGTTTAAAAAAAGAAAAAGAGTTGACATTCAGCTTGACACCAAGTTTGATTCCTTAAAAGTCATAAGATCCAAAGGTCATTCATAACCTTTCAGATTAATATCATCTGGTTCCAGTCTTCCCCTCATTCCACTCCCTTCCCCAGCACTCACCACGTTCCAGGCACATGGCACCTGACATTCCCTCTCCTTAGGATGCTCTTTTCCACAGTGACATTCCCAGTGCCAAGAGCTAGTATTTGTTGCATGATGAACATCAATAATCATTTGTGATTTGGGAATAATTTTTGTCAGCCAGAAATAAGAGACTCCCTAAAATTATCTTATTTTGATCTGAACATCTTTTGACTTTAATTCTTGTAAAATCCACTCTGTGATTTCTAGAAAAAGGTCAATTTTTTCTTCTGTTGATTTTTTAAAAAGAACATGTTTCTAAGAAAACAAGTTTTTATGTTACTAACAGATATTTAAGTGTACTATTTAAAATACTTACTAAAGAAGTAAATTATTTCTCCCAAATAACATTTTTTCAGGAGGGCTCCTGACCAGTGAAGTGTACCTGTGTACAGATCTACTGTTATCAGGAGGGAGCGCTCCTAGTATCACGCTTCAGATACGAATCCTAAGTGATGGGGTAAAGATAAACCCATTATTACCTAACCTAAATCAAAAGTGCCTAACCCTGTTTCAAAATACAAGTTTAGTGAAAAATACAAACATGCACTTATGTGGAAAAACAGTGAATCAAAAAGTAAAGGCACTACTGATTGAATCTTATTATTTAAAATTTTTTCGAAACACCAAGAAACTATATCATCATATAAATTATTAATGGCTTGTTAAAAAATTGTTATTTTTAAAATGGAAATTTTACTAGTAAACCCAAACTGAGAAAACATCTCATTACAAATATAGCTAAAGTATGTCATAGAAATAAAAATCTTTACTGAGCACTTCATTTAAAGAGTCTGAATTAACATAATAAAAAATGATGCAACATTTTCCATTTAAATCAACACAGCAGCTAATTGCTTACTTTAATTTTAATATGCCCTAACTTAGCTAATTGAAAACATCCATTAAATAGGGTTGAGAAAAGGAGTATCTTATAGTCAAAATGGCAATTCACAATTTAATCAAAATATACTGATGGGAGGCAGGTATAGCTCAAGTGGTAGAGCACGTGCTTAGCGTGCATGAAGTTCTGGGTTCAATCCCCAGTCCCTCCTTTAAAACGGAAATAAATAAGTAAACCTAATTACCTCCTCCCCTCCCAAAGTAAAATAAAATAAAATGGGCTATTTAAAAGCCATATTATACACACACACACACACACACACACACTGATATGCTGTAATAAACCACAACTGGATAAATATAATAGACTACTGTTCTCTTAAGTTCTTTAAAGTATGTATGACTGCTGAAAACAAAAATTCTAACTTTGTTTGATAGAATTTTAAATGCACTTTGATAAAATACATATGACAAGTATAACATAAAGATAAAAACCTGATTATCTTAAAAAATACAGAAAAAGCATCTAACCTATTCATAAAACTTTCAGCTAATTAGGCAAGGAAATAAATTTCCTTAATATAATAAAAGGCACACAGAAAAAAACCTATAACTAACAACATATTTAATGGTGAAATACTGAACATTTCCCCTCTACGATTACACAGGAAGGCATTCCTTGACTCTATTAAACACTTTATCAAAGGTTCAAACAAGCACAATAAGGGAAGACAATAAAATTAAAAAAATTGGAAATAATCCAAACATTCATCAACAGCAGAATACATAAGTAGAATGTGTGGTATACTCACACATAATACCTACTGAGGATTTTTAAAACAAACTATTGATAAACACATAAACACTAGGTTGAGTGAAAGAAGCCAGACATAAAAGATTAAATTACTCTCTTTAACTGAAGACCAGGCAAAACTATCCTACACTGATAGGAAGCAGAACAATGGTAACCTATGCATGGTAGGAACTGGCTGGATGGAGGCACTGGGAAACTTTTTCTGGGGTGACGGGAACATTCTCTGTAACTGAAGTAGTTAAACAGGTGCACGCATTCATAGAAACCGACTGAACTGTATGCTTAAGATGTTTGCATTTTACTGTAAATTTTACTTTTAAAGAAACACATTAGGTCTTCTGTTCACAAGATGTCTTTAAGAGAGTGAAAATGCAAACCAGACAGGGACAAGATATTTGAATTCATATATCTAACAACAACAACAATACACTATCCAAAAAAAGACAGAGCTCTAACAAATCAATGTGTAAATGACAGACAAATAAAAACATGGGCAAACAATACGAGTGGGCCCTTCTTTTGAGGATATCCCAATAAACATATGAAACAATACTCAACATCATTAGTACGAGAGAAATACAAATTAAAAGCACGATACACCAATACAGAGCCACTAGATTGGCTAAAGTTAAAAAGACTGACAAGGGAAATTGTTTATGTGGATGTGAAATGAATGGAACTGTCAAGCATTGCTGGTAGGAGTGTAAATTGCTCTAACCTCTGTGGAAATATGTGTGGCATTCCATACCAAAGCCAACACAGTCAAACCCACTTAAACATTTCATTCTTATTCATTTCTATAAATATCTAGCTTGCGCAAAAATACATAACAGCAAGCATCATTTCACTGACGGGAGACTGGATACACTCTAGGATAAAACTGTAGTGAACAGGCCATTTATTCCTGCATACCAATTAGGTGGCATCTGGAAAGATTTAAAAAGCCTGGTGATATTTTGAATATACCGGCTAGGAATAACCTAGCCAGTCAGTGAAATACTACAGTGGAGAAAAACTTACAGGTTCACACGTGATGGAAGAAAACACAGGAGAGAAACTAAAAACCATAAATTTGTATAATGTCAGAAAGCATGCAGCAAAATGTCAAAGCATGAAAGCTTGATGCACTTTTAAAAAGGCTGTTAAAATTAACTTTTATCAAGTACCAATTACATTAAAAAGAGTGAGAGTTAAGGAAGGCGAGTGCCTACCACATGCCTTCTGATGCTGTTTACCAGATACCAAAGGAGATGATACAGGATTCTTTCTATGAGCAGCACGAGAAACGTGTCACAGTAGATGGAAGGCAGCAGCTACTCTGTGCTCCCAAATGAAGCCATCTTATGCTACAAAAGCAAGGTCAATAAATCTGTGCCCAAACTCCTTGCCTAAACAAAGCAGACTGTTTGGAGTATCACTCAGAGATCCCGAAACGGCAGAGTACACTGTTAAGTGCCAGATTATTCTAATAATATCCTATCAAACAGCCTTCTGAAGTTTGGAAACCAAACTAAAACCTCTAGGCTTAATGACAATGCAGACTCCCTGAATCTGGGACTCGTTAGTTAAAAGCGGTCCACGATGATTTACACCACAAGGAACTCATCTCATGCTCACTCTGGATTAATTCTATTACTGGTCAAGTCCTAGAATAAGTAACTGCAAACTCTCAGGAACTACACTTCTTATGTCATTTACTACAACAAAACACTTAAAAAAAAACTCATATGAGCAGTTAAATCATTACACAGTTAAAATATCAGTATTTATATGCAAATACCCACAGCTGCTTATTCCTAGTACAGTATTTTAAATTAGATCAAATTCTCTAAGATATTTATTCCACATTCAGTGCCTTCTATTTGTCAGGCTCTGTGCTAAGTACTTAGGATATTGTATCCCTATGCATAGGGATACAGAAATGACTATGATCTAAACTGCTCCAAAAATTACTCTAGCACAGGGTACGAAAAAAATTGGCTAATTAGGACACAGTATTCTAAGTATTCTCTCTCTTAACTGACCTCCACTTAACTGCCTCATAGGATTAACCAAAGCTGTCTATTTCCATGTCTGCTGCTCACTGCTGGCTAAATGCTTCATTCTAGGCACCCTTGTACCTTCGCTCTTAAAAAACTGAGCTTTATGCTTTTTATGTTTACCAAGCAAGAGTCAGCAAAGTTTGTTCCCAGATATGTTTACGCCAGTTCCATTTTCTATTGCAATAAAATAATGTAAATATTATTCAAAACAATGATAGGGTACAGGTCAGTTGAGTATGGTCCCCAATTTGTTTATGATACTTTTATTTTTTATTGCCATGAAATTATTTATTTTTAAACAGGTTAGTATAAAAGAGTTCTGTTCCTATGGAAACTAAGTTGAATATTCAAAGTTAAAATGTTTTGAAAATATCAACAAAGATTAGTCATTAAAGTCTTCTCGAATACAGGTATGTGGTGGTCAATGGTAAAAGACTGCAAAAAAAAAAAAAAATCAAGGATTTTGCATTTAGACTGCTTTGCTCTCTTGTCAACACGTTATGGTTTCGGCAATGTCAGCTAAGAGGGCATCTACTGGGTATGTAAATTACATTTAAACCCAGAGGAAGAAGTGAGTAATTCTTAAGGAAAGATGGTAAAATGTGGACAGAGATCAAAAAGGCTTTTTGCATAGAAGATGACAGGGAATTGTGCCTTAAAGAGTTAAATAAAGTCTAAAAACACAAAAATGGTAATAAAGATGCCAAATAATATACTCAATTTTAGTCAATGATACATAAGAGTTGGGAAGAAATGATAAGCAAAAGGTAAACAGAAAAACTCTGGTTGAGAAGCTTTAAAAATACTAAATAAAAAGTGCTTATCCAAAAAAAGGGACAATGATATTTAAATATTCCATGTAGCTAGTGCAAATCTAAAATAAACTCTAACACTTACCTTTATCTGTTTAAACTGGGTGATAATCATCTCTCCTGATTGAAAGTTTCAGTAGGAAACAAATGTTTATAGTGGTAACATTGTAAAAGAATTCACCTTGCTGGCCCCAAAAGGGTAGGGGCATATATACCACGCAGTAGAAATTTTAAGAAGTGCATTCACTGCTACAATTCCAGTGTTAACTGCTAATGCTGAATTAAAATATTAATCAGAAGAGGGAACATTTAAAAATATAGACATACTTAAAAGTTAACATCTGAAATAATCTCAAGCACGTAAGTAATAAAGACATTTTAAAAAGTTATGTGCTGTAAAAATGTTTTTAAAAATCCATTTCAAATTAACCTTTATTTTCCAAATTAGTAGCTCTAAAATTTTGATGAAGAAAAACTACAAAGGTAGCCAAATCACACCCAAAAAAATCTGTTTCAGTATTCGGGGGTGGGAAGGAAGATTCCGTTATTATTATTATGTTTTTTACAAATATGCCAGTAAATCTGAATATAAACTGTTGATAAACGTTTTGAACCCAGTTATACCAGAAGTGATGTTCCTTAAAATGAAAATTACGAGCTCTAGTTCATATTTAATCAATCAGAATCTAAGAGGTGGTAACCTGAAAATACATATTTTAATAAATTTCCCAGTTGAGTCTTACTGTGAACAGTATCTTTTGAAAACAACTGCCTTCCAGTTTAAAACTCCAATTTCCTAACTGATTATAAAATTAAAAAAAAATCCTTCTAATTGGATGCTACTTCATGAAAATCTTGCCAGTTTGCTAAACTTAAAATGCCTCAAATAAAACACACTCCATGTTTGATCACTGTATCATATAATCTTCTCTCTCTCATCACCATCTTCCCATTTCCCCTAATTTTCAGTTTTTCCCAGAATCTGCTCTACGAATCTCTACTGTAATGACTGCTTATATTACATTTCCACCACAGTGCCCTCGTTTTTATGACTGGTAGACCAGCAGAGTTCACCTCTGGCTGTGTATTAAAATCCACACTAGAATGAAGCTCTTACAATTTAAAAATCTTTCTGCTTTGGTCACACCCCAAACCAATTAAATCAAATTCTCTGTGGGTAAAATGCAGGTGGAATTGAAGATAAAATACAGGACACCAGCTAAATTTTAATTTCAAATAAACAATAAATAATTTTTGTGTGTAAGTGTGTCCCAAATATTGCTTTTTAATTACTAAATAAATCTGGCAACCCCACCCTCAGGCAGCTGTAATATTTTAATTGCTGAAGTGTGCGTATAGGATCAGCAAGTAAAATACATTTTCCATTGTGAGTTGGAGTTATCAAAGTTTGAAAGCTACTGCTCTAGACAAGGGGCCAGCAAACCTTTTCTGTAAAGGCCAGACGGTAAATATTCTAAAATCCGTGGATCATATACTCTCTACGGTAACTACTGAACTCTGCTTTGTAGCACAAAACGTAATACATAAATGAACGACTGTGGCTGTGTTTCAATAATATTTTTATTTATAAAAATAGGTGGTTGGTCATATTTAACTCATGGGACATACTTTGTGGATCCCTACTCTGGACTGTCAGATCATTTTAGATTTCAATTTGTTATTCGACATACTGTATTTCTCGGCTTCACATTGTCTGGAAGTTTGAACAGTATTTCTTCATCTAAATTAAAATAAAACTGCTAACCCAAATAATGCTTAAGAATACAATCCAGAAACATAGTTCTAGAAAATTTCCTCAAGGATTATCAGTAATTAATTCTTGGATATTTCTACATTCTGCCCACAAGGATATCACAGACTACTATAAATAACTAACATCTATTGAGTACTTATTTTATGTCAGGCTTCATGCTGAAGAATTTATGTATACTCAATTCTCATAACTCTGAGATAAATATAATTATCTCCATTTTACATTATAGTTCAAGAAACTGGGATACCCTTAGAGAGATGAAATATCTTGCTCAAAATTTTACAGCATTAAGTAGAGAAATCAGGATTCAAACACAGGTCTGCCTAATCCAAAACCGCATTCTTAACTACTATACAACAATAATTCCATGTATCTTCAATCTCCTACTGAGCAATCTTATATCCTGGATATTTCTCTGAACTATTGGTCTAACAACTGTAGCAAAAAATACTACTACTGATTTTTAACCTGTCTTTACTCAATAAAATCTGAAGGGTCCCCAAATTCAAAAAGTCACTGCAAATGATTTGACAGATCTAGGCCAACCGGTTCATTTCAGACATGTGAAAACTAAGACACAGAATTGACAAATTCTTCAATAATGGCCCTTACAATTTTATTTTAATTAAGAATTAGATGACCTATTTCTAAAAGTTTTTGCTCTTCCTCTTTAATTAAGTACTGGTTTCTCAAAGATTCCATGTTGTATAGTACATACCAAATTTTTATTCAAACTAGTTACAAGGCATAACAAGTGAATTTATTGTCTATTTATTACTGTGTTTGTCACTTTGGATATGTGTTACATATGTTTTACTCTTATTAATACATGATACATTGAAATATAAATGGTATAACATAAATGTGACTTCAAATACATTTTCAAAGCACATATCCATTAACTAAGATTAAAACTGATCCACAGATTAGTAGTCTGTTCCTGTTTTGATAGAACTTTGTATTTTTCTTTCCAATGTTATATCTTTGTGAGGCTGTTAAATTATAAAGTAGGTATTATTGTAAAAGCCACAATTTTTGATCTAAAAAATTAAAAAATTTGAATGTACAAGAAAATTACACATTTGTATCTATCTACTTCTTTAAACTAAGCATCTTTCATTAATAACAAGCTAAGTTCAATAATGCAAATTGTTCCATTTTTGGAAAACAATTTGGAAAAGTTAATCCTCTAAACAAAAAGAAATTTACTTTAAGGCCTCTGTACTTTCTAGGAATTTTTCCTGAAGGAAAGTAAGAAACAGGATAAATAGGTAGGCATAGTAATAAACTGAGGCTAAAAACTAAAATAGTCTACAACAGGAAAATGAACAAAATAATGTATTTTCTCACTTTTATACTTTCATATTGATTACACATTGAAATGATAATATTTTTGATATAACTGGTTAAATAAAATACATTATTAAAATTAATTTTACCTATTTCTTTTTCCTTTTTTTAATGTGATGCCAAAAAATGTAAATGTACGTATGTAGTTTATTGTACATTTCATTGATTAGCATGGTCTAAAATGTTTGATGATCTGTCCAAATACCTATTGACTATGAAAACATACAATAAAAAATTAACATGAATTCAGTAAAAAAATTTCAGTGCTTTTAGATTTTACTAAATCACAATACTACCTACAAATAATGCTTAGAGCACATGAAAATTTCTGAACTCTCAGAAATATCTCTGGCCTAAGTATGAGATACATTGGTCTAGAATTCATATCACAATGGGTGATGACATGAAATTCATAAGCTGAAAAAATACTAATTCCTAGAATCAGGTTTCCAGTGATCTTCCATTCAGTTTTATCAGCCAATTACATATCCATTTAGGCAGAAATGAACTTCTCTCTCTCATCCCTGTGGTAATACCACTGTCTTCCTCCCTCTTAACTTCACTCGCCCTAAAGAACCAATAGCAAATGACAAGCTCTTTTGACATTTTCAGACATTCAATTTATAGCACAAAAATAACCCATTGACCATTAGGTCTTTTATTTGCACTACCAAATTACTAAACCTCTAAAATTATATTAAAATAGTAATTTTTTTTGAACCTTAAATCTTACAACAAAGTTATCATTTTATTGTTCTACCTCTTTTAATTCTATTAACTGAGGTAAGTAAAATTTTCATAGTGGATATAAAAAAGTCGTTTAAGTTCTGTTTCTACTTCTTAACACTAAGTGAATAGAAAAATAAAGCAAAGCATTTGCAAACGCACACAGTGTGCTAATAAAAACAAAGCAAGAACAGATAATGGGAAATCAGATTGGCTTGTGCAGCTCAGCACATCATTTCACTCACACACAAAAAAATTTGCAAACCCCAGTTTAAAAGACTATGTGGACGCTAACTTCATAATTATAAAAAAGTCGTTTGACTTCAAAACTATACCAGTCTTATGACTGTGCGTTTTGTTAAACACATCTACAGGTTGTATGACCTAAATATCTTATCTGGTTTACTGATTCAAAAAGCTTAAAATTATTTCTAAATCCTTTGAAGTGTAGAAAGAATGCCACAAAACCCTTTTCCAGAGATTATGAACTCTGGTTTAACTAAATTATTAGAAAGATTATGCTCGTTGGAGTTATTAGCTTTTCTAGGGGGTGAATGAAGGGGAAAAGAGTTTGAAAGATGAACAATTGGTAGGGCCAGAGGAAGCACAGTTCTGTAAACTGTGCCTGGGACAAAGTCTCAGTTAAGAGCTTCGGGGAATGCTTCACAAAGAATAAATTACTCACCCAGCAAAACTTGGTTCAACAGAACAATTCCCACCCCCCAAAAAAAAAGTTCTGGAAAAAAGGACCCCCATTTAAAATATTTTAAATACAGAATTAAAAAACATCTAGCTAGTAGATTTATACATTATTTTATGCCAGAGTTATACTGAGTAGTGATTTAAACTACTGCATACCTGAGAGGAGCTGTTGGATAAATAACTTTTATGTGTTGGAACGTTAAATCTTGATTTAAAACTTGCTTGATCCACATTCTCAATCCTTGTCCAGAATCACCTGATGAATCACAAAATCTAAATTAAGTTAAAACACTTTGACAATAGTGTATTCAAAAGCAGTCTATAACTTTCATGTCACACAAGGGCAGGAACAAGGAATATAAAAACCTCCACAAATAAAAATAACTGTATAGAAACTGATTTATCAATGTGAACTAATCAGGCATCAGTAGTTAAAAATAATTTTTATTATTTTATTCCTGACTTCACCCACTGATCACTTTAAAAAACTGTTTAAGCTTGAGTTTTAGATTTCTTCATTTGTTTAAATAATATAATAGGAACAAATAAAGTAAATTGATTTTTCTAAAAAAGAAATTCTTTCCATATCTGATTTTAAACACTGTCATTTCTTATTTTACTCTTAAAAATAGTAAATTCCTTAAGTGCTTATAAACTTTTGTAGTTGGAACAACCTAAAACAATTTTCTTGGTTAAAACAACAAATTCCCTGAAAGGGGGTACTCAGCATATTTTTATTTTTTAACTTGAAATAGAATTTAATTTTGGCAACATGTTTACATAACCTAAAATAATGATTGTACATCCCGAAGTTAAAAAAACAACTAAAACTCATGCAAGAATTAATGTATGTGTATTTCCATAAAAATGGAAGGAAATATAGGTTCATTTTATGTTAGTCCTAAAAAGAAAATTTTAAAGGTAACAACTCTAATTTTCCAATCAATTCATTAAGACAGCAGTTTAAAAAGTTATCTACTGAATGCCTACTAATGTGTCAGACACTGCCCTGGCTGCTAGAGGGGCAGTGATGGGACTGTGACGGGGAGAAAAAGTGCTTATTCTCATAGACTGTATAGTTTATTGTGAGAAACAGACATTAGTCAAATAATCACAGAAATGAACGTGAAAGACAAATGTAACCACTGCAACGTTAACATGCTTGGTGCTTCATTGGTTTATTATATTCTAACTGACCCAGTTAAGGATTCAAGGATAACTTCACTAGAATTTAAGGTCTACAAAGCAAGGTTCATTTTGTGTTTCAGCCAGCGATGCATTTGTTCATCGAATGCCGAGAACAGGAATGACAAGGACTAGGCGTTCAGCAGACAGCTGCTGACTGGTCTGAGCTAAGATCTACAGGTCGGTGAAGAGTAGAAGGAAAGCATCTCAGGCCGGATGTGGCAAATGTTAACTCCTTCACAGGAAGGAGCAGCATGGCGTCTAAGAGCAGAAAAGGAGAAAAATGAGAAGAGCCGTGAGCGCAGGATGAATCCTAACATCCCGACAAAGCCCGAGAACGCGGAGTCGTCGGGAAGGCGTTTTTTTGGCAGAAAGGGGGCGCGCTTCTAAAGATTACTCTGGAAGCTGTGCGAGGACAGACCGGAAGCTGTGAAGACACACCGGAAGCTGTGCGCAGACAGACCGGAAAGAGGGAAGGTCAGTCAGCAGGCAACTGTGCAGGAGACAGATGCTGAGAATGCGGTGACAGGAGTGGAGCGCACAGAAATAGATACCAGAGACCCTAAGGAGACAAAATTCACGGAAACTGGCCCCAGATTAGTTACAAGGGGTTTCGAGGATGAAGGGGAGATTTCTGGCCAGCGCTCCACACCAAGGCAGGAAACACAGAAGCAGCAGGTCTACACACGCTGGGAGGTACCTCTCTGTAATGCATACAAGGTCCTGCACCAGGGGTTGAGCAAACCGTAGCTAGCTGGAGGACAAAATCCAGGTCCTTAAGAGCCAAAAGCTAAGAAAGACTACATTTAAACTTTTTTTTTTTAAAGAAAAAAGGGAAAAAAAAAATCTGTGAAAGAGACCTGTGGTTCACAAAACCTAAAATGGTTATTCTCTGACCTTTCACAGAAGAAGTCTGCGGACCCCTGTCCCACGCTACCTGCCATCAGTCCCCTCTCAGCTAACTTTTCCTACTCCTCGCACTCCAGGCGTGCTAGGTCAACAGCTGTGCCTGGAAGATTCCGGCTTTCCCCTTGTCTGTAACACTCTAACTCAACGTCCACATGATACACTCACTTAAGTCTAGCTAAATATTTAGCACCTTCAGCACCTTATTTCAAACTGTAATCCCCCCATACCTCTCCTCCTCCTAATCCTGCTTTCTTTTCTTCCATAGAACTCATTACTGTCTACTGTGTAAATTGCCTCCACTAGAATGTAAACTCCATAAGAGCAGGGATTTTTCTTCATTTTGTTCACTGCTGTATGCCCGCAGCCTAGAACAGTGTGCTGTTTGCACAGTGGTCATGTCATTGGTATTTCTTAAATGAATGGATTAATGCATGAGTGACTCCTGGGCAGTTGGATCAACAGCTCCAGAGCTCAAAGGAGATCTAAAATGGGGACACACATTCGTGTCCCATGTATGTATGTAAGAATAGAATCCATGGGCTTGTACAGAATTTAGCCTGGGGGAAAAATGTAGAGGGACAAGAGAAGAGGACCTAGGAGTGAATTTTGAGGAAGCCCAACATTAATGGCCAGGTGAAATAAACCAAAAAGAGCCAACAGAGATAGAAAGAACCAGGAGAGCGTTTTAAAAAGAAAGTTGAAAGTTGCTGACACTTCAAGTGAGAGACTGACTGAAAAATGTCCACTGTATTTAGCAACACAGAGGTTATTGGAGACTTCGGTAAGAGCCAACTCAGTCAATTCCCTGAGACTGACTACATGGGGAGAAAGCAAGTCAGGCATGGTTTGGGCCCACGTGAACCTTAGAGTTTAGTGTGGAATACACACATTAAATTAGGTAATTACAAATATGATGGATACCACTGGAAGGAGAGCCACAGGGTCCTAAAAGAACATATAACAGAGTTAATTAATTTAATCTAATCTGAGAAGCTGAACAAAGTTAATTAAACTATCATTTGTTTTTATCTGAAAGAAGGTACTTCTTTAGTATTTCAGGAGGTAGAAACATTCAAATTAAGTTGGCTATATATCACTTATACTCCTGTATGACTGATGTTCTGTCTGCCATACACTAGAAAAGAACCTCAAGCTTTTACAATTTTTTTAAACTGCCTCTAAGCACACTTTTTCAACCTTGAAAAGCAAAACTGAATGCTACAAAACATGCAACCATCCATTCACAAAGTCTACTCTTTAAAAAGCCAGCACCTGATTCCAAGAGTGTGGTAAAACTGTTCAAATTGATTTGCCTGTACTTGGATTAACCAGAAGCCAAACATATCCTATAACATAACCACATATATTATAGTCTAATGTAAAATCACAGTCCCAATAGGAGTTCTATTTACTACAATGGAGCTTGAAATATATAGGAATTGCATTATACTTGCATAATTGGCAGAATTCCTTGGATAAATGTTCAAAGTACAAGGAGAAAAAACATAGGTGTACAACTCTGGGTTTCAGAGACATATACTTAGAAATTTTAAAATGTCAGTAATTTGAAATTGAGAAGAGTTAGAATAGTAACTTTAAGCAAAGTGGTCCAGGGAGACAAACAAACAAGAAGTTTAGGAGTATTTCCTAAAGATACCGTGAAATTATTTATTTATTAAAAGGATTTTGGTCCTGGGGAATTTCTGGGTGCTTATAAACGAATACCTTTGAAACCCCAAATAGTATTAGTAATAGTCTCCTAGTTGGAAAGAACTCCTGTCATTTCAGACACCTCATTTCTAAATATATTTCATCAGTCAAATCTTTCCTTTTAAACATCTTCGGCCCTTTTCTGTCCTATTTCCAAAATGATTCATCCTGGTTCAGTTTTTTCACCTAACTTCTTCAGAACACTGATTTGGGACTCAAAGACCTTGGTTCAAATTCCAATTCCACCACCACTCAACAACAATTAGCCAAGTGACTTTGGGAAAACTGTTCAACCCACCCAAGCTCTTCTTTAAAATCAGAATACTTCCCACAACTGCCCATTCCCAGGTCTCTAGCCTCTACCTTTACAACCCTCTCCACTACCCAGTCACCCTCCTCTTTAAGCCCACATAAGTCCTAGCCCAAAGACCACTTTCTCTGTGAAACCTAACAAGCTCTTCATCTTCCGAATGCCTTAATAGTGCCTAGCCAGAGTTTTTTCCTTACAATTCACTTGGCAGTAAGTCATACACCATCTTGTGATCTTCCATCCACTGCTGACTCAAACTAAATGAAATTTTTTTTTTTAAACTCTAGGTAGGCCCCCTGAGGACACAGGCTGCATTTCATTTCTTTAAAAATCATTTCCCAAGAACCTACTCTAGGCCCCTTACTTGGGATGCAAAGATTAAAACAAGGGGTCCTTACTCTTGAGGAAGAAGTGAAGTGGGGAAGACAGAATTTAACTACAGATGTGTAAGAAACGCTATACAGAATTAGGCACACGTTAACAAAGGCAGGCCGTGGAAGGAGAGGACCCTGCCCCTGGGACTCACACTTGACCTTGAGCTTTATCTTGGGGGTTTAATGGTAAGAGGGGGAAAGAGAATGAAGGAAGAGGGAGCAGAAAAGAGAGGAAAAGGGGAAAGGCACTCCAGCCCTGGCAAGGTGCCTTACAGAAAGGAGATCATAATCCAATGCGGTGGAAAACTCAAATCACTAATAGCTGACTCTGAAAAGTACTAAATAATGTATTTATCTTTAGCAGAAGACTTACCTTTCTAACACGCCCTGTTTAAACTTGGGGGAGAGAAATCGGGGGATAGCAAGGGTTGCAATGAGAGAATGTGGACAGAGGGCTGGCCGAGTGACGGGACACCAGGGCCAGAAGTGAGGACAAGGGGGTACGGCTGGGGACAGGTTACCAGGCCCGTGTGTCCACAACCGCAGGGGTAGCGAGGGGACACCCTCTCCGAGTGCACCGGGCCCTCCCTATTGGGGCCCAGCGCTTCCTCCACTAGGTCAATACTGGGGGAACCGAGGGAGAACGTTTCCCAAGCTGCAGTAACCGGGACGGAAAACTGTAATCCACCTGAGCCGTGCAGGAAGATGAGAGAGGCGCTGTGCCTCCCAGCCGGCGACACCACGCAGCGCTGCAGCCGAACTGAGCCCGACGCCGCCGCCATCACTCTGATCCAGACCGGAGCTTCCCGGGCCCCGCCCCGACGCCGTCTGGCGGGCGCGCGCACGTACGCACGCGGGGGCGTGCCTGGAGATGCGGGGGCGTGCCTGGAGACGCGCATGCGCGGCGGGGCTGCGCTGGCCCGCCTCTGGGCCAACTCTGAGGTAGCTCCAGCTGAACTGAGAGTTTGGCTTTTCTAAGAGAGGTATACGGGTGACGCCTTCGGTAAGGCTCAAGGTTATACTTACTTGCTGTCGGATTTGAAACTGCAGCCCTAAAATTCAGGATTGCTTTTTTATTTGGAGAAATATTGCTGTTATTACGTTTCAAATTTAACAGATATCATCACATTTTACCTTCTCCTTTGAGACTTACCGGGGAGATTTGTAGCTTTTCATACACAAGATAAAAACAGCCATGTGACAATAATTCTGCGTAATTTTAAGAAATAGTTTGCTGTCATTTAAAGAGGTACCTTTGTATACCTATTAAGATGGCTATTATTGAAAAAAACGTAAAATTAATGGTGGCGGTGAGGTGGAGAAATCGGAACCCTTGAAGATTGCCGAGGGGACTGTAAGACGGTGCAGCCGCAGTGGGAAAGTCTGGCGGTTCCTCAAAAAGTTACAGAATTACCATGTAATCTAGCAATTCTGCTCCTAGGTGCGTAAAGAAAAGAAATGAAAGCAGGGACTCAGTTACGTGTACACTAGTATTTTTAGTGGTGTTATTCACAATTGCTGAAAGGCGGAGACAACCCAAATGCCCATGGATGGATGAATGGAAAATAAACAGTGGGCTATTATTCAGCCTTAAAATGGAATGAAATTCTGATACTTGCTACAGCATAGATGGACCTTGAAGATAAGCCAGACACAAAAGACAGATATTTTATCATTACACCTACGTGAGGTAATCTAGAATACACAAATTCATAAAGACAGAGTAGAGTAGTGGTTACCAAGGGCTTAGTTAGGGGAACCTGGAATGGGAAGATATAGTTCAATGCGTGCCGAGTTTCTGTTTGGGATGATGAAAAATTTCTGGAAATAGTGATGTTGTTTACACAACATTGTGAATGTACATAATGCCACTGAAACTTTAAAATGGTAAAAAATTTGTTATGTATGTTTTATCACAATTTAAAAAATACAGAAAAAAAGGATTACTTTCTATATACAGACCTGACTGTAGACATATTTTAATACTGAGGGCTATAGCCCCAGCAAGTGACTTCTTCCTGGTAAAATTCAACAAACAACCCAGCAGAACTTAAAGTGCCATTAAACACCAGCTTTCCATTCTTTGCAGCATGTGCTCTATTTAAGCAACTAGAACTTATCTTTTATTTGTTCAATTCGTTTGTTATTTTATTTCTTGCTTGTTTATACTTTTATTTTTAATTGAAAATTTAATAAACTTATCATTTTTACAATTTGATAATTGTTACAAAAAAGGAAAAAGGGACCAAGTTGAATAATCAGCTTATAAAGGAGGAACTAGCTCATAAAACTTAATCACCCTATTCCCAGGTGACTAGACTGTTTATCATCACAGGTCAGTTGCCAAGATAAACTCTATGCTATCACAGTATTATACCAGTGCTGTCTATGGGAATGGCCCTACATACCATTAGTTAACCGTAGCAAAAAGGAACTCTGAGTCATTTCACTAAAGCCTCTAGATCTTCAGCTGCTGGTACTGAGGATGAAATCATAAGAGAAGACAGTCTGGGGTGGGCTGAGCTCTGATAGCCCATTCTCAAGAAATATTTCTGTTTCTAGATCCGCCTTCCTCATGTCAATTCTTGATAACTTCCAAGAGCCAAGTGAGAAGAAGGCAGTGATGCAGGAGGAGAGACCACTGGAGATAGGCCAGGTAAGGCTTTGAGTTCTGCTACTCTCAGAACTCCATTTACTGCCAGAAAAAAACCTTTTTGTGTACTACCTCATGCTTTTGAGACAGCAAAAAATCAGAAACATAATTATTTAACAGTTATGATTATTATTGATAATAATAATAATAAATAAATCAGCTGAAACTCACTGGGACTTACTAGGTGTCAAGCACTGTCATGAATAAATTCCCATGAAGCTCTGTGCTAACATTATCCGTTTTTGCCAGTTAAGCTCAGAGTATGGTGTGAGGTCATACTGCCAGTCATTTTAGAGCCTGGACTCACATGTTGGTCCTTTCTGATTCTAGAGTCCAGGTCCTTTACTGTTACACACATTTACACATTAGCTCACAAAACTTAGGGTATGTTCCAACTATTTTATTTTAGGGAAAAAAATCCTTCTACGATTTAGGCTATAGCCCTTTAGAGTCTCTATTGATTAGGAGTTCCTGTGTTTCTTCAGAGTTCCCAAGATTCCTGGTGTTAATTCTTGGGTCGCTCCTCCACCTTGAATGAGCACCAATTTGAGCAGGTAAACAGGCAGTAACTGAAGATTGGGATTCTGAGTTTCAACTAGAACTTGAGCCTTTCCAGATTTAGGATCATTATTGGAATAAGCCAGATTCTTCCAAACCTAATCAAAGTACTCCTTTATTCCCAGTGATTTCAATGCTTAGGTATTGTTGCTATTCCTTTCATCTTTATTTATAGAACAAACAGAAGGTTTTAGATTACTATATTTAGAAATGCCATCTGGTAGGCAAACTATTGAACAAAAATGTTTTGTTCCTTTCCTGTAACTTTGTTTTCTATCTTTCAACATGAGTTCCTTTCATGTGTTACTTTGAAATGTAATCAGGTTTCAGGCTGGTTGTTTGCTTCTTTTATGGTGAATCTTTTGCCCTTTTGAACTTGGGGTAAGAGTCATCTCTGGAAGATTTTTATTCATACATTCTTTTACTCTGTGTATCTCTTAATTTTTTTGTTGTTCTTAACTCATTTCCTTTCAGCCAGTCTAGATGCCCATTGTTGGCACACTCCCTTTTGGTAACCAAAGTGTCTAAACTAAGAAAAGCAAGTAAACAAAATAAAAGCAAAAATACCTCTCCTTGTTTTTTGGGGTTTTTTTTTTTTTTGCAGTGTTTTAATTCCTATTGGGGGCTAAAGATATAAATGGTATCAGAGTTTAGTTTGCTGTGCCACTATGAGTTTAGAAATCCTCTAGGGCGCACTTGTTGGCTTTAAGGAAATGACTGAAAGATTAGGCACGTAGAGTTGTGTATTTGGTACTTTCAGATGATTGCAATTAAATGAAGTCACTTTATCCATGCAGACAATATGCAATTTTAAATGTGTTGTTTTCCTCAGTCTGGAGTGTCAAATCTTACCCCCTCCATTGGTTGGTATTTATCTGTTGCATTACTCAAAGGGACAGAGAAACACATATTACATAAATAATACATACACGTTGGATTAAATGTCTCAGTATTAAGTAATTGTAAAAATTTTATAAATTGACAAAGTAGGTTCCTTTATACCTTCCCCTTGTCCATTTATGAAAGGAAAACTAGAAAAAACTTAAAGGTCCTGAATTCTTAGGAAGCAGTAAAGCTAAACTCTTTAGAAAGGAATAGTGATAAGAAGTTATGAACTTCAGTATTGTCATTTCCTTGGTTCTAGGGACCTGAAGTTTTTTCAGCTCAATCCTAGATACAGGTGTGAGGAGGCCTCCTACTTCAACCCACTACTCCTACTAGATTTGCGTGGCATAGATGGGGTCTTTTTAGAGCAGATGGGTCACCTGGGGCATCATGAGCTAGGCTGAGGCAGTATGGGGGGTGGGAGATGACACATGAGTTACTCAGATACAGACTAAATATAATCTTGGAGCATGGGCAGTTATCACTCCTGTTGGACTATTAACAGGCAGTTGTGGGGAGGATAAATTAGGAGTTTGGGATTAGCAGATACAAACTACTAAATGTAAAATAGATAAACAACAAGGTCTTACTATATAGCAGAAGGAACTATATTCAATAGCTTGTAATAACCTATAATGAAAAAGAATATGAATAACTGAATCACTATGCTGTACACCAGAAACTAACACATCATGGTAAATCAACTATACACAATTAAAGCAAAATAAAACAAAACAGAAAACAACAACAAAAACCAAACAGTCAGAGTGATTCACACCAAAGCAATGTGCACACTCTTGGTAAGGACAGTGGAAATTTCTCCCTTAAACATAGGCTGGGTGGTCAGTGTATGTGACTGGACACTGGAAAAATGTGCTTTGCATTGTCACGTGAATCTTCTGTAGGAAAAGGTTTTTCTCCCTTTTGAGCACGTCCCATGACCAGTTCTCGCATTCCCAAGCTGCTTTCTGGAAAAACTTCTTAGTCAACTTCCTCTAAGTCCTCACATTAGTCTTGGGACTCTCCATGGATCTTTGTGTTGTCTGGGTACTTTAGGCCCCATTCTTTGGTCTTCTATAACAGATCTTGATGGTTCTTCAAATTCAGAGCAAGAATTATTAGCAACTCTTAACCAGATCCTGTTCCCTTGAGGGCAGGGAAGACTCAGTCTTTCAGCCTTCCCATGGGCTGAGGACTGAGGGCTGAGGGCTGAGGGCTTACTTTTTGTATTACATTGCATACATCTAATAAAAAAAAGTACGAAAAGCCAAAAGAGTAATTTCTCTATCAATACAGTCTGAACAATTCTATCCTGTCACATTCATATAAGAGAAGATGAAACATGTACGTAATTATAACAGCATACAATGAGCAGAATATTGAAATGATAGTGAGGAGTTACTGTTTCAGCTTCAGGAGTCAGAAGCTGTATAACATTAAACAGGCCATCAAGTCTCTTTGGACCAGTTTCTCAAATTCCATGATTCTAGGATCATGAAAGACTTTAACTGTGTTACACTTCCCATTTTTATAAATATGCCTCTGACGTTTAATTATGCTCAAAACTGTTAATTATACTGCACAAACTCCTTTTTAGTAGTATCAGAAATATTAGCAAATATAATTCTCCTCCTTTCTTGTCTGGATGATTTTAGCACCTTTACTTTTTCTTTCTACTCTTTTCCTGGTGGTTTTGAAAAACCAAGGAAAAAGAGAGTTAAAAAGAATCTTTTAAAAAGATAATCAGATCATATGAAATCAATCTTCGCAATTTAAAAAATAAGTGCAATTTATTTTGAAGTGAACTATTTTTTTCTTTCCAACTGTCTATTTATCTATGTCATTGACTGATGAAAATATTTTATATAAAGGTATTATAAAGGATTTTCTATTGTCATACCTGTATTTTATTAAGAAAATAAACTTTGTAAAATTCTCCTTAATTCATATTCTAAAGGCAAATACTATTCCTTTGTCTATTATCCTTTCAGAGAATTTTTTATTATAAAATGCTGGCAAAATGTAAGTCTTTATGAGAAAGTTTTCTTTGTATAGGTTAAAAATAGATGCAAGTGTATATATTCAAAATAATTGAAAGCAAAGTCTTGAAGAGATGTTTGCATTATGTTTATAGTAGTACTATTCAAAATAGTCAAGAGATGGAAGCAGCCCAAATGTCCATCAAGAGATGAATGACTAGACAAAGTGTGTTATGCAATACAATAGAATATTATTCAGTCTTAAAAAGGAAGGAAATCCCGCCACATGCTACAATATGAGTGAACCTTGAGGACATTATGCTAAGTGAAATAAGCCAGTCACAAGAGGACACATACTGTATGATTCCACTTCTATGAGGTACTTAGAGTAGTCAAATTCATAGAGACAAAAAGTAGAACGGTGGTTACCGGGGTCTGGGGCAAGGCAGAAAAGAGTTGTTGTTTAATGAGTGCAGGGTTTCAGATTTTAAAGGAAAAAAAAATTCTTTAGATCTGTTTCAGAACAATGTGACTATACTTGTTGCTGAATCCAAGCTCTCACTGCTCGCCACACTACAGGCCAATAAATCAAGAGATGAGTCGTTGGGACAAGGGCTAGTGACTTTAATCAGAACGCCATCTCACTGAGGACATGGTGAACTAGTGTCCCAAAGAACCATCTTCCCTGAGTTAGAATTCAGGTTTCTCTTATACTAAAAGGAGAAAGGGTGTGGTTATTTGTTGCAAACTTCTCGATGTCAGAATCCTTTGTTCCTGCAGCTGTCCACGCAGGTCAGGTCAGGCCATGATTTTCCTGCAAAGCTCCAACAAGACAAATGCTATTCTGTGTTCTGCAAATTTTTATCTTTATATGAATGGAAAAGTGTTGTACCCTTAAATATCAGACAAAGCCTTGAGAATGGGCTATCCTGAATATTTCAGGCTATAGGCAGCATTCTTAATTTGTAACAAAAGCAATAGAATACAAAGATTAAAGTAAAAGAAGTAGATCCAATATGGAGTCAGATTTGTTCTTCGCTATTACACACTTAACACTTCTGAACTGTACACTTAACAATGTTTAAGATAGTAAATTTTATGCTATGTGCTTCCTATCACAATAGGTAAATGGATACAAGTGATAAAATAGGAGTTTAAAGCAGTGATTATTCAAAATATAAGCGAAAAGAAATGTCTTTGGTAAATAGTGTTGTTAATCCACAAACCCACACATTATTCCAAACTAATTTAGACAAAATTGTCGGTGTTCTGGTAGAAGGTGCAGTGGCTTTGAAATACGAAACTTAAGTTTAAATACTTTTCCTGCTAGCCCTGTGATCTACTAAACTGTAGTTTCCTTAAGTGCAAGACCTATTTTTACTTATTTTTGTATCTTCCTGAAATACCTGGAACAGTATTGTAAATATTACTTGTCAGAATTGAATTACAATTTTGAATTATCTTTTGAAGAAACTGCATACAGGAAGAGAGAAACTACACCTGTTCAGACATCTACCTGTCATTGGTCATGCTGGCAGTAGCCAGAGAGAACCAGAGAGGCGGACAGGCCAGACTTGGAGAAAACCAGACAAGGGTCAGGGTCGCGATATTAGGACCAGTTCAGCTTCACTTGGGAAGGAGAATTTTTTGAAAAACATAAAGCTCATTGTTGAGAAATCATGTAGTGAGAATCAGGCGAAACTAGGACGTGACCCTGAGTGAACGAAGAACTAGGTCATAAGGCGAGGGAAAGAGCGAGCCATAGTCCACCAAGGCCAGTTGCTTAAAATGCAGCCAGTGTGATTAGAGCACAGAGGTCAGCCAGTGCATGAAGATAAGATGTTGTCCTATCACAAGGCTATTAAATAGATGGTGGTGATGAATAGGAGAAGTTCGTGGTCTCCTTTAAGATCCAGCTTAGAGCCACAGACTTCTCCAGTGGCCAACACCACCCCCCTACCCTGGCATATACCATCTTGAATGCACATTGGAGGTTTTCTAAACCTGCCAAAGGACTCCCTAGAAATGAGTGGATCTCAGGTGTGACTACCCTCCTCCTTGCTTTTAAATTTTTGAAAGCAACATACAAGCAAGGCCTATGTGAAGCCCTGTGCTTTATATCCTCAGCTAAACTAAAGTGTCACTATTCACCTGGTACCAGCTCCCGTATCATCCAGCTGAGTTGTGAGGAGAGAAATAGTTGACATCTATAAAGACTGTCTCCCCAATTTTTCCATTATAAGCTCCAGCAGTAAAAAGTGTTTAGCACATCTCTTATATATGTATATTTATTTATACATTAGATGGATACATTATTTAGTAATATATTATATGCATACAAAACATAAATAAAAGTAGACATTTAAAAGCTTAGAATAAAAATAAGATATAAACAAGTTTTAATATCTTCTTTCCAAATTCCAAAGACTGTCTTGTACACTTTTGAGATAGTTACCCTATTTTTGAAAATACTATTCTTGAGGATGATTCTTGCAAATCTAAACATGACAATAACAAGGAAATGAGGTCATTTTTATGAGAATGCCTCATTTTAAGAAAATATGAATAGACATCTCAAAGTCTAAATTTACAAGATAAATTAAATGTGGCGTAATTTATATCAGGATGAGTGTCTATTTCTTTGATCTTCTTGAAGTCATCCATCTTTATATTCCCGGTGCCTAGACTAGAAAAGGATTCTTAACAGAGTTGTTTTTTTTTTTTTAAAGATGTTTTTACACCTAATAAAAGTTTGATTTTACAAAACCAGTTTTCAAAAAACTCTTAAGGAACATACCTCTATTTTTTCTGTTCATTTCTGGAGACAGCCAGTCTTCTGTTCTACTTTTTTCATCATGTTGAACACCAAGTTTTCTCCAAATATGCTGTGCTGCTTTGTGCCCCTTTGCGTTTGTCCATCCTGATCTCTCAGCTAGGAGTAGCTCTCCCCTCCTTTGCTTGCTTATTCATTCTTCAGACTCAGTTCTATCTTCTTTTCCTTTGTCTGGTCTTTACTGAGCCCAGATGCCACCTCTACTTGCTCCTCCAGCAAGCATCGCCACCACGAGCACAGCATTTACACATTTGACCATTTCCTTTTCTGTCTTTCCCACTTCCCACTCCCCTACTGTGGCCTTAAAAAAAAATCAATGAAAATAAAGAGCTTCTATTTAACATTGCCACTGTGCCAAGTCCTTCACAGTGATTCTCACTTGAAGGCAGACTGCAGGTGTGTGTTTATGTGTGTTATGTGCACATGTGTGCAGGAAGAATCATTTAATTTTTCTCCCATACCCTTCACTAGTTTTTATTTACATGACTATTATAGAATGCACAATAGACAAAAGACGTTAAAAACATCATTCATTGCAGTTGTGCAATAGGAAAAGTCCAAGAGCTAAATAAGCAACCTACTCAATAATTTACATTAAAAAAACCCCCCACTAAACATCAGCTTTTAGAAACTTTACTGGCAAAAATCTCAACTTCTTGCTTCAATTTGCACCAGTGATAGGCTTTGAAAAACTGTTTATCCGGGTAGTTTCTTTCTTTCTTCTAACAACTTTCTTCTTCTTACTAGCATTGAAGTCTAGATGGAAAAACATTAATAATATTTTGTTTATGAAGACAAGTGGGTTGACTGTAAGAAAAATATTGATTCACATCTTGCTTCCCAGTGAGAAATGCCACCCATGAAGTCTGCTGGCACTTGCTTCTAATAATAATATAATTTCATGAAAGCCAGAAAAAGTGCATACATTCACTTGCAAAAGTGTGAATTATTTATTTTTATTTACAAAAAAATGTAAAGTGCATCGGTGTTCAACTTAAGCTGAAAACAATTTAACAGCAAATGCTTACCTAGACTATGGAAGACATCAAAAGGGCTTGTCATATTTCAACACAGACTACAAGAATGTACATCCCTTTCTGTGGAGTATTAACATAAAATTTAAAATCTACAAAAGTTTAAGATATTAAAAGGTAAATAATAATCAGCCTTCACTGAGTTATTTCTTCTTAAAAAAAAAAAGATTCACATATGCTGTATAGATTTAAATCTTCCTCTTCCTCACAAAAAGTATCCTATTTTTCTAGGTTTCTTACATTGTGCAGGTGGAGCTGATAGACAAAAAAAAGTGTATTTCATGGTCATTAAAATCATCCCATATCCGAACAATTCCCCTCGCTTGCCACTCTTGTCAGAATAGTTCTGTTCAGTCACATGGTTAACATCTGGAAACCACTTGGGGTAACAGCTATCACTAATTTGTTGCTTCTTCAGGGAAGACACACTAGAATGGAAGTATTGAAGGTAAATTCCATGTTTCCTCCAGCGCACACACACAGACTCACATCTTGTCATTGTCTTTAAGCCATTCATTAGACCACTGAAAAGACTGAACTGTCAATAAATATCTTCTTTGTCTTAAAACAAGCTTCCAGAAAACATAAAAATGCACTGCAAATGAAATCTCTTGATTATTTCAGTTCACACAGGACATGAATTTCATTTTGACCCATGCATGGCCCTGGTCATAAACACAAGGTACATGCATTTTTCCCCCTGGAAGTTGTACATTGTGTAAAGCACCAAGTTTCCCTCATAACATCATTAGGGGACTTGTTCATTTGTGAGGAAGGAAAAAAAGAAGGAAAATACAGAGTGTGGTATGAAAAGTTCAGCCAGACTCTGTACTCAATAGAAACCATTTCTTAACTGTGTCCCACAGGTCTCTCAGGCATTTCCAGTAGGGTCAATCCAAGAAGCTTCTCCAGGGATTTCATTTAAAAGATTCATATGAGCCGGAAAAAAAAAAAAATTTAAAGGCACATAATACTATAAAGAACCAACTATGCTTTTTCCTTTTCTATACTGGTCTGTATCACAAGTTAAAAAAAAAGGAGTTGTTCTTTGTATTCAGAGGTTATGCTAATCATGCCAATTATTTTGGGATCTGAAGCTTAACATGAAATCCTTTGAAGAGAGAACTTTAATTTGTGGCTATGGCTGTTGTTCTCCGAGTTTGTCATTGTTTATGATTATTGTCTTTCTTGACCTGTGGTTGACCAAATCCTTTCCTCAAAGATGTCACTGCATCCCACATGACTACAGTCTAAGCTGTTCTGCTGAAGTTTCTTGCCCACCTCCCGCATTGTTTGAAAAAGTGCTTTATTGCATCCCTGAGAGTGTTTTTGTCAGGCTTTGCTGTTTTGCAGTTGATTCGCTTGAGCTCACTTAAGCCTTTCGGTTATTTTGCACCTAGTCCAGTGAAGTTGTATTGTGATGGCCATCATTTGAATTCAAGTGGAGGAAAAAAAATCTCACTGTAATTGATACAAAATCAGTGATGACTCACATATCTATGTCTCATGTTAATGTAAATTGTCTGGTATTCACCACTTACCAAATGTGAATCGTCTGAGTCTTAAATATATATGTATTTAAGGATATATATATATCCTGAGTACTAAAACAAAGATAATTGACAAATCTGTATTCTTAAAGAACTTATGATTCCTCTCAGAGTATAGCAACAGGGTGATGATAAAAAAAAAATACATTTTAAAACCATCTGCTATTTTAATAGTTTGAACCTACTACAATTAACCAAAATCCTTCTTGTTCTTATCATTTCAGTGTATGTCACGGTGAACCGAATAGTAACTCAGAAGTAGTAACGCTGAGATTAATACTACTGTCTGGGAAGTAGGTTTCTTCCTGCAAATTATCTGCCATTTGCAGAATTTGCATTTATTTGTGAAGAAAATACTCCGGTGATGCATCTTGTTAAATAAACAACATACGACTCAGCTCATGTAACTGTACCCTTCAGTTGTGTCCTACAAAATATGTTCAGATACTTTGGGGAATTTGGAAAAAGTCACTTTTCAGTGGCTTCTTCATGTAATTCCACATTTTAAAAACTGTAATCAGAATTTCCTCATTTCATCCTCTTGCTTATTAATTGGTACATCGTTTAGTCTGCCCAAATGGTACTTCTCCCAAATGTTAGGCATGCTTTTTGGTTTCCTCAATTAGTATTTACACTTTTGTCTTTATTTACGTCTACAGTCAGTATTGTCTGATGCTTCATTAGATTATGTATTGGTTGATTCCATTGAGGACATTTGTTTAACCAAATGATGGAAAATTCATAATGCACTGTGCTGAATACTGTTGGTGAATGAAAGATGTATCAGACTTTGGTCCTACCCTTAGGAATTAACCTTTTATAGGGAAACAAGAGGTGCACTTGTCTATAATATATGGTAAACACAAGTAACTCCTGTAAGTTTACAGATAAAATTTTAACAAGTTCAGAGGAGAGAGAATATATTTCTAGCTATGGAAAATCAGGGAAGGCATATATAGAATAGACAATCCCAGTTCTATAATATGATGATCAGAAATTGCCAGCCCCTGGACTCCAACGACATCTCGAAGCCTTCCTTAAGAGAGGCTCTTGAGCTGTCTGTCTTCTTCAGTTCAGTATGTTTCTCTGTGGGAAGGAATGTACTCTGATAGTGTATCCTCTTGGCTCTACTTCCTTGCCTACCCCGTTCTGGGTCCATCAGGTTGATTCCTAGCCCCTGGATGAAGGGATTTCTTCTCGTGATGAGCTTGGGCCATCTTGCTACAATGGTGTAATTCTTGTGACTTAGTGGGTCTATGTGACTCGGATGTGGTAGACTTGCTCTAGGTGTTTGCTGATTGAGTGCTGAATGCATGGCGAGTGAGTGAGTGAGGGCGAGTGAATGGTCATCAGATAGGACACAAACCCGCCCAAGAAAAACAGCTGGATCCTGATTACAGTTTTCAACCGAAATTACACAAGAGAACTTAGCATCACTCTTTGAACCCGAGTATAGTTGTTTGATTAATGTTTGTTGAACATGATGTTCCTCAAAATCCTCAATTTGTGCATTTGTATTTCAGCATTTGTATTGTCAGGGAAAGCTCAGTCTCCTTGTAAAAGGGGTAATCCTGCTTCACTACTGGGTAAATAGATCATTATGCAGTGTTTCCAACAGCTTTCCTAGAAATGACCCCTTTGAGGTTCAAAAAGGAACAAAAAGTGATTCGATTTTGTAAGTGTTATGCCGCTTCTTATTACATACAGTGTTCAATAAAAAAGAAAGTCCCGCAAGACCACTCTGTTTGTCCCACGGGTCTAATATCACAGAGCCTCATTCTTACAGCATCTGCATTTTGGCATTTGTTTGTCAAAACTGGGGTGGAGGTAGAAGTATTCTTTTTGCCAGTTTATGTGATGCCATAAAGCAGCGTTTTTCATTTTTCAACACTTATTAGCTCGGCTCCCCAGCTGTGTAGCACCACGCCCTGGTGTGAAATTGAGAGGGAGTGCTCTGACAAGTTTATATTGTCTTAAATTTATAGCCTTTCTTTTGCATGGGGGAAGGGTTGGCTCTTTTTAAAAGGACTTTATAGTTGTATGATTTTGCAACACAAAACTTCTATGACATGAAATAATAGCTAATGAGAAGGATGATCAGTATATCACGTTTGGCTGCCCTAAATACATCTTAACAGCTATGTAATTAGAGAAAGAATGAAGCAGGAAGTTAATTAATTAATTAGTTAATGAACTGATTGACCCATTTAATCTGGGTGTTTTCATATCCTGCCAAATATACGTAGCCCTGTGCCTAGCATGGCAAATACGATAAAAATTGTGAGCCAGTAGAGAAAAATATAAGCTCAAACTCTACTTAAATGGTTGGATTTTGCTGTAATTATTCCTATAACCACTTTAAACCTTTATTTCCCTTGTTTTCTGAAGAGCAGTTTCCAAAGAAAAAATAATTTAAGCTGATTTCACAGGAGGTTTGGTACGGCCAGCAGGAAATGGGTTAAAACAATTACTGGAGCATGATGTAGCCCATTAAAATGAAGTGATTGACGACAAGCTAGAAATTTTAAGATAAACAAACTTAATCCTTGGCTTTTCCTTTCTTACTCTCACACACACCCTAACACGTGACAAACAAGGGGGAGATTCTTAAAGTATTTTTAAGATCCATCTTGAGTAAGACAGCACAAGTAAACTCAGATAAAGCTTTTTATATTTTATGTTGTGTGAAAGGCTTAAAAGTCAACACAAAATCAGACTTTCAGTCTTCTATGAAGTCATGCTTTGCATTGGAAGGTAGAATGGAAGAAGAGCCTTTACAAATCCTACACAAGGCTTGAAAAACAGTCTCAAATTCTCCCAGCCACAGCTGGTGGTGGAGAGGGTGGGGAGATCCACGTGTTAAGACTTGGATAATGCCCAGGCTGGCACTGACAGCGAGTAAGTACCTTCCTGTGCAGTCAGAGTAAACTGCAAGCAGCTTTAATTGGCTTCCCAGCTTTGTTTGCACATGTAAAATGCAAAACAACAACTGTAAATCTCCTAAAGTCATCCCAAAAATCCAGGGCCCCCTTCAATTAGGTGAGTCTTGTGCTCATGATCTTATTCCAGATGGAAAGCCAGGACACTGGACATTTCAATTTCAGCAAGCATTTGAAAAAGTGACATTAATTTTTGTGCCAAGTGAAAAGACTACTCTATAGAAATAAATGAGACTTCTTGAAGAGAGCTCACTGAAGCCCAGATTCCATCTTTTAACCATGGCTTCCTTGAGGTACAAGGAAACTGCAGCAGCAGGCAGATGAGGCTGGGATGTAGCCATTGGTTTGGAGAAACCCATTCTGCAGCAGAGGGAACTGCATCTGGAGAGAGGAAAAAATGGTTTCACAGACATCACCTGGTATTTGAACAGCAGAAGAAAATAGGACCCATTTCTCAACTAAAACCTGCATGGGCAAAATTATACGCTGGTCTTCTCCACCAGCTTTTATGTATAGACCATATTTTAACTTGGGAAGATACAAAGGACAAGCCAGCTTTTAGAATGATTAGTGCTGATTCTTCTTTTTAAACAGAGGAGTGACATGGCCATGTATGTAACAAGCTAGCTCTGGCAACACAGATATAACTTAAGGGACAATATATTAAGTAGATTGAAAGAGGCTAAGAGGAGGGACTCATTAGAAATCTTTTTCAATAGACTAGGGAGAGGCAAAAGTTACCTGAATTTAGGCAGTGATTTTCGGGATGGAGGTGAGGGCAGATTAGAATGGTGGAATGGGTCGAGACTTGGTTACTCATTGAACTTGGAGATGAAGTATAGGAAATAGTCTAAAATGACTATCTCCAAGTGTTCCAGTGAAGCTATTAACAAAGATAAAGGATATAGAGGAAGGAGCAAGTGTAGAGTGAGGATAATGGGTTCAGCTTTTCCCAGGTGATTTGAGGTGTCAACAGGAGTTTGGTGAACATTGGAAACAGGGTCTAAAGCTTAGATCCTATTGGGGATGGAAGTAAATTTGGGGAGTCACCTGCATCTAGGGATCAGATAAAAGGCTAGGCCAAGGAAGAGAAATCAGTGAAAAATTCTCAGGAGGAATCCTGAAGGTAGAAGGAAATATGGAGGAACGTCATGAAAGCAAAGAAGACAATCAGGCTTAGACAGTTATTTAGGTCAACACCCATGGAGAGTATGTGAGAATGAAATGGGGCCATTGGATTTAGGGGGTACAAGGGAGATGACTGGCAAAGATTTTTTTCCTTTTAGTTTTATTGAGATATAATTGACATACAGCATCATGTAAGTTTAAAGTATATAGCGTAATGACTTGACTTACCAATATTGTGACGTGATTACCACAATAAGTTTAGTTAACATGTGTCAGCTCATATAGATGTGGAGAAAACACTTTTTCCTTTTGACGAGAACTTTTAGGATTTACTCCCTTAGCAACTTTCAAATATATTATACAGTGTTAACTATAGGGTATCATGTTGTACATTACATACCCAGTACTTGTTTATTTTATAATTGAAGTGATACCTTTTGACCACCTTCACCCGATTCCCTCATTCCCACCCACCCCTCAACTCTGGTAACCACAAATCTGATCTCTTTTTCTGAGTTTGTTTTTAGGCTCCACGTGTAACTGAGATAATACAATCTTTGTCTCTCTCTGAGTTATTTCATTAATCATAATGCCTTCAAGGTCCATCCATATTGTTGCACATGGCAGGATTCCTTCTTTTCTGTGGTTGAATAGTGTTTTATCGTACATATATATGTTTTTGAGAGCGTTTTCAGTAGAACAGTGGGTCTAGGAATCAAATTGCTGTGGCTCAGGTTGGGAATCTAGGGTAAAAAATGAATACAGCAAATGAGGTCTGTTCCTTTAAAATGTTTACGTGTAAAGTCAAGAAGGAGACAACGTTGAAAAAGGAATATTTTTCAAAATGTGGATGAGTCGAGCATATGATAAATTGACCAGAGAAGCCAAGAAGAAGAAGGACTGGACAATGGCTTGAACAAGAACTCAAAAAAGATGTGAGGGAATGGGAGGGAGAGCCTTGCAGAGTAGGGTGCCCTTCCGCTGAGGCTAGGAAGGAATGGAGGCAAATCTGAATGTGGGGACAGTGAAAACAGGCAAGACTGTCCCTTTCATGGCCTCTTTCTAAGAATGAAAGGAATAGGAAAAATGTTAAGGGCTTAAGAAAATCTATAAACACTTAAAGGAAAAGGAAGCTGGATAAGAATAAAGAAGAATCGCCAAGCAGCCATGAATGCACATAGAAAATACAAAGGAACTAATTTACATCATCCAGTTGGTACCAGTAGCTACTGGAAGGAAACAAGAAGTAAGCAGTTTACTGATCTTGTGCTGGAGTTGGCAAGGCAGAGGATCAGGGTGAGATGAGACTATTGATTGAACTGAGGAGAATGTGGTACAATATAAGCTAAGCAGGGATAGCATTAGGCCAAGAAAGCGCATAAAGAGAGGATAAAGCCTGCAGGTCCCCAACAAGGTCTCTGAGCCAATTTCATGAGAATGAGGGAATGAGCGAGATGGAAGGACAGGAAGTTACATATAAAAAGGACATTGAGAGTTAATTATTTCAGAGGTGGAACATTATTTTGTAGTGTATAGGAGTGTGAGGAGACTCCCTGAGGAAGTAAGACTGAGCAGGACCTTTAAGAATGGGTAGAGTTTTAATGGTGGGGAAGAGGGAGGACCGTCTATGGCCCAAATCAAGGAACTGGGGGCAGGCTTGAAGAGAAACATGAGTCCCGGAGAATCAGGAGGTCCAGCCAGAGAGGAAGCAGTGGGAACAGTGATGTACTGGAGTTTACCAGAAAAAGCAAGGTGGAGAGGTAAATTGAGCTACACTGTAGAAGGGTCTGAAAACCCATTGAGGGATTAACACTTTTATCTAGTGGACCATCCCAAGGCATTAAGCAGGGGAATGCCATGAAGAGAGCAATGTTTGAGGCACATTTACCTGGATGGAGACTGTGGAAGGGATGCCCAAGGGGAGGAGTGCATGCCCCAAGGGTGTCATCGAGAAGGCTCAGGTGACAGGAGCCGGAGCAGTGACTTGAAGGGAGGCAGCCTTAGTTAAGAGATGAAAGGATGTGATGACAAATTAGATGCAAGGAACATACAGATGGACGAGCTAAAGCGGTCCTCAAGTTCTCAGGCCAGGACACCAGAAAATACCCCAACTGCTAAGGAGTGTGGCGAAACTGCAAAGGAGGGGAGGTGTGGGGAAGGGGAGACAGGGGCGTGTGCACAGAGGAGAGTTTTCCACCCCAGTGCTTCTTGTTTGTGCCGTGAAAAAATAAGGTTCTTACGAAGCCACAGGATGTCAAATGTTCGTAAACACAGTTATTATCATGTTATTCGCTTTATTAAAACTGACACGTGATGGAGTGGTGCACCGTTGAGAGACAGCAGTTGTAGGCATCACCCTGACACGAAGAAGTCAGAAGTTGGGTGGCTCCTTTCGTCTCTTGAAGCAAAGACTTCTGGTGAACAGGCTCTGTTAATAATGGCTGTGTTCCAATTAAAAAACCTTTAAGGGCGGATTATATGAAAAAGACTGTTTAATCACACCTTAATTTTTTTCACTCACAGCTGCACATGGGTAGCGGGCACCATGCTGGGAGCACTACCTTTGATTGCAAAGCATAAAAAGTTTTACAGGCTTTTTTTTTTTTCCTACTAAGTTAAAGTTTGGGGTCTCTTCTCTGTTACACTTGGGTAATAATCTAGGACGAAATAGTCAAAAGTGCATAACTGGACCCAGTTAAAAATGTATTTTAAAAAAATCATCTTTGATGGTCCCTAGTTATTTAGGTTGTGGAAAAATGTGGATTAATGAATATTTTAAATAAACTTTACTATGTAGTAGGTTTAAAACTGGGCTAGATAGATCAGTAGTAACCAAGAGTAATGAAAATATTTCTCGAAACGGTTGTTTGATGGCAGAAATATGACAGTATTTTATTATATTTTTGGAATTCATTTTTTTCTAAAATATTTCCTTTAAGTTTTTTTTTTTTAATAGAATGTGTCTTTTAAGAGCAGGCTGTTTTATAATTACATGAACGTATGCTACACAAGCTGAAAAAGTCCTTCAACTATAAGTAGATTTTGTTCTCATTACTGGACCATCAGAAATGAAAATAAACGTTGCCAGTAATGACTTGTGTTTTCTCCATGTGGAGTGTGATTAACAGACGTTTCTCCCCACGTAGAGTATGATTTACAGAATTTTTAGTTGAGTTCTAGGTTTAGAAGCTCTGATTCTTCAGTGAATTCTAAAGCCAGTGAGAGACCTTTTCTAATTCTTTATAGAACAAGCAGTAAGAGTGGTGTGTTAGTTTCCTAGGGCCATTGTGAGAAATTACCACAAGCTGGGTTGCTCAAAAAGACGAAAGTTTGTTCTCTCACAGTTCTGAAGACCCAAAGCCTGAAACCAAAGTGTCAGCAGGGCTGTCCTCCCTCCTAAGGCTCTAGGGAATAATTCTTCCTTGATTCTTCTAGCATCTGGTAGCTTCTGGCAGTCCTTGGTGTTTCTTGGCTTGTACCGCAGAACTCCAATCTCTGCCTCTGTCTTCGCATGGCCTTCGTTCCTGTATCCCTGTCTGCTCTGTGTCTGGATGCCTCTGTGCCCGAATCTCCCTCTCCTTTTTTTTATAAGGACCCCAGTCACTGGATTTAGTGGCTACCCAAAATCCAGGATGATTTTGATCCCCAAATCCTTAACTAGTTACATCTGTAAAGACTTTATTTCCAAATAAAGTAATATTCAGAAGTTTAGGATAGACACGCATTCAACCCACTATAAGTGGTAATAATAATGTCTCAGGGTTGCATCGTTTTACGTCTTAAAAGTTGTCGGCCAGACCAGCAGTAGAGGGGAGGGCCTGCTGGGATGAGCGGCCCCAAATTTGGAGGCCTCGGGCTACAGCACAGGAAGAGATCCGGTAGTGAAGCCATCCTTGGGCCTTGCGTGCCCATGGACTCGCAGCAAGAGCCTGGGCCTTGCCTAAGTCTCCCAAGGTCTCCTGGCTCTTCCATGCATGGGAACACGATCAGCGGCTTCTACTCCGGTATCTAAACCTGATTCACTGCCGACCAGACTAGACCAGAGAAGGGGCACACAGGCGGGGAGCAAACCGGCCTGGCTGTCCATGCAAAGCTGTCATTTGTTTTTTTTTTAACAAATATTGCTAATAGCCCCTCACACCTGTATCAAGCGTGCTTTCTCCTTGAGACTCCCACAGATCAGTGAGGTAGGCAGGTGAAGCAGGACTCACAGACTTGGTGAAAGAAGCACGTGGTTCGTCAGTGGCTTCAGCAAGTGTTCTGTGAGCGTGCGTTGGGTTCTAGGCTCTGGCTGGGAGGTTCCTCAAGCAGAACCAGTGCAGGTTTTCTGGCCATGGGTCCAGTGCTGTTAATTATATTGTCCACCTTGTGCAATAGTGGTCATGAAGTGAGGATGCTGGGGCTAGAAGCTCAGTTCCTCCATTTACCTCTCTGAGCCTTCCTTAGATATTACACACGCAGGCTGAGAGGAAGAAGAACAACTCCTTCATGGGCTTGTGGGAAAGATTACGTCAGTTTATACAAGTAAAGTATTTAGAAGAGTGTGTGACACATAGCAAGTATTTAATAATGTTGAGTTACTATCATCACTATACACAAGGTACTTTAGTTGAACAAGTGTGTATATAATCCTTAACCTCAGGGAGATTATTATTATTAATACAAACATACTTGCATGGTCTTGTAGTTTGCAAGAATCATCCTACTATTCTTTCAAACCCCCTTCAATTTACTCAATATATTTGTAGGCTAGAAAAATGGACTTGAGTGAAGTTAAGTAACTTGTTTATTACAGCGAGTTAATGGCAGAATTGTGCCCTCAAATCTGGTTATCTGACCCATAGGCCACACCTTAAATATTAAAGAGAAGGGGAGAGAGCTGGTGGATATTCAGCAACTGTATCCCAGGCTTGTGATATGGAAAGTTGAATTGAGAAGCATCCTTGGTAATAGAAAATATACAGGTTTAAAAGTCAGAAAACTTGCATTTTAACCTCTTCTCTGCCATGTGAGCTGGAAAATGATGTCCATGCTTTTGCAAAGTGTACTGACTATTAATGAGATGGATCCTCACTCCTCAAGTCCATCTGACATATTTCAAGTAGTGGAGCTCCGAGTTGTAACCTGCAAATCCCGTCTTCATTTGCTGAGTTTGTATTTGCTGGAAAATGACAGAGTCTGGCCCCTGATGCAGACTTGGTTCGTATAACGTGTTGCTTGCCGTGCGTTTGGGAGATGTCCCAACACACCATTGTTGATGCAACAGTGACAGGTCTTTTAAATGTCGATTCTGTGAAAATGTAATGTCATTGGACTTGGACAGGTGCCTGAACCAGACCACCCATCATATTTATTTTTCTGTCAAACAGGTCAAACCGATTCAGTGGAAGGGCTTTGAACTTTCTTGATAGCGCATAACTCACATTTCAGTCTAAACGTACGATGAGTTAACACTGAAATATTGCTGCTGAAAGCTACGTTTGGTGCATATTTTTTGCAAGATCTTCTCCTTTTGTCAATTTTATGTTCAGCATTTGCTCTTAAACATTATCCTACTACCTTGTTGAGGGAAAGAGAATCTTTTCTTTTTCTTCTTTTTTTTTTTTTAACCTGACCATGGAACTCAAATCAGTGTTCAAGGTCATCCCTCATGAGAATGATCTGCTTTATGTTTTTTCCTATGTTTATTAACCAGATTTGTCTTACTCCCATGACTCTCTGTCCTATGAGTTACTCTTCATTATAATTTGCAGGAAATGCTCCCACTGAGATTAGCATTATGCCTGGCACATAGCAGGCATTCAAGAGTTGCTTGATGACTTGAAGTTTATGTCCATCTCAGTAACACAGATAATTCTGGGTCTTAGCCCCCTTCTAAACTGACCTGTTCCACCTGACCTCTGAGATCAAAATTGCTCACGTCTTACCGGGAACAAGCAGAGTGTGAGGAAGCTGCCTCAGAAAGACATATTTGACGTTATGTCCCTCTTGTTGATGGCAGTTGGGTGTCACAGCTGGAGCTGGCCTGCCTTCCCCTGAGGAAAATGCGAATGGACCCCAACCCTTCCTCTTCGGAGAGGACTGACATGTAAAGTGCCTGTCAGCACTTACTCTGGCTGTCCACTTACCCTAAACCTAAGGAGGTGATTTTCCCAACCCAGGGAAACTGGATTCTCCACGACTATGACTTCAGGCTGCTGAGAATGACTTTGTCTGGGGTCTGCCTTTCTATGTTCCTTTCATTTTGGTAAGTCTCATATAACCTGGTCCAGCATCCAGGCTTATAAGAAATTCCTTGCTTCCACTTCCTAGTATGTGCACAGTGAAGAACATATTAATTTATGTTCCCTTAAATTTATATTTTTATGCACTATGGAATCTTTGATGTCTGTCTATTCTTTGTCTAGGCTTCTCTGTAACTCTTAGACTTCCCTCACATTGAGAACCCAAGTCTCCTGGGTGACAGCTCATACTGAGATCAACCAGAGCCACCAGCTCCAAGAACGGCATTTGTGACTGGGGTGTACTGGATATGAGAGTAGCCAAGCACCTGCCGTTCAGGAAAAGGCCATCAAATCATATCTTCACAACGGCTTTACTAATTCGTAGTCATAGATGAACAGCATTAATTTTTTTCTCAGTCAGGAGTCTTTATTGCAGCATAATCATCTCTTTCTCCCTTGAATTCCTTAGAACTTTGTTCTTTATCACCTTTTCTTGTCAGGCAGTTTAGCACAGTAGCTAAGTGTGCAGCCTTCAGAACCACATTGTCTGGATTTGAGCCCAAGCTCTATCATTTACTAATTGTATGACCATGGGCAAATCACTTACTTGTTTTGGTGTCGCAGTTTTCTTATCTGTAAAATGGACCTAAAAACAATACCTGATAAATAGGGGTTAGTATGAGGATTACTTAAATAAATCCATATAAAACATGCTTAAACAAAACCTGGCATGTTGTAAGTACCCAATGCATCATAGTCATTATTAGTCACTACTTCTAGTGGGCCCCTAACCCCCACACTACAATAAGATCCCTACTGTCAAATAATATAAATATGCAGCCTTGGGGATTCAGATGGGATTCTAAACAAAACAAACTCAGAGGCAAAGAGAAAGTTTAAGCCTCCAGAAATTTCAGAGTAGACGCCATCCTTCATGTCCCTTATATTCACTGAAAACTAAAAAAGGTGAGACACTGGCATTCCTCTTGGTCAGGGATTCCCAAACTTTGCATGCCCAGAATCTCGTGGTGAGCTTATTAATACTTGAGAGATTTAATCATTTTGAAATAGAGTTCAGTAAAGTGTGTTTAAACAAAGTCTCAGGAGGGTGAATGATGTAAACGGTCCACAGATTACATGTTGGGAAGGCTCTCCTCTCTCACACATTCATTCACTCATTCACTATATGTTTTGAGCACATGCTCTGTGTGAAAAAGATCATGCCTAGTGCTTTGGAAGGGGAGGGTCCAAGATGAATTAAAAACTGTTTTTGCTTTTCAAGGAAATCAAAAATATAGTAAGGGAGGTGTGTCACATAAAGATCTTGTAATTTTGAAAGGAAATGAATGAAAAGTACTCTGTATTATTTAAAGCTGAGCAGGGTAATTAGAGGGTAGAACTTGATCAATTGGGTAAACATAAGAACTGAGCCTCTTAACTCCAAAGGGATACATCCAAGAATCTTAACTTAAGGACACGAATCATAATAGTTTAAGAAAATGGGCCTTGAGTGAACCATACAACCCGAAGTTCTCTATGGTAGAAATATTTAGATGTAACCAAGGAAGGTTTAAAAGAATACTTACCAAAGCTGACTCTAAATTATATTAACAGTTTTCTTTCTTTATCTTTAAATAACAGTTGAGCCTTTATTTACTCTCAATGTATAGCCATTAAGAATTTTACTCTCCTGTGTGCATAAACTATGTCCTTAAACTCAAAACCAGTAAAATCCCAAGAAGGAGACAGTGTTGCAGCCAATGTGCAACTGCCTGGTTTGTATTGTTTGTTTTATGAGGGGGAAGTAATTAGGTTTCTTCATTGATTTCCCCTTCGAGGGGGTACTGGGGATTGAACCCCTGACCCCTCGGGTGCTGAGCACGCACTCTACGACTTGAGCTATACCCTTCCCCTCTGTCTGGGATGGTAGAACCAGCTATTTCCTAGTGGCCTCATTATAAACATTAGAGTGGAATAAGCTTTTTCATTTTCTTCTGCTCTTAGACTCCTAGCTCCTTGATGACAGTCTTATTCACCCTTATAACCTGTTCAGTTGCAAGTCACTGTGAATTTCAAGCTCCTGCTTTTAGCAAGCACATATTATATAATGCACAATGGGCATTTTTGCCGATGGAGACCTCAGGCACTATCTAACTTAGTTTTGGACCTTGAAATGGGGATTCAGAGACCTAAGTGAGTCATCCAAGGGAAAGCAGCTGAGTAGTCACAGGTCATGCACTGTGCCTCGGATCCAGAATTCCCAGCGCAGGATTTGATTGTTGGATTGATTGAACTTCAGTTGCTCCACAATATTATACAAGTTACAGGTGTACAATATAGTGAGTCAGTGTTTAAAGGTTATTCTCCATCTATGCTATTATAAAATATTGGCTATGTCCCCCGTGTCGTATAATGTATCCTTGTAGCTCATTTTATACCTAGTAGTTGGTGCCCTTACTCTGCTCCCCCTATATTAACCCTCTGCCTCCCTCTCCCCACTGGTAACCACTAGTTTGTTCTCTGTATCCATGAGTCCGCTTTTTGTTTTTATTATATACACTAGTTTGTTGTATTTTTTAGATTCCACACACACATGATATCATACAATATTTGTCTTTCTCTGTCTGATAGGATTTGTCTTGTTAGGTCAGTGGGTGATGCATCCTTGGTAGTCAAGCATAACAAAGGGCATTTTGAGCCCGTCGTTCCAGTATCTGTGTCTCTCTATGAAATGTATACATGTACTAGTTATTGTTCACATCGTACAATATATTTTAAAAAGAAAATTAATTTAAAGGAGGAGGTTAAAAATAAAATATATATAGAAGTCCTAGGATATTCTTCCTCTCCCCACTTTGGAGTGAGGCCATTCAGACTTTTATCTTAATAGGGTGAAATGATTTATGTAAATGGGGAAATAAAAAGTCCTTACTGATTATAAATGAGGGGTAACACACTTCCATCCCTAGTGCCTTATTTTCCACAACACCTTGGTCCAGGAATGTTTATTAAACGAGTGGCTCAGGACCCATTTCCGCACGGTTTTCTTTCACTGAATTTTTTTCCTGATAAATTTTTTTCCACTCTAGTTTGATAAAAAGAAAAGCTCAGGACCTTCGTTTGTGAAACTCAGAAGGTAGATTTTATGCTCTGTATCGAAAAGCGCACTCTTTTCCTGCAAATACCGCACACACCTGTTTCATCTCTAGTTCCAGAGAAACTTGATGAAAAAGTGTTTTCTTCCCTAGGAACTTCCTTCGGACTATTCTTATTTCAGTATGCTAATCCTCGGTTTTCAAGTTTCTTCTACAGAAATTACATATATCTCATAGCCAGAGGATTTTTATTTCTAATTTTCAATGAGCAGCAGAAGGAAAGGAATGCCTCTAGATTTTTTTGTTTGTTTGTTTCCAAAGGAATCCTTAGAAGTAACAGGGAAGGCTTGAGGTTTGGTGATGAAGGAGGTAGTGGGTGTGGGTGGAGGAAAAGTCAACACCAGTGTAAGCAGATTATCTCTAATGTATTACAGAGCGTTAAGGGTCTTTATAAATACAAACCACAGGGAAACTGGGATCTGACAGCTGTTGGAGGAAAGCCCACGAAGAAGGAGGAGGAACAGGAGGTGTGGTTGCTAATTTCCCCAGCCAAGATGTCAGCCATCTTAATGAGCAAAGTGAGACACCACGGGGTGGCAGGCTAACGGCAGAGAGATACTAGGGGGATGTTGGGACAAACTGTCTTTCATTAACTACTCAGACATAGACCTTTAGGGTACGTTTTCCCAAGTTGGTCGAGAAGGGAAATGTGTGTCCTCATGCTTTATCAAACATCCTGGGGTTAGAAGAGAAAACCCAGGAATCACCAGCTTGATGAAAGTCCATAAAGTAGTTAATTTTATACTTGTCCCCACTCACATCTTGGAAAGAGTCAGGTAAAAAATTCTGTCTCCCTGCGTAAACACATTGTAGTGGGTGGGTCATGAGAGGTTACGGAATTACACTGCTTGGACCTTTTAATTTATTACTGGGAGAGGGAAGCCTTCCCTTCAGACTTCCTGAATGAGCAGACTCCCCGAGCAGTTGGAGCACTTACCACGAGCTGCGTAAACAAACGGTTCCTTGGGTGTCAGCTGGTCCCGACTCAAACCAGTTTTGCACCATCAAAGGCTTATATTCTCTAAAGTAAAAGTGACAAGAAATAGAGCAAACTATCAAAATAATTCCGCCCAGCTGCAAGATTTGGAGCGAGGCTCTGTCAAAGGCAGAGTGTGCTTGATCCAGTTAAGAACTCTCTCATTCTTTATGGAATTTGAGTATTAAATGAGGCCCCAAGATTTCTGGGTTCAGGTTCTAGTTGTTTACCAACTAAAAGAAAAGAGCCCTCAAAAACTGTTCATGAGGCTTTGTGCTTCAAACCATTCTTACCAAACATGTTGATGAGTTAAGTGTAAATGAATCAGAAACATACGGTTCACATTTCTGTGGAAATCCACAGGGTATATTAAGGGAATTAAAGGGAAATGTGTTAGGCCCAACATATTTAAGAATTTGACAAAACCAAAATCCACCAAAATAGTTTAACATTTTCTGGTGAGTCTGTTCCAGTTTATTCTTCTTTAATCGTGGATTTTTCTCAGTTGCTTTATACTCACATTTTTATGTGATGTGATAGATCCCTGAATAAATTCCTTACAGTGAATTTACCCACCTACTTCCTTGTATTAATCCCACATAATGAAGTTTATCCCAGCTAATGATGCTATAGTTTGACGTAATTCAAATATTGAAAACTCTAGGGATTTTGGATCAATTACAAAGAAGCTAAATTGTGAAATGGTGAAGTCAAAGTGATATAATATATTGAACTAAAATCATTTCAAGCACCTTACCTATTTTAATTCCGCATCAATTTTTAATATTGTTTAAGGCATTGTCCCTAGGTGTTTGGGGCCAGGAAAAATTTAAAAAGTAAATAAATAAGACACGGATCATGCTCTCAAGGAATATATAAGACTTAGCCTCTGCTATATTATCATGAACTCAGAGGTATGGTATGCCTTACTATGCAGCTGAAAGCAATATTGGGAGATTTCTTTGTAAAGTGACTCTTGTAAAGTGGGGAAGAGTCTGTTACCCCAAAGAAGCATGTGCAGAAGTGACAACATTTCATACAGTTAATACTTGTGTAACCTAGCATATTCCAGAAGATAGTCTTTTCTCACCCTAAAAATAAGCGGAAATTATCCTCTATATAAAACTCTTAAAGATAGTCTGACTTTTTATTTAATAGTCATCTGAGTGAAAAAGATTAATCAGAGTTTGTTTTCATCACTGGCACTTCAGAGTAGTCCTACGTAAAAGCCTCTAATTTCACTAAAGAATATTGTGCAGAAGTGAATACATTATGAAGAGAGGGCAACTTAACTTCTTAACCTGTTTTCTAATATTAATGTAAAATCACTCAGAATCATGTTTTATGCAAATAATAAAAGAGAAGAGGAAATCTGCACTTCAAGTGTCAGAAATTAACACAAAGTAACTCTAAAAAAGCATCTCACCAAGCTGTATTTCTGATTTAAACTTATGAAGGTGTATCCACTGAGGCACTTACCTCCACATAAAAATACAATTGTCATGGTGTTTATCTTTTTCAGACTTTCCAGATACCTTGGAGAGACAATTTTCCTTCTTAGCTCTTTTTTTTTTTTTTAAAGGCAACATCCCAGGTTGACAATATCCATCAGTCAGTGGTCCTTGATAGTGGCAACTCCCTCCACTTGAACTTTTTTTGAGGCTATGATAATTTAGGGTCCCTTCCATTAGATGAGGTCTAGGAGTCAGGGTCCCTGAAAGAGATGTCCTGATTGAGTCCAGTCCCATTGGAGAGATGGCCATGTCATGGAAACCTCACTGTCATGGCTGGCAGCTGTGCGCATGTGCCTACTAGGAAGTTAGGGAGCAGCTACAGTGCTGTGGGCAGTTCTGAAGAGTAGAGGAGGGGGTCCCAGAGCTCCAGTCTGTGGTGGGGATCATTCCGAGTACTTTTTTTTTTCATTATTAGTATGTTTTCAGCTACGAAGCATGTCATTTGAGGGCCTTCTGGAACTAATGTTTAGGGGCAGCTGAGGGGAAGGAACTGGGGCAGAAACTCTGGCCTCTTTAAAGAGCATGACTAACTGATTCTGGCTGGTCTGGCGTCAGCACCTGAGCTCTCATCCGTGGGGATGAGGAAGTACAGCAGCTGAGTCCTCAGGGAGCTTTGGTTCTCGGCAGAAGTGCACTGCTGGGTGTCACCAGTTAGGGAGACCTGTATGAATCATTAAAAGCGAAAGAATTGTTGTGATGGCATAGGACTGGGGGGTGTGGTGGAAATAGTGACAGGAACTAAGAGGCCCAATCTTGTTTTCAAAATTAAGGTTCAGGTTCATTCCAGGAAAATGGCAAGGAATTTAAGTAGAAATTGAGTAGGACTGGGAGTTGAGTAGTGTTGGGTTAGCAGTGAGGAGTGGACATGAAATTTGGTCAATCTCAAAATTGTCTAATTTTGTTTGACATTGATTATGCACTAAAACGTTAAACATTAACTCAGAGAAAATCCCAAAGCATTTCAAGAAACCTATTTCATTGAGAATACAATATCTAAAAAATAAAGGAAAAAAGAACCCAGTGATTGTAAGAATGGAAAGGGGCCTAACAGAAAGATTTAAAAATTGTTAACAGCCTAGTCTGTCTTCATAATTGATGAAGCTGTTACCAGGTACAAACTCATTCTGCTCACCACACAACAGCTCAATAAATCAAGAGATGAGGCATTGGGGCAAGGAATAATGATTTTTTTTGGAAAGCAAACAGACCGAGAAGATGACAGACTAATGTCCTGGAGAACCATCTTAACCCAAGTCAGAATTTAGGCTCCTTTTATACTAAAAAAGGAAGGGAGTGTGGTTGGTTGTTGCAAACTTCTTGGTGTCAGAATCCTTTGTTCTTGCAGCTGTCCACATAGGTCAGGTCATGATGTTCCTGTAAACCTCCAATAAGACAAGTGTTATTCTGTGTTCTGCAAATTTTTATCTCTCTATGAATAAAAAAGTGTTATACCCTTAAATATCAGAGCCTTGAGAATGGGCTATCCTGTATAGGCATCTAGGCATCACTCTTCTACAAAAGGTGCAGAACCAGCATGACTAAGCCCAGGGGACAGAGCACAGGGTTAGAGCTAAAGGAACAGATCCAATATGGAGTCAGGTTTGTTCTTCCTATTATAAAGCCACTTCATCATAGTGTTGTTTATATTTCTATTCTTACTTATGTCACTAAAGATTCTGTGAGAAAATAGACCATATCATGATCTTTTAAACATTTCTGAAATAATTTTAAAACAGGGATTGTAAAACAATTAAGCTAATAGAAACAAAGAGAGCTATGTTCGGTAGGAAGAAAGAATATTTCTAAGGTTGGATTCCATGTATAGGATGTTAAAAATTATGTTTTTGAATTCTCTCCTTATGTACAGTTTAGACTGACCAACAGCTGTATCAGATACCTTACGTATTTTGCTTTTCAGTAAAATCGCAATATTTGGAATTTGAAACGATCAGCCAGTCACTTTAGCCACCCAGATGAAATGCAATCTGCCTTCAGCATACCAGTCACTTGCTTAGTTATCCTTTTGGAGTTAATACGGAAGTTTACTTCACCTAAAGAAAGTACATTTTTGGCTTCAGGTTAAGGAGGATAAATTTAACATATGAAGACTACTTCTTGTGCTATATTCATAGAGCACAAAGAGGGAACCTGGCAATACGTAGTTCAGACTACAGACAGATAACTCTAATAGAACAAGTTAAGGAAGAAAAAAAGACTTGGAGGCTATCCACATTAAACAAATCAACCAGAACATTGCCAGATCCTCAGTACACACTACCTGGGCTCCTCCTTTGATTTTAAATTCTCAACCTTTAGAAAAATAACGTTTACTTCTGGTTTGAATTTTTCCTAATCTAACCTGGCTTAAGAGACCTAAACAAGCTTAAATCTTAACTAATTTTTTTCTTTGTTTCCTCTAAAACATGTGGAATATGTTTACTCTATTGTTTTAAAGGGTTGTTTTATTGATCCTTTTATATGATCCCTTTGCTGCAAAAGGTTTTGATATAGTGGAACAGTATGCTGTCAGTCTAGTAATAATAATGATGCATTATTAAGACCCAGTGTCTGTTTGCCTTATCTGTTTCTAGGCTTTTCACTGCTGTTTTAATTTCCACCATCTCACTTTAAAAGGTTTTCCCAGTTATTCCAGGAAATGGAATAACTCAGTGCTGGCAAATTCCCTGTGTCATGGTACTCTTTCTCAAGGAAGTAACAATCACTGGGGTTGGTTTTCCTGTCATTTTTTTTTTCCTCCCGTCTTTAATTTCTCATTAGTATTTTGTCAGGAGAGTAGCTTTTACCTTTGCTCCTTTATTCTGAAAATATATTTCAAGAGCCAATTATTTTTCCCTGAAATATTTTCCTGTGGTTTGGCATGTAATCCGTTCACTCAGTGCTACAGCTGAAATCCCTTGCCTTGCTTCCCCTTATTTTCACATGTGGCACCTCCAAGCCCCTTGTACTAGATTTCTATATATTTTTTGAAGGCTTTCTGCATATAAAATTTTTATATCCCTTTTCCCCACTTTACCGTAGTGGCCTGTATTATTCTTATTCTGGTTAGTTTTCACTTGAAACATTTTCAATTTCTGGATCTTTAACAGTTTCTTAAACGTATTTCATCTTCGTGGAGTAGGCGTCCCACGAGCCCTCTGAAAACCAGATGGGGGCCGTTTGTCTTTCTTTCAAAGTCAGTTCTCTAATTATGCCCATCATATTCTGAACTAGCTATTGAACACATATTTAGTTATCTTATGTATATTTTCCTAGAAGCTGGGTGAAATAGATTTATGTTTCTCTTTTTCCTTGTGGTTTCTTGGCCTCAGATACTTTTTACATAATATGAAACTGGGCCTCTGAAACCAAGAATCTTGCGTTTTCTTAATCTAGTTGTTACCGTGTCTTTTTGAAATGCTTTTTTAGTAAGCAGAAATATGTGGGCTCATCTCTTATCCCAGAGATATTTTAAAGTAAAAAATGATTGTCACATGCTAAAATAAAATGCTATACTCCTGTGAGGAAATTGGGAGGACAATGACTACAGAAAATTTCCCTAACAATAGGGATCAGGGGAGATCAGATTTAGGCTAAAAGAAAACAGAAAGAAAGAATAAAACTAAAGAAGTTAAAAATAGAGGAAAGATTCTTGTACTTCACTAAAAAGATCTCCAAAGTTAAAAAAAAAAACAAGTAAAACAACAAGAAAAAAACTTTGTTTCTGAAAGAAAGTCATCATCTGGGTACTTCATTGGTCACGAAGGTTCTTCTACTACCATTACGTGATTTCACACCTGCAAAAATCACATGGCATAGACTTTGCTTCCCTGCTCCTCTTCCTGCTCCACTGCCATTTTAGTGTCTATTATAAATAGACACCTTATGTGCATTATTTCACTTAAAGTTCACTATAATCTTCAAATGAGACATTATTATTCCATTTTGAAATGAGAAAATTGAGGCTTCAAAGGTGAATTTTTCAAACAGATTCTGCTAGAAACTAGTTTGGGACAAATATTAAGATATTTATCCACATTTACCTTCTATTCTTTCTCGTGCTTCAACAACATTAAAATAATCTTGAGTGAAGAGTTCTGCAAAATGTCAGAGAGATGAAAGCCCCAAATCGATAAACCATACAAGTATTGGCCGTAGTTTAGTATTAAAAGGGCTTCTTTAATGGTCAGAGGTTTGGTACTCAGGAAGGTACTTTGCTTGAGCCTGTATGAACAGAGACACGTGCATTACCGTAAAAGGGCTGCTGAGTATGGGGAGAGTCGTCACGCAGTGATTCCTCAGTTGATATGAGGAACTACAGCCTGCAGCCCAGAGATTGTATTTCAACTTTGTATCCTCCAGTTTAGAAAATTATCTGTTGCTGTCTAATTAGTATTTAGTACAAGTCAAATGAATTAATGAGTGAATAAAGCAAAGTGAATGAAAGAAAGAACTAATGGTTATCACAGAATGAAACATACAGCTGTACTGAACACCAACAGCTGGTCTACTACCCAGCACATCAGTCAGTACTGTTGAAGGAACCCTTGAGTTCTCCACCCTCCTTTTAGCTAGACCTCTGAGTCTGCATCCACCCATCAACCAGTGACATTTTTTGGCCACTAGGATGGGAATTCAGCAAACGTTGGTCCTAATTCTGCAGTCACAGCTCCAAAGAGGGGCAATACTTGTGAGCCCCGGGCCTTGGGAAAAGAGGAAATCTCCACATTCCCTCCTTCCAATGGACGAGTGCTAATCTACCAAAGGAAAACCAGCAGGGAAAAACCCCCAGCTGGTCGCCGGGCCAGGAGCCATGCACGTACAGCTGTAGTGGGCGCTGCTGAGAGGCCCTCGGGGCCGAGCACGTACGAGCCTGGTCTCTGCAGCCTGACTGCCTGGCCGTGAGTTCCTACTTGTGAGCAGCGTGACCTTGGGCAAGTTCTGTGGTGGTATTTCTGTTTCTTCTACTATAAAAGGTGACCAGTAAGACTGTCTATTGCATAGTGCTTGAGTGAAGACCAAATGAGCCTCTGTGTGTGTGTGTATGCCTGTGTGTATGTACGTATATGCATATATATGTGCAAATGTATACATGTATATGCATATATATGCATATGTATATACATACCTATGGTGGCTAAAACAGTGCCTGGCACTTCTTAGGCACTGATGTACTGGCTATTTTTATTACTACCATAAGGCAACTATTTGTATAATGGGGAGGAGGAATCAAATGGGATTTAGGGTGTAAGAGCATATGAGAGTCAAGAGGTGGTGGAGGGGAGGCTGTAATGCAGTAGGACGTGTAGAAGCACCATTGTTCCCGGTGCTACTTTGCGCTGCCTTGATGGCTCACGCTTGTGTTAACCCAAAGTGGTGCCAGGTGGAGGATGGCGCCGCCTCTGCTGGGGCTGGGAAGGGGAGAAATTCAAGAATAGGGAGAAGGGCAGTCACTCAGAACTGCTGCTTGGTGCTGACTTTCCAAATAGGCCTACTCAGCGGTTGGATAGGAAAAAGGGCTGGTGCGTTTCCAGATGTGTGTCAGGAAGAGGAAGAAGAAAAGTAATGACCTAGGAACCTGATGTTAGGATCAGGATGGGGACGTGAACTGCGATAAAAAGCTGGACGAGCCCACACAATACTAATAAACAGTCCAGCACCATTTGTCCTCAACCCTGGATCACAAACCATGTTTCTGTTCAAACAAGTTGTTAGGAGAGGATGCTGAGAATTAAAACATGGAAAACTCCTCGGCCAGTATGATCCCATTAGAATTTTTCAAAGCTGTCTGTCTGCAATTGAACTGTATCTACATAGCACAAATAAGGGAGAAATTTTGCAATTATCTGGTTTGCTCGATCAGTTCAGACAGCCAAACTGGATTACTCATTTTTGTGTGGTTACTTGATCCAAAAAAATCCACTTGGAGGCTTGAACTATCTAGTTTAGCTGTCTGACTTGATCAGATTAATCAAATCCAATGAAATTTAAGTTTGAATTTCATCCAGTTCCGATTTTTATATTCAGCCATTTTCTACATCTCGAGCTGAAAATAACAGTACAATCAAAAGGAATTCAAACAATCTGAGATGATTTAGTGGTAATATAAAGCATCTTTATCTTTATATGATGATTATCAAAAAAAAGGCAGTGATCATATTTGAAACATACCCAGACAGCCTGTCCCCTACATGCACAAAATTTGCCAAATCAGTGTGGTCAGAAATCTTTTCTCCTTGCTCAGTCATATTCTGGCATGCCCCTGATCAGATCTTTACTGCTGGGACCATGGGAGATGCAGAACAGTGGCTGGGGCAATTGCTTGTGAGTCTGTTAGAATATTTTCCTTACTCACCTTTGTTTTTTTCTTGAACCTTTTCCTTCCTTCCTCTCTCCTCCATCTATTCCTTTACTCTGGGTTTCTCTCTTTGTTTCCCTGATTAACTAAGAGCAGCCATGCACCTCGTTATGCTCTCCCAGAGGCTTTAAGTTGGGATTAAGATGGGGTGTCAGTATCCAAAGACTGAAAAATCCAGTGGCCTGACAGGTACTGCTCTCACACAGGCTCTAGGAAAAACTATAAAGCGGCCAATTTATCTCTGAAGCGCTCCTACCTCTGCACATCCTTTCCGTTGTAGTGTGCCCCACTGTATGTCTTTCAGGCAGCCTGGGGCTTTATTTTGCCCTGTGTCCACATTTCCTCCCGACTGGCCTATCCGGATCACCCTCTTCCTGAAATACACTACCTGGGGCATTCCTTCCTTTCCGTTACTTTGGAAAAAAACAAAAACAAAACAAAACAAAACAAAAACCACTTCTTCTGTCAATGTAAGTATTTTATCTAAGAAAAAGGCAAACTGATTAAAAAAAGAATCTGTCTACTTTCAATGCACACCCACTTCACTGCATAGCCCTTTTACTCAGCATCCTCTCCTTCATGGGCTGTTTCAGTCATCTTCCAACTGGTCTCCTTGCTCCTGCTTGTCTCCCTGTGATCTGTTCTCTTTGCAGCCACCAGTGGATTTTTCTAGAGGATAAGTCAAGCGGTCATTCTTCTACTCAGAATCCTTCTTGGCCCCTCAGTTTATTCAGAATAAAAGCTCAACATCCTTACCTGAAACAGCCACGTCTCATACGTGGCTCCTTGCTGACTTCTTGTTTTAACCCTCCGCGTCAGGCACACTGCCGTCCTTGCTCTCCGAGGCGGGTCCTGGATGCTCCCTGCCTCCCTTTCCAGATGCTTTTCCTCAGCTGTCCCCGTGGCTCACCCCACTCATAACCTTCATGTCCTTTCTTACCTGTCTTCTCAGAGAGACTCATCCCCCCAACTGCGCCCTCAACACCTCTTACCCTCCCACATGCTTCATTTTTCTTCACCACCAGCAGCACATGATATTTCGTACCTGGTTACATTGTTCAGTGTCTCTCTCTCTCTCTCCCTACTAGAATGCAAACTCTGGAGGACAACGATTCTGTCTTGGCCTTTTTTTTTTTAAAACTCCCCTGCTTATTATACCCCTGGTGTGCAGAAAAATATTTGACACTTCCTAAGTATTTAATAAATATTTGTTGAATGAGCAATTATAATAATTAATTTAGAAATGCATTTGCATGTAGACAGCTGAGTATATAGAAATTTTTAAAGAGGTGCTTATTATTAATATCTTATATTAATATTTTTCTAGGCATGCTTAAAAATAAGCACCTTCGTCAGCTAATAAATGGGTATCGAATGAAAGAATGAATGGCTATTTCTTTTTCTGAATTTCAGCTCATTTTTTTTCTCCCTTGCCTGGGGCTGCAAGAGGAAAGGGTAGCAGTTTGCTCGCTTCATTCTACCTAAATGATTCCCTATCCTGCTCCACGTCATGCAGGGCTGAAGTCAGTCTGATTACTGTCTGTATTTTATAGTTATATTCTTATATCCTGAATCTCTTATAGACAGACACCTACCATGGATTAATGTTGATATTTATAGGAAAAAATAAAATTGATGAATACATCATTATAGACCTGGTAACACCTGTGTAACTGAGGCAACTGTATGCGTCCCTCAATGAAAGTTTTGTCCGTGTTCATGGTCATCACTTCTGCCCACTTGAGGAAACACATGCTTGCACAGCTTGAAGCATTTAACATCTTTCAAGTTAAGCTTTGGCACCTCATAGAGTATAAGCCATGCCTAGTTAATCTTGGGAGTTGAAATTCTTATTTTCTGCCCTTTAAAGTTAAAACCTATTTAAGATTATCTCTTCTTTTTTCATATTGTTTCATCAAAGCAAAACTCTGAGAGCATGAAATAATGTGGTTAGGGCAGCAGATTTAAAAAAAAAAACAAAAGAAAACCAAAAAAACACCACTGCAACATTTTCCTGTGACTGCGTAATGAATGGCAAAGTCAAACCAAGCTGCCATCTGTCTAGATTCCTGTCTTAAAATTCAAAAGGGGGATCTGAATAACTGGGAGGGCTGCTTGATCAGTGACCAACGTCAGAGAGGGAGACAGGGAGCCCTCACCACTGGCCTGTTTCTTCCCCAGTGTGAGCAGGTCAACAGGAGGAGCTGTGTACTTTGGATGTTGTGTTGTTTGTTACCCTGGAGCCCAGTGGGAGTTTCCAGTGCCTCCCCAAACCTCCTGCCTCCATTCATAATCTCTGTAGCCTGATTCTCTTCATGAGCTCTCCAAACTTACTCCCCACTAACTCTGTTCCAGGGCCTCTGTTCTGTCTTAATGGCCCTGTTTCCAGCCCTGTCCATTCACTCCTGCTTCTGAGCCAGAGAAGTCATTCTTCTTGATCTTATTCATCCTCAGTTTTCCCCTCAGTTTTACCAATTTTAAAATACATTTTTAAGTTTCGCCTCCTTGGAGATGCCTTCTCCGGAGAAATAAATCCATGTGACCACTCTCTTCTAATTCCTTTATTAGTCATTCACTGTAATTGAGAACTTCCCACGTATCAGGTTCTGCTGGAAGTAATGGGGAGACAAAGGTGAGTAAGAATATAGCAACTCACAAGCAATGATGAACAAAGGAAGCTAACAGAGGACGCTCTGGGTATGCTTAAGAGATGTCATGATTCTCCTCTGCAGCTCTTACGAGCTTTACTTTAACATTGTTTTTAAACTAAAAAAAAATTTTTTTAACATATGTTTTTCTTTTTATTTGAAGGGGGAGGTAATTAGGTTTTATTCATTTATTTATTTTATTTATCAGAGGAGGTACTAAGATTGAACTCAGGACCTCATGCAAGCTAAGCACAGGCTCTACCACTTGAGCTATACTCTCTTGTCTACTTGAACATTTTGTTACATTTGCTTTTCTTGCTTCTTTCTTGCTTCTCTTTCTTGTTACTTCTTCTGAACCACTTGTGAGTAGGCTGATACATCATTGCCTTGTATTCTTCAATACTCTGTGTATTTTCTAAGAACAAAGATAATTCTCATGTAGCCACATTAAAATGATTAAGTTTAGGGACTGTATAACTGATATGGTATGTACTCCTGTGGTTTGCTTTTTTCACTTGATGTATTCTGGAAGTAATCCCATTGTGTCACTGAAGTCGTCCTCATTCCCTTTTGCAGCCATATGTTCCTACGCTGCTGCACTGCGTACGTGTAACAGTATGTTCACCCAGTCTCCTATGAGTGACCATTGAGGTAGTTTCCAGTATTTTGCAATTATAGATAGTGAGGCAATGAATAATTTCTTGCATATATCTTCATAGTATTCAGGGTAGATTCCAGGAAATGGGATTACTGCGTCAAAAGACAAAAACCTATACAGTTTTGTTAAATATTGCCTAATCTGTCCCCCTGCCAGTGTTGTGACATTTTGCCTTCCTGTCAACAACATCTGAGCAGATCTTGCCAACACTGTTATAAGCTTTTGAGGTTGTGCCTGTACAGTAGATGAGAAAGGTTATCTCACTGAGTTTTAATGTGCGTTTCTCTTCCTATGAATAAAATGGAACATCTTTCATACATTTAATGGCCACTTCTTGGTTAATTATATTTTTATATTTTTGCCCTTTTTCCATACCATTTATAAAATCTGTTTTTCCCTCAGTTTTTCAAAGACTTTAATATATAAGGAGTATTAGCATTTTTCTGATATTTGTTGCAATTTTTTCCCACTTTTATTTGTCTTTGATTTTGCTTATGATTTTTTCTCTGCCATTCCAAAATTAAAAAAAAAATATTTTGTATAGTGAAATTCATCAACTTTTTCTTTTATTCCATCTGGATTTTGAGTCGTAGAAAGTCTTCCTCTATACCAAGCTTAAAAAAGAGGAATTCCCTCATGTTTCCTTCTTGTATATTTATGGTTTCATTGATTACATTTAAATCCCTAATACATTTGGAATTTATTCTTGATTATAGTGTGAGAGAGAGCAATGATTGTTGTTCATTCATTCACACAACAAATATTTATTGAACAGAAACGAAATGCACAGCCTGTCTTAGATAGTCTGGTATCTAGACTCACAATCCCTAAGTTAAAAGTCTAGTGGGAGTTACAAAAAAATTATAAGAAATGTCTTTCATAAGAGGAGTACTATGTGTGATAAGAAAGTCAAAAAAGAACTCCAAGAGGAGATGGTGTTCGCCAGACACCTGAAAGGTGAAAATGATGATCAGAGAAAAAGAAGCAGGAGCAAGACCATCTGGGGAAGAATTTTTAGTAGGCTCAGCAGCATGAGAAAATTGTGACATGTCTGAGGAACTTAGGAAGGTCAGTATGAAGGGGTGGGAGGGATGAGGGACGAAGTGATGATGCAGGTATTTCCGTGGCTGTTCATATTGTGATCATCTTCACTAAATACATTAATGTCTGAAATGGTCTTTGTTTTTACCTTACGTCACTTCGAGTTTCATCCGTGGCACTCCTGGGGCCCTTGGCGTGGCTAGAAGTGATGGGTTGCTGAGCAGATATCTCATCACCCTCCTTCCTAAGATGTGAATCAGTAACTGCAGCTTGTGCAGAAGAAGCTTCTGTTCTCTTTCACTAGAAAACGCTTCATAGACCTCAAACATCTTTATTTCGTCCAGACTCTCTACTTGAACAAACAGGACCTAAGTTAGAGTCCCTAGAGGCTGTACTAGACACGGGCTGGTGTGTTTGTGGCCAGTGGGTTGCCAAAGCACGTTGCTCAAGTAGATCCAAGGATGGAACCAAAAACAAAAGCCAGGAAGACAGTTTCAGGGCTCATCCTTAAGAGGCAAGGCAGAGGGACAGAACTCACCAGTTTGTCCAAGAATCAGGCATTTGGATATGAAGCAAATTAGTGAAGCAAGTTAGACTCCATTAAATGTTGGAGTCGCCCCAGGGACATTTTTATAGGGCACATATGGTCTCAGCTGTGAGTGAGGAAGAAGCTGTTAAGGGCTAAGCTAGTCCTTAAGGAGGTCTCAGTCATTTTTGGGGTAAACATACATGAGAACAAAAAAATTACAATGCAACCTGAGAAGTTCTATAATCAAAATGTGTGCCAAGTAGGGGCAAGCTTTGTGGTTTTAATGAAGACTTCATAGGAGTGGCATTTGAAAGCTTGGTAGAAGTTGGATGATTGGACAAAGGTAAGCAAAGCCTCTGAAGAGCGTATAACAGGGGCCAGGATAAAAAGCACATCATGTTGCACTAAAGAATCAGTAGCTAGATAGACTGTAGAGCTATGACTTATGTGGAGTAAGCCAAAAGCATGTTAGGACCTCTTAGGTACAAACTAGTAAAGTTGGAGTAATCTTAGAACAGGTAGAGCTGGGATTCAGGAAATTACCCATACTGTTGGCTTCACAGGGCTCATTTGGTGCTAACTGAGTTGGCGTTGACATGCTAAAGAATCTGGCCTATTGAAGAGAACATTGCAGAACACCAATCTCAGGGCAGCAGGACTCATTCCAGACCCTAATAGTCTGATCCTCCCAAAAGGCATAACTGGCTCATGCAGGATCAATTGTAAACCTGGGCAGGGCTGAATCTTTGGACTGAAAAATCTCTAGGTCCTATGGCTTAATAGGATTTGAATAGGCTGTGGTTATATTAATTAAAGAGTCTGCTATTTCATCATAAGAAATCTGGGCTTTCTCTGTTGGGTAGCTGGGAAACTTTAAAGAATTTTGAGAAGTGACCAAACATAATATTTATTTTTGGAAGATGACTCTGGTGGTGATATGGAGGGCCTGGAAACTTGGAATCCCACCAGGAGGCTTTTTGTTTTACTATAAGCTATGTAGTAATGGTTTGAATTGAGTCAATGACAGTTAGAGTGAGGGTGGAAAGAATTTTGAATTATTTGAATTTTATGAATTATTGTAATGGTTTGAATTGAGTCAATGACAGTTAGAGTAAGGGTGGAAAGAATTTTGAATTATTTGAATTTTATGAATTATTTGAATTTTATGAATTATTTGTTCTTAAAAAGATGTGGCTTAAGTCTTTTTGAAATACACATTACATATCTTCCTTGACAGATATACTCACTTCATGTGTAAATGGAGAGATGTATTCTTTATATGTGCATCCATCTTTCTGCTGACCCATGCTTAAAATCCTTCTGTTTATTGGGTGATACCCTGGATTACCTTTAGTGTCTTTTTTTTTTTTTTTTTTTTTTTTTAAGTGTAAGACTTGGCTCTGTTAGCTCCTGATCGGGTATTGAACCATAAGCTATCAGTATTTTTCTCCTTCGCACGAGTTGAGTCAGGTAGTACATCTGGAATGAGAAATAAGGCAGTAAAGAGCCTGACCCCTAGGTAAGAGCAAAGGGGCTAGTTGTCTGGCTCCCAGACAGGGAGACTGAGATTACTGAGAATAAAGGTTTTGGCTGCTTTAAAGTCTTGACCAGGCAATACAATAAGGAAAAAACAAACAAACAAAAAACCTTTCACCAAAAATGAAGTTGCAGCAGATCGGGTTCCGTGAGATGATGTGGAAAGTTTTCATTAAGTGTGCCTGCAGAGATTCCAAAGGCGAGTGATAATGGGCTCCTCAAAGCTCTTCGTATGCATTGTATTTGTACTAGATAATTCACACAAGAGAGAGAGAGGCAATGAGCTCAGCCCACTGTTAATTTCAAGCCACCTCCCTTTTTGTTTAAAGGAAACTCATGCTGCTTTCTGTCATTGTCAAATGTGGCTGAATCTTGTCTCTTTCTCTAATTGGCCTCCATGCCAAATGTCAGGTAGCTTTATCTGAACTAAGGAAAATAGCCTTTTCTTTGTTTTCTTTCTTTTTTCCTTTTGTTTTTATTATGGATCATACTTGTGTACTGGTGATTATACACTACTTTTGGTAAGCATGTCACATTTGACATCTTTTTTCGCTTTCACTGTAGATATACATTATTAAATTAAAGGACATTGGCTATTCTATTTCCAGCCCACCCTGTAGACAAGTCTTTTGTCCCTTACTTCCTCCCCCAAAATTAAGCATTTTAATATACTCACAAAATGAGAAAAAAAATTCTGTATAATTTCAACAGTGAAATATCAGCCTAAACTATATCTATCAAAAATTTCTATCAAAATTCATTTTGTTACAGAAAATAAACCCATTTCTAAGGGTGAAATGAATAGTCCCAGAGAAACTAAAAGTACTGCAATCATGGATTTTGAAGTAGCCGAGATACTCAGAGGAACACCAGGGATTTTTATGTTTTATTTGAGGATATGCAACAAAAAACAAAAAGCATTTAAGAGTGTTTGGGGATGCAAAAAGTTGACCATTTAACGACTTACCTAGTACAGATGCACAAGCTAGCCCCAAACTTTGGAACACCATTTCTATACTTGTGTGGTTCCCTCCCGTGTAAATTCCGTTTTCCGTGGTAGAGTGCCTTGCTGCTGGGGAAAAAAAAAACAAAACGTTTAATTTGGTTTCTAGAAATCAAATGCACCTGGGGAAGGGTTTGGTTTGGAACTGAAAACTAACGAACGTGATGCCTCCATTTCTCAGCGTGGACTGCGGCAGAACTGCTAATAGCAGCTTCCTGAATCTCTGGCTTCCTTATTCTGGCAGACGCATCAGCTTCCTGGGTGGGCCGGCTGGGAGTGTGATTCTGGGAGTCATTCCTGGAACTCAGCCTAAAGTCTTTTTCCTTGGCCTCTCGATGATTCCGTGAACCACCCAAATCTCGTAATAAAACCCTTTCTGCTTAAAGTAAGTGGAGTGGATTCTTTTATCACAACTAAGAATATTTGTGTATCTGATAATTGCTCTTGTAGGATCGACAGCACTGGCAGCCAGTTTCAACTGGGAGCAAACCAAATTGTATAATAACAATAGCATAGGCATGAAGGGGGATGTTTTTAAAGGAGACCGAGAGATCTTACTAGTTTTGACTGTATTAATTTTACCTCTTACGGCCAACAGTATTATTTGAATGTTTGAATGAAGATGTCTTTCATATAAAATAAGGCCCCTAATGTGATTTAGAATACTGATCTTGAAAATATTTTCTGATAGAGATATTCTGATATAAGTATTTTGATAGTGGTATCTTACTTTTTTTTGAAATGGTAATCTCTGACTGATATTGCTTCTTTAACATAATGATTAGAGCCTGGGATAATATAAATCTGTGCAGCGGCATAGTAAAAACCCACAAATACCTACACAAGGGTTTTGTTCTATCCCAGACCTCCTGAATCTGAAATTCTGAATTAATGCTCAGGACACTGAGTTTTTAGCAAAGTTGCAAGTTCATTCTTAAGTATACGAATGTACTAGAGCCAGTGTTTTAGAATACTGAGAGAAAATTATTTTTAGAGAATTCTAATAAATTTTTGTTAAAATTGTTAAAATTTTTTAATAAATTCACCACCTGGTGTTCAGTTCAATAACTTTTACTCCAAAAGTTAAATACTGCATATCAAAAAGATGTTGCTCTTGTCCTAGACATGAAATTTTAATATTTTTTCCAACTATCTTTTATAATTCACAGCCAATAGTTTAAATATTGAAAATAAACAAAATATTCAACTTTTACCCAGTCATCTTTTTCAAACCATTTTAGAGCCTTTTCCTGATCAGTACAATAGGAACAATCATCTAGAGGAATCTGGAGCAATTTGTAATTCTCTTCCATTTAATTTAACATTTATTGAACACTCAGCATGTACTAGTCATGGTGCTAGGCTCTAGACATGAAATGAAATGAAATAAATAAAATAAAAGAGGAGGCTATCATCCAGGAGAGCAGATGGACACATGGGCAGACAGATTTGATGCAATGTGCTAAGGTTTGTGACGAAGTTTGCACGTGGTGTTTAGTAATGTAGACCAGTGATTTTCATGCTTTACCACGCACTGGCATCACCTGGGTTGCTTTAAAAAAAATACCAAATGCCTGGATCCTACTTCCAGAATGTCTAATGTGTTGCTCTGAGTTGTATGGCCTGGGCATCATGAGTTTTAAAAGCTCCCTGCTGATTCTAATGTCCAGCTCAGTTGAGAATCAAGGTTCACAGCAGGCTCCTAGAGGAAGTAGTATCATGAGACAAGCCTCGAAGTAAAGCAGGTGTCACAAACCATCAGTTGATCTACGTCACAACCTAACAAGCTGAGCTGTTCATTGAATTTATTGTTTACTAGATTAACAAAGTTAATTCAAATAAGGAACAAAACCATAAGAAAGTTACCCCTCCACATATTTTTACAGTATACAAAGTGGCTTCACATACTTGTTCTCATTTGACTCTCTCAACAACACTTTGGGGAGTAAAAAACAAAAACAAAAAAAACCAGAGGGGCTGTTTTCAAAAATATGACAGTAAAGTTGCTATGCACGTGAGGGAGTTCTGCTACCTAGATTTCACTGTGCAAGATTGGGCTTTTTTCCAGCAGCATTCTTATTCTTGGGATAAGTCAAGACATTCTAGTTAAAATACTTTGGACTTGAATCAAAAAAAGAAGTAAAGACATCTGGAGAAAAGAGTGATGCAAGGCTATATCCTTGGGTGGAGGTCAAAGGAAAGGCAAGGGATTCAGTGGCCAAAAAGCAAGCGAAAGGGGTTGATGGGCCATGCTACCATGACTCCGCAGTAACAGTGAGCACTTGGGAAAATCAGCAGGTCATGCTGAAAACAACACATTCTGAGAAATGATGACAGATCCATTTATTTGCAACTTGGATTTAACTCATAAAAATGAACAGAGGAGGCTGCGGAGAGAAATTGTTCTACAGGAAGAGCCCTCAGAAAATGCAAACTCACACTTTATTTATCAAAGAGCATGCTCGTTGTTTAAAGGTAAATAAAAAGTCTAGAATCCAGCTGTCACTGCGTGCACTTTGCATAAGTCATTTAACCTCACTGTTCATGGGTATTTAATATTTTTTTCATCAACAGGGGATGAGTTAGCTTTATTTATTATAACTTGTTTGTATCATTATCAGGCTCCTTTAAAAAAATATTAGGCTGCAGAGTCATGCTAAGTCATTCACCCAGGGAGAGCCGGAATTACCTAATTAGAAACAGATGGTACGAGGGTGGTGTCATTAGTGCACATTTAGCTGCACGCCCTTCTGAGTTCATATGGAGATGAATGGAATTCAGAAAATGGGATAAACCTATACATCAGGAAACAAAATAATTTGGGGTAGAAAACAACTTTTTCTGTAATTCTCCCTGCAGCCTATCTGGAGAGAGGAAAATAGAAGCCATGATCCCCTTCCTTCTTCATCTTGATAATTTGTTTTATCAGTTGCTTCTTTGAAATTTCTTTCCTGACTCCCACCTGCCCTCCTCACCATCACCCCGTCTCCCCAGTCTTACAAAAGGTTGAGTTTGGTGACTCTTTTCTGTGCTCCCTTAATCCCCTGTGTTTCATACTCTTGGTTTTTTAACTCTTTAAATTGTGACTGTATTCATGTCTCCTGAGCAATTGAACTTAACCCATATGACAATTTATAAGAAATATAATTTAATAATCATAAAGTTAACAGTTTAGAGTTTGCTTCTCCTGTTTAGAAAGCTCAATGTAATCAGGAAGGCAGAGAGTATGTGTCTAGTTTACCATATGGCCCTTAGCCTGTTTTGGTCCTGCACATAATAGTTGCCTAAAACAAGTTTGGTGGGTAGAAGAATGAATGAATGAAGAAGGATGATGAATGAATGGACACAGATGAGCTATTTGGGGACAATCTTATTTCTCTCTCTTCCCAGCATTGAATGGTCTTCCTGGCCAGGTACTGAGAAGATAATGCTTTCAAGGGCCAGGCAGGGGAGAAGCTGCCCCTGTCTGCATGCCAGATTTGCCTCTGGCCCATTGGTTTTATCCCCTTTTGTAGGCTTTTCCTAAATATTGGTTGAAAAACATGTTTTTGGCAATTTATTCATATTCTTTGTTCAAACTATTCTTTTTTTCTGCAACCCTTTTTCTTCTTAACCCTCATTATTTCTCTTTATCACTTTTCCTGGAAAATGCATGTCCTACATATCCCAGCTGAAATCTACCGAAAATGTGTCATCTCTTGTCAAAACTTCCTTGTTTCAATGAAGGCACCATAAAATAAGGGTTTAGGGCATGGACTCTAGAGGCAGCTGTCTCCCTCCAGTGTTTACTAGTTACGGGGGATTTGGACAAGTTACTCAGTCTTTCTGCACTGCCGCTTACCCATCTGAAAATGAGGATAATAATAGTATCTATCTCATCAGGCCATTAAGAGAAAATCGTATCTTGAATGTACTTGAGTCTCTTTCATAGCTTCTGTGTTTTCCCAGCATTCCCTGTGAATTTTGTTTTTATGCTTTTTAAAAATAGTTTTATCATGTTAGCATGTATGCCTAAGCTATCTGTTTTTGAGGGCTTAGCCTGGTATCATATGATATGTGGTCTTCTGGGCTTGCTTTTTTATCCAACATTATGCTTCTGTGATTCATCTCTGTTACTGCACGTAGCTGCAGTGCTTTCATTTTCACAGTTACATGTGACTAAACCACAATTTTATAGCGATTCTTCATTGGGACACTGGATGACTCTCAGTTTTCTGATACTGTAAAAAGTACTTCTATAAACATTTTTGCACAGTCATCTGGTATTCATGAGCAAGAGATTTTCTCGGGTATAAACCTAAGAGTGGAATCCTTGGGTTGTGGAGTATTCAGTGCTCGACTTTGGAAGATAGTGCAAAACAAGTTACCAAAGTGGTTGTGCCAGTTTACGCTCCCCGAGGCAATGTGTACGAATACTGTCCAACATTTGATATGGTCACACTTCTTGATTTTTGTCCATCTATTGGACGGATATAAGATTTCTCATTCTGGTGTTAGTGTTCATTTCCCTGATCCTTGATAAAGTTAAACACCTTTTCATATGTTTAGCCACTTCTTATCTATGAAATGTATGTTCATATCTGTTCTTCTTCTGACTTTCTAGTTGCTTATTTTTATTATTAAATTGTTGGAATTCTTTCTGGATTTTGGACTCCAATTCTCTGTCAAGAAAAGAGTATGTGTTGCAAATATTTTCTCTCAGTTTGTGGCTAGTTTTTTTTTTTTTCCCCTATTCTGTGTATCTTTTGATGAACATGTGTTTATTATTTTAAGGTAGTTAATTTTTATCATATGTTTTCCTTTAAGATTAGTGAACTTGTATATGTAAAAAGGCTTACTTAACTAAAAGTTGGAAAAATATTGTCCTAATTTTCAACTAAAAGCTTTGCTTTCCACATTGAATTTTTGACCTACCTAGAATTATTTTCCATTTTCTTCCTTTGTGGATAATAGATTTGTCATAGTACCATTTATGGAAGAGTTCCAGCTTTCTCCACTCATGTACCAATGTTTCATAAATATTGAGTCATCTTCCTGTTCTTTTATTGGTAAATTTCTCTCTCTGCCCCAGTGTCCTACTTTGTAGTTTTATAGTAATAAATCTAAATAGCTAATGCAAAACCCTACTTAACCTTCTTCTTCTCTTGTTTCAGAACGTTTTGGATGTTCTTAATCTTTTAGTCTTCCACATAAACTTTAGAATTAGCTTGTCAAATTCTGCTTTATTCTGTATTTGATGAGAATTAATATTTTTAGTTTTAAGTCATCTTATCCCAAATTGGTATCTCTCCAATATTTTAAAAATATATTTTAAGAGATTTGTATCATTTTCTGCATGTAGGTCTTGCATATCTTTTATTAGGTTATTCTCAGGTTATCATGTAGCTTTCATTGCTATTATGAAGGCGGTCACCTTTTCAAATTACACTTCCTAACTCTTGAGGGTGTATATAAATTACATTGATTTTTTTACTTATTGATCTCATAGCTCTCTTCCTAAGCTCTCATGATTTCTAGTAATTTGTCTGTGGATTCTTTGAACTTTTGAAAGTACACAATTATATAATTTGAAAATTATGGCAATTTTGTTTTTTGCCTTTCTAACCTGTATCTATTTATTTAAATTTGCATATATTATGTATTGTTTAGGACTTCTAGGAAGATGTTGAGCAAAAGCTGTGACATAGGTTACACTTATCTTGATTCTGAATAGAAGGTTCCCAGTGCTTTCCTACACTGAGTGATGTCTTGTTTTAGGCAGACATATTTTCTAAGGTGAAGGAGTCCGTTTCCATTCTAATTTGGTCAGAGGCATTATCATGAATGTACGTTAAATTTTATAAATTGTTTTCTTCATAGAGGAGATAGTATAGTTCATTTTTCTTCTGTTTGGTGAATGGCATTTACCATTTTCTTATCAACCATCTTGCAAGTTTGCCATAAATCTCAACTTGGTTATGGGTAATTGTCTTTTTGTATGATGCTGAATTCAGTTTGGTAGTTTCTTTTTCAATTAAAGTTTAAATATCTTTGTGAGTGAGAAAACTCCATAATGTCTTTCCTATTGTGTTTGTATGCTTTGGGTACCAAAGAGATACTGGACTCATGGAATGAGGAAGATAGTCCCTCTTTTCCTATATTCTATAAGAGTTGGAACAAAATAGAGGGACCTGCTTCTTGAAAGTGAGTTAAATCATCTATGATGTTTTCTTTGTAGGAAGATTTTCAACCTCTGATTCAATTTCTTTAATATGCATAGGATTTTATCAGCTCTCAATTCCTTTCCTGAGTCCATTTAGGAAGGTATTAATTTTTGGGAATTGATTCCTTATGTCTAAATTTTCAAGTATATGGCTTTACAGTGTTGATTTTGTTTTCTTATTTCAAAAAAAAACCCTATAGTTTTGTGATACATTCACCTTTCCACTTCTAAAATTTGTTAATTTGAGAATTTTTTTCTTTCCTTTGCTTGATCAATATTGTCAGAAGTTTATTTTAAATTCTTTCAAGTAATCAGCTTTTAGTTTATTGTTACTCTTTCTTGTATCATTTTTCTGTGCATTGATTGCCACTAGTATGTTTAATCTACCAATATATTCTTAACTTCTTAACTGGACAGATCACTGATTTTCAGTGTTATTTCTAAAATAAACATTTTTAAGGTTATAAATTTCCCTCAAAATACCAGTTTTGCTGCATTCCATGTTTTGATATTTTCATTCTTATTCATTTCTAACTATTTCATATGTACGTTTTCTTTTTCACTGAGAGATTTTTAAATGTACATTTAAAATGTACATTTAAAAATTACACATATTGTGGGGTTTTAAAAATTTATCTTTTATTTTCTGAATTCTAATTTAATGGACTTGGAATTGTGGTCAGAGAATGCATTCTGTTTGATATTGATTCTTTGAAATTTATTGAGTCTTCCTTTACAGCCTAGTGGTGTGCCCCCATATCCCATTCTATTCCTATTTGGAGGAATTATAAGATGGAGAGACAGGCCCTATCTCCCACTATAGAAATACTAGGGGTCTCTATTTTTTCTCTAGTCTGTAGTATATGGGTACATGTCTTAAGTTTAGCTAGAAAGATTCCCTTGCCTGTGACACTGAATAATGCAGGAGTGGGGTCAGTTAGAGATTTTTCCCAGCCAATATGGAGCTGTTGAGAGGCCAGTGATGCGGTAGGAAGAATCCAGTAGCAGCGGTATCAGTTCCTGTGTCCTAAGCAGACTTTACACTTATAACCAGCTTCCCTTGGTTTTCTGCCAGAACCTTGCTCTCTACTCTTTCAATTGATTCCCTAAGTTATTGACATCTTGCTAAATCATGTCTTTTCTGTTTAATTCAACCAAGGTCAGTTTCTACTGCTTGAAACTGAGAACCCTGACAAGTGTAAAAAAGTAATACTTCTGAGAGAATTACAGTACACTAATTTCTGTTTCATTTCATTTAATCTTACAGCTCTTTCCTCAGTAGGCATTATTTATTTTCCTCATTTAACAGCTAAAGAAATGGAGGCTTCAAGACTTTAAATTGTTCGCCCAATGCCACACAGCTCGTTAGTGGTAGAGCCAAGATGTAAGCCAGCTTCGCCTGATTCTTGACCCCTCCCATATATTCAGTAGATAATTTTGAAGCTTTTGTCCTCATTCTGTTATTCTATAAATTGAAAGAATGAATACAGATTGCCAAAGAATTGGTTGGGTACTGAGGACTCAGAGACTAGATGCTGCAAATATTCATACGTTCCTAAATTTTAACTGGGAAAAAGTACTTCTCCCAGGCTTTAAAAAAAAAAAAAAAAAAAAAAAACGCTGTGAGATAACTTTTAAAATACTGGTTTTCTCCAAGCCACCTACCCCAACCCACCCCCAACTCTGCAGGTTTGCCACACGGGCCTGGGCAGCATAAACAAGCGTCACACACAGGGACCAGTGACTGAACATACTTCATCATCTCCCTGGACTAACAGAGGGGTCCTTTGAGGTCATGGGCCACTTTTCCTCCTGTAGGTTTATTGAGAGTTTGTGTGTTCATGCTCATTAAGTAACTTCTAGCAACCTTGGCTAAATAAATTGGTAAAAGGCTGAACTCACAGTCAGCATTGCTTCATAACACACACATGCCGAGCGCGTAATATATGTGACAGTTGACTCACTTAAATCACCCAATTAATTTTTTGTAGTCTTATATAAATATAATAAATTAGCTATAGAAATGAAAGATGTTTTCAAGTTAAATTTGACTCCACCGATCTCATAGAATCAGAGTTAACTTATATTTCATTTTAGGTGATTTTACATAAAGTTCTTTTAAAGACAAAATATTCTTAAAAGATTGAAGTTGTTTCTGCCCCCATTTTTCTTAATTGCTCTCATGAAAAGCCTACTGATTTTATAATCTATTAATTTGCAGTGGAAAAACTGTATTCTTGTTTATGTAGAAAGTTTACTCTACCAACATTTTATATATATATCAACCTCATCTTTAATATGTTTGGTGTCAAATCACACATTGCCAACATTTTTAGTTATTTCTTGGCTTTTCCCACTAGCAAAATACTTCAGTGCCTTAAGTGGTACATTCAAATGTAAGTGAAATAGAGCATTTTGGCAAGAAGCAATTTGGATTAGAATTAATTTTTCGTATTCATCTCTTTTCTTGTTGATGGAGACTTTGACTGTGCCACAGAGTTCAAACTCCATCAGAAGAGAGAAATAACAAGGGTCCCACAAATGGTAGCCAGGTGCCCAAATCAAACTCTTCTCTGTCAGCAGGGATTTGTTTTCTGAGAGTAGAATGATGATACAGAGCTAAGGGAGAAGTGTTAATTTCAGCTGTCACAGACCAGTTGAATTATTCTAGTAAAAATATTAATGTTTTTCACATGATCTAAAGAGCTACGAAAATTAGGCACCCAAAGTATAAATCTATGGAAATAGAGGGAGAAGCGTCACAGGAGTGGCCTAGGGAAATCCATTTTGAGATGAAAAGCAAGAATTCCTCATTTTAACTCTTTCAGTTGTTATTCCCTCAGAGATAAAAGACACAATCTGTTGGACTTATCTGTAGTATAGCTTATCTATCCTCAACATGTAGGAAGTGAAGCAGATAAGAGTAGGGAGTGGAAATGCAGAAGAGTGAGCTGCAAGAATCTTTTTTTTTTTCCTTGAAAATGGTCTCTGAAGGGAATCTGATTCATTATTTCACTCTGGCTTAGATTCTGTTTTTTGCAGACAAATGAAATAATAGATTGGCTGGTCTCTGGCTAATGTCAACATCCAAATTAATCAACTGAGGGAGGAGTAGCAAAGCTTGCTCATACATTTATATGAAAATAACTGAAGAAAAAAGGAAAGGTGCAGTTGTCCACCTCGTTTGTGTAATGGTTCAAGCTTAATATATTGACCTGATATGTTACGTGATATATTCATAACTAAAGTCCCTACACTAGCAAATGGTGGACTTATGTCTCCAAGTTCCATGTTTGTCCATCATATGCCACTGATAATCCACCTGAGTTGGGTGAGTTAATTATCAAAATGTGCCTCTTTCAGTTTTTTATAAAATACTCACACTCAAAAACCTACCGTTTAACTAAAAGTACTATTTTCTAATTAATGCTAAATAAAAATTATGAGCTCTTAGCCAGAGATTTAAAAATAACTTCATTTTGACATTATTCTCCCCCCATCTGCTGCTATTTATTATTGTTTAAGTTCTAATGCTTTGGCAGTACAGCTGGTATTTCAATAGCATTTTCTCCTGACAGTTATAACTCATAGCTGAGAGATGTATTCAGGCATGATGATATCTATTTTCCTTAACCATCATCACTTTACATAAAAAACTTCAGAATATTTAACACCTGATCTTCACTTTAATTCTTATTCTGACTCAGAGACTGCATGGACTAGTTTATCAGAGTGATGCCCTGCAGTAACACTCTCTTCCTGCAGATCTTCCTTCCTGGAATTGCACTGAGATCATTGCCCTGGACCATTATCTTCTGTATTCTAAGAGGATGCTAGCAGTGGCTCAGATGATGAGACTCTGTTGGGACTATTTGTGTTTCCTCTGTGTACTGGGTGAAGATGGAATGTTCTTTGGAGAAATTATTGCGAAGAAAGAGCACTTTTCCTCCATTAGTATTTAACTTAGGAATTTATATCAGTTGAATTTGTAAGACTATGACTTTGGATCAGTTAACAAGCTGATATACACACACACACACACACACACACACACACACACACACACACACACACATACATAATTTTAATAAATATATTTATGGGTATAAATGAAATAAATGTATTTAGATATACATGGAAACTTTAATATATAGTTATGTGTGTGTGTCCTTTAGTTCTGATAAAGACTTTGTTTACATGAATCCTTTTTTTCACCCCAAAAGTGTATATTATAGTATTCCTTTAGTAACTCTCAGATTAGACCTTTTAATGTGTTAGGCAATTTTCTGGGCACTAGAGGTTATAGCAGCAGGGGGTGGGGGGAAAGAAAACCCAAAACCAAATCTGTCCTCCTGGAATGTGGGAAGAGGGTAGACAATAAATAAATAACCAATGTATGAATGCTGTGTCCGATGCTAATAAGTGCTGTGAAAGGAAAAAAATAAAAAATAAGACAGGGTCGGTGGAATGGAGATTGTGTGTGTGTGTTGATTTCTATTTGTTGTTGGATTGCCATGGAAGGTAAATGCTGACCAGAGCTCTGAGGACAGTTAGGGAGTGACTGGCTCATTCGGTTTCATTCAAAGTAGGGGGACTAAAGGAGTGAAGGCTCTGAGGTAGGGTCTTGCTTAGTGTGTCAAGGAGCAATAAGCAGGCTGACATGGCTGAAGTGAAGTGAGCTATGAGGACCGTAGTGAGAGATGAGGGAGTATTAAGAGCCTAGATTTGCAGGTCCTTTTAGGCTCACAGGGAGGACTAGGTTTTATACTTGATGAGATGGGAGACCATTGAGAGTGACATGATCTGATTTAAATTTTAAGATAAGTATGCTGACTGGCTACAGTGGGGAGAAAGATAGTGAAATCAATGTTGATCCAGTTTGAGAGACCATTTTCCATAAAAATACACTTTGTAGTCTATACCTCTTTGTGTGCATGAGAAAGCAAGAGCAAAAGTTTGGGTCACAATATTGAAGTGAAGTTTTTTTATTCTTATTTAGACATCTCTTGCTGATTTTCCACATACGTAGAGAAAATAACAGGTTATTGGTTTGGAACTGGGGCATGAATAAGCATTTAATCGGGATTGAATAAAGTGAACCTTTTTCCCCGCATATTTTGCTACCATAAGGTGTTAGGCACTCTAGAAAACATACCTGAAAGTAAAAAATCAGTGTGAAATACTTGTCCGAGCCACTCCTCCTATTTAATGCTCAAATTTAAATCAGTACTCGGCACCAACAGAATTTATTTTTGTAGGAATCCTTTTCTGTGATCACTCTTCACCTGTAAACAGGGAACATACTAGATATAGTACCATACAAACTAATTAAGAAAACGCATATCCAAACACAGAAAAGGAAATCTCTAAGTCTAAATGCTGGAAATTAATAGATAACTCAAATCTAAAAGGAGCCTTGAAGTAATGCCCAAAGGACTATTCAATATAGCTTTGAGCCTCTTCAGGATAGGGCATTAGACGAGAAATCTCTGAAGACAGACCCAGGCAAGTGCCAAGAAATGCTGCTGACTTGCCTGACTCTAGGCAGATTATAAGTCATTTCATGAGAGAAAAATCAAGAGCTGATGTCTTCATCAAAAGCTAGTGTGTGGTCAAAACTTACAGTAGCTACATAAAGCAGAACTAACAAGCTATGAAATTAATAAAATATTTTCAGAAACCAAAAGACTTCTCTAGATTGATACCTAAGGAAACAAACAAACAAAAAACCACAATTACTGTGTAAGGACAGTTCTATACCCCTGGATACATGGGACACACAAGAGAAAATATAAATTACCCACTGAAGATAATCTCTTTCCATGTGTGTGTTTATATATTATATGTATATAAAATATTTGTATGTATCTATCTCTCTGTATACATATATTATATATATAATTTATTTTACATAAGACACAATCTTTGCAGTGAGTTAACAGAGTCAGGCAAGCCATCTCCCACTGAAGATGATATCTAAAATATATTTATACATATATATGTACTTTTTTGGTAAAAAGAGATAATTTCAAGGGAGAATTAGCAGAGGCAAGCATGACTATAAGATACTAAGAAGCAGTGATTCTAGAATAATTTCAAAGATAATAGTATGTTTATAATTCTTTAACTAAATATAAAATTATTAAAATAGTTGAAGAAGAAGTAGTAATCTAATGTAATAACAGGTTATAAATGCTAAGAAAGTTTTTTGAAAAAGAGCAAAATGAACTACTAGAAATGAAAAGGTAGTCATTGCAAAAACAAAACCCTCTATGGATGTGTAAAGTTGAATATAACTGAAGGGAGAATTAATAACCACAGTTCTGAAAAAAAAAATCACTTGGAATGCAACAGAGATACAAGTACATTTAAATTATGAAGAAATCCAGAGACATGGGAAATAACATGATAAGTTTCAAGATACTTTTACTAGGAAAAACTTCCAGGGAGCTGAGATAGGGGGAACTTGATGAGGGACAATAGTCAAGAAATACAGACAAAATTATTTAGAATTGAAGAAAGACCTGAATTCTCAGATTGCTGGAACAAATTAGTTCCCAAATAGGACAAACAAAACAAATCCACATAGAGACACAGCACAGGTGAATTTGGTGTAGAATATTACCTTCAAGGAGAAAAATCTTACAAACAATAAAAAAGAAAATAAAGTTGCCAGTTAGAATGATGACAGCTTCTCATAAACAATAAGAGGGACAAGAAGACAGTGGAATGGTATCTTTAAAATTTTGAGAAAAGTGAAGTGTTAATCTAGAGCACTATATCCAATTAAACAATTATTTAAGAGCAAAAGGAAAGAATAGACTTTAAAAATTCTCAAAGAATGAGCACGCTTGCAACTCATAAAACTTTGTTGAAAGGTCTTCTCCATTAGGAACATCAGCAATATTAGACCCAAAGAGAAAGAATGCAATAGAAGAAGCAGTGATAAGTTTGAAAATTTGGTAAACAGGTCAGCAAACATAAATATGCTTGACTGTAAAACACTTAAAATTATAGTGATTATTTTGGGAGGGTTTTAAAAACAAATTAGAAAAGCAGTTGACAAAATTCCACACCCTTTCATGATTTAAAACACACACACACACACACACACACACACACACACACACACACACACCCCAAAACTCAGCAAGCAAGCACCAGAAACAAACTTCCTCAACCTGATAAAGGCTATCAACAAAAAACCCCACAACTAACATTATTCTTAGTGGTGAAATGGAAAGCTTTCTCCCAGAGATCAGGAAGAAGACAAGAATGTCCACTCTCACCACTTGTATTCTGCATTGTATTAGAGGTTCTACCCATGGCAGTTACGAAAGAAAAAAGACGTAAACGGCATCCAGATGGGAAAGGAAGAAGCAAAACTGTCTCTATTTGCAGATGGCATTATCTTGTATACAGAAAACACCCTCCAATCCAGAAAATACTATTAGTGCTTAATAAACAAGTTCAGCAAGGCTGCAGGATAAAAGATCAGTATACAGAAGTCAGTTGTATTTCTGTACAGTAGCAATGAACAATCCAAAGATGAATTTAATAAAAAAGAATATGAAAACAAATATATGTATATATATGAATGACTGGGATATTGTGCTGTACACCAGAACACATTGTAACTGACTGTACTTCCAAAAAAAGAGATGAATTTAAGAAAAACATTCTATTTGCAATAGAATCAAAAAGCATGAAATAAGAGTAAAATTAACAAAAGAAATGAAAAACATACTTGAAAAACTACAAAACATTGTTAAGGAACACGTAAATAAGTGGTAAGATGTCCCATGTTCATGGATTGGAAGACAATATTAAGATAGCATTACTTTCAAAATGATCTACAGCTAGACTTGATGCAATCCTACAAAACTCCCATCTGTATTCTTGCAAAAACTGACAAATTAGTCCTAAAATTCCCATGGAAATTCAAGGGGCCAAAAATAGTAAAAACAATCTTGAAAAGGAAGAATATGGTAGGAGGACTCACTTCCCAATTTTAAAATGTACAATAAAGCAGTGTTACTCAACAGAGTGGTACTAACATAAGGTCGACTATAGATCAATGGGATAGAATGCAGAATAAAATAAAACTATGTGTTTATGATCAACTGATTTTCAGCTAATGAGCCAAGACCATTCAATTAGGAAAGAATAGTCTTTTCAATACATGTTAATAACTGGATAGCCACATGCAGAAAAATTAATTTGGATCCTTACCTCATACTATATATAAAGATTAATTCAAAGTGGATCAAAGATCTAAATGTAGAATCTAAAACTATAAAAGTTATAGAAAATATAGAAGTAAATTTTCCCCGTATTTAATAATGGATTCTTAGATATAACACAAAAGCACAAGCAACAAAATAGAAATTAGATCAACTGGATTTCATCAAAGTTAGACTTTTGCTGTGTTTCAAGGAAAGTACCAAAAAAGTGAAAACAATAGCCCATAGAATGGGAGAAAATATAATATTTGCAAATCATGTATCTAATGAAGGAAATGTATATAGAATTTACAAAGAATTCTTACAACTCAATTACAGAAAGAAAAATAACCCAGTTAAAAATGGGGAAAAGATTTGAATAGAGATTTCTCCAACGAAGATACATAAATGACTAAGTACATGAAAAGATGCTCAAAATCATTAGTTATCTGGGAAATGCTAATCAAAATCAAAATGAAATACTACTTCACACCCACTAGGAAGGCTGTCATCAAAAAGACAAATAGTTTCAAGTGTTGGAGAGGATGTGCTAAGAATGTAGACTGTTGGTGGGAATGTAAAATAGTTTTTCTGGTTTTGAAAATAGTCTCGTTCCGTAAAAGGCTAAACATAATGTTAATATGTGCCCAGCAATTCCATTCCTACCTGGATGTATATACCTAAGAGAAATGAAAGCATATGTCTTTGCAAAAACTTGCACTGAAATGTCCATAGAATCATTTTTTGTAATAGCCAAAAAAGCAGAAATGATCTAAGTGTCCATCAGCTGATGAAGGGAGATATCCATTCAATGGGGTATACACAAAATGGGGTATATCCATACAATGGAATATTATTCAGCAAAAAGAGAGAGAGAGAGAGAGAAACAAAGTTCTAATACATGCTGCAACCTGGATAAACTCGAAAGCATCATGTTAAGCCAAAGACATAAGGACCAAATGTCATATGATTTCATGTATATGAAATGTACAGAGTAGGCAAATCTATAAAAACAGAAATTAGGTTAGTGGTTTCCTAGGGCTGATGATTGAGGGGATGTGGATTCATGTCTAAGGAATGAGGGATATCTTTTGGCAGGTGATAAAAATGTTCTAAAATTTGTTGATGGTTGCAGAGCTCTAAATGTGTAAGTGTATTAAAAGCACTTGAATTGTATACTTTACATGGGCCATTGTATGATACGTGAATGATATCTCAATAAATCTGTGAAAAAAGTTAGTAATTAAATTCTGGACATAAACATGGAAGATTTGAGGGGGACATTTTTAGAAAAAAAATTTTATTCTCTATGGAAACAGGAGAATTAATTCTGATTAATTTTAAACTTTTAATTTAAGCCTGTATGCTAAAATTTTGAGAGCAACAACTAAAGGATAGAAAATAGAATATTTAACATAATCCAGTAGCAGGAAGGAAAAGAAATGACTGGAACTGAATTAATAGAAGTTAGAAAAGAAGGAAAAAAAGCAAAGAAAAACATCATAAATCCAGATATATAAGTAATTCTCAAAATATGTAAACTGTCTAAACTTGTCTTTTAAAAAGTAGAAATCCTGATATTGAATAAATAAAAAAAATATTTTCTAAAGGAGAACTTTTTAAAGCATAATGTCCCAGAAAAGCTAAAGATGAAAGGGTAGAAAAATATCTCTCGGACAAATGCTAATTAAAAGAAAGCTGGTATAGTAATATTAAGATTAAACAAGACTGATAGACTTTAAGGCTTAAAGCAGTCTCACAAATAAAGACTTTCATTACTTAGTGATCAAAGCAATGTTTCCTTGAGAAAATAGAATAATCTTAAATGTCCACACACCTAGAAAATACTCTCAAAATATAAATAATAGTAAAGGCCACTAAAAGGAATGATAGTAGATTTTAACTTAACTTTCTCAGAAACTAATAGATCAAGCAAATAAAAATCAGTAAAGTGAGAAGAGATTTGAACAATATAGTTTATAAGTTCAATCTAATGAACATGTATAGAACCATGCAAGGAGGGAGGAAATAATTCAAGTGCATGGTTAGCATGCAAGAGGTCCTGGATTCAATCTCCAGAATCTCCTCTAAAAAATAAATAAGTAAACCTAATTACCTCCCTGCACCCAAAAATTTAGAATCATGCATAATTTGATAATACACAGTGCTTTTAAAAAATAAAGAAGCTAAACATGTATTGGAACACAGGGGAAGTCATTACAAGTACTAATCAGTATCTAGGTAGATGGTGTTCATTGATCACAATGAAATAAAAATAGAAATCAATAAAAATAGATAGCCTTACTCCCTTCCCTTGTGTTTAAACATCAAAAGACACAAGTCTAAATAATTTACAGGGGGAAATAAATCATAATGGCAGTCATTCAATATTTAATACTGAATGCCAATGAAAACACTATATACTGAGACTTGTGAAATACTGTGAAAGCAGTGCATTGATTTATAGCCTTAGATATTTGTGTTAGAAAGGAAAACATACTGAAAAGAAGCTATGATTAATTTTAAGCATAAACAACAAAAATTTAAATAGTAATTTTTATAAAGTAGAAGGGAGATGAAATAGCATCATTTGATTAGTTAATTGACATCAGTATAATTTAGGAAATGATCATAGCACAGGACATATAAACAGACCTTGTGTATTCTCCACCTCTCCTAAGTTTTCTTTATCACCCATAGGGAAAAACAAAATCATACTTTATTGTTGATCTTCATGTGGGGAAAAAAAGAGGCACAAAAAAACAAATTATTACCCAAGTCAAGAAGGACATACAAGAAAATATTACTGCTGTCAATACCACTGAAATTACCTTAGCCTTTAAAACTGGGCTTAATATTGATAAGTGGGTATTCAAAGATCAGATTCTCTTTATTGTGTATCATATGAACAATATTTAAAATAGTTAAAATAATAACTGCACTGAGAAAAAATAAACATCATATTATGGGAGGGAGAACACAACACAGCCCGTATGAGCCTTGTTTAGCATTATAAAATCTATAGCAAATTTCACATAGAATATATAAAATAGTTTGAATAATTATAATGTTTGACTTTGGTAATTGTAAGGCAATAATAAAACTGCCTTAATACAGTGCCATTTGGACTTTTTGTTTCCTCACTGAAGTGTACTTTTTCACAAACACACTTTGTGACATATGAATGAGAATTTACTATGCTGTAAATAACTTAGTTCTGCAAATAAATAAAGCATCACATTGTTTATCAGGAAGATAGCTAATATATTTTTAAATTATTTGGGGCTATTTCTTATATGTCATAGTATACTAAACATCATGGAATTTGGGTTCAGGAGACTTTTATCCTAGCTCATCCACTTTCTAGCTCTGTGATCCCAAGAAAGAGAGAAAAAAAATATGTGAACTGTTGCTTCTGTAAAGCAGGACGCATACATCACAGGACTGTAATAAGAATTAAATTAAATAATATACATGGAAGTCACTTTGGAACTGTCAAGTGGTTTGTAACACTGTCACTATTATCTAGATATTTGATAGACTCGATTTGTCATCTGTATATTGACAAGTAAATTTACTGCATTTTATTGTCACTAGTTCTAAAAACCAAAAGGATATGGAAATCCCATGACAGAAAATTAAACAGCCTAACTTGGATTTTTGCCCCCCGCCCCCAACTTCATTCTGTAATTCCCAAGATGATTTGAGGGAAAACGCCAGAAACAGATCTGTACACTGCCCATGAGACGTACTATAAACACGGAACAAAACCAGGCTTATGTCAGAGCAGGTGATTGGAAAATTAGAGGAGTTTAGGATGGAAAACCCTGCAATCCCAGATGACCTCCATCCAAGGAGCATTGGGCCCCAAGTCGTAAGTGACTTGGGGAAACCTGTGGCCGACATGTGGGAGTCATCTCTGAAAAGCCAGGGCGCACAGGTGGCTGGTGCTGGATTGAACACCCCACCTGTCTTTGTAATAATACTCACAGCTCTGCACTGCCTTTCATCAGGGCTCCTTGACAAGCTTTACAGACACATCACTGCAGCTTTTAGAGATGTTAAACCCATTTTGGAGAGAGAAATCTTAGAATCTTGTGACAGAGTAAATGTTTGAGGGCTGCACAGTAGATTAGACTAGAACAAAGACATCCTGATAGTCCTCTTTCAGTGACTCTGGTGTGTGCTTTGCTTCGCATTTTTATTGAAACCAGTCGCTGTTTAAATTTGCCTTAAAAATTAAACAAACATTTACAAAGCACTTACTATGTGTGCGACAATACGCAAGGCATGAGGGATACACAGAAATGAGTATTGACTAGTCCCTGCATAAAAGGAATTTGTGTTTAAGGGACAGAAAGGCATCCATTCATAACTTGCAAAAAGTGTAAGTGTTGTGATAGTGGTATAAATAAATGTTAAATGAGCATAAAAGACAGAGTAATTGCAGAAGTCGTCATAGAGTGAATGGAGATAGAATAGTTAATTGGATGTTTATAGACGTGTAAGAAGGAAGAATGCAGTGAAGACAGAAGGGGTAGCTTAAGTAAATGGATGTATGAAGGTTTATGACAGCTGTATAAATTAGGAACTCATCTGGGATTAATACGTAGTCAGAATTGACTAGATTATAAAGCATATGTGTATGGCTGCATGGATGAGATGGATGAGTATGAAGGCTAAGGGACGAGAATGACTGTGGGACTTAAGTACGGTTGGAGAAGGAGGCAGGGGTCAGATCATGAAGACCTTGAAACTGAAAAGGAATTTGTCTTCTAAAGAAAATGGGGCAGGGAGACAGGGACAGGTGATGGAGGGAACATGATTATTCTGGTGGAAATGTGGTCAGGGCTTCAGGAGGTAAGGACAGAAATAGAGCAGTTGAATGGCTAGTATAATGAATTCACTCATGGGGCTTGGAAAAAGATGAAGTCAGATATTTCAGACATAGGATGTATCTTATCTCTGATTAAATCCTGAGGGTTAGGGAAGAGGAAAGTTGAAGATGACGCTAAGGCCTTTAGCTGGTGACAGTGGATGACAATGCTGTTAACCATGAAAAGACACAAACGTGGACAGGCAGGTATAGGATGAGAAGGGGGATACTGGCTTTGTTTTGATATTTTAAGTTTCATGTGCACCTTTATAAAGAAGACCTGTATGAAGTCAGAAGTTAATGTTGACTCAGAAAAGACTCATGTCTTTCCTTACAATTTGTGGATCCTCAGGTAAGAGTAAAAATGGAGGACCACATACCATACGTTAAATACTTAAAATTTATGAATCAAGCCACAAGTTGTTAAATAAAATATAGTTTTAACTAAAATATAGTTTTAATCCTATCAGGACAATATTGCCTTCATATCATCAACCTTGAAAGCCAGGTTTTAATTAGAATTTTGTGCTAAAATGCGGTGGTGGTAGCTTAGGAAGAGCCTGCCCATCCCCGTTTCTTCCCACCCTGGCACGAGCCTCAGGTGCGCTTCTGGGAAACCCAGCATGCAGGCTGCAGTCTTGTCCACACCTCACCCTGCCTGCAAGCCTCCCTTCTCACAAGCAGCCACTCCGTGGCCACCTCTTGGACCCTGGGATGCATTTTACACATCACGGGTGTAACCCAAATTCAAAAAGAAGACAGATAGGCTCTGGAAGCAACCTCAGTGAGATTTAGATAGGGAATTCTGAGGTCCTGAGTACCCAGGAGATGGTTTGCATGGGAGGGTACAGGCTCCGGATGAGCGCATCCTGTGGGCCGGCAGACTGCTCACCCTCAGAGGGCAGAGCAGGTGCCTCCAGCCTGACCTGCCGGCGAGGGCTTCTCATGCAACAGTCAGATGACAGTAATGAGAAGACACTGCTAGAAAAGCAGATTTGAGAGTCCAACACATTCAAGGGAGGAAAACAGAATGTGTAGGAAAAGAAGAGAGATGGAGCAAGTGAGCCCACATTTAAGAAGTAAATAGTATAGAACTGAAAGATGGAGCTGAGCGGGGAGGAAACAGGGGTAGCTTGCGCAGAGTGTCCTTGCGAGAAGCCTGTCAGAAGAAAGGACAGCTTGGAGGAAGAGCTTACAAAGGGTGAAGAATCGAGAAAATGTTTAAATTATTTAAACATTAAAAAAATTATATAAGAGTAGAGGTCAGCTTTTCTTATTATAGTGTCTTGTTGCAGTTGTGAAAGATCACCAAAATGAGATTCAAGAGTTAAAAGCAATGCATTGGGAACAAGTTTAACTGACTGAGCCTAGATTTATAAACACGAGAGGGTAAAAATATAAATGAGGCCAGAGATATCCAGTATTTTTTAAGAAAAAAGGCTCTATTGAATACCATTTATACCAACTTTAATGAATAAAGTTTGGAAATATAAGAGAGCTTCTATGAAGGATGGAAAGCTATTCAATTAACAGCCTTAGTTTCATCACATATCAGGTTAGTCTGGGGGGTATCCCTCCCCAAAGCTCTGGAATCTCTTGTTCATACAATTTCGTTCTTGGAAAGGTAAAATAATTTAAATGATGAAAAGCGGTGTTGGATTAAAGAGGATGAGTGCCCGAGGACTCTGCTTCGCTCGTATACTTCTCTTTCCATTTCTGACTATCTTTCAAAAGGCTCCTGAGTGTCTCTGTGTTGCACAGTTGGAAAATATTTGAACTAGATAATCTCTGAGATCCATTCCAACTCTGAAATCCTATGACTCTCCTAAGTCAGGTACAACTTTGCAGATGAGGTGGGGCTTGAGTGCGCCTTTGAAACTGGGCCGTATATTTGGATTAGTGGGTAGGAAGAGCGAAGATATTTAAAACAGGAAGAGGAGCATAATAAAAATAAAAGAAATAGTGAACGGAATAATACTGGTTTCCTTGGCAGAGGATGTGTGGAATAATAAAGAGACTTTTCTAACTAAACTGTAGGGATTGTAAGGGAGAGCAGTGGGAAATAAAATTTAAGTACAGGGCACTTGCTTTTCATATGAGAAATGTTATTCCTGGAGACTCCGTATAACTTAAAACTCAAATAATTCAAAACAAACTTTCCCAAAGGGGGAATGCATTTTTGGAACTTATAAATTCATAATTATTTTAGCGTATATTTGCTTTGATGTTACTTTTCACATTTTCTTTGTTGTTTTGCTGAAGGCTCTTTCCTAAATTAATGTTGGTGATTGTTCTTCTTCTGGTGGTTTATCCCATCTTACTTCTATTCCAAAGTTATTGATTTTTGGTTTGTTTTCAGCACTAGCTTTGGCAGCACCATTTAATGAACTTGGATAACATTATGAAAGGATATAAAAAATGAGATTTGAAATGATAATAACAGTATTTGCTTAGGTTATAAAACCAAAAGTCACTTTCAGACATTCCGGAGCAAGTAATCAAGAGTGGTTCTCATAATTCTGACAAAGGAGGGCTTGTGTTTCTTTTCACCAGCGTCGTAGGTGATGGCAATAACATAAACACACTTTGCAATTAGCTCAGTTTTCAAGTTATGCAATTCTTTAAGAAATAAGTAAAGTGAATTTCTCATCCCGTTCAAATTAGGCACAGCCATTTCTTTAATCCCACAGTTTCAAGTTTTTCATAATTTAGAATCCCATTTATAAGTATGTGTAACTGGTCTGAGGCCAGGGGGTGTTTGCAATTTATCTTTGTAGCCCCTAAAGCATCTTAGCAATGTGCCTTTCAAGAAATAGACATTCAAGTCAGCTTTGGCTAAATGAAATTGAATTGTTCCATACAGTTCTCACTGGGAAAAGGTAGGATTAGAGAGTAGAAATTCCTAATTTAGGTCCTCATAATTCAGGACCTGCTACATGCTAAACATAAAGGAAACACCTGATAAATGCTTTTGATTGCTGGATTAGAGAGTGGGTGTTTGTAATCACATCCATCTTAACCATCGCTGTCTCCCATGAAGCTATAAAGGAGTAGTTAGATACACAGTGACTTATGAGTGAGCAGGATTCAAGAAAGAAGTGTGTCTTGGACAAGGAGCAGAGGAGACCTGGTGCTTAGTTAGGCTGGGATGACATACGGGGTTTTAAAAAAAAAAAAATACGGAGGCCGGAATGAGTGTAGCCAAGAAGAAAGGTGAAGCAGAGTGTAGTACAGAGCACGCAGCTGCAAGCAAGTTGCAGACTAAAGCCCAAAGGGATATAGCTCTGTCTATGCGATGCCAGAAGTCTAGGTGAAGAGTGGAAAAATCGAATCAATCATTGGGATGATTCAAAACATCCAGATGTGTGTTGTCATCAGGGCCATCACGAGGGGGTATGTGGGGTTAAGGCCAATATCAGTCTTCCCACACTCGCCCCCCCCTCCCCCAGAATATTTTTATTCAGTTGAAATCATGCTGAAATAAAAATTTAAACAGAAGTAAGTCATAAAAGGGCCCTGTAGAGTCAGCCTATAAGGAGCTTACGGAAAGGTGGGGAATAGTTACTGCTCTTTGCCTTAGTGGCTTTGACTTGTTAGATTTTAGTGATAGGATTGTAAGCTATAAATACTTGAATAATTAATTTTTAAAGATAAATTATATCTAGTTCTTTGGGTCCTACGTTGTGAAAAAAAATTAATTAAGTCCTACGTGATACATAATGGCAGCAGAAATATAGGAAGGCAGCTATAAATGACTTTCAGGATCTGGAATCATTCAGCATATACCTACACAATGTGATATTTAAAAATAAATTCTAAGATCAAACTTAGAGCCAAACCAGTGTATCATCAGAAATGAGACAGACCACAGAGCCTTTTTTTTTTTTTCTTTTCGAGAGGCTCTCTGTGACAAGTTTAACTTCTTCCTAAGGCCAAAGGCTATGGCTTACATGCCCCGTATAGTGCATAATAGAATGTTTTGTTTGGCCAAAATGTGATTTTTGAATGCACAATAGTAGAAAGGGAAAAGACCTTTGGTCTTTTGGTTTGGCCATGGGATCACCAGTCATCAGTATTTATTTCCAGGTCAGACCTTAGATTCTCAAGCCAAGCTATCAAGCAAATAGTTCAGTTGGAAATAACAGCTAGGATTTTAGACTGGGTCCAGAAACACTTGAAGGGTTCCTTGAGTAAAACAGATCCACTGACATTTGGAGCTGTCAGGGCCGGGGATGGATAAGAGCTCAGTTACGAGGTTCACAGGGTTACGGACAAGTCACCATCAGAAGGGGTGGGGCTTAGAGGAAGACTTGACGTTCTTGACTTCAAGTATTGCATAAGTGTACTGTTAGTTTCCTTCCCTGTTGTCTAATGGAGATATTTTTTTTCTCTATTTTTCTCACTCATCAAACATTTCTTTAGCACCTGCCTAGCTCTGTGCCAGGCACTCTGCTGTTCCAGGTCATGGGGCTACAGCAGTGAACCAAGGCAACTTCCTGGGGCTTACATTCTACAGGGGAAGATAGGCAATTAAAAAACATGAGTAAATATATGATTTGTCTCATTTTTAGTCTCAGAAGGAAAATCAAGGAAATTGAAGGGAGAGTGATGAGGTAGGTTTCCAGAAAAGTGACAATTGAATTAGGAAAAATATAAGGGGAGTGAGTATGTTGGTATGTACCATTCCGACTGTTTTCTGGAGCCTCTTCTGAGTCAGTTTGACTTTTGAGGTATATGAGGTGTTTCTGGACACAGCGGGAGAGGAACATGCTGCTTAATTAAAACCCTGTTTTGCATTGAATCAGACAAGAGAAAAAGGGGAATGACTAGCTTTGGTCTAGATGGGTTGAAACATAGAAATGTCAACTAGTACTTTTTCTTTAATACTTAAAAAAATGGAGATACCATTCACATACCATAAAATTCGTCTTTTAAAAGTGTACATTTCAGTGGTTTTTAGCATATTCACAAAGTTGTACAACCATCACCACTCATTCCAGAATGTTTTCATTACCCTCAAAAGAAACTGTGTACCCATTAGCAGTCACACCTCATTATCTCCTTCCTGAAGTCCCTGGAAACTACTAATCTATTTTCTGTCTCTTTGGATTTACCTGTTCTGGACATTTCATATAAATGGAACATACATTATGTGGCCTGCTTTGTATGATTTCTTTCACTTAGCATATTTTAAGGGTCATGTGGTAGCATGTATCAATGCTTCATTTCTTTTTATGTATTTTACTCCATTGTATGGATATACTATATTTTGTTTATCTACTCATCAGTTGATGGGCGTTTGGGTTGCTTCCACTTTTTTGGCAATTATGAATAATGCTGCTATTATAATTTTTGTACAAGTTCCTGTTGGACATATGTTTTTAGTTCTTTTGGGCATATATACCTAGGAGTAGAATTACTCATACGGTAACTCTATGTTTAACTTTTCGAGCAACTGCCAAATGATTTTCCAAAGCAGTTGCAACGTTTACATTACCACCAGCAAGATACGAAAGTTAAAGGTTCTTACATCCTCCTCAACACTTACTGTTGTATATCTTTTGATTATAGCCTTTCTGAAAGTTGGTGTGAAGTAGCATCTCGTTGTGGTTTCGGTTGACATTTTCTTTCTGAACGCTGAATGATGTTGACCATTTTTCTAGTGCTTACTTGTCATTTGTATATCTTCTTTGGAGAAATGTCTGTTCAAATCACTCGGCCATTTTTGAATTAGACTGTCTTTATATTGTTGAGTTATAAAATTTCTTTATATATTTGGATACTAGACTCTTATCTGATACATGGTTTGAAACAGATTCTCCCGTTCTGTGGGTGCACTAGTCAATTTTGATGAGTATGCAGGTTGGACGATCTTTGTGACCTGTTAGAATAAAGCATTAGCAATCTGTTCTGAGTAACTGACTTTGGAAAGGTTCACTCTTAGCCTGTTTGTCCACTTTGTATCAGATGGGTGTATCTTCTGTGCATTTGTACCTCTGGCCACTGGAGCTGAGATCTGTGAAATCCTAATTATGTATATCTCATTATATGGCCCTTGTCCTGATTATAAGTATTAGAAACCTTTGGGAACCACCAAATTTAAATAAGAATGGTGACATTAATCTGTATAGTCCCTGAAGACAGAAGGTAGATCATGGAGAAGCTAAGGAAAGGGGAAGGGCCTGGAGAAGGGAGAAAGGAGCAGAAATAAGGACGAACACATTTCCCTCACAATTTTACTAAGGATCCAGCTTTAACCTTTCTTTGACCATAAATGAGATGCACTATTAACCACTTTGTATGCAAGATTACTTCCGCAGAACACTTACAATACATAGTATAGTATAGTGATTATACTAGATGTATTTTTTTTTTTGAGAGAGAGCAAGCGAGCGAGCTAAAAGATGTAATAATTTATTTAGCTTGTGGGGAAAAGCTTTTTCCTGTAAGTGCAGAGAGAGCCATCTGTCCATCCAGTTTTCTCATTGCAGGTTAATCAAGGGGAGTTCATATATACAAAATAAAGCTATTTTATTTGTAATTAAACCCAGTTTACTAAAGATAGTCATCGAGTTCTTTAAGACAACTTTATCTAAGTGTCATAGTTGAAAACAAAGCACAACAAAAATGGGAAAGATACATTTGTTGGTTAATTATTTCTAAAGTGCTTAGGCTGTGTCTGTCCTACAAAACTGATTTTGACCCTGCGCACTCTAGTTTCATCTGTAGCCCTGTATTATTAAGTAAAATCACCACCTCAATCCACTGAGTGAGATAGCCAAGCTGGTAGTTAACACTGGGCCAGTCATACAGCTTCTGCTTGATTGAATCATACAATTTTAAAATCAGATACATTCTTAAGAGATAATTGTGTCCATAATAGGTACCCGAAAAACATAGGGAACATTGTAAGTAGGTAAAACACTGTGTTAAAGAAATGGTATTATTGAGGGAAAAGAAAAACTGCCACTAATCAGAATTTTCTTTTTTCAGGATAATGACAGATCAGACTATACTAATTTCATAAAACAGATGAAGGAATCAAGGTGAAAAATGAAGGTTCTGTAGTATTGACTCAACACAGCGGAGAGATCAGGAAGGTCTCGCTGAACTCCTTTTGTTTGATAAAGTCCCATTTTCAAGTGCACTTACCCAAAATGAACACATTTTTTGGGTAAGTGTTTTTTTTTTTTTTAAAGAACTTTGGCACTAGGTGAAATTCATGAGAAAGGCAAGTCAGCTTTATTCTTGTGGCTGAGTGCAGTGGCCCAGCTCAAAACTGCAAAGTGTTTTCACCCAGGTTGTTGGCCATCTAGCTTGAGAGCCCCTGGAGGGGGGGCGCTCGGTCATCTGTCTGTCCTGTCCTGGGCCCAGCGTCCTTTGGCTCGCTCTCTAAATCTGTGAATGACGTCTGCCTATACAGCTGAGAGAAATTTGTCATCTTCTCAATAGTAATATGTCATCGCTTTCATGCCCTACCCACAGCACACGCTAGCCGTGGGGGTCTTGAAGGAAAGTACACTTGTGCTTGTTGAAATGTCTACAAGAATAGACACAGGCTTTGCAGGCAGCCCCTTTTCTACCTCTCAAAAGAGCAGCACAGAGACAAGCGTTCTACAAGTATTTGTTGAACTTGGATTTTCAATCATTTCTGAGGCAAGATAATGCCTTCTCTTGGTTGTTTTTTCTTTTCACATTACAGTACTTCATTATTGCCACAGGGGGAACTGTTGGCTTAATTTTGCTTTAGAGACACTGCTGCTGAAATTATTAAACTAATGATTTATGCCCCCTGTGATACAGCAATCTCTTGTGCTTAAAATGGTTACTATGTTTTGTTTATTGTTTATAACTACCAGTGGTTATGCCACGAAAAACCCCTGCCAGCTTGAGGGTTTATTTATCCCTGTGGATCTTTAGAAACCGCTGATTAATATAGAAAAAATTTGAATGGTTTATATTAAAAAAAAATCCCATAAGCTATGAATTAAACCACTGTGCTCTGCTATATAGGAGAAAAAGTTCAGTGAGAATAAACAATGGATGTCAAAACCTACCGACTCTCATATTTGCTTCTGGTTTTATCAAAGTGGAAAGTATGAGTGCTTTTCAGGAATACAGTGCTGTGACTCCATCAGTTTTGGGCTATGAGATCACCAGCATGTCCCCTTGGGTGCCGCACATTTTACCATATTAAGGAACCAATTTGCTTAGAGAAACGTTGCACATGTTTCAAGGCTGTTAAGTTTGATGGCTGGCAGAGCCCTCTCGTTTAGCCCTGAGGCTGGGCCTTGGTGAAGGAAGGCTTTACAACCAGCCTGCATTTTTTATTCTGAAGTGCTTTTTGTAACCAAAAGATTACACAGGGCAGATGAACCATGGGGCAGGGAGGGATATGATTTGTGAGTGTTGATCTGTTTAAAATGGCAAAATGGTTCTTATACAATGTGTAAGTCTTGACCCTGTTGCCTCTCCGACAGAAATAAAGAAAACATCACTGTTGTTTTGGGCAGCTTCAGCCCAATTCCACACCTTCAGTCTCAGGCATCACTTGTTCGTACTCCAGTTACTCCTTCCTGCTGGCTCCTGAATGAACTCCATCAGTCCGTTTGGCTTTGTTTCCACTGCAAAATAGCTCCCCCTACACCCCCTCTCTTGGACTGCTCCACATGGCCACTCCTCTGATGGGCCAGTTCTGGCTGTTTACTGAGCTCTTTTCCCTCTGTGGACTGATGTGGTCCATTCAAACAGTGAGTGCTCTTCCCTAAAGAGACCACAGGCATCCCACACACCAAGCCAGGCCAAGGCACAAGAAAGGGCTGGCATTTGTGCCACAGGGCTGGGTACAATGACAGAACATTTCTCAGTCAGAGGTCTATAAATGTGATGAATGTGGACCATCCTGCCCAAAAAGGCAGGACTTGAACAAATAAGTTTGTAAGTAAGGAAGAGAACAAGGCCCTGAGTATGGAAACAAAACTACAGTCATAATGCGAACATCTGTGTACAGCTTGAGCCTCAGATATTCCCTTGATACAGAAGTTCCCATACCAAAATGCAGTTATAAGATCTGTTTTATTCTTCCTCATAACTCATTATTTTCTTCATGAAGATGCAAATTTTAGGCATAAAAATATTGACAATATTGTAACACATGTGAATGTGGAAAACATATTATCCAAGTAGCAGTTTTGATTGGAAATACTTAATTTCATAGGCAAGTGCCTTGATTCAGTATGTATTTTCAGTTACTCTTAGAATTGCTCTCTTTCTTGGATTAGAAAAGTAAAATGAAAGAAATAGAAATTCTGGTATAATATGCTTTAAAGGTTTTTTATGAATTCCGTGTTTGATTTTTATTTTAACACAATGTTTAAGAAACCAAATCCTATACAGCTTATGCCTTGCTGATCATTTTTTTAAAACTCAAAATGTGATTTAATTATAAATTATCTTTAAATCACAGAAAAATCTAAACACCAGTATGGTGTGTGATTTGAAATTTTATACAAGCACGAAACAGATTAAATAGAAAGCTTAATAAGCATGACAGGCACACGTATCTGTGATATGTAGGCTCTTGTAGCATGAAAAATTCCAGGCCTCAGTCGAGAGATGTGGGGATTAGATTTCTCAGAGTTAATCAACAGAATAAAATTTTCAACTATCCCTAGTGAAAAACAGTGAAATAGCTCAAAAATCAGATGCTTTTTTCAGGGAAACAAGTGGCCAGCAATCAAGTAGGTCAATAAAAAACCACTGATACTAATTTTTGAACATTGTTTATGATGATGCATTTTCAGTCTAGAGAATTGTAACATTTTCTATAAACATTCATTTGTAATGTAACTCTAGAGATAACAGTCATATTATCTGTTGAATTTTAGTTCTTTTGGTTAAAAACCCAGAAGTGGGATCGCTGCATCATATGACAGTTCTACTTTTTACTTTTTTGAAGAAACTCCATACTGTTTACATAGCAACTGCACCATTTTACAATCCCACCAATAATGTTCATGGTTCCAATTTCTTTGCATCCTCAATAACACTTACTATTTTCTTTCCTTTTTTTAAAGTGGTCATCCTAATAAGTAAAAGGTGATATCTCATTATAGTTCTGGTTTGCATTTCCAAATTGTGGTGAACATCTTTTCATATACCTATTGGCCATTTGTATGTCTTCTTTGAAGAAATGTCTTTTCAGGTTCTTTGCTCATTTTTAAATTAGGTTATTTAATTTTTTATTGACTTGTAAGAGTTTCATATACATTTAGATATTAAACACTTATCAGATATATGACTTGCACATATTTTTTACCTTTCTGTATGTTGTCTTTTCACTGTTGATTATTTCCTTTGCTGAGCAGCAACTTTTTAGTTTGATATAATCCCACTTATCTGTTTTGCTTTTGTTGCCTGTACTTTTGGTGTCAAATTTAGGGAATTATGGCTAAGATCAATGTTATAAAGATTTTCCCCTATGGTTTCTACTAGGAGTTTAATAGTTTTACATATTCTATTTAAGTCTTGAATCCATTTTAAGTTGATCATTGTATATGATGTAAGATAAGAATTCAATTTCATTTTTTTTTTTTGCATGTAGATATACAGTTTTTGCAGTACAATATGGTGAAGGGACTATCCATTCCTCATTGTGCAGTCCTGGCATTCTTATTGAAGATTATTTGATCATATATGCATGAATTTATTTCTGGGCTCTCCATTCTGTTCCATTGGTCTATATGCTTGTCTTTATGCCATAACTTTACTATTTTGGTTACTGTAGCTTTGTAATGTTTTTATAAATCAGCAAGTGTGACACCTCCAGCGTTGTTCTTCTTTTCAAAAATTGTTTTGGCTCATTGAGGGGCTTTGTGCTTTCATGTAAATTTTTATTTCTGCAAAAAATATGTCATTGGGAATTTGATGGAGATTATGTTGAATCTATAGATCACTTTGGGTATTAAGAACATTTTAATAATATTAAGTCTTCTAATCCATGAACATAGGATGTCTTTCCATTTATTTGTGTCTTTAATTTCTTTCAGCAATGATTTGTAGTTTTCAGTGTAACAAGTCCTTCACTTCTTTGGTTAAGTTTAGTCACAAGTATTTAATTCTTTTTTGATGCTATTCTAAATGGGACTGATTGCTTAATCCCCTTGTTAGGTTGTTCATTGTCGGTGTATAGACATGTAACTGATTTTTAAGTGTTGATTCTGTTGCAACTTTACTGAATTTGATTATTAGTTCTAATAGATCATATTGATTAATTTTCATAAGTTGAACTGTTCTTGAATCCCAAGAATAAATCCCTCTTGGTCATGGTATATGAGACTTTTAATGTGCTATTGAATTCACTTTAGTAGTATTTTATCAAGGATTCTTGCATCATGATCATCAAAGATATTGGTTTGTAGTTTTATTTTCTTGTAATATCTTTGTCCAGCTTTGGGTATTAAGATAATGTGGCCTCATAAAATGAGTTTGGCAGCATTCCATTCCCTTCTAAGTTTTGGAAGACTTTGAGAAGGATTGGTGTTAATACTTCTTTAGATGTTTCTTAGATTTCTCCAGTGAAGTCATCTGGTCCTGGGCTTTTCATTGTTGGAAGGATTTTGATTAATGATTTAATCTCCTTACTAATTATGTCTGTTCAGATTTTTATTTCTTCATGATTCAATCTTGGTAGGTTATGTTTCTAGGGACTTATTTATTTCTTCTAGATTATCTTATTATTTTGGCATTTGATTGTTCATAATAGTCTCCTATAATCCTTTTTTATTTTCTTTGGCATCAGTTCTAATGTCTCCTCTTTTATTTTTGATTTTATTTACTTGAATCTTCTCTCTTTTTTCTCAGTCTAGCTAAGGGCTTTCCAATTTTGTTTATCTTTTCAAAAACTGACTTTAAGTTTCTTTGATTCTTTTCTATTATTTCTTTATTCTCTATTTCACATATTTATGCACTCTTTATTATTTTTGTCATTGTGATAACTTGGGGCTTCATTTGTTTTTCTTTTTCTTGTGCTCTTTGAGGCATAAAGTTGGGCTGTTTATTTAAGATCTTTCTTTTTTGAATGTAGACATTTACCACTATACTTGTTGGTACCTGTTGGTTACCTGTTGGTACCACTTCTGCTGCCTCACATTTTTAGGGATGTTGTATTTTTGTTTTTGTTTTTCTCAAAATATTTTTTTATTTCCCTTTTGATTTTTCTTTGATTCATAGGTAATTCAGAATTATGTTGTTTAATTTCCACATATTTGTGAATTTTGCATTTTTCCTTCTTCTTTGATTTCTGGTTTCCTTCCATTGTGGTTTTAAAAAAAATACTTGGTATAATTTCAGTGTTTTAAAGTTTGTTAAGACTTTTTTGTGACCTAAAATGTAATATATCCTTGAGAATGTTTCATATGAACTTGGGAAGAATGTGGATTCTACTGCTGTTAGGTGGAATGTTCTTTGTATGTCTGTTTAATCCATTTGTTCTATAATGTTCAAGTTGTCTATTTCCTTATTTATTTTCTGTCTAGTTGCTCTATTATTGAAATGATATTGAAATCTTCTACTATTATTGTGTTGCTATGTATTTCTACCTTCAATTCTGTCAAATTTTACTTCATATATTTTCGTGCTGTGATATTAGGTGCATATATGTTTATAGTTTTTATATCTTCCTAGTAAATTGATCCTTTTATTGCTATATAATGCCCTATGTTATATTATGCTCTTCTTTGTTTCTTTTTAGTTACAGTACTATAGTATTCTATATTTACCCATGGTTGTTGTTACCAGAAACTGTTATACTTCCATATGTTTTCATGTTGCTATCAAGTGTCTTTTTATTTCAATTGGAAGTACTCCTTTTAGCATTTCTTGAAAGGCAGATCTAGTGCTGATGACTCCCTTAACTTTTTTTTTTCTGGAATGTCTTTATTTTTCCTTCAGTTTTGAAGTTGAAGGACAGTTGATGGTTATAGTATTCTTGGTTAGTAGTTGTTGTTTTCTCTTTCAGAACTTTGAATGTATCATTCTATTCCCTCTGTCACTCATAGCTTCTATTGAGAAATCTGCCTATGGTTTTATAAAGGCTCCTTTATACATGACAAGTTGCTTTTCTCTTGCTCCTTTCAAAATTCTTTCTTTGCCTCTGACTTTTGACAATCTGATTATACTGTGTTTCAGTGTAGTCTTCTTTGAATTCATTTTTGTTAGAATTCATTGGGCTTCTTGGATGTCTATTTTATTCCCCAGATTTAAGAATCTTTGTGCCATAATTGCTGCAAACAAAGTTTCTTCCACTTTCTCTCTCTCTGTTCTCCTTCCTAGGACTCCCATAATTAGTATATTGGTCTTACTAGCGGGTTTCATAAGTTTCTTAGGATTTCTTAACTCTTCTTTATTCTTTTTCTTTTTGCTCCTCTGAGTGTATAATTTTAAATGATCTGTCTTTGCATTTACTGATTATTTCTTCTACTTGCCCAAGTCTGTTATTGAACTCCTATAGTAAAATTTTCAGTTCAGTTATTGTAGTATTAGTTCCAAAGTTTACTTGGTTCTTTACAATATATTTTATCTCTCTGTTAATAGTCTAATTTTGTTCATGCTTTGTTTTGCTTAGTTCACTGAGCATCTTTATGACAGTTATTTTTAATTCTTTGTTATGTGTTTCCTATACCTCTGTTTCTTTAGGTTCGCTTTCTGGAGATATATTAATTCTTTAAGTTCGGTCATGTTTTCCTGTTTCTTTGTATGTTCATTACTTTGTTTTGGGATCTAACATTTGAAAAAAAACAGCCTCTTTTCCTAGTCTCTATAGTCTGTCTTAGGACAGGGAAAGATCTTTACAAAACAGCTTGGCTAGAGATTCTGGGGACTTCTCAAACCTTTTCTGTGGATATGTCTTCTCTAGATTTGTGTATGTAAATTCCCAATTAGAGAGGATTTACCAGTTTCTTTTTCCTGGAGTGCATAATTTCTTGCTTCCCCTGGTGTCTGCTGGCAGTACTGCAGGTTTTCTGGAGCTGCTGTAAGCTGCCCGGATTGTTTTGGTTCTCAGCAACCCCCAAGTATCTAGAGCCTGTCAGCACTCTGAGTTAGGCAAATTTTAAATCAGTCCCTCAGGTAGTACACTTTAAAGCCAGATTATTGGAAGAACACTGTACTCTTCTCTTTTTCCCCTGAGGGTAAGGCAGCTGAACTGTGTCAGCCTCTGTCTGCTGTATCACATGCCCTCTGGAGTAGCAGCAAGCCACCTAGCTCTCAGCAACCCCCAGGCATCTCCAGTACGCCAGGTTCCTTTAGTGCTCTGAGACATGTGAGATGGAGCTCAGTTCCTTGGGCAGCCAGCCCCAAAGCTGTAATATTAGATTCATTCTCCAACTCTTTCCTTCCCCAGGGAGAATCCAGGATTTGGTGGTTTTCTCTCTTTCATTTCTCACTGAGCTGTGGTTAAGGAATGTGTCAAGTGAGAGTATGTGCTAGTTAAAAATTGTCACTTTTTTTCACAGTGGTCCCTGACTTGGTGCATTTTTCTGTCAGCACTTAGTTTCAGGCAAGGCAGATTCTAGTCCTTCAGGTAGGCCCCTCAAAAGTCTGAGCGTTGTGTGATTCAGCAATCTCTTTCCTTCCCCAAGGAGAAACCAGGAGTTAGTAGTTTCCCCTCAATTGCCGTGCTGTGCTGATGGGAGGGGCTGGTGAGTGACACCAGTTTTCTTACCAGTTTTGATGTGGCTTCTTTCATGCTAACCTGAGATGCAGAAGCCTCTTAACTGATTTCTGAATTTCTCATGAAAGGAGTTGGTCCATGTATTGATGTTCAGTTGATGTCTCCATGGAGGAAAAATTGGTCTGAGGCTTCCTATTCTGCCATCTTGCTGATGTCACCTAAGTTTCATTTTTTTTAAATTGTGTTGAAACTTATTTTATGGCCTAGATTATAGATTGTACTTACTGTATGTTCCGTGAAGGTAATAGCCTTCTGCCGTATTTGAGTGGCATGTTGTATAAATATCATTCAGGTCAAGCTGTTTGATAATAATATTCAAGTTTTCTGTGTACGTGCTGTTTCCCATTTATTCTTTCTACCAATTACTGAGACAGTTGAAATTTGCAATTACAATTGTGGAGTTTTCTACTTTTACTTTTTGCTTCATTTATTTTGCAGCTCTGTTGTTACATATATACATATTTAGAATTATCATGCACTCATCAAATTGTCTCATTTTTTTCATTTTGAAATGACTCCTTTTTTCATCTTGTAATCAGCAGTGTAAGAAACTTCCAACAGTTTACTTCAACTTTTCTCTCCTTGCTGGTGTTTATTTTTGTCATTTACTTCTACTTATTTTAAAACCTATAATTTTAAAATTATTTTTATATTAAATAGTTGCTTACATAATGAGAAATATCTTTGGTATTTACCCATATATTTGTTATTTATGGCACTCTCTTCCCCTTTGTGTTCATTGAAAGTTTTCACCTGTTATCATTTCTTTTCACTTGAAGAACTTCACTAATATTTCTTGCAGCATAGGTCTGCAAGTGGTGAACCCACTGCTTTTTTATGCCTGAAAATTATTTATTTCATCTTTATTTTAGAAATGCATTTGCTGGGTATGGAATTCTAGGTTGAAAATTTTCTTTCTACTACTTTATTTTTCACTTGCATTGTTTATGAGACATCTGTTGCCATTTTTAACTTTGTCCTTCTGTTCATAATGTATCTCATTTCTCTGGCTGCTTTTTATTTTTACTGTTTATTACTGCTCTTCAGCAATTTTATCAAAATACTCTCTGGTGCCTCTGTGTGTGTGTGTGTGTGTGTGTGTGTGTGTGTTTTTATTATTATTATGCTTGGTATTCATTGAGCTTCTTAGATCTATGGGTTTATAGTTATTTGGGAAAAATATTAGCCATTATTTTGAGGTGTTGAATTTTGTTGTATTCCTTTAAATAGTGCTGGACTTCATTCTAACATAAAGTTAACTTAGATGAACTCAGTTTGATCTTTTTGAGGCTTGCCTTTTGATTCTGCTAATGTGAGTTCAGAACAGCCATTAGTCTGTGTTTAATATATCCTTACTATTACTAATTAGATACCTTTGTGAAAACTCTATTTGATGCTTTATGAATTATTTAGTCTTAGCACTCTGGCTGGTGGGAACAGAACTATTAATACATTGTATGATCCTTACAAAGTGTTTGGCTTATTGTTCTCCAGTTGTTCTTTTCCTGATCTTGACTAATTTTCACACATATGCAGAGGAGTACTCAGCAGAAGATTTGAGGGGACCCCTCTACATATCTCCAGTTTTCTCTCTTTGTGAAACACTCTTCTCTGTAGTACTTTGCCTCAAAATTCTAACTGCTTTGGCCTTCACAAAGTCTGATGTGTGTCTCTTTAACGCAGGGAAATTGTTGAACTCAGTTTAGATTCCCCTACATGTGCTACTACTTGGAAACTAACTCCAGGTAGTAAACTGGGGCAATCACAGGGCTCATCTTTTTGCTGCGTCTTTTCTCAGGGATCATAGCCCTGTACTGCATTTTATCTAAAGTCTGAAAGCTGTTGTTTTACAAATGGCCAATGGGCACATGCAAAGATGCTTAATATCACTAATTATAAGAGGAATGCACCGTGCTGTGCACCAGAAATTGCCATAACATTGTAAACTGACTATAACTCAATAAAGATTGTAATTACTGACAAACCTCAAAAAAAAAAAAAGAGAAATGCAAATCAAACTACAATGAAGTATCACCTCACACCAGTCAGAATGGCCATCATTCAAAAGTCCACGAATGATAAATGCTAGAGAGGCTGTGGAGAAAAGGGAACCCTCCTACACTGCTGGTGGGAACGTAGTTTGTTGCAGCTATTATGGAAAACAGCATGGAGATTCCTCAAAAAACTAAAAATAGACTTACCATATGATCCGGCAACCCCACTCCTGGGCATGTATCCCGAGGGAGCTCCAATTCAAAAAGATACATGCACTCCAATGTTCATAGCAGCACTTGGCTATATACAATAGCCAAGACATGGAAGCAACCTAAATGTCCATCAATAGATAACTGGGTAAAAAAGTTATGGTATATTTATACAGTGAAATACTACCCAGCAATAAAAAAGAATAAAATAATGCCATTTGCAGCAACATGGTTAGACCTAGAGATTGTCATTCTAAGTGAAGTAAGCCAGAAGGAGAAAGAAAATACCATATGGTATCACTCACATGTGGAATCTAAAAAAAAAAAAAAAAAAAGGGAAAAAAGGACACTATAAACTCATCACAGAAACAGATTTGCAGACATAGTAAACAATCTTATGGCTGCCAGGAAAAGGGGATGGGAAGGGATAAATTTGGGAATTTGAGATTTGCAAATGTTAGCCATTATATATAAAAATAGATTAAAACAATAAGTTTCTTTTGTATAGCACAGGGAACAATATTCAATATCTTATAATAACCTTTAATGAAGAAGAATATGAAAACAGATATATGTATGCATATGCATTACTGAGACATTGTTCTGTACACCAGAAATTGACACATTGTAACTGACTGTAGTTCAATTTAAAACAAAATTTAAAAAGAAATGAAAGCTGTTATTTCAAATTTATTGTTTGTTTTTCTGACTGTTGTATATTAAATCTGATTCCTGTTACTCAATTATATAAAATTCTGTCTATTCTACTTTAATATGAACCAAACCAAATATACTCATGTTTGGGCTCCTAGCTTATACTTTTCCTAGCGCCTTACTTACACTTTTTTCCACAAATTGATAATTATTTAAGTTATTTCCAATTTCTCACTGTTAGAAACATTTTGATGAGCATCTTTGTATATATATCTTTGTGCACATATGCACCTTTATTCTGTAGGATAAATTCCCTAGAAGTCAAACTACTAGACCAAAATATATGCAGATATAAGCTGTTAATAGCTAGTGCCTGATCACCCTCTTAAAGGGTTGTAAAAATTCACACTTTTATCAGTAATGAGTATAATTTATTAAAAATTCTAATGGTAAAAATTTATTTTGTTTTAATTTATACTTTTTAATTACTAGTGAGATAAAACATATTTTTCATATGCTTATGAATGTCCTTTGATTATGTTTTAGTTGGGCTGTCTTCCTGATATGATTTACAAGTAGTTCTTTGTGTTTTAGGAGCATTAATGCTTTGTCTTATCTATTGCAGTTTTTTTCTAGTTTATTATTCATCTTTTACTTTGTTTTTGGTGGATTGCTTTTTTGCCATCTTCTGCTTTATTTTGTCAGTATTTTGTCAGTAATTTGTATTTCTCCAGGAAATTTTTTATTTTATCTAAATGTTTTTACTAGAGTCTTAGTATGGCTTTAGGCACCAATATTTTTTAAAGCACTAGCATTTAGATTTATCTTTATTATTTCTGTTTATAGTTAAAAAATAATTTCTCCTTTTGTCTTTATGAAGTCCCTTATATTGTTCCCATATGCCCATTTTGTAGTTTTTCTAACTTCTTGTTTAAATTATTAATTTACTTTTTTTTTTCTTGCTGGAAAATAAACATGTTTAAGGCTATCAGTTTTCATCTTAGTAAAACGTTGGTTTATCTAACAGTCTTTGGTTTGTTATTGTTGTTATTTTCTAAATATTTCCAGTTGTGTTTTGATTTTCTCCATGATATAAGAGTTCTTTAAAGAGAAAACTTTAAATTTAAAAGCAATTTGAATCTTATTATTGTCCCTTCTTTGTTATTTATTGGATATCTTCATCCGAAGTTAAATCTTAGCACTTGCAAATAAAACCAGAATTTGCTATAGAAACATCTGTGCTTGTATGCATGTGTGCACGCACACACACACACACACACCAAAAGTAAAAAAAAATGTTCACATTAGTCTTTCCTATTGAACTTGGGGTGCCTGACCCTGTGTCTTTTGGCCTGTTTGGGTAGACTGGCTAAGTGTGTGCTGGGTGTGTTTAAGGAGAACGGGAAGTTCTAAGTATTTTCCCATAATCCTTTTTCTCAACCCCGTTTCGTTCCTTCTCTTTCTCCCTTTATTCTGTCTCCTTTTTCTTTCCTCTAAACTTATCATTCTTTACCAGTCTTTTCTTTGACTTAAGTTACTGTTCCTTTAAAAACAAACATTCAGATCGAAGGAATACTTTTAAAACACATATCACTCATTCTTACATATGAGAGTCTGAGTAAAGTATGTGCTTTTAAACATTGAGTACTAGTGGTGATTGAAGAATTTGCTGGTAGCAAATGAAGAGAAAAACTACATCTATGTTTGCCTAGTAGCATCAGGCCTGTTGATCCAAACCTAAATCCGGGGTACTTTAGAAAATACAGTATGTAGTCACTGTTTCATAAATCACTGTTGAATGAAAAAATACATCTCTTATCTCTAGGATTTTTTCCTTCCATTTCTAGCACATTCTGCCACTCCATTCATTCTGTCTGACTTCCTAAAGATTTTTATTTGTTAGGATCCCAACTCTGGATTATCCCCTTGGTTGACATTCTGAAGCTTTTCAAGATAACAGGCGTCTGTCATGATTCCATGATTCTCTAAGGATTTTTACACTGTTCCTTCAAACAGCACTGCAGAGCTTAGCCTTCTAACTTTGTCTCCTCCCTTCTCTGTCTTTTTGTTTTAATTAAAGAAATGATGGAAAGAAAAGTGTGTGCTGTGAAGATGAAATGAAACTAACATTTAGTTAATTGATTTGTTTTTTTGCTGTCAACATTGTGTCCTCAGGAGCATTGAAGAATCAGGTCCCGTGTGATTGTGGTGGTGGGGGTGGAGCTTGTTTCCAAGAGAGCTGGACAGTTAGATTGATCTTCTGATGGTTCATCAGATATTTAGAACAGAACCTTCTTTGCTTATCATTTTTCTAGGTGGTTGGGATAGAAGGAAAACAAGGAAATGTTCCCAAAGTTCAGAGAAAAGAATAATCCAAGTCACCTTGCGAAAAAACAAAAACAAAAACATGAAATTTAAAAAATTGTAGATGCTTTTGATTATCTGGCTTTTCTTATAAGAATATAGTAATGCCATGGGGAAGCTGCGGGGCATGATTCAAACTGATCTGAATTGTCCTGGTAATATATTCCACTTAAGAGGTAGATGAGGATAGCCTTTGTGTAGCTCCGTGCTTAGAACCAATAGGATATATAATATATATATATATATGTATATATCTTTAGCTCTCGCCACATAGTTTTATTATAAACAGTTGGCTCACATGATTACGGAGGCTGTCAACTTCAAAATCAAGTTCAGGGGAAGGCTGGAGACCCAGGAGAGCTGATGCCGCAGTTCCAATCTGAGGTGATACGCTGTAGAATTCTCTCTTGCTCTGGGAAGGCCAGTGTATTTGCTCTATTCAGGCCTTCAGCTGATTGGATGAGGTCCACCTACGTTAGGGAGGGCAATTTGCTTTAAGCAAAGTCCACCAATTTAAGCATTAATCTCATCTAGAAGCATCCTCACAGAAACATTCAGAACAATGTTTGACCAAATATCTAGATGCCCCATGGCCCAGACAATTTGACACATAAAAGTTGACCATCACAGTACCCAGGCAAGTTTCAGGATAATTTTCTTTCCCAGTTTCACATATAGAAGACGGATCAAACACAAAATGAATTACTGATTTTTGTAAAGAATGTCACAGCATAGACTGTTCTTCTGGGGGATTACTGAGAATGCGAAATTACTTAACAGAACTTTTCAGTGAAGTACACCTCATGAGAAAGTCACAGTGCTTAGAATATCCCCAAACAGCTATAATTTCCTGTAACTTGTATCCTCAGAGGTAAAATGAAAAGAAGCTGAGTCAGCAGGAAAACTAGATAATTTATACCAGCAATAAAAATTCCTTTATCCTAGGTTTTGTAGTAGCTCACCACACAGAGATCTCCAATCTAGGTAGCAGCTGAACTTAGATCTACACTTCATTTTATGAAGGTGTTTAAAAAAAGCTTTAGACTAAATCATTTTAATATTTTAGGTGAAAGCAGTTATTACAAAAACAAAATTATCTGCACAACCAGTCAATTCCTCCACTTTGTTTTGCTAATATATTTCTTGTCGGTATTTCACTAAAGCAAATTTAACCTAAAACAGATGAACAAACAATTATTTTTATACATTTCAGAAGAAATATTGTTATTCAGGTAGAAAAGGACTGTGAATTTTTTTTTTTAGTGATGCATTTCCCTCTATCTGTTGAGTAGTACGAATACTTAAGAGAACAGCATAAAGCAATGTTTTCTATCATTCAAAATGCATTACTTTAAAAAATACTTTGTCCTTTCTTTTTATTTCTGTTTATAAAATCCACAAATTTATATGAATAATGATGACTATACCTTGGGCTTTTTACTGAAATTTCTGAGGCCAGAGCTCTTAGCTGCCTGGGTCTTATTATAACTTTGCACATATGCCTCTTAAAACTTTTAATTGAATAATGTCATAAAAATTGACCTGGCAACAGAAACTCACTTTCAAAAATTTAGTGTGGAACACTAAAAACACCTTATCCAAGGAGACTTTCAGGGTAATTTCTTTTATGTATTTCCTCTCCCCTAAACGAGTTCCTGTACTTCAGATTACAGGACCGCTACAGTCCCTGCGGCGAATCCCTGATCTATCAGTGTCTGCCCTGAAAAACCTCAGGACACGCAACTCAGACTTCACGTCATCATCTTAGCTTTCCTCCCTGGCTTCTCTTTTGCCAGCCCACTGTTCTGTTTTGTTTTTGTTTTTAAGTGTGTGCTAAGCCTTTTGGGTAGGGCACGGGAGATCTGTGGTCCTTCTGAGAGATTTTGTATGTGTATTCCGTCACTCCTTTTGAGACTGTGAAGAGCAAGACACCCTTAAAGAACTTTTCAAATGAAGTTGACAGTTGAGTTCGATCACAGTGCATCTGTCTTTTCACCAAACGTAAACCCACTAGTGACTCAAATAAACCTGAGAAATAAGAGGGTCATTCCTTGTCTGGTGATAACAAAAGGAAGGAATACTGAGATAAATGTTAACCAGTGAGACATCACTGAGTGGGGGGAGAGAGTCCCTGAGGGCTGTGGGTGCCACGCTCTTGGGTCACCTCTTGTGCCTGAACTGTCGCTGGTAATCTCAAATGATTGTTTTGTGTTCTACATCCTCCAATGAGAAGAACCAGCAGGAATTTGCTAATTGTATTTTTATTTAAATGTTTTGCTCTGGAAAGCAGTCTGGAGACTGGTAAGGCCATAGTAAATATGTCCCTCAGATTTGAAATAAAGAACACTAAGTTGGATATAAAATAAAAGTACTACGTATCAGATTGACCATCGCACCAATGGGAAATTAAGAAGAGGAAGGGGTAGCTCCTTTAACTGAGATAGCAGATTTCACTGGTTATTACCAGGGGGCTGGAATAATGATGTTTTGTTTTTAAAATCCTTTTACTAAGGAACTGTGCATGATTTTGATCTCTGTGGTGATGAGTATTATGCTAGGCAATGTTACAGTAACTACAAATTCTCAGTGGCTGAATCCATGAAGGTTTATTTCTCATTCATGAAAATTCTGCTGTATGTTGGGATGCTTTCCTTCATCTGACAGCTTCACCATCCAGAGCTCATGGCCTTGAGCTGTGACTAAGGAAGAGAGAGCTGGACAGGCCTGGAAGAGGCATCCATCACTTTCTCCCATGCATTGGCCAGATCCTAGCTCTATGGTCTCAGTTAACAGCAAGGGAGACTGGCAAATGTAGGGGCTACATCTGATCTGTTGCATGGACTATCTGGTAAGGACTGAATATCTCTGCCACAATCACAGACTGGAATTAGATAGTATGATCGTGTGCTTTGTTAATATGGCTACGAGGAAGCACATTCAATTGCGATTTCTTTATTAGCATTTGTTCCCCAACCAGTTACGTGGCATAGGGTAAATATAATAATAGCTATGACATACTGAGGACTTAACTAAATTCCAGAAACTATTCTAAGTACTATACTCACCCTATCGAATACAATCCTCACTTATGCCCTTATGGGAGGCATTATTATCACCTCTGTTGTACAGGCGGGGGAAGGGTGGCAAGGTCTAAGGTCACAGGATGAATAAGGGATAGAGCTAATTTTGAATCTGGAAAGTCTGGCTCCAGAGCTACGTGCTTTGCTTTTGTGTTTTAAGGTGAAGAGCAGTATAAAGCCACTAAAAAAGCAAATCAGCCCAGGCCAATGGTTTATTCCCACTAAAAGATTGCATTTCTTCAGTTAACAGCATTTCATAGACACAGTGTCAAATCTGTGGGGGTAATGTCTAGATTTGGAGTGAAGAATATTAAAAGTGTTTGTATCACTAACTACCATCTCTCCAAATAAGAGTGTGGATTCAACAAGGAACTCAAACCCAAATTTTTTAATTAGAATGAACCATCTCCTTAGATATTTTACATCTGTGTTTTGCACCTGAAATTACTACCAATATGACTGGAGAATAAAAAATTGAGCATCAGAAATTGCCTCTTGATACTCTCAAAGTTATTCTTGAATAGAATAAACAGAAAAAAAATTAAAAATCTCTCACCTTTGTCTTCTGCATTTCTCTCCTCATAAACATATCTTTTCCTTTCTTTTTGTTTTGAACTCATCATCTCTGCAGACATCCTCTGTTTCCTATCTGCTTGCCAAATTTTAATGTATTTTAACAGTTCAGTCTTACACATAGTTTCTAAGTTTTCAAATCCAACACTGAATGCTTTTTTTTTAACGAGTAAATTTCACATAATGAGTTTCTATAATTATGCTTCATTCTTCAAAGGGAGTGGCAAGTGTGATTAAGGTTACTATTATCTGTTAAGAACTAAAACTTTCTTTTAAAAGCAGTGGAGTTCCATCATCATATTACTTTGACTTACACATTTCGTAAGACAATATATTTTCTCTCAACACAGCATCATAAAGTATAGTAAGTGGGATAATAGTAAATACGGCTTTTCTATGAAGATGAAAATTTCTGCCTTTGCTCTGGACCAATTAAGTGTGTGCTGTGATCTGAGCCATGTTTCACATGCATTTGTTTTGTCCAATCTGTAATGTTTACATTTATCCCTTAGTATCTCACTACATCATGTTTAAATGTAAACAACTGAGATTTGTTTCCCTCTTGTTGGAATTCCTAAATAACAGTTCTGCATATTACAGCTTTAAAGATGTGTCATGGCAACTGCAAATAACTTTTAAAAAGTAACTTTGTGCAGCAAACTATCATATTTCATCTACACTCTGGCAAATGGTGCTTGCTTTTTTGGCCCCAGTTCAGCCTTCTTTTGCAAACCAGCTTCCTGCAGCATGAGAATATACATTTTCCTGGGCCAAATATTCCAAAGTGGACACCAATTTGGGACTCCTAGCGTTTTCCAGCTCTCCAGCTTTTGGACATATGAGCATTGAAAATGCTAGATTTCTACTATTGATGCCAAACATTTAGGCTTTGCAGGCTGAAAAGTTGTCCTTTTGAAACAATTACCCCCAGCAGTGGATCAGTGCACACCTATCCAGGCAACTTCTGTATCATCTGCCCCACGCCCCCGGCATGGTCAGTTACTTCTAGCTCCGGAATGAAAATTGGATAATATGAAGGAGGGTGAGGAGGATAATGGACACTGGCAACATGGATATTGGATTGAAGGGAATCTAACTAAATTTTACATTTTCATTTTTGTTCTCTTTTTCTTTTGCAGCTAGTGTGTGATTTCCTTTTTTTACTTCTGCATCTTTGGTGGGTAGGGAAGTAGTGGCTCTTCCATTCTGCCACCCTCCTCTTTTTGAGTGCTTTAAGAATAGAATAGTGTAATGGAATAGAGAGTAACTTAGGTTTGGGAAGGACAGTTTCAGATAGGGTAATAAGAGAGTCTCTCCGAGGGGATGCCATTTGAAGTGAGACCTGGATGACCAAAAGGAGGAAGTCAGGAAAAGTTACATGGGAAAAGCTTTCCTGGCAGTAGAAACAGTTCATGCAAAGACCTTAAATTAAGGAGGAATTAGCTTAATGTGTTTATAGAACAGGAAGGCCAGTGTGGCAGATAATATTATTTGGCTTCCCTGGTAGACAATTCCTTTCTCACCTGCCTCTTCCCAAACATGGGGTTTGAAAGTTAGATTACAGCTTTCCCAAATCTCTCATTGCCATGGTTGGTCATTAACCTACTTTGAAGCAATGAGACTTACAGAGAAGTCTATTTGTGGGTAATGGGACATAAGGGAAAATTCCTGGCAAGCTTTTACTTTCCAAAGAAAAAGACATACAACTTCTCTCCCTTCCATCTTCTTCCCACCTAGAACACAGATGTGAAGAATGGCGTTATATACTGTAACGTTGAGGCAGTAAGGCTAAGGACTAAAATCCAACATGCTAAGGATGGTAGAATACAAAGTTAAAATTAGCCTGGGTCCTTGAGTTCATTGACTTTTGGACCAATTCTGAGTTTACTAATTTCTGGGGTTTTTGGTAAATGAATTCTAAGTGTCCTTATGGCTTAAGCCATTGTTTGCCAGATATTCTGTTGCTTGTAGCTAAAAGCATTCCTAATCATTTCTAACCATGGAGGCAGTGGGATACACAAGGGCAGAGAAATGGGAAGGGTCCAGATCATGTAGGACTTTGTAGATCATGGTAAGGGATTTGGACTTGATTCTGATAGGGAAACTTTAAGCAGAAAAGTCTTGTTACCAAAATTATGTATTTTTTAATAAGAAGGTTACTTTGATATATGACGCATAGACTATAGGGAGCAAAAAGAAAGAGCAGGGAGATGAGTTAGGACGCTGTTGTAAGAGTCAAGGGAAAAGATGAACGTGGGTGTGGCTATGATGATACTAATGGAGACTGAGAGGAATTCAGATTCAGTGTACATTGTACAGGTAGAGCTCAGTGGGTTTTCTCTGGCCGTGCACGTGGAAGTGAGGGAAGGGAAGTGATTAATTAAGGAGGATTCCTTGATTGTTTGCCTGAGAAATTTGGTATACAGTGGTGCCATTCACAGAGATGGACAGAACAGGGAAAGGAGTGGGTTGTGGGGAGGGGTAGTGGCAAGAGAAACCGAGAGTTACATTTGATGCATTGGTACATAATTAGTACATATCAAAGTGAAGATGGAATTTAGGGGAGAGGGTGTGGGTAGATATATAAATTTTGGAATTTGTAATTCTTTTGTTTTCAATAGAAAATGAGAAAAAATATTTCTAAATATTCTTATGACTATCATGAATCTTCATCAAATTCCTTAATCATACTAGAAAGAGAAATGTGGTCTAAATTTTCCCAGGACTTGCCCAACCTTTCAGCAATTCTCTTTTTTCTTAGCAACTTTCTGCTGATTGGATGGTGATATTGGGGTAGAGGGCACTTCTTTTAGGGCTGCTCTCTGTTTATCTATTGCTCTGGTCTTTAAGTTCTCAAGTGGAATCATCTTACACGATTTCTTAGTTTGCATGAGTATGCAATCTATTGCTCAAATCCTCTTGTTTTCAATTTTGGTTTGTTTTTTCTTCTCCTGGTATTTCTTTAACCTTATTATGATTTTGTATTTTGGAACATTCTGGACCATTCTCCAGTATAGTAAAACTGTTTGGAGAAGTTACTTATTTCCTACAGGTGAAGCTAAACTGAGCTTTAGATCATCTGCCTCTTTGTCTAAAGATAAAAACTGACAAGATTTATCATTATCTATAGAGTAGGAAATGTGTAGTTTTATCTGCTACCAGGCAGAAAAATCTGTCTTTTCCTCTGAGACTAACATCATTATAGTAGTTTTCTCCTCTATTGGCCTTTATTGAAAGTAAGGATTAGACGTGTCTACAATTACAATCTAGTCTAATTGGTTTATTTTGAAGAGGAGAAGATTTAGGCGGAGACAGGTGAGATTATTTGTCCATGATCACGTGCATAGCTAGGGTGTCCTTGTTCACAGTGGCATCCAGTATATTTTGCTGATTTTCTCTGGAAAAAAGTACATTTTATTTTAAAGTTAAAATGGAATTATTTCCTAAATGTTAAAATACAAGAATTTTCTTTCTCAAATGCTCAATATCACTAATTATCAGAGAAATACAAATCAGAACTACAATGAGGTATCACCTCACACCCAGTCAGAATGGCCATCATTAAAAAGTCTACAAATAATAAATGCTGGAGAGGGTGTGGAGAAAAGGGAACCCTCCTACATTGTTGGTGGGAATGTAGTTTGGTGCAGCCATTATGGAAAACCATAGGAATATTTCTCAAAAAACTAAAAGTAGACTTACCATAGGATCCAACAATCCCACTCCTGGGCATATATCCAGAGGAAACTCCAATTTGAAAATATACAGGCACACCAGTGTTTATAGAAGCATTATTTACAATAGCCAAGCCATGGAAGCAGCCTAAATATCCATTGACAGAAGACTGGATAAAGAAGTTGTGATTTTATATATACATACATACACACACACACACACACACACATATATGTATACACACACATGCACACACACAGAGTGGAATACTACTCAGCTATTAATAATAAAATAATGCCATTTGAAGCAAAGTGGATGGACCTGGAGATTGTCATACTAAGTGAAGTAAGCCAGAAAGAGAAAGACAAATACCATATGATATCACTAATAAGTGGAATTTTTAAAAAATGACACAAATGACCTCATTTTCAAAGCAGAAACAGACTGACAGACAAAGAAAACAAACTTATGGTTACCAGGGGAGAAATGAGGGGAGAGGGAAGGATAAATTGGAAGTTCTGGATTTGCAGATACTAACTAATATATATATAAAATAGATAAACAGCAAAGTCCTACTGTATAGCACAAGGAGCTATATTCAACAGCCTATAAAGAAAAATAATATGAAAAGGAATATATATATGTACAACTGAAACATTATGCTGTACACCAGAAATTAACACAACGTCATAAACTGACTATATTTCAATTAAAAGAAAAACTTTTTTTAAAAAGAACTTCCTTTCTCTGTTGTCCTTGTTGTTTGTAACTTTTACATTTTAGAATGATAACCTGATAGCAAAGACCTCAGGAATGGAAATTTGAGCCCATGGAGGCAGGACACCAGTTGAGAGACTGTTACTCTAATCTGATGACGTGCTTAGACTGTAGTAGTGGAGATGTAGACAAATGTAAAGAAAAAAAAATTTAGAAGGTAATGGACACACTGGTTAATCTTTCCAGCACAGCAAATAGCACAGAGGCTAGCACAAAGCAGTTTCTTAATAAATAGTGTTAAGTGGAAAATTTTCGCACAGTAGATGTGGAATGTAGGGGAAAAGGAGAAACGTCAAAGGATTCCTAGGTTTCTGACTTTGATCACTCTGTGGGTATTTATGTGGTAATGAAATGCAGGAGGTAATATATGTTTTAGAGGGAAGAAACACATAAGGTTTGTGGATATATTGAGTATGAAACGCTCATAAGACATGCAGGTGTCCAGCAGGAAATTAGAGTATTGTGTTCAAAATAGAGATACAGATTTGAGAGTGATGAGCATTTTTGTTGATAACTTAGTCCATGGGAATAGATGATGTATAGAGTGAGAAGAAAAGTAAGACAACAGGCACACCAAGCATACGCCAGCATCCAAGCTTTTGCAGATGCTGTTCCCTTTGCCCAGAGTGTCCTTCCCCCAGTTAGCCCATGACCACATGCTCACCCCTTCCAGGTCTTCGGTCAAATGGTATCTTCTCGGTGAGGTGTGTCATGACAACTCTATTTCTGCTCCTTCCCCTCCTCAGATTTTGCCCTATTACTCTTCTTTATTTCCCCCTGTAATACTTAAAAATGTCTGATATATTAAATATTTTATTTTTTTGTTTATCTGTTTACCCCCACTAGAAGTTGCATTCCATAAGAGCAAGATTTTGTTTTTTCCTGCTTTGTTTATTGCTATAAAGCTGGTACCTATAATCATGTTAGGCACGTAGAAAGCATTCAATGTATATTTATTGTATGAATTAAGAGCCTGGGAAATCCCAAACAATGAAGGGATATTTAGATTAAGCAAAGGGGAAAGCAAAAACTGGGGTGAGACCAGAAAGACTGATGGAGCATCAAGAGAAACGAATGCTATGGAGGTTTAAGGAGAAAGAGTTTCAAGTTGAAAACAGCGGTCAAAGCTGTCAGAACATTGTGGAGATAATACAAAAGAGAAGAGCTGAAATTTCAATTGGATAAAAGCAACGACAAATGTTAACTTAAATGGGAGAAAAAGTCACCAGGCATCGTGAACTCCGACTCCTCATGCGTGTAAGAATTTCTGTGGAAACCTGGTTCTCACAATGAAGCAGGAAGTGAGGGAAAGCTACCAGAGCATCTGTTCTCATGAGATTTTTCAGACTTGAATCACAAACTAAAGGAAGTTTGGATAGTTCGGACAAAGTTCAGATACTTATCTGAACTTTGGGGGTGGTCAACCAAACTGAATACAGTATACAACAGTTCATCTCCTAAAGACTAAAAATTCATTTGAGAATGCTGGCCATAATGGTATTCATATCACATATTTAGTTATTAACCTTTCATATTTGCTCTACATAATAAATTTGAAATGGTGAAGATACATGAATTCTGTGCTCTCATTATATGTGTTAGAAGTAAAATTAAATAATCAGGTTTATCTGTGTTTGTCCAGTATTTGATGAACTAACATGTTAATGAACATATTAATTTTATAGTAATATTACAGTGAAATTTGAAAGTAGTGTCAGCAGCATTAAGACAACATTGAGAATAACTTTCAGTCTCTCCCAGGTGCAGATCAATGAGCAATCTGATTCAAAAGAATGGCTCACAGTTTACTTTTATATACCTAAAAGACATTTGGTTTTGACCTACAGCAAAAAACAAGGCCAGTGATATGGGGTATAAATCATGTGTTGGGTTGCATCTCAGTTTGATGCAGGAAAATAGGATAATTCCCTTCTGTTTACATAATGTTTTGCTGAACTTGGTCTATATTTTAAAACAGTCAACAGATAGTACATACTCTGGGATGCAGCCCAATGGAAAATGGGCTTAAATACATAGTATAAATCAGAATTGTGTGAATTTAATTGCATTTTTGGTTTGGCTCACACCTTAAACCAGTTTTCAAATATCTAGATTTAGCAAAATTTGAAATATATATTGTACAGTACAATTATTTCTTTCTCTTTGAACTGATGTGCATTTAATAGGAAATGGAATATGTACATCCTTATGCTTTTGTAGCTAACTCATCATCATACCTCATCACATCTGTGCAACGTCCAGAAAGTCAACAGGTCCAGTTCCCTTAAAAAGCTGCTTTTATAAGGAACACCCACAACTGAAACCTTAAATTCTAAATTTATGAAAGATTTAAACCTCAACTGATTACTAGGGCATTAGGTTCTAAGAAACACTCTTCTGTCTTGTCTTGGATTGTATTACAACAGGAAAGGACCTCTGGCAGAAGCCCAAATCTATAAGAGAGGTCCTCTAACGCAGGCTTACTCTATTTTCTTCTCTTGTCTCTAAAAAGCTTTTTGTCTCGGCTCTCCAAAGGCTGACATCCCAGAAAATTTTGTTACAAACAAATTAAGCAATTAGGATTACAGGCAATGGCACTATCCTGTTCCAATGGAAGAGAAGAGCCTTTAGTGCAGTTTGTCCCTGAGAGGTCAGTGAAGGGCTAATTCTCCACTTCCTCAGGGCTCTAGCGAATGTTCCATTTCAAAGGATCTTGCGGGGAAAGGGTGTCATAGGAAAGGTTAAGGAAAGGCCTGGAAAAGAGGGTTGCAGAGAGAAAGCAGCGTAAACCAGCTAAGAAAAGAAAACAAGGCTGGGGATTCTTCTAATTAATGGTTTGTTTCTAGGATTTTTAGAAGTGCTTATTTAGGAAATGAGGGCTAAAAAAAGTGTGGGAGCTTTAGGGAGTCAATAAAAGGATTTAGGACATTACAAATAATTAATTTGTAACCTTTTGTGTTAAGGTTTTAAAATATTTTTGAGTGACGACAAGAAGATTGCTGTTAAACCTGTGTGTTGGGTAGTTATACAGCTGTGTTTAATCAGGACATGGTTCTGTGATTTTACTGAGCATACGTGTCTGAGGATTAAGGACTAAGAATGTCACTAATGTAAATGGAGAAAAGAACTTTAAGGTTAGCTGAAGACCTCAGCTTCACATTTCTTCTGAAATGTTCAAAATACTCTAATAGCTCTGTGTCGTAACTAGATAGTGCAGTGGTGATCAGCAGCCAAAGTCAGTTGTTACTGATAATGTCTATGAGAAATATTTAATTATAACTATTGTATGCTCCCAACTCTGCCTTTCCATAACTCTCTTTTATTTAGTTGTTCTTTCTGTGATGTGGTCTGTCACATACAACCATGAAAAGCCCTCTATAAAACTACAAAAGACAAAGGAAATTAAATAGGGAAAAGAAAGAGTTCAAAATAACATAATGGAGAAGAGTTTTTTTTAAACTTTTCTTTAATGGAAGTATGGGGGATTGAACCCAGGACCTCGTGCATAAAAAGCACACACTCTACCACTGAGCTTATGCCTACCCTCTATGGAGAAGAGTTTGATCCAAGGTTTTGAGAAGCTAAAAGATGTTGAGAAAATAAGAGATAATAGAAAATTAAGTCTACAGAATTTAAGGACACCAATATGGATCACTTGAAAGAGGAATAATAATTTATAAAACAGTTGAAACAGGTCAAGAAGCAAAACTATCTCCTTGATATTTGGATGGTCAATATGAGGACTCAGGTCATTTTTCAATACAATTCTGAAAAATTCTCAGTTGATATCTTGTTTTATCTTTTGGTTGTGGAAATTACTACTATTATGTGTGTACAGCTTACTGCCTTATTTGTGTTAAAAAACAAAACCGGTAAATTTGAAGGTCTGATTGCCTTTATTCAACAATTCGTGAATCAGGCAGCATCCTGATCTAGCTGATAGAAAGAGGCTTCAAGGATCTATACAAAATAGAAGGCTTTTGTAGGCAGAAGAGGGAGGGAAAAGGGAGTTTCTTGCAAAGAGTGGATTGTCTTAGACAAGATCATCTTCCTGTAGGGGTTGAAAGGATCTCTTGGACAGATTACCTCACTAGTGCTAACCAGGTTATTCTAGACTAACCAATTAAATAGATTACATTCCTGGGAGAGGCTGAAACTACACTTAGGTTAAGTATTAAGTCTTGGTTTGCTGTCCTGGAGTTTAACAAAAATGACTCCATTTTGGGCCTGTGGGGTTTTATTTTTCTTTTCTTCAACAATTGCCCCATTTTTGATCAGTCACACTCAGTTGTTCGCATAGCTTTTACTGATCCTCCATGTGATATTCACAAGTCGTGATTTTTTTTTCCCCTGAATTTCTGTGGTATTCTCTGGTCACAACTTGAGATTCCTATTTCTTAAGTGGGCCATTCTCTTCATTTACTTCTTGGTATTCCAGTCTTAGAGTGATGATATGCTTGGTGGTTAGAATCAGTGACTATGCATTTAAAGCCTCTGAAAGAAAACAGGGCATCAGGGAGAAAACTGTGATTATTATAACTAATTCCCAGTCCCAGTGTATACAGGGCACTTCAGATCCACGGTCCTCAAGACCCCAACCAATCAAAATCAAATAAGTCAGAGAAAGACCCTGTTGAAGGAGTCATCTTTGTAAGCCAAGTGTCTGCTCAGTGATCTTATATAACTGAGTTTGATCTTCCTCAGAGGTGTGAATCCAGGTGCAGCAGGTGGTGTTGGTCTCCTTGTTCAGTTGAAAGGTAATCAGGGGCTATCCTGTTACGAGGAACAACTTTGACCAGAGTGTCCAAGGATTTTTGTTGGGCAGCTATTACTTTAGCAGCAAATTCTGCAAGATTCTCAAGACTTAAGGAGAGGTTCCCATCATAGCTTCATTTGTACTTTTTCCTGGCCAGGGGATCAGTGGTTTTCAAAGGAAGCAAATTTTGAATCTTGATGATTCCCATTTGAGTCTGTGGCTCAGGGCGGAAAGGTGACAACCATGGATGCCAGAACAGTTTAAGGCTCTGTAGTCCACACAGGTAGTTTTATTTTGGCTCCCCTTACTTTGTGTCCCTTTCTCATATAGAACCTGGATGCAAGGTTCCCCAGGTTTGGAATTGTTAACCAGAAACAGAAAAACAGACCCCCAGGATTAGAGAGTCGGACATGATAGAAAGGGGACTGAATTTATTCCAGAGAAACTGAGGCATTGGAAGTAAGGGAGAAACTTATGATGGGTGGAGCTATAGTATTATAGCGACATTGAGAATTGGAGAAAAATTGGTCACAGGGAGGACCAGGGAGTCTCTAGCCTTATGGACAGATCAGAGTTTTTGACAAATCCAGCAGTCTGAAAGGTTATACCCTCCTTATCAGTGGTCTGGGATATGTGGATAATGGCGTTACCTTTCCAGGCCAATGCCAGAGTAAAAGAAAGAAAGAAAAGAGAGGTTTTATGTTTAATTAAAGTAGGAAGTCTTGATCTGGTGTCATGAATGGAAGCAGTTTACATTGATATCAGCTACTTTCCTTCCATGTCAATTTGATATGAAGGTCTTCAGTATCCACATAGGACAAGATGCCAAGGGGAGCCTTCTTCAGCTGTGAGATGTGCACACAAGGTTCAAGTCCCTGAAGTTTAGCTGCCATTTGGGTAGTGAGGAAGACCTGGTATAATCCCTCCAAGGAGATTCAAGGGAAGCCTTTGTTCTTAGGATTACAAATCGAAGAATTGGAAAAGACTGAAAGTATTAGTTTGGAGAGCTGTAGCCAGACATCTGATGAATCTGGAATTCAGGACCCAGTCCATCCATAGGTATGTAACAAGGCAACCAACATGACCAGAATTCAACACAGACAAATGTGCAAACATAATTTTTCTCTCTACAGTTACCTCCATTTTTTTTAAGAAAAGATAATCCAGGTAAAACTTTTTTTTTTTGCATTATACCTGGCCTGATTATCTACATAAGTGCAGCAAGAACAGTGATCAACCACATAAGTTCCTTTCAAGACTGCTTTGCTGGGACCTTCTAAGCAAAGTGTCAGATCGATTTCTCCAAGGCACTTTATTGGCTCCATAAAGTCAACCTCACTTTCTTAAAACAGTCCAGTCATATCTGAGTCTATGCACATCTATCTCAAGTGTGATGTTCCAGGCAAAGCCTTGGTAATACAGCCAGTGTTTCCAGTTGTGTCCTATTACAAGGAGAAGAGATTCTTATTGAACTTATGCAAATAACCATGTTGCCATGAAAAAAATACTCAAGAATTTCTGAAATTCTAGAAGAATCAGGTAGGGAGAAAAAGTAAATGTTTCATCTTTGTTCACAAAGGAATAATTTACCAAATTATTGTAAGTCATAGATGGCTAAAGAAAAAAGTTTTCTTAAATCTGGAAAAATAAAACATTAAAGAACTAGCAATGTTTCATACAAGAAGTCATAAAAATTATAAACTTCCTCCTCAGTTTATTCAGTCCCATGTTACTAATGCTTATGTCCTTGAATTCTGAACTAATTTCATTAGTTCTGAAAATGCCTGCCGAGTTTAGTTTCATGATCTTTAAGTTACCAGAAACCTGTACTTGTACACGTTCTTTTTATGAATCTCCTTGAAGATGACGCACTATTACAGGAACACATTTGCAAAAGCATCTGAGTAAAACAGTAACTGTATGAAATGACAAAAGACTTTAAAATGCTCATTGTTAAAGATCCGATGAGAGTTTACTTAAACAGGAAATGTAGTTATATCTTTGATAGAAAATATTTTAAGATAATAATTAGAATTACAAGTGATATCATTATACCAGGACATAAGAGATTTCCAAGAATTTCACACAACTGCTGGAATACTTATGTACCTACGCAAATAGAACATAAAGACTTAATATTATTTCTTATTTGACAGTGCTTCCCATGTAATTTAACATATCAAGTAAGCCTGCTAAATTTAACATCTCTCTTGTTATAAGAGGAGAGAACAAATCTTTTGAGATGTTCCAGGGGCTCTCTGGAAATCCCAAAGTTATTTCCAGGTCAAAAAAGGCTTCGTTTAGATTTTCATTTGGGGAAGTTTGTCAAAAATATCAAAAAGTTTTGAAACACTTTGTCAAATAGGATCACAAGTCACTTTGAAAAAAATACTTAGTTACCCTTTCAACAGAGAGAAATTCAAATTCTAGTTTTATACCAGATTACTTTTGATATTAAAGTTTATTTACCTTAATTAAATTTATTCTAATTTAACCAGCTAAATCATGTGTTAAAATTTATTTTCAAAGGTTTATTTTCCCACAAACTTCCTATAAGCTTCTCTTTCACATCCAGATTTTGTCCTGTTTTCCCTCTTCCCCATTCTGAAACAAACAGCCTCAGTTTAGGACAAAATTACTTTCTTTACCTTCAACTACAGGAGGAACAATAATAAATGCATCTCCATTCTTCATACTTTCTTCTTCTGAAAAATACACATCCTAATTTTCCATGCATATGGAGATGTTCCCTTATTATTTCTATTAGCTTTAATTACATGTGTTAGAATTCTTAACCCTTAAAAACCTTAATTGCTAGTGAAAATTAAATAAACAATTGTGAACTGTCTTTTTTGTTAGCATTCTGTAGCTTGGAAAATTTATAAGTATTTTTTACAATTTCTAGAAACATGGTTTCTCATACTAATTTTCTTTTTTTAGTGTAGCAGAAAACATATTTTCTAATAGACTCCAATATATTTTCTCTGTAAAAGGAAGCCGAAAGTGGATGTTTCAGTAACTAGTGTTTTATTATTTTGACTTTTTTAGAAATGATCTAGATATAAAATGAGTTTCCATTATTTAACTTAACTCAGCAGAACTCTTAAGTTTTCAAGTTACCAAAATATTTTAGAAACTACTTTTAAGTAAACATTTTATAAAACCTCATCATCATCAAAAACTTGATTTGTAAACTTTTGTTCTACTTTCATCTACTTAATTCACTGTTCCCAATAATTATGTTTAGACCAGCCACAAAAACTCTGTGAGATATTAGGCAAAATCAGCCATCAAAGCTATTTTTCTTGCTGACAAATTTTGTAAGAGATAACGTATCCTTATTTGACCTTTCCTAAACCTTGGTTGAATAAAACATTATATTTAATGCTGAAGACTCTAATGATATGCTTGTTTTACTTAATCCCAAAAACTAGATTTAATATCAAATGTCTTCCCATATCACATGAATTTGTAAAGCATTTGGATTAGTTTCTATTATATTTCTGAGTTTTCAGAATGCTTAATTTATGAAAGATTTAATCCTCTTTAAGCCAATAAAATAAAGCTCTTTTACAAATATATTTTAGTAAAACCATCCTTAGGTAGAAAATACCATGTATCTACAGGACATATACATAGACAAACATAAACATACAGGAAAGCACAAACAGAAACTTTAAGGCTTTTGTTTTAAAATTGTAGTCGTGAATCAGGTGCATAATACAAAACTTACTAGTAAAAGAAGTTGGATCTGAATTACATTTCTGACAGATGAAATATATTTAAGGTTACCTGCTCAGATGGCTAAAAGTTTTTACTAATACTTGTAGAGGAGACACTTGAGATTTTTTTCTTTGTCTAAGTTTTACAATAACCTGTCCCCTTTTTGTTTTTCTTTTGATAAGAATTACTTTTCTGAAGATTGTATTTTAGAGAGATGACCTAGATAAGAGTTCCTGAAGGATCAAGAGGAACATTTACTCCTCAAAGGCACAAGGAAAGAATGCAAATTCCTCTAAGAAGAACTTTTGTTTCCTAAGGCCAGAATTTTTACAATATCTAAGAAGCATTTTGAGATGAATAGGCAAGGTTAATTGTTACAAAGGATAGGAGGACTCTGAATTGTTTCTAGAACTGCATTTCTGGTTTTGCAAAGGTTTATAAGATAAAGACAGTTGCTTTTAATTCCTCAAATAACTGGTTTGCAACTTAAATTTCATCATAGGTTGTTCCACCCATCAAACCAAGTTATCTTTAATTTACCTTTCTATATATCAGGGAGAAGATTTCCAACTCAGATGGAAATCAAAAGATTTCTATGTTTTGGGTTTAAAGCTGTTTGTCTTTGAAATGTCTTATTAAATCCTTCCACAAAGGTTTTAGAAGCCTTTTCTTTCCCTCTGGATACGTAGTTTTATTTTGCCTTAAGGGAGATAGCCTAAAAATTTTTCTATTAGGCTCTGAATATCAGCCTTTAATTTGGCCAACTACTAAAAGAATCCTTTTGAATATCTTGTCAATTTTTAGCTGGGACAAACAGTAAACATTTCTGGCAGTATTAAATGACCCCTTAGACTCAAGAGGTGTTCTCAAAGAGGGTGCAAAAACTATTTTATTTTCCTCTCTCTTCTGGGAACTACAGGCAGAGATTTAGGAGTTTGACTCTGGTGATAATTCTCACCCCTAACAAGGTTTTCCCAGTTTTCCTAGGATTCCTTCAGTAGGTTCCAAGTAGGTTGGAAAGTAGAGTGTAGCTGTGGTATCTACCAGAATTTGGAAAGATTTGCATTAATTTTAATTTTAGTTTCCCCTTGGTTGTTTAAGGGAATAACACGGCAGTTGAAAATCTCTCACAGTTCCATCAATTTTGGGAGAAGCCCATATGGGCGGCCACATTTAAGGGTGATATGGAGGTTCCTGTAAGGCCACTAACTTGTTGGACTTTTGTTTATAGTCTTGTAGTCTCTTTAGAGTGGAAAGAAAATTCAGACAGAGGATTACTAGAATGAGTACTCAAATAAACAAGGATAGAGAGGAGCAGTAAGAAGTTAAGACAGCCTTGTTGTCTTTTGTTTTAAAGACACTTAATGTGTTTTAACTTTTCATTAGCTTTTTACAACAAATCTTCCAATGAAGCTATCTTGGAGTTTTTGAAGCCTTTTGGAGGCTTCTGCATGCCAATTAAAATAGGTACCCTGTTCTGTTTGTTGGATTTGGGAACCCTTGCTTTTAAGTGCACTTCTAAAGTAAATGATCTTGTCTAATTGGAACATTCCTCATAATGGCCGTTCAGGTTGTTTTTAGTAAGATTTTGCCATTTTCTAAGATATTTATAACTTCTGGAACCATAGTTCTTGGTCATAGGCAGGTGTGCTGAAGGTGTCATGCTTGATTTTTTGTAGCTTAAGGGTCCCATTTATTATTATTATGTATTAACTTTTTAAACTAAGTCCGTCCAGCTTGGAAGGGGCAGTGGTTTTCTCTGTGACCTCACTTCTCTGAGGGATCTATGATGAGTTGTTGATTTTTCAATTTGTTTAGCTTTTTATTTGTTGTCAGGACAAAGTGGTTACTGAGTCCAAGCTTGTACTGCTCACTGCATGACAGGCCAATTAAATAATCGAGAGATGATTTGTTGGGGGAAGGAATAGTGACTTTATTTGGAAAACCAGCAGACTGAGAAAATGGTGGCCTTTTCTCCCAAAGAACCATTTGCCTAGGTTTGGATGCCAATTTCTCCTATAGAACAAAGAGAGAGAGGTAAGGAGGTAAAGGTAAAGAGGCGATAAGTTGTAAATATTTCCTTGTTCTGGCCGGACTCTGGAGGGGATGTGTTAATTTCTTTTCCTGTAGGCATTCACAGATGGGCCTTGTCAGGATGTGTTCTGTGAGCTAACCAAAGGTATTTTACCTTAATGCTCGGTTCAAGGTTCCTCCCCTGTGATACCGAATATGTTAAAAATTGAGTCACCAAGCCAGTGGGGAACTGCTCAGTTCCTGGGTGGGATGCTTTGTGTGTTTCGTAGAGTCTTAGATATGCAACTTATTAAAAGCTGTAGCCTCAGGCAGTGGTCAGTGCCTTCTGTTTTAGTCCTCTTTTTATGATATGGGGAACATAGCTCAGTTCCTTGATACAAACAGTGACCTTTATTTTGGGGTCCTGCCTTCCACATAGACTTGTGAATGAGTCTCCTTTACCCCTCATGGCCTCATTCTCAGTCATCACTTCCAACTTCCAGACCTGAAGGTCACCATTTATGCAGCCCTCCAACCTCACCAACATTTCTAGTTGAAATGAAAATGTTTATCTTTTCTTTGAGCCACCCTATGTTTTCTTTCTTTAATTTCATTAACAATTGCTTTGTGTTTGGGATGAAGAAAGTGAGTCAAAATGTGACTTCAGTGCACCATCTTTACAAGACGTCCTTCGACTAGCTATTGTTATTTCAACATTGAACGCTCAGCTCATCATGGTCCTTCACTTGTTGGCAGTGTTTCTTGAATCCTTGAAAATGTCAAGCTCCTACTCACCTCAGTGTCTGAATAAACAGTTTCCTCCACCTCCACTTTTGTCCAGACTCTTCACGTGGCTAAGATTAGATCTTCCAGGTCATCGCTTAAGTCACCTTACCAGAGAGGCCATCCCTGATCACACAATATAAATGGGCCTTCCTCCTCTTTCCTATTATTATTATTATTATTATTATTATTATTATTACTACTACTACTACTACTACTACTACTATTATTATTATTTTACCTTAGAATCTTGTTAGGTTTCCTCAGGGAATTCTTTAAGATATATTACTTATTTCTTTATTGGTTCATTGATATGACTACATATCCCCATCAGAAAGTAAGTTCTGTACAGGGCATTTCTATGAAAGTTGTGTGGTTCAGCTGCTGCCTGGGATTTGTTGAATGAATATACAAAATGTGTCTTTTTTTATGAATGAGGTATAGCACTGCTAAACAGGAATCCTCTTTACATGCACAAAACTTAGAAGAGCCTAGATTTTTTAAAGCATTCCCTTTTTCCCCTCATGAATTAAGCTCTAAATCAATAAAGCCTATAGATAACATATGGTAAATAGATCATTTATAAGTTATAAATTATATAAATTTATAAGTTAAAAATCAGGTAAATTTATTGAAAATGTATTTAGAATTATCATAAGGAGAATGTCCTCGCAACCAAAGGCAACCCTTGGAGTTAAGTGTGTTGCAGTTCCTCGTGTTTGCTTTAGGTCTTTGGAAAACCCTTAATTTTCTCAGTGCAAAGACTGTAACATTTGAAAGCTGTTGGTGGAAAATTATTGTAAGATTTACTTTGAGCTAAGAAGCAAAATTTTAGGTACTTACTCAAGACTTATCTTATTCACTGAAGCATAACACCTTGATATGATTAAAAGCCTGCAATGCTTAATTCCCACGTAAATTTTCCAAGTTATTCTTTTACTTCAGAAATATTTTGGAACCTCTTAAAGGTTTAGACTGAGGCAAAAATGAATAATTACTTAGAACTTCAGTTTTGAAGAGCTTTGGTAGAAATGAGTTAGATTTTCAGATTCTAATAAGTGAATACTTAAGTATTATGCAATAGCTGTTGACAAATATAATGGATGGAAAATGTACTTATAGATCGTGTGTTCTGTTTTCTTACCAAAATGTGTGAATTATAACTGGAATTCTATGGTTTGGAACAAACATGAACTTGAATTAGGAAATTTAATTAAATTGGAGCAGTGGGGAAACTGTGAATGGAGAAGTAAAAAGAACCAAAACTCTTACACTCTTGTATTGTTTACTAAAACCTGCCAAATTTTGAATCCCTGCATACCATGTGATAAAGCACAATATGAAAATTCAGCTTCTGTCTTAGTCATCTATTCATATGTGCTATATTAGCTTGGGACGCTAAAGAAATATTTTAGTAACACCGCAAGAATTGCAGCCAACGATCTTTTCCGGGTTATGTGCAAAGTAAACAGTGACTAGGAAGAAAACCTTTTCAGTAAGAGGGCTTTTTAATTTTAAAACTATAACTTTTGGTATAGGGGGAGGAAATGAAATTCAATTGCTAGGCTGTTAACAAATTCTGGCTTTGTTTAGGTATAGTATCTTTTCACCAAGAGGACATGCTGCATGTCTTTTAGCATGATAAGATCATAGAAAAAATAATAAGGATTATTTTAATTTGGGCACAAATACTTAAAGAATTATTTGTGGATTGGAAATGAAATAGTTGTCAACCAAGAGAGGGATATTTTTAGTAGACAAGGAGATTTCAGCTCCTTTCTACTATGAAGAGGAGCCAATGGACAGATTTGGCACCAAGAGAGATTGCAGTAGAAGAACTGGGCTTTTTAGTATTCAATATTATTTTGTTCATATTTTCCAAAGATAATCATATGTGTTCATGGCCTCTCCTAGTTGATCTGTGTTATTTCTGATCAGGAATAGAAAATAGAAGCTTCATTCGGTTCTTTTCATAAAGCACCTAGTGCTGTTGTCAAATAAAAAATGAATAAATACTTTTAAAAATATTCAGAAATATAAGAGGCTCATTGGATTCTTTACATGTTCCTCTTAGGTTCTTGAGCTTTTCAAAATGTTGCTTGTGTTTCCTCCTGCAGCTGACATAGGTCAGTCTTGCAGAGAAGGTTCATTTGTCACTTTTATTGCACCCCTAACTCACAAGAGTTCAGGTTCTATTAGAGCCACAGTAGTCATTTCCCTAGTGGTTTTGAAACAATATAAAGAAACCAGATGAGAAGACCTGCTTATTTTTATTCCTCCAGCTTTTCCACTCATTACTTAATATTTTATTTCCCTTTTCATTGAGATGGGTGTTGTTGTAGTAATTTTATAGATCCAGGCAAAAAAAAAAAAAGTTAGGTTTCTAATAGCCTCATTGTTGATACATAATTTTTGTCCTTGTACAGGCCTCTGATGTTCTGAACTCTGGGATTGTGATTTTGTTACATCATTGTCCCTATTGCCTTTACCTTCACACTCACACATGTCAAGGGATGCTTGTTTCCAATGAGAAGGGCTGGAGGAAGTTAAGAAAATATATACCTCATAACCAGGAAGGAAATTGGCTTACACCCTGAAACATCTAAGCTCAGAGAAAGAGGCAAACATACCATTAGGCTCATTTCATTAAATAAAAGGATCAGCATTAGTCATTCAACTTTGTTCTCCCAAAATGGAGATAGAACAGCAATGTGGTTGATAGGCCAAGTCTAAACTAGTTTGGCAACCGAGACTTTAATCCTGTCCCTGCCACTTCTTATCTAGGTAAAACTAGACTTGTTCTTTAATTTTAAAAATATGAAGGTCTACAGTCCTCATTACAAAAATGAGGGCGTATCATCCCCCTGTTAATAATTCCCCTCTCTCTACATTCCTATAAACTGAGTCTTCATAATTATGCAGTTTAACTGAACACCAATTTTTTTCTTTTCCCTACTAAAGTTAAAAGGAAACACACGTATATATCCAAATAGGAACAAAACAAAAACAATAAAAGCAAAATAAAAAATTTAAATGTAGATTATAAAAGAAAATCCTGGTGTATAGGGAAAACTAGTTAAGATGTAAACATAGTTTACCACATGAAAAGTTTTAAAGTCTTACTTAAAAAATGAAATCAAGAAAATGGAAAGATTGAAGAATCCCATTCAAAAAAACCCCCAGAACTGTGGGATGTAGTCTGTATGTTATGACCAAATTCTATGGGAGAAAAATCAGGAAAAAAAAAAAAAAGAAAGATAGGGAATATAGTTATGTGGTTGAATGTTGAACTTGTCTTAAGTTTAGATATGGTGATTGCAGATGACTAAGGGACTAACGAATGATTTACACTCAAAAACTGAGGCATATGTTGTCAATAAAATAAGATATTACCTTGACAAGATCTCATCTTATAGCCTTAAAATTTTAAATGGGAAATAATTGGTATCTCCTTACCTGAACATTTAGCTTGATTAAATAATTAATGGGAAAATAAGTGATTGTGGAAGTAAAATAAATGCTTGAAACCAAGGTTTCCATTTAGATAATAGGTAATACTCCTGATAACTAAGTCTATTTTCTGAAAAGTTCAGAAAAAACTAATAAACGAATACTTTTTGAGAATGTGTGTGAGTTATTAGTACTTAACTTCATTGATGACAACAAGAATAGTTGAATTTACTCATACCTTAAAAATATTTTTTGGAGTTAAAGCATATACATAATTATAAGAAATTCAAAATGGAAAAAATGTCAAAATAGCCAGTTTTAACTCAATTCAGCCAAATGTGTTGTGAAATGAAGATATGAGAATAATAAACTTTATTTAGAGACTTCAGATATCATTGTTACTGCTGTTAATAGCTGTTCTCTGTCCAAGGCAGTTATATAAGAGGTATCTGCTTTGATTTGATAATCCTTGTGCTGTACTTCTTTTTTAACAGTGTATCCTATAATAATTAAATTCACAAAACAAACAAAGCTAGATCCTAGAAATGATAATCTATTATTTGAGCAAAGGGAAAATACAGTCAATATTAGAGGAAAATGTTTTGTTTTTAATTTCCTTTTGGTTTAATTTTTTTCTCATTGATGAGAATACACAGTTGCTTCAGCACGTATTTTTCTCATTCAGTGATCAGAATTTTAATATTTGAATTACTTAGATTTATGAGAAGAAAAATGCTTCCTGACATCCCATTTATTTTTGGTATGTTATTGTTTATCAGATTGCATAATCTGGGACTTTGAATTCATAGGCTGAGCATCTTCTTAAATTGACTTTAACATCAAATCTAGATTCCAGAGAAAAATACTTTATATTTTACTTTTTTCCCCCAAATTATTAGTATCTTAGTTCGTGTTCATGACACCCTTGACAATAGTTATGTCAAGGGTTTTACTATTATAATTTCGTAGGTACGATAACCAGTGCCCAGTGTAGCTGGCCCACAGTTCCTACTCCTAAAAGCTTTTCCCAGTAACTTGAAGAGAAAACTACATCTTAATTCTTAATACACTTAATGAAAAAACTTAGATAAACAAATAACTTAATAATTTATTTATTTATTTATTTATTTTTGGTGGGGGGTGGTAATCGGTTTTATTTATTCATTTAATTTTTAATGGTGGTACTTGGGATTGAACCCAGGACCTTATGCATGCTAGGCATGCCCTCTACTACTAAGCTATACCCTCCCCCTTAATGATTCTTGATTATCGAAGTTGTTAGAATCTTCGGAGTCACGCCCCTAGTCTGGCTTCAGTAGACAGTAACGATGTTGAGGAGGAGGCTGGAGGCCAAATACCATTGATCCTGAAACTTCTGGACTCTTATCCACATTCTGCACTGGACAAAGAAAGACATTTGCTTTTGCCCGAAGATACTATTCAGAACTAGAAGAGAAAGTTTATGGATATAGACAACTGGCCAGCAGTCCCGAACTCAGCCTCCCCCAAATTCCCATTAAAATACCTCTGCAGACAGTGAAAAATATGAAAATTCCTCAACATCAGACACTTGGACTGAGCATCAATTTATTTCTAGGATCTGAGAGAAGTGTCTGCTTGCCAGAAGACTTCTTTCATGCTCTTCTGCTAGGAGCAGTTTTAGTTGTCAGGCATTAAAGGGGACCGTTTTTCCCTCTGCAAACATCTTCCTGCTGGCATCTTATTTTCTCCTGATGGAATTTTCCTCTCCTCCTTTAAGATACTATGTCTTCTTGAATCCCATTGATGATGGTAAACATTAAATTTTTTTCTTTTTTCTAATAAGTAATATTCATGTATATTTTTATGAAGCTCTGGGAAAATATTCTGTTTTTGTTTTTCCTTTTGCATAATTTTTCCACAAAGGGCCTAGGGTCTATACTAAACAGAAAACTGCACTTACACAGTTAAATGGCAGATCAAAGATTGGAAGGCAGAACATATTAAACATTCATAATTAGACTCTAGAAATAGCCCAGTAAATACTATAATCAAAGTAATATAAGCTGGTATTAGGAGAGAGCATGGAGAGGTAAAATAATGGATTCCTGGGGAAGGTTTTCAGCAGGATTGAACTTTGAGTAACGTCTTGAAAGGCAGAAAAAGTATTTCCACTAGTTACATATTATATGGGGTGGGCAAGATAGATGAAGAAAAGAGGGTAAATAAAGGCAGGGACACCAGAAAATTCTTGGTGTGTTCAGTTAATAGCCCTGTTCAGTTTGATTGAGGCACTGTAGATGTGCTTAGGTTGAGTAAGAGAAAAATATGGAAGTATTAATATAGCTCCTCAGCTCTCTTTGGTTACTTTTGCATGAAACAACTTTTTCACCCTTTCACTTTCAACCTATTTGTGTCTTTGGATCTATAGCAAGTCTCTTAGGCATGAGACAGTTAAATCATATTTATTATTATTTTTTGTTTTGTTTTATTAATTATTCTAATCTCTGTTTTTCTGATTGGATATTTTAATTCATTTACATTTAGAGTAATTACTGATTAAGGATGGACTTATTACTTCTTCCATTTTGCTATTTTCTATATATGCTTTGTACCTTTTTGTCTTTCATTTCCTCCATTACTGCTTTCTTTTGTGTTTAATTTTTTTGTTATAAGGAAATATTTTGATTCACTTCTCTCTTGTATATTTTCTACATTTTTTTCTTTGCAGTTTCTATGTGATTACATTTAACATCCTAAATTTATAACAATCTAATTCAAGTTCATACCAATTTTTAATAGCATACAAAAACTGTGTTCCTACAGAGCTTGGCTCCCATTTATGTTGTTTTCACAAATTACACCTTTATGTACATGTTCCCCAAAACATAAGTTAGTAATTATTTATTCTACATGCATCTTTCAAATTATGTAGGAAATAAAAAGTGAAATCACAAACCAAAACTACAGTAATACTGGCAATTATATTTACTCATGTACTTAACTTTACTGGAGATATGTATTTCTTCGTATGACTTTCAGTTACTGTCCCATGCTCTTTTATTTCAGACTGAAAGATTCTTTTTTAGGATTTCTTGTATGAGAAGTCTAGTGATAACAAACTGCCTCAGCTTTTGTATATCTGGAAATATCTTAACTTCTGTGTCATTTTTTGAAGGACAGTTTTGTCAGATGTAGAATTTTTGTTGAAAGTTCTTTTTTTTTTTTTTTTTTCCTTTCAGCACTGTAAATATGACATCCCACTGTCTTTCCACCTCTGTGGTTCCTGATGAGAAATTGGCTATTAATTTTATGGAGGATCCCTTGTAAATGAGTTAATTCTCTCTTGCTACTTTCGTGATTCTCTATCTTTGGTTTTTAAGAGTTTGATTATAATGTCTTTTAGTAGGGTATCTTTGACTTTATACTACTTGGAGTTCATTTAGTTTCTTAGGTTTGTAGAATCATATCTTTCATTAAATTTGGCAAATTTTCAGCCACTATTTTTTCAAATATTCTTTCTACAATTTTCTCTTTTTTCTTCTTCTGAGACCCATAAGATGTATAATAGTTTTTGTTGTAGTGTCCTACAAATCTCTTAGCCTACATTCACTTTTACTCTTTTTTTTTTCCTGCTGTGCCTACTCAGTAATTTCAATTGCCCTGTCTTCATGTTTACTGATTCCTTCTTCTGCCCATTCAAATCCTCTGTTAAGTTCTTCTGGTGAATTTTTACAATTTCAGTTAATGTATATGTTAGTTCCAGAATTTATATTTGGTTCCTTTCTACGTTTTCTATCTTTTCTTGATATTCACACTTTTCTTAGACATTGTTTTCCTAATTTCCTTTAGTTCTTTGCCCATAACTTCTTTTAACTGTTTGAGCATATTTGTAACAGTTAAAATATTTGTCTGGCTACTTTGATACCTGGACTTCCTCAAGGCTGGTTTCTCTCTATTTTGTTCCTTGGAATGTACTATACTTTCTGTTTATTTGTATGCTTTGTGACTCTTTTGTTGTCATTGGAAACTAGACATTTAAATATGTGGTAACTCTGAAGTCATATTCTCCACCTTCCCCAGGATTTGCTCTTTTATTTGATTTTTGAAGGCTGTCGTCCAGTTGTTCCAGTACTCTTCCAAACTATTTTTGCAAAATCTGTATTTCTTGTCCTGTGGTCACTGAAGTCTATTTTTCTTTATCTCATGTTCAACAAATGTGTTGACAGATATGTTCTCAGATGGAAGAAGCTAAAAAGTGAAATAGAATGAAAAGCCTTAGAAATGAAAACAACAAAAAAAATGGGCAAATAGAAATCTAATGAGTAATCAAAATAGGAGAATTGCAACTGTACTCAACAATATGGATTTATTAGCATTTTGAGCAGCCTTTCAGTTGTTACTTTTTATTTATTTTGTTATCACCAACTTGTCAATTACAGCTTTTTATTTATTCATTTTTTCCATTCAGACATCAGAAATAATCATTCCATTCTCTCTTATACAAATCTAAGATTGCAGGTCAACTCTATTAGAAAGCTCTAAGTGTCCCAAAGATGTTCACTAACACAGTACTCTACCAGTTGTTTTCAGGCACTTGGTTTTCTATTTTCCAAGTGACTTTCTCTCTTCCTCTTACCAAGCAAGAGGAAAAAACTTTCAAAGACAAAAAGACAAACAGGATTTTCTTTGTTGACTAAATTACCAGTAAATCACTGAACAGAAATAAAAAGAAAATATACATGACAGCAATTGAATTCTAATAATACATATTCTTTGTAGCCTCAGGAAAATGAACTAATTCCCCACTCTATTTAAAGAAATATGAATTATTTTCTCTTCTAACAGTTATTTATAGGTTGTAGCTGTTCAACTAAGTGTTAATTGAAGTGTAAAGTAAATAGCATATCATTTAGAAATTGACATTGCTCCTGGCTTCTTATAATTTTACAAATTAATGAAATCCTTTTTGAAAGAAATTATATCTTCCACCACAGACCATTAAATTTTGAGAAATGTTTTAAAATAAAAACCGTAGCAGAGTTTACATAAATAGGTAAATCATCTTCTCTCCCCAAGTTCTCAATACAGCATGGTTCAGTGGGCATTTGCATGTCCTCAAAATTGGTCAAAGCCAAAAACAGCTGTCAGCTGGATATAGTAACTTATAAATTATATTAACATTTATTTTGTCCATTTAATATAACTCTTATAGTAAGTCAATATAATCCTCAAGAGTTAAATGCATTATGTTTCAAGTAAAACACAGTAAGCACTTAATCTGTGTTTACAATTATTAACAACACTTCACGGCAGCAATCTGTCATACTTACTACATAAAAGAAGCAATAGTAAGTCCTGGATTAAACTATGAGTAATTCACGTCCCACTTACTCTAGAAAAGCAAAGACTAATATGTTTTATATGGGTCACAATTGTAATCGCCGGAAAAGTTTAATGGTGCTTTTGGGTGTGGGTGTATAGTTTCCAATTTGTTCAAAAAGCTTCTAAGTCTCACTGGAATTACATAAACATAATAGAACATTAACCTTTCTTTTAGTACCATGAGTTTCAGCCAGTAATTACTTTAAAATGTACATGAATACATTCTATATGTGATTATCATATTCTTAATGAAGCAGCCTGACTTTTATCACTTTACATCACGTTGTGGATTAACCATAAAGCACTACACTTTCAAGTCCAAATTAATTCCACTTGGTATTGTCACACTCTTCACATGGATATTAAAGTAACTGTGTAGCCATTTTCTTTGATTTTCAAATAAAAGAAATAATAAATCACTTATTATATCTCTAAACCAAAATTGAAAACAACCAAAAAACTTTGAGTTGGTGCCACGTCTTTGACCTGGGAGGGGAATATCTATGACAAAGGGGAGATGACTCATTCTATATTTTAACAAAAAGCTTGAATTTCCTATTTCAGTAGAAAAACAAGTGTCTAAGAATGGAAGACTTGTATCATATTCTATGTAGATATTCCTCTGAACATTTGTAGGTTTTCCCTTCTTCATTTATTCATTCATTTACTAACATCTAATGTGTACCAGTATCATGGTAGGCACTATAAAAAAATTAAGATCAAAAGAGGATCTCCAGCTTCTGGTAATGGTACAGGAGCTTGTATCAAACTAATCTTGATGATAAAAATTACAGACTATGGACAAAACAAAATGAAATGAAATAAAAATAATTCTTTAAGGGCATGGCAGAATGACAAATGAAAGCAGAAACTTGATGGAAGGAAGTCGTGCTGGATGAGATCTACATTTAACCAGTTTCTCAATCAGGACACTCCCAGCCTGTGCCATGTCTGAGGGATAGAGATCAACAGGAAAGTGGCCTTCTTACCGCCTGACTAGTCAGAAATTGGAGTTGGGGGCTTCCAGAATATCTGGGAGCTGAAGAAGAAAATCCCCACAAAGAGAAATCCATAGAGGTGAGAGAGAAGCACAAATCCACAGGTGAATTCCCTCCGAGATTTGTCTTGACCATCGCACAGTGAGCGCGCGGTGCAGCTCCCCAAGGAGCTGAGAGCAAGAACAACAGCTGGGAGACTGGAAGGGGTGAGCAGAGACTTCAGTGGCTGCGCACAACAGTGAAATGGTTTTGGATTCAAGTATTACCAAGTTAGAGAGGCTTGGAAAGCACCTCACACTTTTACAAAGAGCAATGCTTCATGGCTGGGAATAATGTTTACTTTGAAGGTTTTGTGCCAAGAGCAAGAGAGGTATTGATAGATGCTCTCTATCAGAAAGGAAAGCAAGCTTCGTCAGAATTACGATGACATACCAGAGATTTAAGCAGGAAAGTAAAACATAACGCCCTTCATGAAGCATCACTCCAGTCTCTGCCTCTTTTGTCATGTGGCACTCTCCCTTTTTGTCTCTACCTGTGTCTCTTCCCCTGTCTTAAAAATACACCTGTCATATTGAGTTCAGGCCCACCCTAATGTCAACATTATGTGGAACTTGATTACATCTGCAAATGCCCAATTTCCAAATAAGGTCACAATCACAGATACCAGGGGTTAGGACTTCAACATATCTTTTTGGGGCACACGATTAAACCCATAACAGACTCTTTCTGAAAACAGAGGACACTTCCCAACAACCAAAATAAGAAAAGGATATAGCAAGAAAAGAAATTTATAGCCCATAGCCCTCATGAACATAGATGATGAAAATCCTTAGCAAAATATTAATCAAATCCCTCAATATATAAAAGGATTTCCTCATGACTATTGGGGTTTATAACAGAGAACGTGGTTGGTTTAATTTTGTACAATCAATTGTGTATTTCGCCACCTTAATGAAATGAATGAGTAATTATATCCTTTCAATAAATGCGGCAAAAACATTTGTTTTTCCTTAAATGCTGCCATGATAAATCTCTCATCAAACTAGGAATAGAAAGGAGCTTCCTCAATCTGGTAAATCTGGAAATTATTTACAATTAGATAGTAACTAATTAGTGAAGCAGTACACTCAGCTGGCATTTACTGAACCTACTCTGTACCAGAAACTATGCTAAGTACTGTGAGTAGAATGATTAGAAAGTCTACTCTCAAGGAGCCACAAAAAAGGGCCTCCAAACTATACACCTGCCTACTGTTGAGAAACTGAGGAAAATGCGGCTTTCTTTTTAGGGACTTCTATTCATCATGTATTGGAGGTCTTAGTACACTTAGCCAAGAAAAATACTCTTTGAAGCATAAAAAATTGGAAGGAAAGAATCGAAACTGTCTTTATTTGTAGACAACATGCTTGTGTATATAGACAATCCTAATTTATTTAGGATTTTAATTCAGAACTACAAGAACTGATAAGTGCATTTAGCAAGGTCACAGGCCACCGAGGCAAAAATACAAAAACAAATAAGCAAACAAACAAAAACCCTGCTTTCCAGTAGCTCACAATCTAAAAATCTATATACAAATATAATTTCAGAGTGATCTCAGCAAAGCGGCAGAGTAGGTTGCTTCATGTTCTCATTCCTCCACAGATAAACAGAAAAAAACAAGCAGGAATGGTCAGAATCAACTTTGTCAGGACTCTGGAAAACAGTCAGTGGTTTAAAGCAAGCAAATGAATGCTAAATAAAGGCAGTGGAAACTTGGAAATGGTGGGAAAGCTCTGTGGCATTTTTACTTGCTGTTGCTGCATCCCATTCCTGTGGGGCAGCCCATGTTCTCAGTGTGGGACCCTGGTCCCTGGTTCCGAAGAGACCTTATTTGCAAATTTCTGTGTATGTCCATTCTAACCTGTCTAGGGGCTGTCTAAAGGATTGACGCAGGGTAGTTTTGCCTAACCCAAGAACTCAGGCCAGAAGAGCAGGGTGCATTGCTGGAAAAAACCAGCAAGGCAAAGTAACCACCCATAGGTGCTTGTGGCAAAAGATGACGGGTGCAGATTTACCATAAACTGCCTAATGCCTGGGAGGAAAGCTGGGGGAAATTCCTTGGGAAATTAGGACATTCAAAAGCACCCTTGTATAAAGGGGAATTTAGAAAGCCATGCATATGATCAGGGCAAGACACACATACTCAGAGAGAACTCCTTGAGCTTTCTCCTTGGCCTGATCACCGGGCTTCGTGTAAGCCTGACCAAGTGCAGAAGGAATGACTATTTCACTATTTAATAATACTAGGAACTTTTTAAAAAATTAGTTTGATTCATAATTATGTAAAATATTTACTTGAATCCAAAATTAGATCTACAAAATAAAGTAAGTATATTAAAAGAAATCTAGCTTCTGCTCCTGTACTCTTCAGCACATTTCTTTCCCTCTTTTAACCATTTTTTAAAAAATGTAGTTTACCTAACCATATAAATTTGTTTTCAGTTTCTCCATTTCTAACATAGAGGACACAATACATACTTTTTTCCATCTTTCTTTCTCCATTCTACAATACTTATTTGAAATAATTCCATAGAATATAATAGAGATATAACATCCATATTTATGGCTGTATAGTACTCCATTGTGTGCTATAGTTTGTTATTATCTGTCCTGTGTAGATTAGTCTATTTTTTTATTATAAAACATCCTGCAATTAATATTCTTGTTCACACATATTTTCATAGTTTTGCCACTATCTATGGGGAAGATTACAAAGCATGGATTTCTGGACTAACAGATAAAGACACATATCATTTCATTGGATATGCTGTATTGCCTTTCACAGGGGATGTATCATTTAATATTTATCCCAGCAATGTAAGAAAGTTCCTACTTCCCCACAGCATTACAGAGTATGCTGTCATACTTTTAGATTTTGTTACCAATCAGCTGGTGAGAAATGGTAACATGGGTAGTTTTAATATGCATTTTTCTTATTATGAATGAGATTAGTCCCCTTTTCCTACTATTAGGAACCTTTTGTATTTGTTCTTCCTGTGAACAGTTTGCTTGACTAGGTAATTTATTCCATAGGGCAGTGAAAATTTTTTTCTATTTTCAAAAGTTCTTTATGTATTAGGCTCTGATTGTGATATAATTTTAAATATTCTCCTCATTTTATCATTTTTGTTTTTACTTTGTGAAGAGCCATTCAATATATACAAAAAAATAATTAAATTTATATACTTTATCCTTATTGCTTCTAGATTTTGACTCACAGGAATGTTTATTCCTACTCCATAGTTATAAAGGAATTCACCTGTCATTGTTTATAAAATCTTGGCTTCATTTTTCACACATAAATCTCTATTTCACTTTGAATTTATTCTTGTGTATGGTATAAAAAAATGAATCTAACTTCAGGTTTTTAGCTCTGACATACAAAGAGCTCAGAAGTCATCATTCCCATCCTTCAAAGAAGAAAATCTCCACAAACTGAAAATCAGTTTTTTTGGACCCATTGGAGAACTGAGTTTGCTGGGCAAACAGCCACCCTGAAATCTGAAAAGACAAGAGAATTTTAAGAGTTACAGCTGAGTTCTGCTTATTTGGATGAAAAGCCACTGAAGCCATAAACTGGTAGGAACTCTTAAATAATTGTGATGAATTCCTCACTGTTGTGGGTTACACTTCGAGGAGATTTCTTTATAAGAAAGGTCTATGAATAACTGAAAAAGTGTGCTGAACACTGGAATTTGACACAACATTGTAAAATGATTATAAATCAATAAAAAATGTTAAAAAAAAAAAAAAAAAGAAAGAAAGGTCTGCCTGAGCTTTCTCCTTGGCTTGATCGCTAGGACTTTACTAGAACCATACTTCACCTAGTTGAAGGGCATTCTTCCTACTCAAACTGCTTCTAGCCTTCTTGTCTCTCACCTAAAAAGAGAAAGACAGATCTGTGCCATTGGAGAAATATTTGAGAAGATTGATGTCACAGTCTGCAGATACGGGTCCACTAATACATTGATACAGTCATAAGACTATAAAATGTTCTCCTTTCCCACACCTTACCACCACCCCAGCAAAGCTGTGGTAAACTACAGTGGATTACAGCTGAAACAGCTGCCTGATGCAGACTCTCTCTGAGGAGCAGTATTTAGGGAAGCCCGAAGTCATTAGAGAAATCTGTAAGGGGCACCAGAGGAATGCGAAGTCTCTGGAAGCTCCAACAAATTTTAAATATAGCCCAGCTCCTAAGCAGAATAACATACATCCTTACACTTAAAGTCTTGTTAACCTTGGTCCCTATTTCTTGGTCTACAGTTTTAAAAAAAAAATAGTCATACAAAAGAGAAGGACAAAAAAATCTGAAGAGAAAGCATACTTCATCAGAAGCATACTTAGCTATGAAACACAAATCTCAGGAATGGATTAAAATTAATGTGCTTAATATGTTCAAGGATCTAACAGAAAAAGTAACCAACATGCAAGAAGAGATGGGCAATATAAACAGAAAGGTGGAAATTCAAAGAATCAAAAGGAAATGTAAGAAGACATCAGAAACATTTTAACTGAAGTGGAGAATACCTTTGATGGGCTCGCATATGAATGTTCATGTTAAACTATTATGTATTTTGCATTGATACATATGTATAGGGATATTAGAATTTTTTTAACATGAGTGAGTATTGAATTTTTTTCAAATGACTTTTCTCCGTTTACAGATTTGATCTTTATGTCTATTACGATGACAGATTACGTGAAGGGATTTCCTTATTTCAGACCATCCTTGCTTTCCTGAACACTTCGTGAATGTAATGTGTTGTTTTCGATGTGCTACCTATTAACTGTTTGCTAATATTTTATTTAAGATTTTTGCATTGATATTCACACATGAGATTTGTCTGTCCTTTTCTTTTTTAGTGCAATCTTTGACCATTTTGGAATCAATGTTCTATTTGTTTTATAAAACACGTTTAGAAGTTTTTCATTTTTCTGTATCCTCTGGAATAGTTTGAAGTGGAATTGAGATTTTCTATTCTTTAAAGGTTAGAATTTCCTGGTGGAAACTTGGGCTTGTGCCTCCTTACTCCCCCTTGTCTTTACTACAATTCCAGGAGACCCCATGACCCCTCTTCGGTTTTAGTATTTTTCTAGAACCACTCACAGAATTTACTGAAAGCATATACTTAAGAGTTATAGTTTTATTACAAAAAATGCAGCCAAATGGAAGCTGGAGCTGGGTACCTTCCCTGCCCTCTCCAGGCATGCCACCCTCCCAGCACACTGATGTGCCCTCACCCCGGAAGCTCCAAGAGCCTCCTTGTTTCAGAGTTTTTATCAGGACATTTATTACTAAGATATGATTGAGTGAATCGTTGGCCACATGATTAAACACGATTCTCAGCCCTTTTCCTCTTTGCAGAGGTCAGGGAGTGAAGCTGAAAGTTCTGGCCTTCCAACCAGGTGCTTGGCATTATTTCTGGATGGCCAGCCCCTCCCTAGAAACTACCTAAGAGCCCACCATGCCTCACCTTGCCAGCATGAGCTCAGATATGGTAGAGTGGGGCTCATTATGAATAAGAAAAGACATTCCTATCTCTCAGGAAATTCTACAGGTTTTAGGAGCTCCCTGCCAAGAACTTGGGACAAAGACTGAATACATGTTTTAATTAGACCACTGGGAGAATACTCCGTGTATCTTTAGTGACTAGCTAGTATAATGCTTAACACCAGTAGTAGGTGTACAATCATTGTATATTAAATTAGTGAACACAAGATTGAAGGAGCTGTATTTGTGCCAGTTAGTAAGGCTGTGCTTTATTTCGGGAAGGAAACTTGAACTTGCCTCTGCACATGTTGTTTGGCAATGCTAACTCATTAAATTCCCTTCAGGATCTCCCCAAAGGGATGGTTACTCCGAAGCCCTGCAGCCCCCAGACCTGAGATCCTGATTTAAGAAATGCCAATGTGATCTTTTGATCAAAGCTTTCACTGTAACGTATCACGTCTACAGTTACATGAAAGCATGAACCTTGCGTTGACTCAAGTAGCAGAACATCTGGAATGAGGTCCAAACATCAGTTTTCTTCATTGCTTTTTTAATGGCACAGGTACATTTAGAGAGTTCTTGATTGCGTTTTCCCTGAAGGTTGTAAAGCCTAGACACAAGGGTGTGTAATCTCTCATATATTCCAGTGGGGAAAGTTCTAGCGCTCAGAGTGGACCACTTGAGACTGGGAACCAATTCAGTTTGACAGGCATACCTGATACTCAGTTAATCCTCAACATTTTAATCATCTGGATTTTGTAATTCTGTTGTGTTTTGTGAGACAAGCAACTGTGTTATGTGAGAGATGAAACTTTGCACTTTTCTCATGTTTTATATTTTCAAGTCTGTCCTAGAATTTTTCCAGCTGGATGACTAATGCAGAGGGATTTTCCTCTTCCATTGCTATCATCCCTTATGTGAATTATTAATATATGTTTTTATTTATAATTCATTACCTTTAAAAAAGAGTCATGGATGAGCAAAGACCCAGCTGCACTTGGGCTCGTCAAATGTCCCTAACTATTTTTCAAAGTTGAGCATCTTCCCAAACATGTTTCCACGAACATTCTCCCATTATTTACAATCCCTTGTGTGTTTAAGGGAAATGTAAGCCTTATGTTTCTTTTTCACTTATACTTAACTCATCATAATGTTTTGTAAAGCAATTTAAATGTCCAAGCAGATTTTTATTACTGATTTTCTTAGAAACAGAAAGTCCCATTTTGCCAATAGTCAAAGAAAAAGAAAAAAACCACCCATGTGTATAAACCCAACTATTAACGTTTGGTTCTGAACTTGAAACCAATGAAGTTTGAGTGGTTCTGAACTTGACAAATCCTGCCCTAAGTCACTTTTAGGAAATCGTCTTCTATCAACTACAGGTAAGCAGTTTCATGTGAGAACTGGTAATTACAAGCTTTACTGCCTGATTTGCATATGCTTGTATCCAGCTGAGGGCCAAACTATCATACTTCAGAAAACAGGAATTAGAAGTACAAACCATGTGAGCATGGTTAAACTCATGGTTAAACTCATGTCATAGAATGAGTTTATCAGCAACCTGAGATGAAAAAGACTTCAGCAAGTTTTTGAAGAAACACTAAGAAACTGAGTATTTCTGTGTCCTTAAAGAGTTTTCCATGCTAATTAATTAAAAGAGTAGGATTTAAGTTATAGATAATACATTTATTTGAAAGTTCAAAATGCTTTTCAATTTTTTTAGCAGCCTTTATATAAGTAATCAAAGAACAATTCAGATTAATCTAGGCTACTCATTAAAGTAAACTAATTAAGACTTCAATTTGGCAACAATTTTAACAGATGGAATTAGTATATTAGGGAGTAAAATAGAGACACATCCTGAGCTGGTAGTGGTGGGGAATCTGATACTTTTTATGAAACACCATCAACTTACCCTTTAGTTTCTCCAAAATAGTGGAATTGATTTTGACTTACAAAGCAAGGTACTAAAAACAAATAGTGAAGTCTATTCTTTCTTTTATAACTTCTGACGTTTGGGTTTTTGGTAAGGCCAGGAGTTATGGCATCATAGAAAAAAGTTGTGTATCTTATCTCAAATCCTGACTCATCTGTTAAACCACTCTGCACTGATTTCCCATCTGTAAATAGGAAAAAAAAATAACCTTTTAGGGTCTCTGTGTAGAGTCTAGTGTAATACCTGAAAATTGGCAGGCACTCAGTAAATGCAAGTTCTCAGACGGCACAAGAGCTTCCAACACACGGTGATGTTCTATCCTTAGCAAGATCATTACCTGGTGGGAGTATTGTGAAGATGGCCCCAGCATCCAGGTACCTGGACGTGATGATTTCAAGGCTCCTTTCTACACCAGTCTGTTTCTTTCTGATTCCCTTTCATCCAAGGATGTGTCCATAACTTTTTAAAATACCTGTGCCCTAGACTAACATAACATCCTTTTGACCTATGATCTATAATCTCACAGCTACTAAGGTCAATTGAGAAACTCTGTTTGCCAGTTTGACAGAGGATAACCCTCCAAGAAGTCCCCATCTTAATCAGACCTGAAAAGAATGCAGAAGGAGGCTTAGGGAAGTGTGTTTTCCAAAAAGCACACTTTGAGTATTCCCATGCTTGTAGGACAGGATTATACTTCAATGAGAAACTTTGTTTGTTTTTTGGCTAGAATTTTTTAAAGCATGAATTCATTAAAAGTAAAACAGAACAGAACGACTTTCTTTGTAAAGCCATAGAAATAGAATGGACCCTCAGAGGAACATAACAAGGTGACCATTTTGCACACGTCTGACTCCCTACCTCACACCCTCAGGACAGACTTTGTAAGTCAATCGCAGTCCTTTGTCCACTGAGCTCCTGCTAAACCTTGAAGTACTTTACAAGGAACATACCTCATTCCATGAAGTTATCACACTTCTGTGGGTATGCACAAGTGGGCTTTTTAATCGAGGCCATTCGTTCACTCATGATCTAGTCTAAGTCACACATTTATTAACTTCATCCTTGGCATTATTGGAAAAGGAAATTTAAGTCACTAGCTTTCTTTATTATAAAAACTCTCAAAAGAGAAATTCAACAAAGAAATTCATTTTTGGTGATTGCCATAGTTTACTTAAATTTGCTGCTGTAACTAGTTTATACCATGAAGATACTAACTTGATCAGAGAAACTGTGGATCAGTCTCAGCAAGTATCTGCTTACTAACAAAACAACCACATATATATGGTTTTATATATATATATATATACATACTCTCTTGTTTGTATTAAAATGATACTTTCTTTGCTGTTATACTTGTTACATGGGATACAGATCATCACAGTGCTGATTTATTGTGCTGATTGTTTTTGACAAGTGGTCTAAAAAGTTTGATGAAGAAGACCGTCTAAATGGTAAACATGAAAAATACAAAGAAACTATGAAGGAAAAAAAAGAAAAAGAAAAATCTGACTACTTGAAAATTTAAAACTCAGTACCTCAAAAAGACCAAAATCAAAGTTTAAAGACAAAAAGCACTGAAATTAAATCTCACCAATCAGTAAGACAAAACTTAATACCCCAAAGAAAAATGGGTGAAAAACATGATTGGACCATTCATAAAATACGTGATAGAAATAGACTATAATGTGATTTAAATTGTTCAACCCCTTTAATAAAATAATATCCAATTGAATGAATGTGAGATTCATTTTTTTCACATATCCAATCAATATTTTAAAAAATATAATAGTACACAGTGTTGGTTAAGTGTGGAGGTAGACAGAGACCCCCATGCCCTGCTGGAGAGAGGGATGCCTTAGAACCTTTGAGAGCCACTTGGAGACTGTGTCAAGAAGCTTTAAAAGTTCAGTCCTTTTGACTCAGTATTTCAAAATCTAAGTATGTCTCCTTAGAAATAATTTGAGATAACAAATGGAGTTCACAACAGTACTATTCATAATGGTGAAAAATTGAAAACTCTAAAATTGCTCCAAAATAAGGAAATTCTTCAAAATTGTACAATCATATATTAAAATATCATAGAGCTATTTAAAGTGAGGTTTTTGACACTTTTTATTTAAGAGGCAATAATAATGATACTAGTTTAAATGAAAAAAAAAAAAAGATCAGGTTAAAAAGATATACCATAGGTGACATTTATTGGATACTTATTACATGTCAGATACTAACTTATCTCATTTAATATCCAAAATTACCTCATGAGATCTGGGCTGCTAGTATTTTGTTGGCAATCTTCGCATCTATGTTCATCATTGATATTGCCTTGTAATTTTCTTTTTTCATGATATCTTTGTCCAGTGTTGATATCAGGGTGATGCTGGCCTCATAGAATGCGTTTGGAAGTGTTCCTTCCTCTGAAATTTTTTGGAGTAGCTTGAAAAGAATGGGTGTTAATGCTTCTCTAAATGTTTGTTAGATTTCACCCATGTATATGTGTATTTTTCTCTGTGTAATAGTTGAAGATTAAAAGCCAAATTTGGGAGCTCTACACTAAAATAAAAAAATTAATTTATACTACACAACAGTGTAAACTGACTATACTTCAATAAAAATATGTATTAGAAAAAATAAATGTAAGTAAAGAAAAGAGTGAACTGAAAGACACAGGACCAATGATAGCAGTTATCTCCTGGAGCAAGATTTTTTAACTCCTTTCCACATTGTTTCTACTTTTCAAAAAGTCTAATATGAATACGTATTACTTTTATATGTAAGAAAACATCATATTAAATATAAAGAGAAAAGTACAATTCCAGTATAGCATATTTGGGTATCTGTGTAATTCTGAACACCACATGCTCATTCTTAGAGTGGAGAAAGAACAGTTTTTCCATTTCCTTGAGCAGAGTTGAGTCGAGTTGACAGCAGGACTGCAGAGGTGGGCAGACCCTGGCGAGGCAGGCAGGGTTTTAAATCGCTGCTATCTGTTTGTCATTAGGAATTGTTTTTCTTTCCCCCTAAGACCTAAATGTCTTTTAATTATAGGTCAACTGATTCTGTAACTGAAAAGTCGAGCAGCAGATTAAATGCAGCCTGCTGTTACTGTAATGAGGAATGATTAGGATCTGAAGCAGTTTTCTCCCTTGCATGGAAAAAAAGCACCAATTAGTATTAATGAATCACTGCTTGTAGGAGGCAGCCAGGTTTCCAGTTTTCCCAAAAAATGAGAATGACTTAATTTTGGCCAAGATATTTTGTTCCCTTCTTCTCCTCCTTATTTTATTTGTATTATTTTTTAATGAAGACTTTGTATATAAGGAATATCAGAAATTTTTCAGGATGGTCTTTAGAAATAATGATTAAGATCCTTTCTGATGTAGAGTGGATTCAGATTTGTCACACTGAGTACAAATGTACCTGGGCTGAAAACTAAGAAGTTTTTGTTTGTTTTTTGGTTACATATCTGAAATAACCTGTGTACTTTTATTTTCCTTGCTTGGTTGAAGGTGAATTTTATCTTAGTTGAAAAAGAGATTCTGTTTGTCCAGGAGTGTTGAAATAGTCATGCTTGTTCATTTGTGGTATGTGATACACATTTTATAAAACTTTTGGAAGGTATTTCTGAAATTTTGTAAAAAAAAAACCAAACAAAACTTTAATGTGTGTATACTGTTTATGCAATAAAAGCAATTCTAGAAGTATGTCCTAAGGAAACAATTTATAAATACACAGAGATTCATGGTAACAATGTAGAAAGTTGGAGACAACCTAAAAAGTGCAATTAAAGATTTCTGTTAGAGGTAAGAATTTTGTCTGTGATGTTCACTGCAGTATCATAAGTGCAAAGAAAGTACCTATTCATAATAGGTAATACATATTTATGGGATGGACAAATAAATAATATACAATGAATAAAAGTCATTTTCTCTGAAAACAAGAGAAGTTAAAAAGCTAAGTAGAAAGGCAGGAAAATTTTGTGTGTACAGTATGACGCTAAGCTTATTTAAAAGTGGATGTATTTTGGAAGAATAAAGAACAAACTGCAAATAATGGTTGTCTCAGGAAATAGGACTGGGGAGGTGGGATAGGAGGAAAAGATTTACTTTCAATGTATAACTTTCTGTATAGTTGGTAGTTGATCCATGCGTATTCTTTTTAATTTTGAAAAGCTAACCAAAAGTGGATGTTGAATTTTATTGAAAGCTTTTTTTGCATCTATTGAGTTGATCATATGGTTTTTATTCTTCAGTTTGTTAATGTGGTGTATCACATTGATTGATTTGCAGATATTGAAAAATCCTTGCATCCTTAGAATAAATCCCACTCGATCATAGTGTATGATCCTTTTAATGTATTGTTGGATTCAGTTTGCTAGTATTTTGTTGACAATTTTTGCATCTATGTTCATCATTGATATTGACTTGTAATTTTCTTTTTTCATGATATCTTTGTCCAGTGTTGATATCAGGGTGATGCTGGCCTCATAGAATGCGTTTGAAAGTGTTCCTTCCTCTGAAATTTTTTGGAGTAGCTTGAAAAGGATAGGTGTTAATGCTTCTCTAAATGTTTGTTAGAATTCACCTGTGTATATGTATATTTTTCTCTGTGTGATGGTTGAAGATTAAAAGCCAAATTTGGAAGCTCTACACTAAAATAAAAAATTAATTTATATTTTTCTGCTTTGTAGGATTACTATAGAATTTTTTCCTCATTATGCTTTTTTGGTATTTTCCAATTTTCTCAATAAGCATTATTACATTGTAGTAAGACTTGAAAGGTACAAAATAAATAGAAAGATAGGATAGGTGTAGATGAAGATCTTTCACACAGAACAGTCTACCTGAATCCTGGGTTATAATTCCTGGGTGGGGGTGGGGGAGGGCAGGGGAAGAAGCAGCACAAAGGAAAGAGGAGGACAGTTTTATACCTGAGACTCTGATACCTTGACAACTAAAATTAATAGGGAAAGTTCTTGAAAACAACAAGAGGTGAGAAATCTCTGCGGGCTGTATTGGAGGATGGAGAGCTAGAGGAGAGAAGAGATTGGAAAAAAAATGTTTTGTAGCTTGATTCAGATTGGTACCTGTGCATCTCTGGTGGATCAGCTGCTCTTAAGGAACTCAGCTCTGTGTTGAGTGCTGAACAAAACCAACTAGAGTCAGGACAGAGGGAGTGAAATGTGAAAATGTGGGACAGAATGAGAGCCACAGAATGGGCCACTTTGGGGGGACTCAGAGACCTGCTACAGTATCAGTCTGTTCCTATATAACGTCGTTTGCGAAGCGTCTCTATTGGTGTTTTTCTAAAACTTTAAGCCCTCCATTTTGAAACACATCATTGTGCTTCTCTACCATAATTACAGTTCTATGCATAACATGATATCCAGGCAGGAGTTTGTGCCTATGGATGGATCTGGGGAAATTGGGAGCTTCATCCGCTTATGGGCAGTACTGTGGTTCATCAACAAAAAGTGAAAATGTTATGCAAACCCTTTGCTGGAAGAAAAATGGTAAATGTTTGGGGTTGTGATCTGATATGCCAGGAAAAACGTCACAGGCTTTCTAATTGCTGAGGAAGAGCTTCATTGCCGTCTCTTCCTCGTCTCCCCTTCACTGCTCTACCCAGACGTTCTACCTTCTGCAGACATCGGAAACTGTAGGTAGTCTAGCTGCTCTCATCCTGGTCTCAATTACCTCTGATTGTCAAGTTGGGAAAATGACTTTTTTCATTCTTCCTCTTACTCGATCACTCTGCAGCACGTGCGCCATCGATTGCTTTCTCCTTCCTGAAATTCTCTTTTTTGACTTCTGTGAATTAAATAGAGATATTCCTGAGTGGTCCAACACTGGTTCCTTTCTCGCTTTAAGTACTTACTCTGGGTCATCTCAGAGATCTAACTACCACATACCCTTTCAAAATTCCATCCCTTGCCCTCAATTCTCTTTTTAGTTCAGTGCTCAGAGTTCTAGATCCATACTGACGTGGTGACCCCAATGTTTTAAAATTGAACCAATTAACTTCCAGCAAATATGATCATCTATCTATATTTCTCTTAATGTAGAAAAGTTCTAACCAGTCTTCTAAGCTAGAATGCTAGAGTTTTTCTTCTTTCCTCAGTTGGTTTCACCCACCGCCTTGCTGCAGCCTTATCACACCTGCCGATCACAATCTGACCTCAAGCCACAGTACAGCTTCCTTCCCCACTGCCCCTGCACAGAGTGTGTGCTTCCGTTCCACTGACCCCCTCTGTGGCCCCTGAAAACACTACATTATGCAGTGAAACATGGTGTCCTTAGTTTTTTCTTCTGCCTAAAATCACCCTCACTGCTTTGTTCACCTGGTAAAAGTGTTCTTATCCTTCTAGATCTCTGCTACACGTGCCTCCTCTCTGAAGTCTTCCCAGACTTACACTCCCGGAAGAACTAATTGTTCCTGCCGTTCTGGTTCCACACGTACTCTGTAGAGTTCTGTCGTGGTTCACACTGCATTATACACTCAGTGCTCCCTTTGCGTCTTTGTTTTCCATGGTTCCATGAAAACAGGGATACAGTTATCCTGAGAAGCTTTCCAAAAATACAAAGGAAAAGGGAAAAGATTTGAAAATGATGAAAGAGAATGTGGAAGATATGAAAGACAGGGAATAGGCATCTAATATAAGGATTATGGGTTTCCCAGGACAAGAAATCAAAATAACTGGAACAGAAGAAATAACACAATTAAAGAAAAATTTGTGGAACTAAAAAATGTTTATTTATGAAATTCTAAAGTCTCAACGTATTCTTAGCAAAATTAATTTAAAAAAAAAAGAACTTGCATGTTATTTGGGGAAAAATACAAGACAGCATGAAGAAACAAAGCACCAGCTTGGCTTTTAACTGTTCTGCCATATTTACAATTTTCGAGGGGGAAATTTGATGATATAAGCGTCTTACTCACAGCCAATTGGTCTTTCATATGTGAAAGCAATAGAAAAATATCATCAGATATACAAGGGTTCAGAAAATAAATTGCTCGTGAACATTTTGAAAAATTTCCTAAACATGATAGTCTAATTTCACTATGCTCTGAGTGAAAGCGAATGCTCAAGGAGTAATAGAAAAGGACCGAGAGCTCAGCCTACCAGACTGTCACCAGCCGAGACAAGCTGTCATTACCGGGGTTACAGTCACAGTTTGTGCCTCCACATCACAGGAGACTGAACTGACCACAGAAGTGAGTCTGTAAAGAAGTGTACAGCCTGTTACTGCCTTTCATTGTTGGACCTGGGCAGAGATTACACTAAAGCCATTTCATTGCATGTTTTTTACTTTATGATAGAAATAAACTGGTGATTTGGCACGTTCATCCCTGCTGTGACAGGAACATCTCTCAGGCAGCATGTATCTCTAGATGTAAAGTTTCAGTTAAATAGTATTATTAAATATTATTACAACTATTTTTTTTTTAATGCTGTGGTGTTCTCATTTTAGTCACACAGCTAGACTAGTTTCCAGGCTCCCTAGCGTTTGCTTTGGCCACACGATTGGGTCCCAGTAATAGAACACGAGCAGAAGTCACGTACAGCAGTTCCAAGTCCGGTCCATCTAAAACACGCAGTCTTTGCTTGTTTTGCTCACTCGCTGGCTGCCTGGAGAAGAACCCAAGAGTACAGAAGAAGACAGAGCCTCAAGATGTAAGGAGACTTGTCTTGAATGGCTGTATTCCCATTAAACTGTTATTGAGTTAAGCCACTGAAATGTTTGGAACCATTTTCTAAAGCTATCTTATCCTTACAGACACAAATACCTGCAAAAACAAATAGAAGATATCAAACTGTCATTATGGTTATTTTTTTTTTTTTTTTTAGTTTTTTTCTTTCCACTTGTTACTTATATTCTTTTTATTAGTATAATTTAAATGAAAAATTCTTGGGGCTTACCTATGGTAATAAGATATACTGGTCTTAAAGTTTCTCAGATGTTCCTTAAGCTATTTGGCATATGTTTTCTCCATTCTTCAAGACTCTTATCACAGAGCTAAGCATGTGAGAGGAATTTAGTAGTTGACACTAATTTATCTTATAATTGTCCATATGGAAGATTTATATTTTCTGGATCTAGATATCAAAACAGTAGATCCCAATCTTCCCAAAGATGCCAAGCCTCACTTCATAGGTAGTAATAATTGTTGAGTGCTCTCTTCTGGAAAACACAGCTGTGGCTGGAAATATGGTAGGAAACAAAATTTCTACTGTCAGGACACTTACATGCAACCAACAAAGAGGAAGACAAATAAGCAAATAAACACATAATATAATTTCAAGGAGTAATAACTTCTATGGGAAAAAAATAAAACAAAGTTAAGGGAGGAAAGACTCATTCAGTGAGCGAAGAGGGACTATTTGAGGCAGGAGTGATGTTTGAGCAGAGGCTGGAGAGATATTAAGGAGTATGTCTGGTGAATTCTGGTGAAAGAATGGCCCCAGGGGAGGTGGGGGAGCCCATGTGAAGTTCTTGAGGCAGAAAGGCGCTTGGAGTGTTCAAAGAGTTTGAGTGAGTTCCAGCATATATTATAAAAACAATGGGAGGAGACGTATCAGAGAGACAGTGACTCATGGGGCATAGCAAAGAGTTTGGACTTTATACTATATGACAGTTTCTTTACACATAAGGCTTCATTTGATGGTCACAACAAACCTGAAAGATGTTAGTATATTTGTAGTTTCAGATGAAGAGAACTAGGCTAGGAGGGTTTATGTAATGTACTCCAAAGTACAAAATAAAGAGGCCCAGAATCCAGATCATATCCTCCTTCTGATCATCTCAAAATCCTGTTGTTCAGGTAACCACCTGGAAACTGCCTCAGGAATGTTGTCAAGCCCTCGAATGTGCCTAAGTATATGTTATGCCTCCATATTCAGGATCCCAAGCACTCCTCTCTTTCTTAAGCATCCTTGGTGGTCCAGAGCAATCCTTCCTCCTTAACAAAAATCAAGGGTTCCTCCTTCATACCAGAAGGTGGAGGAAACCTGCTGTGAATCAATGATACCCAATTTCTTTGCTTTTATCCCTAGAGTATTCTTGGGATTTGAGGAATTTTCTATAAAACCTTTAAAAATTTATATTTTTGTTTGAATGCTTTAAAAAAATAAACATACCCTGGATTATCGATCTCCTTATGAATTCAATGTCTTCATTGCCTGAACTCCTTGTGAATTTAGTGTCTACATTTGCATTTATGTCTAGGATTTTTATGGTGCTCAAGCCAAGCAGGGCTGCTTTACTGTGGAGCTAATGGAGGTAGGGGGAAATCAGTGGCCACAGCACTCAAATGATGGTCACTAGCAAAGGAAGGCTAAGAAATGTTAAGGTAATCTATAGGAATGGACGATTTTCAGCACTTTAAGCTGAAAAAAGTGTGGGGAGAACAGAGCCATCCCAGGATACCCAGCCTACCAGGTATACCATTGATAGAAAATAACCTGTGCCATGGAGTTAAATTTCAGCAAAAACAACACCATTTGGTATAGTAAACAATTGTTCACTCGAAAAGTATTGGTCCTGAAGTTTTAGTTCTATAAGTTTGTTTTGATTTTACAGCTGTGTCCTACTGTCACACTAGTAATTTCTACCTACTTTGTGTTTGTATGTATTAAGGAAGCATTTGATAAAAATAATTTAAATTCAAATTGGGTTCTGCAGAAATATTTTCCTTTGAAAGAGATTCACACATTTCTCAGATTTAAGAAACATCGATCTAAAGTGAACATCATGTTTGAAGGAAAGAAGTGTTAATATTCTTAGGTAACTTTGTAGCATCAGAGCTGTAACTCCAACATTTATAAAATTCATGTAGCTTAATCTAGATGACTTACTTTTATTTAACTATAAAAGTGTCCATTGCAATGCTCTTTATGATGGCAACTATTAGAAACAATTTAAACTTTTGTCATTACAGGATTAATTAAATGAATGACAAACACTATACAAGTGAATATGTTTTACACTTCAAAATAATATTAACAATACATTTTTACTGACTTGGAAAAATATTTACCATATATTGTTAGGTGAAAAGACAAAACAATGAAAATGTATATATAATTCGATGCTAGTTTTGTAAAAATATGTGTTTGTGTTATATGTAGTGAAAATATATGCAAGTGAAAAGACCTGAGAAAACATATGCCCTGGGTTTTGGAGTGATCTTCTCTGGGCTATGGAGTTATGAGATTTGGTATTTTCCTCTTTTGGTTTACCTGTATTTTCTTAACTTCCCACACTGATCAGGAAGTGCTTTTACAATTAAAAATAATTTATATTTTAAAACGTGGTTTAAATGTCCTAAAAAATTATCCAAAATAACCATACCATTTTAGGAAGAGGCATCAAAGAGAGCTTTCATCAGATTACAGACAGAAGATTAAAGAGTGGGTGAGGCAAAAGATGGTTCACAGATTTTATAATTCTCTGAGAAATGTGAAATAATATCAGAAGTATTCATTGGAAATAACAGGATAGGGCATCGCAAAACCACACCTGGGAATAACTTACTTAAACACTAAAATGTGGATCTTTTCATACAGTCTGGGATGTAATCCTACTCTTTTATCTTCCCTAAATGAAAATAACAGAAACTACGAAAGTCAGGTTGCAATTTTCTACTAAGAACTAAAGGCATTTTTTTTTTTGAAAGAGTGAAGTTTTACAATTATTTCTGATAACTCAAGGTCATAAAAGGGAAAATCCTAATCATTTATATATTTCATCATTTTGAGAAATAAAATGACATGTAGAAATCCAAAACAAGTAATGCTTGAAATGATTGTCTATTTTCCCCAATCATTCCTGTTAAATATGTATAAAATATAGATAATTTCAAAATATAAGCCAAAACATCCATATTTTTACCACTTAGGGAAAAATTGTTATTTATATTTTAATGCATATAGTATTGGTCATCTTCACTTTTATATACATTTAAAATATTTGGATTTAGCAAACATGCTATTTTTTAAACTAATTTTGATTTAAAATATCCTCAGAACATTTTTTTTCTATATGAGAAAAGTCTTAGAAAACAAAAATGTAATTTCAGAGTAATCTTTGATTAAATAATTTTCAAGCTGTTGTATTTTTGTTTAAATTTTACTATCATAAACAATACAGAGAAGATTGTGTTTGCACATGAAAGTTTGAGCAGCTCTTTAATTGTTTTTTTAGGATAAATTCCAGAATTAGGGTCACTATGTAGCCAGTTTAAAGATTTTCACACATATCATTTTTGTATTCCTCCTGAAAGACTGTATCTGCTAATACACCCATCCTTACTGAATGCATACAGTTTTTCCCAGCCCATGCTAAGTACCTTGAAGGAGGAAACCCTGGAGATTCTGTTTTAATTTCTACACACTTTTGCACTGTGTATTCAGACTTGAAAAGCCAGTAGAAAAGCTGTAGGAATCGTATGTTCTTACAGAACTTCTTCGCTGATCAGGAAGAATGATTGAGATACCACAAAGGAAAAATCTTCCCACCTCAGTTTTGCAGATGGCAGAAATCAAGTTTGACAGTTACCAGAGCTGACAACCCCTTCATGATACCATTTCTGAAGAAAATGGAACACAGGGCAGGGATCCTGTATGCCTTTGCATTTGACAGCATTATTTTCCAGAGTACCATAAACATCCCAGGATACGCTATTGAACTAAGTTAGAAATAAAGACCCCCAAGGCCTGGAAACCATTTAATTGCTATTCAAGCATTTCTGGAAGTGCTTGGAGACCCTCACAGGGTGGGAAATTCCCTTATGCACAAGATGAGGGAATTGCTAATAACGTGGGGTGGGATGAAAGCCATTTTTAAAGATAAGAATTGGCTTGGGATGCTGGAATTAAAACATTCAATGTGTCAGGTCAACCTTTATATTAAATTATAAATATTTACAATTTCCTTTTCTTCTAAGAAGCGGAAATAGTTTTCTGTTTGTTTGTTTCTTTGTTCATTTTTAATGTTGACTAGGGGAAAAAGGGCTCTGTTCCCTGACCTTGGCCCTCACCCTACCTCTGGGGGTGTCCTAAAGAGAAGCCCTGCTATGTAGACATTGCATCTTTACACTGAGCTACACCTAATACATCACATGCATCCCAGAATGACTGGATTCCCGCCGTGCTAGTCCATGCCCAAACCACCAGTGAGAGTGGGATAATATCTGTGTGCCCTTCTCTGTACCTACACTTCAAGCCTTCAAATGCTTTGACTGTTTAATGCCTATCTCGTTTGTAATGTTTTCCCCACAGACCTAGAGTTTCACGGGGGCTGCGTCTGTCTTTCTTATTCACTGTTGTATCTGCTACACAGAAGTACCGTAGAACTGGCAGTGTATCAGAGCACGTGCTTTCCCATAATCTCACCATCGCAGGGAATTCGTTTTGGTTTTTAACCTTTGCCAATTTGATAGCCAAAAATGGAACTCATTGTGTGATGCTGGTAAAATTGAACATAGACTCATTTGTTTATTTTCCTTTTGTAATTTGCCTCTTTGTGTCCTTTGCGTCTTTTTTCAATTAAGTACTTCTCTTTTTCCTGTTGATGTAAAAGAACTATTCTTTTTTTGTGTGAATTAAGGATAGTAACCCTTTGTCTACCATATGTTTTATAAATATTCCATCCTTAGTATATTATTTACAGTGTTTTTTAATATAGAGAACATTTAAACTTTGTTCTCAAGTGTATTGTTTTCCTTTATGGTTTTGGCTTTATGTTTAGAAGGCCCTTTGCTACTATATGTCAGCTGTTTTCTTTTAAAGGGTTTAATTTTTAAAATTAACCCAACTCACTGAATTCAACAAACTATTGTTTCAAGGCCTTTAATTTTTTTGCCTAAAATAATGTAATTTGTGCAGTTGAATTTTCATATTTCCAAGCTTGCTAATCTGCAAACGTCATGGTGATAAGGACTCCATACTGGCGTGTCTTTTTATTGGCCCGAAGTTCAAAAGAGGAGTAACTCCAATAAATATCATTGGGTCCTCACATGACTTCCTCCTTGCGTGGAGTCACTTCACAGAAGCCTTGAGAAATAATGTTGACTTTTTCCTATAGTTTTTCTTAAAAGATATGAGGCAAGGGTTTTACTCTGAGCAACACGAGGAAAGCTTCTTAGAAATACTCTCTGGGCATTTCCCCTCCCCCAGAACTCCACACGCATAGTGGTCGCTACAAATACCTACCGCAGTTGTTCTCATTCAAATTAGCCCCTCTACTCACTGTTTCACATTTGTCTTGTCCCTGTTCCTCTGAGTCCAGGGGCTGGAGAATAAACTTTCCACTCTGCCTCTCATTGACTATCTGGAGAATTAGCCTGCTCTCCAGATTCCGGTATGACAAAGAGCAAGAAAGGTGGCATAACACCCCAGAATCCTTTTCTGTTAGAAAGCAGATGGAGAGTTCCAGTTTCTTGTTCGGCACATAAGATGCTTGGAAGTTGCCACTCTGTCCTGACAATAAGTAAAAGGCTGAACAGACTGAAAAGGCCACAACCCTCCTTGAATCCACAAGAGAGGGGAGGACACAGGGCACGCCGCTGCCCGCAAGGTCACAGGCAGAAACCACTGCAGGAATCAAAACCCTGAATGGTAATTGATGGACTGCCGGAGGCTCAGCGTGAACAACTCTGAGAATTAAAAACTCTGGGGATCCAGTCCTAGGAAGGCCCCCGGAACACTGAGAGATTTACCTCCAGGAGCTCCACCAGATGCCCACATTAAATACCAGAGAAAATAGCCTAGGACTTCCTGCAGGGGGGAGGGAAAAAGAACCATTTTGAAGTAGACCAGAGCACTCTGTTCTTCTTAACAAGGCCTTCCCTCAGTCAGTTAGTTAACCAGAGCCTAACCTGCTGGGTATTATGATCAGAGCCTAACTGACCCGGGGGAAGGGAAATAACCCAACTCTGAGCCTCTCTAGCCCCCTAGCGCCTCTAAGGGGAGGCAAAAACTGAGGAACTCTTGTCATGTTCACAGTCCAGAGCACAGGCTCACTAAAAGACTGAAGCCTAATTATAGACCTACAGCACGCTTCCCCTCCCACCTCACCACCACGTTACCAAGGCCTGTTATGGTACTTCCTTTTACCTTGTACGCTATGTCTGGCTATCAAGAAAAAAATTAGTTTTCAGAAATTGCACCTCTTGGGAAGTGACGGAAATGTTAGTTACCTTGATTGTGGTGGTGGTTTCATTGGTGGATACATCTATCAAAATTCATCAGCGTGTACATCTGAAATATGTGTAGTTTACTGTACAGAAACCATACCACAATAAAGGTGTGTCGAGCCACTGCCCTGAAGTCAGTAATCTCCAAACTCTGACTTTTTAAATGAAAAAAATTTTTTAATTCATTGTAAATCATTATTTCTGTTATTTGTCACCAAAAGAAATGTTAGCATTTAAGTAACTAAAAATATTTAAAATAAAAAAAAAAATGAAGTACTAGGGAAAAAAAATAGAAAAAATTGCAAGGCATATCAAAAGGTAGAAAACACAGTTTGAGGAGGCGGAGCAAAGCACAAGAACCAGGCAGGGCAGGGATGCTGGGATTGTCAGAAGGGGAATTTAAAACAACCGTGATTCACATGCTAAGAGCCCTAGTATATAAAGGACAGTGTGCAAAAAGAGATGGGCAATGTAAGCAGAGGGATGGAAATCCTAAGAAAGTAACGAGAGGGAGAAGTTGAGGGGGAGGAGGTCTACAGATACTGACTTAGTAATAGTTTGTGGTGCTATCACAAAGTAAAGCCACTGTTCCTACACGGCCTGTGACGGTAAGTTAATGCTCCCTTTGATGAAAATTGTAACGCTAATAAACTGTGCTTATTAAATCATTAGATAATCTTTCCCTCTGATTCTCTTACAGTGTCACTTATTACCCTCTTCCCAAAGGAGGATTTTAGCAATAAGTTTCTTGATGTGTTTTATAAACTTCCCTGATTTTGTTGTCTTCAAAAGTGAGTTTATTGATGGCCAAGCCCCCAGCTAGCTCACCTAGTACCTTTGATCTAATTTTTTTTTTAATTGCCCTTCTGACAAATGGATGCCAGGTGAAGTCCTTGAGTGTAGAAGTGAGATTTCAGCCTCCAGGCTGGGTTCTCCTTGGCAGAGCACAACCTACGCAGTTGTGACAGTGTGACAGAGGTCTTGATGCCTCCTACTTTTGTGTAGAAAGTGAAGTTGCAAACTGGAAACCTGGTGGATAACCACTGGATTCATCCATGAAGCCACCATGCTCATTTCTTGAGCTGAATGAACCAGGGTTCTGATCAAAAATTTGGGGAGTTCTTACATAGGAGGCTGATACTTTGAGGGAATGAAAACATCATTAAAAAACAAGCTTATGCCGCTTGGGTCCTTCTATTTCTCAAACACGTAATTTAAAAAAAAATAAGCTCCTCATTAACATAGTATAACTTTTGTTTTATTTTGCCTGTGTCAAAACAATTTTTGATATGCTTTTATATTGGAAGACTGGAAAAGTCTGTATTTTTATTATTGCCATGTGAATTACAGCTCTATTCATATTAAAAGGTACCAAAAGAAAGTCAGAAAAGGGTTCTATTCTCCTTCTGTAAGGGCAATGCATGGAGCACTGTGGTTACACAAGTATCTGTGGAGAGGCTGCACCTAAGACTAGTAGAATCTACCTAGCTAACCTGGATCCAGGGTCAGTTCCCTTAATTTAGCATGAATTTCCTTGATGTCTGATTGCTGCCGCGTGTCTTTTACTTGTGATTTGGCTAGACTTTGTTTTTTAGGATCAAATAGCCCAAAACACTTGGTAAGTCTTTGTGGAAACAAGATACTCTGGACCCCTCCAATTTTTTCTTCCATATTTTTGGATTTGTTGATGGGGCAGAGAGAACATGGAGTCGGGTGGGCCAGACACAAAGGAGAGCTGTGGGGCACAGGCCACCTGGGCACCTTGGGGAGGCTCTGGCAGTTGAGTGAACTAAGCCATGGGGAGCAGGCCAAAGGGCTTTCTTCCTTGATCATGGTAGGACTCAGTGGGTGTGTGCACACGAAATTGAGAGCCACGTCTGTGCCTCTGACCAGGTGGACTTTCCCAAGGGCCTCACTTTGGTTGTTAACCTTACTCTACTCACTGACATCTTCATGACTGTCTGTGGATCCTCTTAGGTAGTTCACAGGTCTTTGAACCCTGGCCAGTGGCTACGACAGAACTACCAGTTAGCGATGCCTGATTAGTTCTGTTCGCTACTCATCAGTAAAGATGAAATCATCGCCATTCAGGGACCACTCCTAACTTTGAGTTATTCTCGATTTCATAAAAGAAGCTTTTTGTTTTCAAGGCATTTTTAGCATAATCGTTAAGACTGGCACTTGTTTCCTATACTTCCCTCTCTCCTGTGCTCAGGTTGGTCAAGTCTTTGAGAGGGTTTGCATCGCATTCACTTTATGGACAGTTTTGTGTCTGAGTATCTGTGCTAGTTTAGACACAGAAACAAAGATCAGAGAACAATTTATTAGAAAGAATATTGAACTCATTATCAAAGGACATCAGCTCTGAATCTGACTGACTCTGTGAACCTTAAGACCTTCAACTTCTCTGCTTCAGTTGCTTTGTGAATAAAGGGGGGCATAGAATGCTTGCCTAACCCACTTCAGAGGCTTGTTCTGAGAATCTTAAATGTGAAAGTACTTTTGCAAACTACCAAGCGCTCCTTCAATGCATGGTTTTCTTATTAGGGGGCCCTACTACTTCTCTACCTGAGGGAGCTTTTAACAGAACCTCCCTGCCCCCACCCATCACGGGCACTCCGGCTGCTCTGTTTGGAGAAACACAATTTATGGCGGCACAGATACAGACCTGGATCATGGGGTCACTGCTGTGTTTCCATTACAAACACACAGGCTTCAGGCTTCAGCCCTTTCTACATGTTGAACTTCATCGGAGTCCCATGTGTTGAGAGCCTTCTGGAAGAGACCCAACAATTACAGAGGAGTGCGCCATGCAGCCTTGGCCTGAATGTAATTTCAGCCTGAACTTTCTGGGGATTGTTATGGGGTCCCATCCTGCAGTCTTTCAACATGAGAAACTCTCCTGGGCATGGAAGGTTTGGAAATCCTTCAGGATTGAGGAGTGCCGCCTCTAGGGTTGAACGTCAGGGAGGACCCTTTGGCCAGAATGACCTTAAATCTCATTCTGTGAGCTTGCTGCTTCTCTGTGTCTGTGTGGCCTTCTACTTAAAATGAATGAGCAAAGGATACAGTTTTAAGTACAGTGGTTCCTACACTCCTAGGGCTGACTGTTCCTTTGCTCCCCCAGGTTGATGGTGGTAGAATAAATGGATCCACATGGATTTTGCAGATAGTCAAAAAGGCATGCCAGTTTGGCCTCTTTTATACAGTAAGTGCAGTATAAGTAGCTGACATTTAGGGAGGACAAGACCCCACGTCAATTATTGATTGCTTTAGCTCTTCCCTAGGTCAGCCAACTACAGTGGCCCAGTGTGTTACAGCACCCAGAATATGACCATAGAGAATTAGGGGCATGTGTACACAATATTCTGCCAAAGCTGAAGGGTCAGCACTAGAGTAGAACGAATAATGGAACTGGGGCTCTAATCTACAAGTCCAGTTTCCATGAATCTGTGTCTTTTGTCATGTAATTATCCAATGTCTCCTTGCGATGACACTTCCCATGAGTCCAGGGTAGACACACAGACCTAGGGCAAGGCTGGGAGTGAAAGTGAAGTCAATGGGATCAATGGTATTCATTTATCTTCCTGTGGTTGCCCTAGCATCGCCATTATACTGACAGCGTGGAATGGCCCTGATTCATCCTCTGCTTTATGGTACCCTTCCTTCATCTTTTCAAGATGCCTGCTGTGGCTAACGTGTCTCTGCAGGTCATAAGCACTCTTTTCTTCTTCTTCTTCTTCTTCTCCTCCTCCTCCTCCTCCTTCTTCTTCTTCTTCTTTTTTTTTTTTTTTATAAAAGTAAGTTCTTTAAACATGCAGTAAGCCATTATTCCCATGGGAAAATGAAGCAGTTACGTTAAAATATAATCTTCAAAGCAGTGGATGGCCCCTGACTTTGAGTTCCTCAGGAGACCTCTATTCAGTCAGGAGTGAATAAGTAACTCTATTCCATGGGCCCAAGTTTGGTAACATTTCTGTACAGGACCAGGGCAAGATAGTAGCTGGTTTTGGCTTTGTGCACCATAAGACATCTCTGCTACAAATGCTTAACCTCTCCACTTTAGCACAAAAGCAGCATGAACAACACTTAAGTAAATAGGTGTGGCTCTATCCCAACAAAATTTTATTTGCAAAAATAGACAGTGAGCTAGATTGGGCCCACAAGCTGTAGTTCATGGATTTCTATTACAGGTTACCGTGCATGGTAATACACGTGTGGACAATAAAAGACTCAGCAGACAATCATTAGTGCCTATCATGTTGTGTTGTAGGTACAAAACTGGGTTCAGATCCTGTTTTATGCGTATGTATTATCCTTTTCTGGCATCCAGCAGGGAGGGGTCTGGTCTCTGTCAGTGTTGTCTCCCCAGTGTGCTTGCCTTTCTTCACTGCCCCCTCCCGTGTCCTTCCACTCCATCTACTCGCTGTGCCTCAAGGGCAGAAAATGGTCATTTCATCCCTAAACCAGATTCACATTTAGCTTCAGCTCGCACTGTGTGAGGCACTCTCACATGCCTTATCTTTGATCTTTAAAACAATCCAGTGAAGTAAGCGCCATTGTTCTGAGTTTACAGATGAGACGACAGTGAAGTTAAGTCACGTCCCCCATAGATGCTACACTTCTTGGTAGTGGAGCTGGGGTCCAGCCCAGACCATGAGAACATTACCACAGACGTCCTACATGACAGATTTTCTTTGAGCATAAATAGTTTATTTTGAACAAGAAGAGAAGAGATAGGAAACATCTTGAATCCAAATAAGGGAGCTGAGAAGAGGGCGGCTGGGTGTCCAAGACCATTTTGAGGGTGGGGTTTTGTTTTGTTTTGCTTTGTTTTAACATTAACATTGTGGTTATGTGCTGGAAAGGACATACATTCTTCATTCTTTTCTCATTACTCGAAAATTGTTGCAAACATTATGCAAAACCAATAAAAGGAAAAGTGTTCAAAAAAAAAAAATGTCATTTGGCAAGCAGTGCCCAGCTAAGGAATAGCACAGGTCTCACGGGAGAACAATATGCATTTTGTAAAATTTCTTAAGAGACAATTTATGGGTTTTGAGAAAACAAAACAGGAAATTGAATTAAAAGAGAAACATATTTAAATAATGCTTAAGTGATGACGTAACCAACCAAAGTTCAACAATCACAACCTAGAGTCAGGCATTGTCAGCTCCAAGAATTTGCTGGCATTGGTTGGTAGTGTCCGAAGTGAAGAGAGATGTTTTATTATTTAATTGGTACAGCATTACAACTTTGGAATAGATGAAAACTAATTTTTTAAATTGGAAATTTGGCCCTAAATACAAGGCTCCTGGCGTACCTTTACTGAAAACATAGAAATATGACCTTCCTTTTTACATCATGAATTTTAGCCTCTGTTTCTGGGATTGGCCATTGATCCTGGAATAAATTTAGGGTATGTCAAGTGGGTGTTCTTTCTACTATCCCATGTTCAATACCTTTTGGAGAGTAAGGGATTTTAAAAAATTAATTACAAGAAAGCAGAATTTCTCTCATAAAGAAAAAAAATCAGGAGTCATTGTCTACCATCAGTGGTAAATACACACAACACACACACTTTTTTTTTTCATGTTGTATCTAGTAAAAAAAAAAATGTTTCAAGAAAATAACATTGATTCCCAATTCAAACCAGTATATAACATCTACAACCTTCTATTAATTTTTGTTTGGTTTCCCAAGACCCTTGAAATGCAGGGGGTAAAGGAGAGAAACTGTGGACACATAAGTAAGTTTAAATTCTGGATCTTTCCCCAAACAGTTCTAAAAGATAGTCCTTGTTCTTCATTAGTTATAAAATAACATTCTTATATGTGAAGATGAAGTTTTTACACATTTTGCATTTTCTTTTCTCTGTCCCACAATATAATTGTATGAGGTAGAATATAGGTTGATTATTTTAGTAAGAATATGGAGATGTGATATATGTATATGTGTATGTGTGTATATATATATATATGTATATATGTATCTTGTTTTGCATAGCCAAGTTCTTAACTACTACCCTAATCTGCTTCAAACGGAGATCAAAAACCTGTGCTGTCATACAAGTGTGATGACAATATAATTGACTTAAGTCTTGGCAAAAAAAAAAAAAAAATCATGACTTGCTTGATTCTGTTATTTTGTTGTCATGAAGTAATAAGGTTGGCTTTACAAACTTTCTTGCTCAGTCGATTTTGTGATGATTGGCACACATATCTGCCAGGCTCAGCAGCTCAGCTGAACATGACTGATCACACCACATGGTCGTTGAGCCACTGACCATCCAGGAAGTCTACTAGACTTTCTTCTCTGGCAGAGATGAAACCACTTAGAGCAAAAGCTGTGTATATCTTCCTTCTGTATCACTAGCACTGGGCACATAGTGCATAGGAAGAAAGAAAGTCAGCTACTGAATCAGGAAGATGAGTAGAAAATAACCATGGCTAAATTTGTTCTTACAAAGGTTTGTGTGATGTGGTAGAATATTTGCACCATGGCAGTGCTTATCCCTCTCTGTGTATGTGTGACTCTGGGGTTGGCCACATGACTTGCCTTGACCAACAGAATGTAGTAGGAGTGATGGTGTGTGTACCTAAGTCTCAGGTCGTCTTGCAGCTCCTGCTCTTGTCCTCCGGAACCTAGCCCCCAGCCCAGACTGTCCTGCTGGAGACATGTGTCCTGGCCGACTATTACCACCAACCTCCAGAGATGTCAGTGAGGCCAACTTATCCCATACCACCCCAGTGTCATCACTGGATGACTGCAGCTTCATAAATGACCCTGGGTAACAGAAGCAGAACTTCTCAGCTGAGCCCAGCCCAAACAGCTGACGAAGAATAATGAACAACTAAAATGGTCCCTACTATAAGTCACTAAGTTTGGGGGTAATTTTTTTATATAGCAATAGATAATAGATACCTATGAGTTTTTGAAAGCTGAGTATTTTCATCTGTCACATTCTTAAAGTGAATAAAAATAGACAATTTAATACTAAGAAACCAAGTAAACAACATCCGTTTGGAAAACCTCTTGCAGCTGGGTGTCCCTCTCCATCACATGAGGGAGGTTCTTCAAAGGTAGTCAGCAGGGACACACTGTTCTTATTTTGTTTCTTTTTCTTTGAGGAGTCAGTGATATGAAACCAAATTTGCAGGTCAACCTAGGAGGAATTCCTTCACAGACTGAGGACATGTGTTTGGTTAGATCTGTGTTTTATATTGCTTGATAATACATTAAGTGAAAAGAAATCTATTGATAATTGTTTTTCTTTGGAATTTGATTTACAACAATAGTAATTCCATGATAAATAAACTTGGACTTGAGGAGTGGTCACTAGGATAGAGTGAAAACAAAGTAGAACATTGGGAGAAAGTTCCTCTGCCCATTAAGGTATGGAGTGCTTAGACCACTGAGGAGTGTGGGTATAAGAGGAGAGAAGTTTGAACTTGCTTGAGAGGATAGTAATGATATATTGACTGGGTATAGGATGAGGTCATGTGCAGTAACCATGTCCTGGAAGGCTGAGGTTCTTGTCCTGGGGGAAAAAGATGGGGTTTCCACATTTTACAAGGCTTGTAGTTTTCCTTACCCAGATTGCTGAGCAGCAGATAATCACTCTCTTATTATAAACATTTAGCCAATTTAATATCAGATACAGTGCAATTACTATATCCTTGGCAGTGAGTGAAGCCCTTTGTACACATTGTCTCCATTTCACAACAATTTTATAATGGGAGAAATGTGGTCATTGTTTTATAGATGAGGAAACTGAGGCTAAGAAGGGTTGAATAACTGGCTAAATTCACAAGTTAGCAGGGAATTGGCTGAGGTCTCAGGTCCAAGATGTCTCACCCCAGAGCACTTTCGCTTAACCACAATGCTAGATCATTATATTCCTAGAAACTAGAATGTGAAGAGAGACTTCGGGGAAGAAAAACACCTAAAGAGCTGTGACATCGATTCATTATAGAATTGCAAAACATTTTAACTAAAAGGCTGTGATGGAGTCCAAACTCATTCTCCTCGCCACATGACAGGCCAGTAAATCGGGAGATGAGGTGCTGGGGCAAAGAATAACAATTTTATTCAGAAAGCCAACAGACCAAGAAGATGGCAGACTAATGTCCTGGAGAACTATCTTAATCCAAGTCAGAATTCAGGCTCCTTTTGTAATAAAAGGGGAGGGAATGCAGTTGGTTGTTACAAACTTCTTGGTGTCAGAATCCTTTGTTCTTGCAGCTGTCCACATTGGTCAGGTCATGGTGTCCCTGTAAACCTCCAACAAGACAAATGCTATTTCCTATTTTGCAACTTTTTATCTTTATATGAATGGGAAAGTGTTATACCCTTAAAGATCAGAGCCTTGAGAATGGGCTATCTTGTGTATTTCAGGCTCCAGGCAACATTCTTTTACAAAAGGTGCAGAACCAGCATGAGTCAGCGCAGGGAACAGAGCACATGGTTGGAGCCAAAGGAACAGATCTAATGTGGAATCAGATTTGTTCCTCCCTAATACAAGTTTATTTTTCCCATATCCTTATCATCATGCCACCTAAATCATCTCAGATGAAAATGTAATCTCTCATAAGGATGACGCTGAGTCTCACTAGTACTTACGTTTTTTCTTTCAACATACGAAGTGGAAGATTTTCCTTGAAAAAAATCTTTTTTTTTTTTTCAAACTTAAGCAGTATTATTTTCAGTTAGGATTTGCCATTGTGTAGAAATATTTTTTTTTGTTCATTGTGTGGACTGTAATCAAGATTGAAACAAATTCAAAAATCTGTCCTAATGATATTACTGAAAAGCACCAACAGATGTAAATTCTCTAATAATGCTGTATTACACTTAGCTATGGTTTTTACTTCCAGTGAAATTGGAAAGATGTTATAGCTGAGAAAGCAAATTAAGAAAATAAATCCCCTTCCTAAACCATCTCCATCTCCAGGAAATGCTCCATGTTATACCATATATGCATAATTCTTTTTGTAATTCAGCTGCAAGTCACCGTATTCTCTTATGAACCTGTGGACTGTGGAATTGCAGGAATATGGAGGAAATAGAAGGTTGTTACAGATGGCAGATGAAATGGGCTGAGTGGAAAAGTTTTCCAAACCCCTGTTTATGCAATACCAAACAAAGTTTTGATATCAAATCAGTTTAGGGCTTATAAATGTTAGTAAAGTTTGGGTAGCATTGAGAGGTTTTCACCTAGAAATTTCTTTTTGTATTTCTTTGGTATTGTCCACAAAGATAGGTAAGGTTTCTGATCCAAAAGCGATCAGCTATTAATTGAGGTGCTTGTACACCGTAACTCAAGTGCTGATGCTCTACCCGGAAGCAAATTCTGCCGTACTAGATCTTAAGCTACAAGAGGAGTAGGATTAATCGGTTCAGGATGCCGTTCTAGCATGCCTTTGACATCTACGATCTTTTTTTTTTCTTTTCCTAATTGTTTACTTGGTACAAATACCGACAACCAGGGATAGGAAGAAAGGACAGAATACAACTAGGGGCTGTTTGAAAAGCTTGCATCATGTGATGAAGTAACATCTATGTAACTGAAATGAAGCAGACAGACAGCTACTCATGCTGTGACCACTTCAGGTTGTCTTACTATAATGAGATCATCACAAAGGGGGCTTTCAAGACCAGGTGTTCTTGACAACCCTGCCTTTGCAGAACTGGCTGACCCAGCTCAATTTCCCAGTTACTGTCCCAGCTGGCTTTTCAATTATTATTTTCGCAAATTATGTTTCAATCTGAATAATCTTTGATCATTTCAAATGTAATGGTTAATATTCCTTATCAGATAGGAAAACATGTTTTGGAAACATCTTTCTCACATCTTTTTCTTCCTCTGTGGTGATTTTTGGTAAGGTCAGGAGGACAGTAAGTAATTTGAAAATGCAGCCTCTCTGTTCCAGGTTGCTGGGGTGTGAAACTGGGGAGAAAGAAGATGAAAGTATAAGCTAGTGGGTTTTCTCACCAGCATGGATGCTGAAATGTACAGAACATGTTGTTTACAGCATCCCTGGGTTGTGAATCAGCCGTGATTACAGCTGGCTGGGACAGAGCCGAAAGGGCAGCAGCATCAAAACCCAGCTCATTTTTTAAAAAACAAATCCTTTTCACTGCCTGTGGACGAAATTACTGACTGACATGCTAAACCTATTAAATATGTATTTTGCAAATTTTGAAATGAGGAAAAATGCTATGTAAAAATTTTTACAGATGCTGAATGATTGTAAATGTGGTTAAAGATGTGGGACTTACTCCAACTTTGTTCTTTCGTGGGTTGCTATTAGCTTACATTTGAAATCTCTGTTGGCCACGTAGGCCACATTGTTCTTCCAAATGTAATCATTTCTCTCTTTTAACCGATCTCCTACAGTCTCTCTGTTTTCATCAATATCTGACAGCAATTCCCAAAGATCCAATATAGTCCACTCTAATATCCTTATGTGTACTCTCTTCTCTCTTTGAAATCTAATACCTTAGCAGTGAAATAATTTATTGTGCTTTATTTAGACTTTTATTTTTTGCATGTGTTTTGATACTATCCTTTTGAACAGAGTTATTTGGAAATTTAAACCAACTGTTCACCAAAAGTTATGAAAGCATGATTAAGAAATTTTCTCTCTTTTTAAATCCCTTTTTTCAGACCTTCATTTTTTAGTATGCTGTGGAGAATGCCACAAAGTCCATGGGTCGGGCAATGATGGGAAAATGAAGATGGATTCTTTCTTGGAGCCCAGCTAACAGGTAAGCCATACAGACGATCAAATGAGGAGAAGTCAGTGACTGTCCTATTTTTCTTGAAAACTGTTAGATTATGTGGTTGTCCAAACCTGAAGATGTTTAATATATTGAATTTGACCTTCTGGTGAAATGACAGTGGTACCAACACACTTGTCTAACAAAAAAGTAGGAGCCATACTTGGTTCCAAATTGTATATACTGTGTTTGTGTTCGTTTTGAGTCCTAAAGAAATGCATTTTGTAAGCACTATCCGAGAAGAAGTTTTTATGGGTACATTACAGTCTAATATCTGCATTGTTAAAGTAAAGGGAAAACTTGTTCCAGTGAAGTAGTTGGCAGAAAACTATAAATCTTAATGGATAGGAAAATATGCTTTTCAATAAAAAGAAAAGAAAGAAACAGACACGGAAACCCTGCTTAAAGACTTCTCAAAAAATCAGGCCTCTGTGCAGCATCTAGAACATTCCTCCTTTTCCAGTGTTTATGATCACTCCACTTACATCTTGCCCTTCTCCTCTTTGCTCATCCCTTCTACTGGAGAAAATTGCTGCCAGGCTGTGCCAAAAATTTGAGGCAAGAATGAAAAATGTTTTGCTTTATTGCTAACCTGTGAAAATGTGTTTTTTTGCCAGTGTTGTGATGGTTGGGTTTGTTTTTTTTTTTTTTTTTTCTTTCTCACATGGCTCTAATCCTGGCTGGATAGATCTTGACGTGCAAATAAAATTCCATCCTAAATAAGTAAACTATGTTTCTTGGTTGGAGGCTGAAAAACCCTATTTCTTATTCTTCTGCTCACACAAGCTGTACTTCTACTATGTGTGACTGAAGTTCACTCCTTACCACCCGAGTGGACAAGCAAAGGGTATATCCAGGTGAAGGGAGCTTCCATTCTTCTTTAACCAAGATGTGAGAATATGAATCAAGCAGCCTTTGGAGGTACTTCCTGCAACCCTAAGCATCTTTCAGCTGCAGGATGCTCACTCTCTTGAGAAAGTTTTGTCTGTAGAGACTGTATCTCCACTCCATAGACCTGAGTGACAATACTCATTCAGTAAAAACTTACTGAGTGTCTTAGGTGCTCTGGAATCAAATGTGGACAAAACAAACTGTCCACAGACGTAGCTGTCTTCACGGAGCTATCTAATTTGCATAAGGTTTGGCACTTTTAATTGTTCCACCAACCAATTCATTATTTAACAGTGTTGATTGAGCCTACATTATGTACCACAGTTTTATGTTATTCCTCTGTTAGGTGTTAGGATTCAAAGACTTGATCCCAACTGTCAAGAAACTGTCAGTCTAGTAGTAAAGAGAAACATCTAAGCCAATACATACAATAAGTTATAATTGCCCTGGTTGCTGGGAGAGAGCGAGTACTCAGTACTAGCGGGTTGTGTAATTAGGGTAGATAGAATATTTTAATCTGACTACATTATCTCCAATGGCCAGTGTCTCCGTGATATCTCCACATTAGAATTTCTCCAGTTCTGCCACACTAGAACTTGCTGTTGTCCTGATACCTTTTGTACTTAATCTGTGCTTTACAAAATTTAATTGTTTTTCCATATCGAGTTTAGCTCATGTCATAGACCCCACCAACCCCCAAATTTTGCTGCACCATAATAATTATTGCCATAATAATTATTCTGGGATAATAATATAAAGCAGATGAATCTTGGTTCTCACACACTGAAAATTAATTCCTGAGGGACAGAACTAGCCTTAGCATGTATGTTTTCAGGAGCAGGAAACTCTCATAACCTGGAGTTCAGAGATGGCTTTGTCAACCAGTGAGCACCGTTTTAAGTTAGATGTCAGATAGATGCATGCTATCAAAACTGAGTAGTCTAAGGATAAAATTCAATAAATAAGAGTGTGATGGCAATGCTTAAAGAAAAGCCATTCTGAAGATACAGGTTATTCTGGAAAAAAATAAATCAGAATCAAGATGTCTTTTATAGCATTTGACATGCAGCTGGGGAATGCTCTTCCTGATTCCATGTGGATTAGGTGTTCCTCCTAAGAGTTATTGTGGCACCACAAGTATGTCCTGTGCTGGTCCACGTGGACCTGTAATTGCCTGCCTTGATATCAGCGTCTTCCCTCAGACTGCACACGATGAGGGAACCAGTGATAGCTATTTGATTCTGGCTATGCACGTAGGAGGTATTCAATAGTTGTTCATTTTGAATTGACTTAATAGCAAAGGCTGTGGCCAAATGTTAAATATCATTCAACTGACTTTTTAAAAAAATTTTAATGAAGTTACTGGGAATTGAACCAGGACCTCTTGCATCCTACACATGCTCTACGGGTGAGTTTTACTGCCTCCTCTCTCACCTCCCTCCCCCCTCCCCCCACCGACTCAATTGACCTTTATAGCAGTTTCTTTAACCCTGGTCAAGGACTCCAAGATTATTATGACAGGAAATGCATACCCAATCTTAAAAAATCCTATGAAGGCATAAATCTAAAGAAAGGTTTATTATGACCAAGTGTAGGTTTTAAAATCAGACAGTGCTTTATCTTAAAAATTTAGACTTCTGTTGGCTCTGACTCGTCTTCATGCTAGTAGACTTGCCACATGAAGGGCCTTGCAAAGTCATCGTACTATTGGGACATCAAGGCATAAATTCAAGATGTTTGCCACATTTGAGGCAAAGAGAATGTACCAAACATTGGCAGGGAGGAAATGTCATCTCTGGTCACCTTGTAAACTGCTAACCTACCAAGATATGTCCAAGGATAAAAATCAAATATTTTCAACAGGCTTCTATTTAGTGGTCACATTCTTGAATATTTCGTCTTGTCACAATTTTATCCCCGATCAAATATAGAAAGTAATCTCAAAGGTTGACTTTGTTTTTCTTCCTGTGAGATGGCAGAACTATGTTTGCTTAAGTTGGGGTGACACAACTTATTTTTTCCTTGAACTTTCTGATAAATTAAAAAAAAATTCCTGTCTAGAAATATTTTATGACCCTTTCCATAAAAGTGATGGACAAAAGAAGAATAAGTAACAATTTGTGTATTTGTTCATTTATTTATGCACACGGAACTTACTGAGCATCTACCACATGTGAGAGGGTGCGAGGAATTGCCATCCCCAAAAGAATTGCAAGGTGATTACAAGTGGATTCTCTTTAGAGGTTCATGTCTAATGGAGATGATACGCATTCAAACAAGTAACTATATTAAAATTAACTTAGTCAAGGCATATTTATTCAGCACCTACTATGTGCTAGACATGAGACTATATAACAGTGAATAGGATTTCTCAGATTCCTGCCCTCATGGAGCCTACATACAAGTTGGGGGAACAGGCAAAAAAAAAATGAATGAGTGCAAAAAATGATTAATTACATCATCGATCAAGAAGGTGATTAACTCTAGGAATAGGATGAAGAGGGTGCTGTGATAGTGGTAGAGTTTATAGTTAGGTATCACCACAAAGCTTCTTATAAAGGGTAATACTTAGGCAAATACTTGAAGAATAGTTATAAGTTGTGCAAAGAGAGAATTGGGGAAAGGCTGCTGCAGGCAGAGAGAATTGAGAGAATTGCTAATACTAAGGGCTAAAGGTGTGAGTCAGTTCCATTCAATTCAAATGTCACATCCTATGTTAAAAACTCTCCTGAGACCCTCCAGGCAAAGTAGCAGAGTTCAGGCTCCTTCCCCAGTACTTGATCCTGTTGTAAATCCTGCTGCTCTGATCTATCCCACATTACATTAAAATTATTTGTATATATGCCTGACTTCCCACTAGGCTGTTTTCATTCACCATTGCTCCACTGTACGTATTGCAACACCTGGTCTATGTGTCACAATGTTTTTGTTTTTTTTCTCCTTCTCCTTTCTCTGTCAGGTTTGGACACATACCAGGGGAGAATATGAGAAAGGTTCAGACTCTCTTGCATAATGTCAGGAGAATAATTAATCTAGGCAGTGTGAAAAAATGTTCTCGCTGACCCCACACCCTGAGGGCAGAATATGTTTCTTTTCTTTTCTGCTCTCCTCCTATAAAAGAGGACCTATAGTAACCAATGCCACTGCAGTAGGGAGCCATGGGGAGCAGAGCTGCCAGCCAGCTGGGAAGGGTGGAACCACAGGGGTGAGAAGCAGGAAAGACAGAGAGTAAACAAAAGAATGAAGGAAGAGATAGGCAATAAATGGGAACAGCACTTCTCTGTTTATCTTAAACAGCAGGAAGATATTTAAGAATGGACAACTGAGATTCTGTATCCAAAAGAGAATTTGGGCAATTACCTAAATCCCCAACTTGTCTTCAGAATTTTTTTTTAATAAGTTAAAGTATATGATCCATTGTGTGAAATTGGACAATATTATATAATTGTCTAGACACTGTATGTTTTATTTACTAACCATTAATATATGAAGCACAGGTGGTCCTACCCTTGCTTATCAAAGATTGGAATAAAATGATGGATTTGTAAATATTAGGGATTTGATAATTTAACAGTGTTAAATAAAAGATCAAAGCAGAAGCTAAATTGAATTACTATTATTATAATTCTGTTGGATTGTCTGAAATAAAAGTAGCTTGATCAATCTGGGCTCTGGCGATTGAAAGGAGTTGACATAGATTATAGAGAGGGAGAAAAGCCTGACACCATTCTCTAGTGAAACAAAATACTTACATAAAGAAGTAGCTGGTTTGGTTAAAAGCTTTAAGTTTTAAAAGTATAAAATGGGAAAACCAAAATGTCTAGAATAATTTAAATTGCAAGGGAAAAAACTCTAGGATGTCTCAAGGGGATCTTAATAGACAGGAAGGTATGGTACTCATAATAAGAAAGTCAATGATGAATAAAATAATCTGTCACACTTTGCCGGGAAGTACCATGACTGACAAATTTTATTTTGCAAGATTGATGTCCCACAGCAAATTTATGAAAGCCAATAAAAATGACATTATATTTTAAAACACCTTATATAAAAACTCGAGAAGCTCTGCTTCCAAAACAAACTGACTTACTTTAAAATAAAAACAAAAATACTGCAGTTAGTACCTTGTATTAATCAAGACAGCTTAAATCATGCTGCAGTCCAAGTCACTTTCTAATACCAGTGGGGAACACAGAGCTTGTTCCTCACTCATAGCGGGTGTTGCTTCTCGTAATAGCCAAGTAGCTCCTATAACCCTATAGTAGGTAATACTTGTAAATATAAGGTCAAATTTAAAAGATGATACTTTTCTCTTAATTAAAAAAATACATATAACTTTAAAGTAAAAATTACAATACTTTACTATGGAGTTTTGCAATGTATACAAGTACAAAATGTGACATATTTAGCTTCAAGGACAAAGAAAGAGGTAAATGAGCATATATAGTTGCAAGTCTCTTATATTTTTATGGGAAGTAATGAAATATTAACACTAAATAGACTCTAAAAAGTCAAGGATTTATGTTGTCATCTCTTAACAACTAAACATCAAGGTAAAGAGATTGGTAAAAATCCAGTAAGTAAATTAAAATTGAATTCTAAAAATATTCAGTTAATCTAGAAGAAGGTAGGGAAGGAGGAACTAAAGAACAAAAACTGAGAGGACAACCAGGAAGCAAATAGTAAAATGGCAGACCTAATCCAACAGTCTCAAAACTGGTATTAAGTGTAGATGCTCTAAGCACTCCAATTAAAAGTCCTTGTCATAATAGATGTTTAAAAAGTCCCAAATACATTCTATCTATAAGATACATATTTTAAATGTAAAATACAGGTAAGTTGAAAATAAGACTCTATCCATCTCAGAGAATACATCAAGGGAAAAGATTTCCAGAGGTAGAAGGATATTTCCCAATGATAAAAGGGCCAATTCATCAGGAAGATATATATATACGTGTGCCTAATAACGGAACTGCAAAATACACAAAACAAAAATCGACAAAATTAAAGGCAGAAATAGAAAAATCCACAGTTATAGTGAGAGATTCTTAATACCCTCACCTAAGCAATCAATAGAACAATTTAAGAAAAAAGATATTAAAGATATAGAAGATTTCAATGAACAGTGCCATCAACCACCTTGACCTAATTGGTATTCACAAAACACTCCAGCCAACAGCTGGAGAATGCACTTTTTTTCAAATACATGTGGAACATTAAATGCTTATATTGAAAAAGAGGGGTCTGATACCAGTGACCCAAAAAGTCCTTAAGACTTTTCCACCTTAGGAAGCTGGAAAAAAAATAATGCAAATCCAAAATAAGTAGAAAGAAGGAAATAATAAATAAAAGAGTAAAATAGTCAGTGAACTACAAAGACCAAAAATAGAGAAAAATGGACAGAGGTTCCTGGATAAATATGATAATAAGTGCATAACTGAATCAAAGTCACTTATATGTGGAATCTAAAAAAACGACAATTGAATTTATTTACAAAACAGAAACAGACTCACAGACAAACTTACGGTTACCAAGGGGAAGAAGTGGGGAAGGTATAAATTGGGAGTTCAAGATTTTAAAATACTAACTAATATATATATAAAATAGATAAACAACAAGTTCATACTGTATAGCACAGGAAACTATATGCAATATCTTGTAGTAACTTATGGTGAAAAAGAATATGAAAATGATATATGTATGTTCATGTATGACTGAAGCATTATGCTGTACACCAGAAATTGGCACAACATTGTAAACTGACTATACTTCAAGAAAAATATGTAGATACACACACACACACACACACACACAAACACAAACTTGCTGAGACAAAGTGAGAGGGAGAATGGAGTCCTGAAATACACATTGTGAACATCACTAATACTTTAACGTCAAGGTATCACTTGACTTGTTAAAGAAACTAAGTTCCTTATTAACACCCTTTCCACAAAGAAAACACCAGGCCCAAATGATTTTCCTGTGGAATTATATGCCTCACTCACAAGAAATCTGCTATACATTCAGGTGACTCTCAGGGTAACATTTCTATGGCTCAGCAATGCGGGGGATTTGATCACTGAGGGAGGGCAATAGAGAATTGAGTTTCCTCTGTACAGCCTCATCCTGGAAATGACTAATTACCATTGACTATTTACTGGCTAGAACTCATCATCTGCCTTCAGCAACCTTCAAGGGGTCAGAAAATATCACTTTTTATTATTTTCAGGAATGAGGAATATGAAACAGGGTGTGGTGAACATTTAGCATTATCTCTGACGCACAGCTCTTTTCTACAACTATCTTTGTCAATTGATCAGAAAGTGTCATGATCAGTGAAGCAAAGTTTTCCACAAATATTGTTTATTCAGACTGAAGGCTGACATTTGTGTATATTAAGTTTTCCAATTAGCTTTCTGGCTTTTTTTCATTTTTGTAAATCTTTACAAAATTCCTGATTTTTTTAAAAAGGATTGTATCTCTTAAGTGTATTCCTTTTGATGGATTTGATCTTCCAGTCTTTTATCCATATTCTGAAAAGATGAGGCATAAAAAAATAAATCTACTCTTTGCCATACTGCCAGGGACCTACCGTATTGTGCTGTGTTGTTTTGGACTGGGGAAGGGCAGGGTAAGGAACAATCATCTTTGTCCTGTACTTTGTTTAAGGAATTCAAATTTTGGAGTGCAGATGTATTTTTTTTCATTTTATTTTCAAACTACAAGTTGGCAGGTGGGTTATGAAAATTGAATAGGAGCCTTAGTTGAAAGTGTGTGCAGTCACTCTGCTCTAAGTCTATGGGAAAAAAAATTGTTTGCTTCAAATACAAGCCCACTGAAGAAAGCATTGTAATCAAGTGTGTGGGAAGGTAAGCTGGGTTGCTTTTTCTGATTTGATAACTTAAAATCTCTAGTCTGAGAAAAATAAAGCTGTGCGGTTAGTCATCAGCACATACACAGCACTTAACAGAAGCATAATAAATGCTAAAGGCAGAGGCGCCGTTGAACAATGCAGGATGGATAGTACCGTCTAATAGGCAGAAATGTGGAGTGAGAAGAATGACATGGTGTCTTGGAGATCCAGCTCTCAAGTCAGACAGTCAGCCCCAGTTTCAAATCTTGTTTCTTCCCTTAGTAGCTTTATTACCTGGTGCCAGTTACTCCTGTTTGGTAAGCTCAGTTTCTTCCTCTCCAAAATGGTGATAACCGAGCTTTCTTGGTAAGGCTCTTATGGGGTTTAACTGTTTGCATCTGGGACATAGGAAATGCTCACTGTATCTAGGGACCATTATCTTAAGGAGTCAGAAGCTATCCGTGCTTTGGTTGGTGAATTCAGAAAGCTTTTGCTGGAAAAAATGTTCGAAAGTTGTTGGGTCTTTATAATGGTTGCAATTTGCTTCAGTTCACGTGATATGCTTGGGCATGACCAGAAGCAAACAAAGTAGATTATATTATACTTTTCATTGTTTTCCCTATTCCTAATTTATTTACGTTTCTAACGTACATGCGCACACACGCATACACCCGTCTCCATCTTTTCCCCTTTCTCTGTGGTGGTGAGTGCGTGATTGAATTGAGACTTGTTGAGACAGAGTGAGACGGGAAATGAAGTCCTGAAATAAACAGTGTGAACATCAGTAATAGTTTAATTTCCATGTTTCATGGTTATGCAAGCCCACTGCTTTGGAATTTCAACATAACCTTGAACCATCCCCAACTTGAATTTTCCTCACACTTCAACCGGTAGTAATTGGGCCCTCCCTCCCGCTGCTGCTGGCACTGGCATTTTTGTTGTTGCCTTTCCTTTGCTTTCATATACTTGGTTTAATTCTTTCTGGCAGCTGCAGGAGCTGGATGCCAAACGCCTGTGTTTGTCACAGCGGAGCCCTGACTCCCACTCCTGCAGCGCAGCGGGCTGAACTAAGCCTCCGACTCTTAAAGAAAGTCACCTTGACGAGCTCTCTGGGCTCCCCGAGAATCTCCTCCCAAGCCAACGTGGAGAGCAGGCCCTTTAGGATCAGGTCCAGCTGAGTTCAAACCCTGGTTCTTCTTCTCATTATTGGAGAACATGGGGCAAATGGCTTCCTCTGTGGGAGCCCCAGCTTTCTCTTTTCTAACTTGAGGATGAAAATAGTATTTCCCTCAAAGGGCTGTTGGGGATTAAGTGAGACAGTGTAGGTGATGTGTGCCTGGAAGGTACTAAGCCCTCACTGACTGTTAGTTACTACTCTTTCCATTTCTCGTGGTGAACCAGCTGTCCCCTTCAGTTCACCCCTGGTTACATGGTTGCTGTGACACCCATGACTAGCTGTATTCGTGGTGGATCTCGAGAGCTCTAGAACATTCCAAATGCTGAGCTGTACTTTCCTCCCACACACATGGTGCAGTAGTTTCGTAGGACAGCGTGAAAAAAGTAGCACAGACCAGGTGGCTTAAAACACCAGAAACTTATTCTCATAATTCTGGAATCCAGAAGTTTGAAATCAAGGCATTGGTGAGGCCATGCTCCCTCTGAAATCTGTAGAATCCTTTCTTTTCTTGCCTCTTGCTAGTTTCTGGAGTTTGCCAGAAATCCTGGATGCCTAGTGGCATTGAGAATCATCACTCCAATATCGGCCTCTCTTTGTCACGTGGCTGTCTCCTCCTCCTCCCTGTGTGTCACCGCTTCTCCACACGGCATTCTCCTCTCCGTGTGTCCATCTGCTCTTCTTCTAAGAACGCTAGTCGGATTGGATTAAAGGCCCATCGTGTTCCAGTATGACCTCAACTAACTACACTTGCAACAACCTTATTTCCAAATAAGGTCACATTCTGAGGTTCTCGGGATTAGGACGTATATTTGGCCGGGGTGGCGGGGGAGGCACAGTTCAACCCGTAATATGTGAACGCCTTTTGTTTTTACCAATTCCAGTTGTTTGCAGCTGTTTGTGCCTGGTGGTAGGTGGGTGCTGCCTGGATCTGGTCGTGGGAGGTGGCCAGAGGAGGCTTCTGATTGGTTCAACCAGAAAAGACCGTGGGAATGACTAGGTCGTTCTAAGGCTTGGGTAGATATTAGAATTGGCTGGGGAGTCTCAGGAATGCCGATCCCTCGGTCCTGCCTCCATTGATTCCAATTAGATGGGTCTGTGGTAAAGCTGAGGAATTAAGAGATTTTAAAGCTCCCCAGGCGATTGCGATATGCAGGCAGGTCTAGGAACCACTGAACTAGAAGAACTCAAAGCTAATGGTGGCAGCTTTTCTCCTTGATTGGATTAACCCTAATTGAGAGAATGGGCCTGTATTTTCTTTCCCAAATTCCTTAGAGCCAGATGTATTTGGGAATTCATATTTAGGAATTTTTTCAGAATTTAAAAAATGTAATAGGGAACATATATAGTAGATGACATAAAACTCCCAGGGTTAAAGGCTGTCTGGACAGCACCCTTAATATAAAACTATTTTTTTCGTTGAAACATGTAAATATTCATTTGATAAAGAGGCCTCTATCAATTCAAGTCAGGTTTTGCTATCAGAAGAGAATTGGTACTAAATTTAGAAGAAAGAATTCAGCTTTCAGTTCTTTATGAAGAATTGAAGATCAGGGATTGTGAATGTAATTCTCCAGCTCTGTGTTATAGAGCTCATGTATTAGATATCAACACTGCACACTGACTGAAGTAAAATGCAAAAAATGTTCTGATGTATGGCCAGAAGGCTCAGCCCTGATCACCCAGTTCTTCTCACCACAACCTACTCCTGAAGCCTCTGCAGGTTAACTCAGTGATTTGCACGTGTGCCCTCAAAGCAGCAGAGACATGGCAGGTTTGATTTCTGGCTGCTGCCTCAGAGGGAACCTTTATGTAGTTGAACAGTTGCCCCCGAATTCATGTCTTTGCCAGAACCTCAGAATGTGACCTTACTTGGAAATAGAGTAATGACAAATGTGATGTGTTAAGATGAGGTCATCACATTGGAAGAGGCTGGGCCCTTAATCCTATGACTGGTATTCTTATAAGAAGAGAGTCAGGGAGACAGGCACGCACCGAGGGAAGATAGTGTGGAGACACTGGGAGGTGGCCAGAGGACCACAGGAGCAGAGATGGGGGCTGTGCGGCTACAAGCCAATGAAGCCAAGGATTGCTGGCAACACCAGAAGCTAAGAGAGAGGTCCGGGACAATCCTCCACTGGAGCCTCTGGAGAGAGTGTGTGCCTGCTGACGCCTTGATTTTGGACTTCTGATCTCCAGAACTGTGGGAAAATACATTTCTGTTGCTTTAAGTCATAAAGCGTGAGGTACTTTGTCTTACTAGTCCTAGGAAACTAACAGAGAGCCCTCAGGTTGGCACTTATGAGAGAGAGAAACCATAGCCTCTGTTGTGTTTGAGAGGACCCCTCTTCACTGTCATTCTGTGATGAGCCGCACAGCGAGAGTGGCCTCACTGGTCATAATGCCATTAACATCATCTATCTATTTAAACAGAAAATTATCCAGAGATATGTATATATACATATATATGTATGGGAGAGAAAGAAAATGGGAGTGTATTTCCCTCTAATAGGAAAAAAAAAAAAGGATCTTGAGGCACGTCAGGACACTGGTGATATTTTTATGGCAAGGAATTTTTTTGTAAGTGGCATTTCACTTAGTTCTAACTGGAGTGAAACCAGGAAGAAGTTCAGAAAAATGTCCGGGTGCCCAAGAAATGGATTTCTTCCACACACGCTTACTGAATCCATCCCTGTGGGCACATCACAAGGACAGATGACAATCAATGTAGAACGTGTAGAAAGGGGAATAGATAAGTACATCAGAGGAAAAAGTATTCCTTCCCGTGGTTATAATTGGCTATCTCAGGAAAGTTGGCCAGGTAAGCTGACTAATAGAAAGAGAGGGATGAAAATTATGTTAAGGAAGAGAAGTCTGGTAATATTTATTTTAAGAGACGTAAACCAAAGCTCCGCAAGTGAGTTCTGTTTGACTAACCCCTCCTTCAATCCGTGCCTCCCCCGATACCTGTGCTCCGCACTTCACATCTAGGACTCAGCAGTAGCACCCAGCAGTCACGGGCTCTCTGCAGTTCCCCCCGCCTTCCCTCTCCAAGCGACAGAGGATGCGATAATCAGTACGATAAATATGAGCACACGAATGGAGTGGGGCAGGGGGTGCTTTTCTATCAGGCACAAGCTGAATTCTGGGAGCAAGCCACCCCAAGAATATATAGCCTAGTTCTGCCTTTGAGGTGCATACTGTCCATTTTCAGACAAAAGAATGTCTGCATTGAAAAGCAACATGGATGGACCTGGAGATTGTCATACTAAGTGAAGTCAGCCAGAAAGAGAAAGAAGAGTACCATACGCTATCACTTATATGTGGAATCTTAAAAAAAAAAAAAAAAAAGGACACAAATGATCTTATTTACAAAACAGAGACAGACTCACAGACATAGAAAACAGTCTTATGGTTATCAGAGGGGAAAGGCGGTGGGGAGTTTGAGATTTGTAGAAACTAACTACTATATACAAAATAGATAAACAACAAGGTCCTACTTATATAGTGCCTACAGGGCACTATGTTTGATATCTTGTAATAGCCTATAATGGAAAAAAATATGAAAAGGGAGATATATATATAGATATATATATATCTATATATATATAGCCGAATCACTATTCTGTACACTGGAAATTAAATCAACATTGTAAATCAACTATACTTCAGTAAAAAAAAAAGTGACTTAAGAATGCTTCCAAAGTAACACAATGCCATATACTTAAATAGTACATAGCAGTTGTGTAAGCATTTCTCATGTGTTATTGAATTTGGTGCTGATAAGGAAGGTAAAACGAATGTTATCAAAATCCATTTTACATCTGAGGAAAGGTAGGCGATGTGCTCATTGCTGGCAAGTGGCAGGCCAGGCTTGGAACCAGGTCTGGTGACTCTGGGTCCAGTGTTTCACCATTGTCCTCTGATAATTCCGTGCCCTGCAGCATATTGCAGTTGAGGTGGGGCAGGGTGAACTCTGTTGCCTAAGATTTAAGAAGCTGGACTTCAGAATCGGATGGATCCCAGCTGATGGCAAGTAGGTGACCAGGCTTGATATGTGGGGCCTGAGAACCAAGATGGTGCCAGAGCTACTCCATCCCCAGCCAGAGACACGTGGCCAGGTCCTGTTGCAGGTGCTTGGCTTTTTCGAGGCTACACCTTGCCATTTCTTCTGGGAAGTGAAATAAGATGAGGGAGACTGAGAGGAGAAAAAGTAGCATGCCTGCACTGAAGAGGCACTAACAGATTTGCTGATGCTGAATTACATGGCTTGATATTTCTCAAGTTAATCTGTAGTGTCACATGAAACAGCACCGTGTAAGCCCATAGCTACCTTTATAATGCAAACGAGAAGACCTCAGTGACTACTGTTATTGCTACTCCTAGTCATACTGGAAAAACGTGGGTTTTGGAGGGTCATGGTGACTTTTGTGAAGAGACTAGGCTGTAGAGTGGCAAGCATGAAGAAAAAAAAATAGAGTAAAACAATGGACAATAAGAGGCTATCGCTGTTGTCCAGGTGAGAGAACATAAAAATATCAGAGGGGGTGAGAACCGGTTGGATTCAGTATATATTTTGAAAATAGAGTAGACAGATTGCTGAGTGTGTGGGAAAGAGGAAGATCAAAGATGACTTTTGGATTGTGAGCTCTGGGAACTAGATGAATGGTCCTGCCATTTTCTGAGGTGGGAAAAATTACAGAAACAGGTGTGTGGAGGGGGAGAGTCCAGTTTTGTGTACTTTAAGTGTGCGATGCTTATCAGATATCCAAGCTGAGTGTTGAAAAGGCGTTTAGGAAATTTATTCCAGCACTCAAGGGAGAGATCAGATCTGAGAGCCATTGGCACATGTGCAGCATAAAAAAGAAAGTGGCTCTTAAGACTCAGAACTTGACCAAAGCAGGAAATTGGAGCCCAAGATGACCAGAGAGGTGACTAGTAGAAATACAAGCTCCCATTCTGTCCCACCTGTTCCCTCTTCTTCAAGAATCCTTAGAGATACCGAGAAGGCCATTCCATGAGACGAGGCTTTCAGCCTTTTATTTCTCTTTTAATTTTTAAATAATTCCAGATGTCTGGATGTTTGAGGGGGAATTCAGGGTGCAGACCCTTAAGTTATGATTATAAAAGCCAACTTAGGACATCTGTAGCTGCATTCTCAAGCTTTTTATAAAAGGAGTATCACTTAAATGTTTCATCAAAGGTGTTTTGAACAAGGTTCATCTAGGTAGACAGGGCATATATGTTGAAATATTGGCTAACCGGAGATATGAGTCTGAATCTCAGAAGAGGAACCAGGGTCAGAATGTGAATTGGGAAGCCTTCTGTGAGGTAGTGGGAGCTGAGAGTCACTGATCTATCTAGGGAAGGGCGGATAGAGCAAGAAAACAAAATGATGTCTTTGGGGGCATACATGGACCTAGAATCTGGAAACAGCAAGATGATAGAGAAAACATCAAAGAAGAAGTCATCCTACTTCAGGATGACACCTGCACCCCAATGTTCATAGCAGCACTATTTACAATAGCCAAAACATGTAAACAGCCTAAATGTCCATCAACAGGTGACTGGATAAAGAAGATGTGGTATATTTATACAATGGAATACTACTCAGCCATAAAAACCGACAACATAATGCCATTTGCAGCAACATGGATGCTCCTGGAGAATGTCATTCTAAGTGAAGTAAGCCAGAAAGAGAAAGAAAAATACCATATGAGATCGCTCATATGTGGAATCTAAAAAACAAAAACAAACAAACAAAAACAAAGCTTAAATACAGGACAGAAATAGACTCATAGACAGAGAATACAGACTTGTGGTTGCCAGGGGGGTGGAGGGTGGGAAGGGATAGACTGGGATTTCAAAATTGTAGAATAGATAAACAAGATTACACTGTATAGCACAGGGAAATATACACAAAATGTTATGATATTCACAGAGAAAAAAATGTGACAATGAGTGTGTATATGTCCATGAATGACTGAAAAATTGTGCTGAACACTGGAATTTGACACAACATTGTAAAATGATTATAAATCAATAAAAAATGTTAAAAAAATAAAGTTATTACAAAAAAAAAAAAAAGAAGAAGTCAAATAACAAGAGTGAAGAATGTAGTTTCAGTAAAGTCAAAAGAGAAGGGACTTAACATTCTATAGCAATGGCTTTAACATGATAAATATTTTCCGCAGTGGAGCCCTGAATGTTCTTGAAAAATCTAAGGTTTTGTTATGCTCATTTTTCTGTATTTGCTGGCAAAGTGCAAAGTAAGGCTACACCTTCAGATAATGTTTTCACAATAAGAGCTAAAGGGCTTTTTTTCTGATCAAGCTTCAGCGTCGGACTTGCTGAGGTGGAAAGAGAACCAAGATGCCAAACCCCGTTTCTGGTGACCTTCATAATAGTGTGGAAATGGCATCCGCCCTAAAGATTCCGTGCAAGTGATTTAAAATAGAAACTTAGAAAGTCAGCAACTCACATCCAGCCTCCACCCGTTTCTCATCTTCCTCTGTTTTCATTTGCTTGTTACTGGGGGCCCTTGATCTAAGGAGGGTTCCCATCCTTCCTGGCCAACCCCTGAACTCTGGCATCCTGCCTAGTGCAGAATAGTAGTTCAGAATCCCTTCACCAGAGAGATGAACAAAACGTAGAGAGGACAAAACATGGACTGCTCTCTGGTATCCTTGGCTCACGACTTATAAATAAAGCCGAAGTTAGATACAAATGGAATCGTTTGGCTAAAATCAGTCCTGATGTACTGAAACTCTCCAGAGTTTTCTCTTTAAGTAAATCTTCAGGGTTTCTGCTTTTTGATAAAGATTTCTTTTGTGTCTGGGGAAAAAAAGTAAAGGGAAATTACATTTTTGACTTAGAAAAATTGTTTTCCATATCATAAATAACTTAGCTGTTTTGGTCTTAAATAAATGAATCTTCAGTTAATTATCAAGTGAAGACACACTTCACAGTGGGTGAGGCTGTGATTCAACTGCTTGCCTGGGCAGGAGCAGGAGGGACCACTTCACGCTTCTCTCGATTTTCCAAACAGGCCCTCTGGTTGGAAACAGCCAGGAGCTACCCTCAACCTTGGCTATGAACTAGCCCCACTGCTTGTGTGTAGCGTGGGAACACTCTATGCCTATTACTGGTCTTATTCTGGGGGCGATCAGCTCTGCTTATCCACCTCCTGGCTCGAGTGCCTACTGGAACACACAGCTTTGAGGAGTTGTTGCCAGCCCTCCTGGTCAGATGGGCTGAAAGACACTTTCTACAGCAAGTGGGGCTTCCCTTCCGGGCATGGGCAAATCAGGGACTAGGGTGGGCAAAATTCCTCTTTGAGGATCTGAATAAGGCAGATTTGCACCCAGCCATTTCCTGGTCAGAGTGTGCCCTGACTAGGTTCTGAGGACGAGCAGATCTGCTGGTTGGGATTACTCCTCGGGTGCTGCGGGTATGAACTTGGTTTGCCAAGATCTGTATGCTGGTGGTTGTTGTAAGCCCCTCCTCCCTTTTCTGCCACAGTCAAATTCCCAGTGGTTGATCCCTTCAGATTCTTCTGCAATCCCCATGGTGCAGGATTGAGGTAGAGGCTCCAGTAAAGTGACCCACAATGCTGGGTAGGGGATCTTGTCATCCACCTGGGTTCTCTTTCCCCATTAGAGGAACCAGAAGTTCAGGGTAGACCTCTGCACATGGTGCTGCACTGGCCTGGGGGTCCGTGTATAGCCTCTTTTTTTTACCCTTCTAATGCAGTCTGTCTTGGTCTGTGTGGGTTCAGGGGGTGCCTGAGCTTAACCCCCATGCTCTAGGATTCTCTCAGGGGTGTCTTGTTCTTAAATAGTTGTTAGTTGTTCTTGTGGAGGGGAACAAAGTCAGGAATGACCTCTGCCACCATCTTGGTGACATCCTTTTTTTCTTTTAATTTCTTTTAATGACAATCTTCTGATAATAATAATAATAATAATAATAATAATAATAATAATAATAAAAAATGGCTTTTAAATGTATGAGAACCTAAAGTACATGACAATATTAAGAAAAAGGAATAGGAGGGAAATGGAATTGCACTGTTGTAAGCTTTTTATATTTTTGAAAGTTCTAAAGTATGAAGTATGAAATAGTGTAGTATTTATTTTAAGTAGACTGTGATACTTTAAGAATACATATTTTACTCTCTAGAGCAACCACAAAAAGTTAATAAAAAGAGATACTGCTAGAAAAAAAATCAATAAAATCAATAAAAGTAAATATTAAAAATATTCAATTAACTGAAAATATAAAGACATAGTTTGAAACTAAAAGGATGAGAAAAGTCATGTCAACAGTAAGCATGAGAGAGCTGGTATTTGTTATGTTTATATTGACTGGGCTTTGGAGAGCCCAGATGTTTGGTGAAACATTATTCTGGGTGTGACTGTGAGGATGTACCTGGATGAAATTACCATATGAATTGGTAATCTGAGTAAAATAAGTTTCCTCCCCCAATTTGGGTGGGCCTCATTCAGTCTAGGAAGGCTGAACTAGAACAAAAGGCTGAATAAGGGAGAATTTGCTCTCTGCCTGATTGTCTTCAAGTTGGGACATGGGTCCTCTGCCTTTGCATCCAGACTTGGACTGGAACTTACACCATTGTTTCTTCTGGCTCTCAGGCTTTCAGGCTCAGACTGGCAGTACACCACTGGTGTTCTTGGGTCTCTAGCATGCCAACTACTGGTCTTGGGACTTCTTAGCCTCCTTAATGATGTAAACTAATTCCTTATAATCAATCTCTTTATACAGATAGAGGTCAAGATGTATATTATGTCTTGATCTCTGTCTGTCTTATTGGTTCTGTGTCCTCTGAGAAACCAAACTACTACAAATGAGTCACAGACCTAAATATAAAAGCTAAAACACTAAACATTTTATTAGGAACCATTGGCTAAACCTTCATGTTCTTGGAGTAATCAGAGATTTCTTAAATGGGACTACTATTACTCCTACTAATAATAGCATAAACGATATAAGCAAAAATAGAAAAATTTAACTTTATCAATTAAAACTTTTACTCTCAAAAGACACTGTTAAGAAAATGAAAAAAGCAACCGACAGTGAGAAATTATTTTTAATACATATCTGACAAAAGATTTCTACTCAGGATATAATAAAGACTGAACAATAATTATACAAGCATCTCCACTTAAAATATGGGCAAAATATTTGAACAGACACTTTAGAAACAGAATTGTAGGAATAAGCACGTGAAAAGATGCTCAACATTATTGAGTCAATAGACATTAGGGAAACACAAATTAAAAGCACACTAAGATGCTATTTCACATTTATTGGAATGGCTAAAACTTGAAAGACTCATAGGTCCAATGGTGATGCTGTGAAGCAATTAGAACTCTCATACATTGCTGAAGAGAGTTATAAAATGGTAAAACGTTTGGAAAACAGTTTCTTATGAAGTTAAACAAGTATTATATGTCCTGGTAATTCCATTTCCGGGGGAAATGAATTCACATATACCTATACAACCCAGTAATGTATTCCAAGAGAAATGAATGCATACAGACATAAAGACTTGTACACAGATGTTCATGGCAGTTTTATTCATAAAAGTTTCAAATTAAAGGTAACCCAAGTATCCATCAACAGGCTAAGGAATAAACAAATTGTGATATAGTTACACAACAGAATACTGCCCAGCAACAAAAATGTATGAACTGCTGATACCAAAAATAAATATGGATGAATTTCACCAATATTATGTTGGGCAAAGTATACCAAATAGAAAATAGGCAACATAAATCTATGGTGATAGAGATCAGAGCAGCACATCCCTCTGATGGGTAGATAACTGCAACGGGGCACAGGGGAAATTTATAGAATATTGGGGATGTTCTATATCCTAGTTAGATCGTTGACTATTTGAATGTATGCATTCGTCAAAAGCCACTGAACTATATACTTAAAATGATCTGATTTTTTTCTATGAAAACTATATTTCAATAAAATTGATTTAAAAAATTTGAACACTTCCTCAACAATGAGTTTTTTGGGGGGGAAATATGCATATAAGTTTCTACAGCTCTATGTCTACTTTGTATCACCAAAAGAGCAGAAAGGGTAGCTTCTTTGACTAATACCTGGAGGTTTTTGAGAGGCAATTTATTGGCAGTGCCTTAAATGTATTTCATTCTGAATATGAATCTGTTTTTTTTTTTTTATGAGATTAATGCAATCTAATTGAAATAAGTGAGAAAAAGATCCCCATGTCTTTGGGGCAAATAATTTGTTTCACTGAACATATCAGGAGTAACAAGGACAGGAATTGCACATGCTGCCTCATTTACTTCTCAAAAGAGCAACAGATCTAATAGAGGAGGAGAATACACATTTATTGAGCACCAACTGTGTGTCTGGTCCTTATATTTATGACCTCATAACAATTCTAGGAGGTAGGAGTCATTTTGTCATCCACTTCAAAAAAGAGGAAACCAAGCTTGAGTCCAATATGAATAATAAGAGGCAGACCACGACCAAAAGGCTGTGCTTTTGATTCATCCAGTGAATCTTAGAATTTGGTCAAAAGAATGTCTGTGTAAGAATAATCAAAAGTGTTTAATTGATATGCAGGTATATTGGCCTCACCCCAGACCTACTAATAAGAATTTTAGGGATGAGGCTTGGGAGTCTGAAATTTTTGACAGAGGTTCTTCAGGTTATTTCTAATTAGCTCTAAAGTTTAAGAAGGACAGTTGCAGAAAGTATCCAAGGCAGAGACAACACTCAGCAAATGCCCACTAATTAGCAACTGTCAGCCTGTATGTACATGTTTTTCCATCTAAACTTCAGATGGAAATTGATCTCTCCCCTTACAGTCCAACTTTATATATCTAGGATTTCTCAGTCTTAGACTCATAAATTCTTTGCCTTGGTTTGCATTCTTTACTGTCTATGTACATACTACCTGTAACAATTAAAAAGCAAACAACTTTCATAGTCATGAAACAATCTCCCAGCAATGATATTAAATGCAAATGACCTCTATGATCAAATACCTCTAAAGAGACAAATAGTAACGTCTGAGTTTCTGTTGTCTTCTGTTTTTCATTGTTGTGAGTTTTGTTTTATTTTCATAGTTTGCCTCCAAATTTTGCTCCAGTTCTTAACCAGAAAGTTTATTTCAGAGTTTGCACTTCCTCATATAGGATTTTCCTCACTCTGTAACACATGGAAGACAGCAGAAGAAAAAAGGAACATTGGATGCCAAGTAATTTTGTTCATCCTTACCTAATAATATAGTTTTAAAGTTTCTTAAACATTAATTTGTTTCTAGCCTTGCAGATAGTTAGTAAACTTGTTGGCCCACTACATTTTTATCGTGCTCATCTAACTTGAAAAAGTCATTCTGTCTGTCATTGAAGTCTCCTTTGGTCCAAACCACCATATCTACCAAGAACTCCTGAAACAAGGAGCAAGCATTAGATGTGTGTACTTCTCCCATCCCTTGATCTCAATCTCACAGTACATCTCCACTCATCTGATGCAAGAATGTTCTAAGTAAATTCCATGTAAATCATTTGCTTGTTTATCTTGCTACTGAATCAGAAGTGAAAAAAGAAACTAATGCACAGGCTACATCTCAATAATGAAAAAAATATTTAGTCTCAAAATTCTCCAGCTTGTTCTTGGATAAATTCATAAAGATAAAGTGATTAGTTGATTTTTTACTTCCAGCAATTAATTCCTCTATGTGTCTGTATGTATGCAAGTATAAAAACACTCACAGTGCCTCAAACAATGATGTGTGTAAGTCTCCTATACCTCAATTTTCACTAGGGTGGGGAATATACACTCAAAGAAGATAATAATCAGTCCAGTATTAAATGTCCTTTTTCTAAGAGGCTAGAGCATTTGGAGCTTATATTGTAGCCAGTTTGAAAGGTTTCCCTGCCAAATCCAATGGGCATTATGTAATTCTACTGTCATTCCAGTAAATCTCTCCAGGTGACTAATTTATTACCCAAGGTCTATAACATATTTGCTTGGGGATCATCCGTTCTACAAAACTGTGTTTGGGAAATTCTCTGTGGTCTATTGCATGGCGTTTGAACTGGGTTTCCAGAGACTTCCATTCTCCTCTCTAGATTCTTCCATTTATGCTTTAAATATTAACCTCCAGATTTCTTTGTATGCAAAGTGAACATAATAACAGTTGTTGCAGTCTCCCTAGGAAATTCATAAAGATGATGTTGTTAATTAGATGAAGTACTCTGAGATCTTAGAAGAAGGTTTCATAGCTAAAGTATAAAGATATCTTTGTAACGTAAGTGAGGTTCTACTTTATGGATGGGATCACCCGCCCGTTGAAAAGGTCATAGAAAGGGCTCACAGGCATGTGGAATGACAACAATCTAAGCTTCCCTATTGCACAGCTCCCTGTCCCGATACCGTTGTTTCCTGTTTTCTGGCTCTCCACCGGCAGAAGCCTTCAATGTTGAGCAACTTTCTGGCTTGGAGAAAAACTAAGTGCATACTTGCCTATATTCCAAAACCAAGATGACGTATACTTCCAATTGAACAGATGTGGTCAGCCGTTGATTGGGCCCAGAGGAGAAGGAATTAAATGCATCCAAAACAACAGCAAGTAGGAAATAGGGGTGAGCAAAGATACGTAGAGGCACAGTGTCTCTCCTTTTGTGTCATTGTGTTTCTTTTCCTCTTATTCCTCCAAGTTTCCCCTTTTTATCTGTAAGGAGATTGTCCAAGTCTTTTTCTCTCCTTGGCTTTCTTTGCTTGGTCATAAGCATAGGTGTGTCCAGGATAGCAAATCTTTCTCATTACCTTCCAAGCACTCACAATTGAGCTGGAATTTTGAATGACGCTCAGTAAGGATTGCCAACTTCCATAATTCAGAGACTTATATATCCATTAAGAGGCTCTCCAGGCCCCATAGTGTTTCTGTCTCTGCCTCCAGGTACTCCCTGTCCATAAGCCATTTCATTGAAAACCGCCAACTAAATTCATGGAACCGTAGAATAATTACATTGGAAGGGGACATGGCATCCTCAGTCCAAACTCCTTCTTTCCCTCACCCTATATAAAAATCCCCTCCATATCACCCCTGCAGAATTTCATTCAGTCTGAGCTCAGACAACTCCAAGCACTGGGAGCTCACACCCTTCTAAGACATGTTTGTCCAGTTCTCATGATTAGTAAGTTCTTCATCTTGAGCCAGAATCTGCATTCCTATGATTTTTTCCCCTCATCCTTAGTTTTCCCTCTGGAGCAGCAAGGAATAAATACAGTCCCCCTTTCACACTCAATTTCTCCTAATTCTTCCCTCATCTGAGTTAAGAATCCTCAGTTCTTCCACTGTCTGTGCGTAGTCCAGGTGTTGTCCAGTTTGGCACACTTGACTTCTACTGAACTTGCAGTCAACTGTAAGGCCTTCATCTTCTCCAGATACGTTGCTGTAATCCACCTCTTCCTCATGTTACACCTTATCCAGATGATCTTTTGAGGCTACATGGCAGGGCTTTATTTTTATCTCCTTCAAATTTCATTGTTAGTTTGCACCTATCATTCGAGCTTTTTTTCCAGTCTTGATCTAACTTACTAGGTATTCCTTCCACTTTTTTGAGTCATCCCTCAGGCTTAATGTCTGCTTTCTATACAGTCTCCAATTGGCTGGCGAAAATGCTGGAAAAAAACCAGCTCCTCCCCCCTCCCCCACTCATGTGAGTCAAGCTTTCCTTTGAGGGAGTGGAGCAGCAGCTGTCAGTGCTCCCCGTAAATCCCCACAAATCCCCATTCCCGTTCTTACACACTGGCCACAGGGGAGCTTTTCCTTTCTCAGCCAGCAACCATCTCTTTGCTGGAGGGCTGTCGGCTCAGGCTAGCAGAGTCCATGTTGCCTGTGCTCATGCTGAGCTTTTCTGGGAACGAATGTTTTCCTAGGGGCAGCCGTTAACCAATGACCATCGAATACACTGGAGTATAAATACCCCAGCACTCTTGTACTTAATGGAACCACCTCTGAGGTGTGACCTCTACTGTTATCAGAGCCCCTCTACCTGATTAAGTCAAATCAGCCTCCATGCCAGCTAACATGCCTTGCTTAACCTTCCTCTGTGTGTGTGTGTGTGTGTGTGTGTGTGTGTGTGTGTGTGTGTGTGTGTGTGTGAACTACATGGAAAATCAGCATCCCTGTTAATAATTCATTCTTTCACCATTGTGTGCAATGGCTCCTTTATCATATATATTTTTGTCTTTTAGAATAGTCTACTTCTTCTGTTGATTGATCTCTTTATTATGTTGTATGTGATACAGTTTTTTCTTCACCCATCTTTGAACCATCGTGATATGGATGTCTTCTTAATTTGAAGATTGCGCTCCTGAATAGAGAATATAGAGCAAAAGTGGAACTAAAAAATTCTGCCTTTTTATTGTTTATCTCTCAGTGTTACATGTATATGCTCCTAGGATTAATAATGTTCCTTAATGTTTTCTTTTGTTCTGAATGCAGTTTTAAAAGGCATTTTCACTACTGGTACCATTTGTTACAAACTGAAGTCATTCTGGAATATATCGTTCTTGACTGTTTTTACCATCTGATAGGTAAAAAGCCCATGAAGGCAAAAATCAAAGAGGTTTCAGGTGTTTATCAGGATGAAGTGGTGAGAATCTGTGTAGCTATTTGAAGTTCTCCATTTCTACTTCCATGTGCTCTGTATGAAGAAAGCATAATCTGTATCCTTCTTCTGACTGAGCAGCTTACAGACTACTTTGATGAAAATAACTTCTGTATTCCTGCAGCAAATGCTTTCTATCATCATACCAAATGTCCTTCATTTTTTTTTACAATGCTTACATCTTTGGGTGGAGTTTTCAAGCAGTGAAAGACAGTGTTATTCCTTTATCCATCTAGCAGATACTTCTGGACTGACCTACGTAGACTATCTCACCATCATATGCTAGCTCTGGGGCCATTACGTATGTTCTTATTCTTACCATTAATAGATCAAATCTGAAGCTTCACATTTGGAGCCCAGACATTTTTCCTACTCTTTTATTCAGTGAGTCTGAATATTCCCTCCTGGCTATTCTTATTTCTAGATTAGAATGCTTCTTCTTCTTTTTTTATCTTGTGGGCTCAAAGTAAGCCACCCACCTCAATTGCTTTTTTACAATGTGGTGAAGGTATAAAAATATATATATAGTGCAAATTTGTGGTTGCCAGGGGGGTGGGGTGCGGGAAGGGACAGACTGGGATTTCAAAAGGTAGGATAGATAAACAAGATTATACTGTATAGCACAGGGAAATATATACAAGATCTTGTGGTAGCTTACAGCAAAAAAACAAAATGTGACGATGAATGTATGTATGTTCACGTATAACTGAAAAATTGTGCTCTACGCTGGAATTTGACACGGCATTGTAAAATGACTATCACTCAATAAAAAATGTTTAAAAAATATATAAACAGATTTATATGTACATGGATAAATAGATGTGTTATATCTGTACTCTCTATGGTGTCCAGATTATTTTCCTCTTTTTTCAATCACATTCTAATTGCATAGGGTAGTAGAATTTTAAGCCTTAAAAATACTTCAGATAAAATCTAACCTAACCCCATATTTTGTAGATGGAGAACTGAGAATACGAATTGATGTCACTTATTCAGGTTCATAGAGTTAGTTATACTGAGTGGTCTAAACTTAGAATTCTAGTTTTCTGTCAAACAAACATTCTTTCTTAATTTACCATACTGCCTGTCCCACCCATCACCCCAGGAAGTAGGCGATGATGAGAAGGAAAAATGAAAGAAAATAAAATGGGTCATTTTATCCTCTTGGTTAAGTAGAATAAAAATACTGAGATTTTAGCACTATCTGAAATTTTTTCACTGAATTTGGGAATTGCCTAATTTTCAGTGTCAGTTTTTAAAACTTGCCCTCTGTTAGGTAGACGAATAAATTGCAGAATGGCTGTATATATCTCAGAAACAAAACATTTGCATTTTATACGTAGCAGCAGCACCACAGAGTAGCAGTAATACGGTTACAAAAGCACTGGGCGTGAGCACGCACGTGCTTGTGTCCCCTGCTTCTTTTTTTGGCGAGGAAGATTAACCAAGCAGCGGAGAAGCAGCAGATCCCCGTGCATGGGGGACGCATGGGGAAACCCCAGTTGTTCAAACTTGTCAAAATGCATATTTTGGAATGTTCATCAACTCACTTTGAAAAATGCTCTGTGACCTAAACCCAGCGTCCGTTGGGTGGCAGCAGGTGCTGTAGATGGTGGATTGTGAATATCTGTGGGAGACATGGAAGCAAATCAAAGGAAGAGAGAGACCCTTTTTCTGTTGAGGGAGGGGGTGAAGGATAGCTTTCAAGCAGAGGCAACATTTGTGTTGAAGGTGAAAGGTAGGTGGGATGGACCGTTAGTGTTCATGCCCAGCTTGGGCCCCAAAGACCTGCCTGGACTGACTAGAGGCAGTTGACTAAATTTAAACATCATAGTTAGACTGAGAAAAATCCAAGAAGAACATACTTTTTTTGTTATTTGTTTTTCAAGTGATCTGAGACACTATACAAGCTTGGGTTTCCCTGTTGATCTCGGTAACATGTATGTCTTTCTGTTTTCAACCAATGAATGGAATAACCTGACAACACCCAAAGTTAAGAAGTTTCCCGCATACTAGATATTTTTCTAAAAAACTCTGCACGTACTTCTTCCCATCAAATATGTTTAACACAGTAGAGTGTTTTTCCATCTAAAAATGTCATAGTGGATCCCTTTGCTAAACACTGTTAATTCATACATGTATGCTTTAGGTGAATATGAATGTTTTAATGTATAGTTGGTTTGAAGTGGAATAAGGACTTTTTTTTTAACCCATTCAGATATTGCTATTAATATAAAGGATTCTAGATCCAAGTGGTAGGGGACGAGTGAAATCTGTACTCTAAGAGAGAGAAGCATCAAATAATGTGTGAAGAGATTTCAACTGATATCAGAAAGGTTGTGAACAGCACTGGTTTTGTTTCAGTCTCTGAGGGAAGGAATAATGAGTGGGGAGAATTATGTCCTTTTTCCCCCCTTGGTTGTGAGACTGTCATCAACATTGGCTTCAAGCCTGGATAATCAACTTTTCTAGCAACTGAATAGAAGGAAGGAGGGTTTGTTAGTGATTTGAGCAATTTCCAAACTGGAACCAACTTCATTTTTTCTGCTTCCTGACATATTGGCAAATCATTTTTATGAGCCCTTATGTGATTCATTGAGCCATTTGGGGAGGGTCAGAGGGCAAGGGTGCCATTTACCAGAGCAGGTTTAAGCTGGAGAAGGCGAGGTCAGAGGGGAAGAGAGTCCCTCATTACTCTGGGAGGATTCGGGGGCCCAGCTCTGAGCCTGCCTGACCGTGTTAGGCTCACACGGGGTGTTCGCTCGCACAAAGCACTGAGCTGCAGGTGTTCTGCGCTCTACAGAGTCTTCAAAGATCAGCCTCAAATGTTTCTGTTACTATAAAGAGGATTAGAAGGATCTAAAAACATAGCGTATTTGCCAACATTTGCCAGGAGGGAGGAAAAAGGGTAGGTTGTATCAGTTACAAGTCCTGGTCGTTGAGGGAAACATACTTTTCAGGTTTCTTTTTTTTTCTTTCTTTCTCCCCCCCCCCTTTTTTTTTTTAATAGCCTGAATGTGGAACTGTAGGACTTTCAACTGGAACTCATTAAGAATTCATGGGGCAGAAAATGTAAGGAGCTCTGGAAACAGGGACTTTGAAAGGCCAGAAGTGAGCTATAAATAAACTGCTGCTGATACTCATTTTTTTTTTTTTTTCTGGCGGTTAAATACACTTATTACACCAGAAAGCTAACGCGGAGTAAACCAGGTGAATTTTGACCAGAAAACCCCGTTTACGTTGAGAAGCACGTTGACATTTATGGACTGACTTACCACATACAGGTATAGTAACAGCCATTACACGCTCTCAAAAAGCACTTCTTAGCTGCCCCGTCTGGGCTGCAGATATTGACAGCCATCGCCCGCAGGTGAGACGGCGAAGGCCGGGCATCTGGAATCGTTGTTAAGGCACCACCGTTACTACTTACTGTTAATGGTTTTGAACATCAAATTTCAATTTCTTTGCTTTCAGCTTTGCCCTGGTTCAGTAATCTACCTTTAGTGGTTCTGGTTCCTCTAGAGAGCTCACTGATTTTCCACAAATTTCAGTGAAGTGGCAGAGGACTGAGTTAGCTGTGTGATCTTAGGTAAATCAGATAACCTCTCTGGTTCATCGTTGATGAAATGAAGCTGATAATAAACTGCTCTATCCACCTCTTAAGGGTCGGCATTTAAAAAATAGGGATAAGGCTGAAACTAAAGAAAATTTGCTTATTTGTGTTCATAGGTCAGATATGAACACACACACACACACACACACACACAGAGCCAGATCTCCCATTCACGTTACACCAAGTCTCTAATTTCTAGATTAATCCTATAAAAGTTTGCTGGTATAAATTAAAGGGTGTTGATTTTGGAGGACACTGCAGAAAACTCTGGCTTGGATATAACATATCATGTGATGTTTGTTACAGGAATTCCTAACCTGGGTCCACAAACACTGCACACCCAAAGACGGGCCTTCACAGTGAATACCCTCAGAAACTGAATGCAATATAAGCATTTTTCTGAAAAGATGTTCCATAGCTTTTATATGATTCTTAAATGTCTGCAAGCCTTGAAAATATTTAAAAACCAATATTCTGTAAGCTCTAGGACTGTAAGGCAGTAGGTGAAAACATAGGCTGTCTCTCCAAAGAGATGAACAGCTCTTGGTTTTTCTCATGGCTCTTCCTCTTAACTTCTCTTTCCTCTGTCTCATCATCTGTAAAGAAGGTGTAAAATAATGCATATTTGAAATTTAAATTGAATAATGCACTTTTAACACAGTGTTTGGTAATGCTCATTAAGTGTTAGCTATTGTTTTAACTTGTTGATATCAAGGGAACCATCCTACACTGTTGGTGGGAATGTAGTTTGGTGCAGCCATTATGGAAAACAGTATGGAGATTCCTCAAAAAAAACTAAAAATAGACTTGCCGTATGATCCAGCAATCCCACTCCTGGGTATACATCCAGAGGGAACTTTAATTCAAAAAGATACATGGACCCCAATATTCATAGCAGCACAATATACAGTAGCCAAGACATATGGTATCTTGGTAGGCAAGTGAGACACAGGAAGGTCTCTTTGCCCTTGATTAACTTGCTTTTGAGTACCTTGAGGAGATCAGATATATAAATACGAAACTTTCAAATAACAGTGATGAGATTACATGGAAAGATCTCAAAGAATGATACAGATCATTTTGCATGTGTTCAGATTGAGGAGCCATCTATGTGAATTGAGAAAAGAGGACTGGAGAAAGAAAGGTTGGGCAACCCATCAGGAGACTGAGAGGGGAATGAGTTGGCTGCAGGCTGTGAAGCATCCTGAGGTCATCTTAGCCAGACAGGTCAAAGCAAGATTGTGGAAGAGTCCAGAATACCATGCTGTGGAGTTCAGATCTGACCTGGCGGTGATGGGAGCCTTAGATGACTTGGAGAAGGAAAATTACATGAGGAAAACACTGTTTTCAAAGCATTAATTTGGCGTATGTGGGCAGGATGGAGTCGTGCAAGGAAGGACCGGAGGTAGAGAGCAAGCCTCGAGCCGTGGCAATAATCAAGGTGTGAGGTGACGCGGGCCTGCTCCAGGGTGGGAATGTTTGTGGAAGGTGTGTGTGTGTGCGGTGGGGAGGTTGGAGGGGGCATTGTGTCCACCTTAATTGCTTGTTTGCTACAATTTCTGCTCCTAACCACAGTTTGCCTTGGCTTCTAAGCCTTCCTGACTCTGAAATATTCATTCCAGTCTTCCAACAGAGGAAGGAAGGAAGGTAGGGGAGGGAGGGGGGGAGGGGATTGTTGGACCAGGCAGACCGGGGCCTCTGGTGTGGAGATGAGATTTTAATCAACCGAGGTAGTCTCAGGGAAAGAAGGAGGAAGGTGGAAGGATGTTCATTTGAACTCATTCAATTTAGGACTAACTTCCTTAAAAAGTACCTAAATGACTGCAGAATGAGTGCCTTTGTTCTCCTATTTACACTAGAAAGGGCTATAAGATGTTGAGAAAGAGAGCCATTTGCCCTTCTAATTGAGTTTCAGGTTTGCCTAAAGCGATGGCTTCCAAACCTTTTTGACCAAGACTCCATGATAAAAAATGAATGCACGTTAGAACTGAATACATACATGTATAAACAAAAACATAATTGGAATACGAGTTCTATAGAACATTCCTTCTCTGATTGTCTGTGATGCATTCTGATACTTTTCTAATCGATTTATGTATGTATTTATATTTACAAAGGAGTATTGTGACTCACTAATCAATCACCAGATTGCAATCTGCTTCTTACAAACCATAGACCACAGAGAGCCTGGAACTCAGCACCAGGACTGGGAGATCCATGGATTCACAGGCATAAGAGAAATGCTTTAGTCTGCTTCTGCTTCTGATCCACCTGCCCTACCCAGGCCTCTCTTTTCTTTGGAGTTTCAAGAACCGAGAACAAATGGAGACAGCCGTCTCATTAGGTGGAGAACTCAGTTTCAGAACCTGATCTCAGATTCAGCACCTGCACCCAAACCCTCTGGCAATGCCAGCCCACTCACCAGCCTGATGGTTCTCACTTGGGAAGTGAAGCCCACACACAAAGATCCATCAACCAGGTCTGCTCCCTAATGAGACCAAACCCAGACACAATGGCCACGATTGGTGCAGACATTTTAATGTCTTGGGCTGGTTCCTTATATTATCCTTGGCTCTAGTGGACCAAGGCACACACAGTAACATTCTTTACCTGCAGTTGGCTGTAATTTCAAACTAGGTGGAATTCTTTCCTACCTTTGAAACCACAAAATAAAATCAAAGAAATAGGATCTTTTGCAAACTGTGGCTCTGCCTTGATGAGGAGGGGTGGAAGGCAAGCACATGGCCTCGGGTTGGAAATAACTTTTTAAATGTCTGATTTTGATCATGAGGCCAAATTATCTGGGCACACGGTGGTCATTAAGCCTCCTGGCTAGAAGGCCCTCACGCGGGTATAAGCATACCTGTAATTTGCATTCAGCCTCAACAGTGAGTAGAACATCAAAGCAGAGAAGAAAAAGTGAACCAAGGCAATGAAAATCAATCTGGCTTAAGGGAATTGGGTCTGGCTATGAACTAAGCTAGTTATCAATATCCTGGAAAGAAAAATGCAGAGTATCAATTCTAGGAGCCATAAATCAAAAGAGTGGATATAATTATTCCCACTCATGTGCTCACCTGTTTTGTCAAAAAGGCAACAGTTGTGAGGATAACTCCGGTGGGAATGAACTCAAGTATTTTTTGGTGGTCATTCTTTTAGAAACAGTGACCCGCTTGTAACCTGACCTTGACTATTTCCCTGGAAATTTGAGTTTATATTGGAGACAGCGTTGAGTGCTTTGGTGGGCCCCTGGTTTCCTTTATAGTCTGGGTGAGTGTGTCGTCTGCTCAGTTTCCAAGTGAAACCCCCCAGTCAAATGGTTCTAGAACTGTGGTGCGTTAATCCCCAGAAGGAAGTCAAGCGATGAGTTTTGGAATCATGCGTAAAAATGTGTGTATAGGTATGGGCATGAATTTTCCTAGGAAGAGGGCCATACTCTTCATAGGTCTGCCAAAAAGATCTGTGAAAAGTTTAAGGATCACTGCACCAGAACATCACCAGCACCTAGAGATGGCAAAGTAATGTAATCACCAGGCTCTGTCTTCAGGGACCACTCAAACCACAAATCAGAAAGTGAAAACACCAAAGGCAGCTGTGTGTGACCACACGGAAAGTAAGCTTGGGTCAGAGTAGAGTGCAGGGGCAGCCTGGGGTGTGGTTTGGGTTTCTGTGCAGGCCAGCTTCCCTCTGCCCCGTGGCTATGCATTACATGACAAGGAGCTTTTAATGTGAAGGATCTATAGTGAAAAAGGGACTATTTGGAGAAAGTGTAAATCCATTTCTGCCACTGAGAAATCACCCCAAAGCTTATGTGCAGCTGACAGCAGCCCATACCCATGAGCTGATAGCAGAGTTTTAGTATTGGAAGAAACTAGCAGACGCCTAGGTGAATCTACATTCAACACAGCAGTGCTTCCAAACTGTTCACAATGAATGGTGCTCACTTTCCTACCTGGCCCTCATCATTCTAGAATGCCATCCAGTGCTTTCAGGACCTGGATCCTGGCTGTCCCTCCATCCCCTCCTGACATTCCCAGCTTACTTTGTGCCCTACTGTAATGGATGCTTTGGTGGTTGTAGGCCCTTCAGGCCTGAGCATACACTTTCCCAGATGTTCTGAGTTTTGGCTGCTGATGGATCTGGGATAAAATCTTCTCCAGCAATCCTTCAGTCATGGAGTGCTGCCTAAATCTAACCCCCTGTCCTGGAGCACCCTGCGTCTACTGACTGGTCATGGCAACGATCCAAAGGTCTGGACCGTTTGAATCAATTTGAGATGACTCTGAAGGACCATCCGAGCTCTAAAATATCCTCTCAAGATTGGCCAAGGTCTCTGTGCTGCTCCTGCTTCTCACCTGAACATCTCTCTCCACCCAGTCCTACTCCCTCGCTCTCTTCCAGGTGACATTCCCAGAGCACTGCTCAATGAACCTCCTACTTGCAAACCTCTGCCACAGAGTCTGTTTCCCAGGGAACGAGACTAAGACTCCTCGTGACATTGAACTGTTTGTAATTCCCTAGACATCTCATATTCTTTATTCCTCCTCATTCTGTTTCCTTTGACTGATTACATTCTTTTACCTCGACATCTAGATAACAGCTACACAACCTAGATCTCACGACTTGTCTAAAACACTATCTCGTACCAGAAGTCTTTCCGGAGGGCTCCTTATGACTCACTGGTGCTTCCCTGGCATCCTGTTCCCTACTTTGTCATAGATCTTGCCATATTATATTGAAGTCATCTGTCTCAACTAGATTAGAGGCTACTAGTGCTCGAGTTTGTGGCTAATACATTGTGTCTCATTCACATGCCCTTGCTTGGAGGAGACACTCAAAAATTCTGTATTAATCTGGTTTCTGAGAGTAGAGTCCAGATACTGCTTTTCTATAATCCATTAAGGTTAGTAAAGATGCCTTGAATGGCCTTCCAGTTGCTTGTGGTTACAAAGATGCAGTACATGTAGGGATCATTTGGGCTTCTCTAAACTAGAAGGTAAAGCTTCTTTGAACCATAGGTCAAGGTTCTGCAAACCTTTAAGAAACTACTGAGCCAGGTCTGTTGATCATTGAGACCAAACATGGGAATATGATGAGTACCTTCTGATGAAAAAAATTAGCTGAGGAAGGAACGTTTGCACCTTGTGGGAATGTGGGTCTAAGGAAGCAGCAAATTTTAATAATGGTGTTTTTCTAGAGCCTCAGAAACCCTCACCTAAGGAATCCCTAAATGACCAGAAATCTGTTCTTGAAGACCTCAGAAGTTTCCATATGATGGCAGTGCTTAATAGTACACGTTGTTCTCCTGATATTAAGCCATTTGCACCTGAATCCCTGAAGTGTACTGTGATAGCTACCCTCCAACAGGGCCCCGATGACTTTTGCTTTTCCTTTTCCTTCTTGTGTGTAGTGCCCTGCCACATTAAAAAAGTACTGATTTGTGCCACCAGTAGGATATCGTGGAGTGTGATAAAGTATGATTGCCAAGGCAAGGTCTTTATAAAGTTTATTTCATCATGATTTCTGCCCTCCCATCTCTTGGATAGTTTGTTTGGGAGGCAGCAAGCCACCATGTTATGAGGACACACAACAGCCCTATATTGAGGTCCATGTGGGAAGAAGCTGAGGCCTCCTGCTAACAGCCAGTGCCGCATTGCCAGTCATGTGAGCAAGCCATCTTGGAAGTGAGTTCTTCAGATGCCTTGACCCTGGCCAGTTTCTTGACTGAATTCGTTTGACAGACCCTGAGCCACATCCATCCAGCTAAGCCAGTCTTGAATTCCTAAGTTTTAAGCCAGTCTGTTGCATAGCAGTAGATAACGGACACGTCTGTTGAGTAAAATAAGTGAAACCTATCTCTGTCATGTGTTTTAGAGTCACATTCAAACAAAAATACTGATCACCTACTTATAATGCCATGTATTTTGTGAAGTGTTTTAAAATTAATTATTTTGTTCACTTTTTATGATAACTCTATTATGGATGTATAATAAGCCTTAATTTTACATAGTAGAGAACTAAGGTTCAGAGAATTAAAACAATTTAACCATGATCTCACACCTAGAAAGTGAATAGGACAGAACTTGCATCCAGTTCTCACTGACCAGCAAGTAGACTGTGGGATTTCTGGTCAGAGGAAACCAAAAGAGCTGTGACCGAAGGCCATCTACGGTCCTCAGTTGAGGTAACACTATGTCTTTACCTTCCTGTGCTGATACCACTAATTTTTATATCTTGATTAGACATATGACATTTCAGCATAATCTGTTTTTCTTTTATGTATCATTTGATTTCCAGAATTCCTTTTTAGACAAAATATCACGTGAAAAAATATTGGTTCTGCCTATAGTGAGGGTTATATAGGCTTTGTGGAAGTCAATGTGAAAACTATTATTATGTGTTTTATCTGAGTAGTTAGACAGAAATATAATCTTTATCCCTTCACGTGATCATTAAGTCACATTTAACAGGTCTTGCAGACATCTATATACCTGACTATAATATTGCATAAAAATAAATGAAATCCACGTTAGGACATAGGCCGTATTTCATTTACGCTACTGTGCCTAACTCCATAGATATGGTAGGTACTTAATAAGTTTGTTGACTGTTATAACATGTACATAGGTGGGCTGCTTTATAAAACAGTTCAACTTTTACGAAGATAAAGACTGTCACAATAATATTCACATATATATTGTCCACTATATAGAAAGAAATCCAAGAATCCAAAATAGTTCAAACATGAACACGTTTCTTCATAGGGATTATTCAAGTTTTATGCAATAGTAAAGTGAATGATGTCCAAAGTCCCAACCCTATTATTTTTAGTCACATTAAAGAAAAAGTTTTGAAAGGTAGAACAGTGAACCACCACTCTTTCTTTTTATGCCGTGGCTATGTGGCATTTTTTTTTTTTTTTATGTCTCATACTGGATGAACTTACTTTGCTTTTCTCACTTATTCTCTGTTAATATTTAGCTTTCCTGGGTAGCATTACCATTTTGATTAAGATCAATATTCCATGAGAAGCACGTAGCAAGTAGCATTTAAATAAGTTAAATTATGGTCCCCATAAAAATTATACATGTTTGCTCTGTGAACAGTTGATAATTACATAGTTATAAATACAAGCTTTAATGTTTTCTATTAAGTTAAAGTAGAGAAATTGATGGATTTTAAGTTAAAATGCGCATGTTAAGTGTTTTAATAATTCTAATTGCCCTTCCACTCCTATCCACTGTAGTCTGTCATATGTCAAATTCTGCTTGGAATACAGGGATTTTTCTGTTGAGAAGAAAATAAAACAGATTTCTTTAATGTTTCATTTCAAATGACTAATAATGGTATCACTGTATGTGATAATGAAGATATGACTCTACTGTCTTTGAGGAATTTCAGTTCATACAATTTCCTGTAGAACCAGGACCTATTTAAGAGGATCCCATTCACTGAAAAATAAGTAAACAGGAAATTTCAACAAAACAACCAGTGTTTAATGCTTAAATGGATTAATAGGAAGACAATAAGGCGGTTCTGTGCTAATGATTGCTTGATTTCTGGGCTTTCAGGAAAAAAAAAAAATCTGCCAGATAGTTTTTTTATGTAGTTAGCTAGAAAGGCTGCAAGAGTTGCTTTGCCCAACTTAGATCTTCTTCGGTTTTGGAGAGGAAAACTTGGAGCCAAACCGCCCGAGTTAAAATTCTGGCTCTGCCCTTCCCTAGCAACGTGATTTCCAGTGAGTTATCTAACTTCTCTGTGCCTAAGCCCTTGTCAGTAAAATGAGATTAGTTACTGAATTTACCTCCACAGGCCTATGATAAAGACTCAGAAAGGTGATGCAGGCAAAGTACTTAGACTAGAACCTGACACAAAGTTAAGAGCTCAGTATACTTTAGCTGCCGTTCATTCACTCAACAATAATGTTATTATCACTGTTGTTTAACCAATTCTAATTCCATGGCCGTCACACAGGTATTTCTTTTACAGAAACTATCTTCTTCCACTCCATATGGTCACTCGAGGGTGTCCTATGGCCATAAAGTTTACGATAGCAAACAAAATTCTAATGGATTCCCACAGAAATCCTTAAGAGGTCACAGGAAAGTATTCCCCAGTCCCATGTAATAAAGCTTGTTTCTTTACTTCTCTGCCACGTCTGCCACTTATGGCTGGACAGCGTTCACAGGGGTCAGGAAAGAAACTCTGTCTGCGTCACAGGAGCCAAGAGCTGTAGGAGGGATGGTTTTGCCTGGTCCGTCCACATGGTGGAATGTTTCTGAATGTAACACTCTTGGCTTCACTTACTTAGACGTGGAGTTGTTGGATTTATAGAGTGATTATTTTGCATGCGCTTACATGACACTCGATATCTGAGATCTGCTGTAGACTCATGGCCCTGTTAGCCTGCCAGGTTCCTGTAGCAAGTGGGTAGCAGGAAGTCCAAGTCAAAGGATCTCCCGCAGGACTGTTCCATTTCACCGATGGGAAAATGACAGAGGCCACGGCCCATAGAAGGCAAGTAACTTCCTCAAGACCAAGAAACATATGCCTTCGTAATGCATTAAAATCATATTCCTTACTTCTGAGTTTAAGCATGCTCTCCGAAATGATGGGTCATTTGTTCATTTAAGTGGGAAAAAAACCTTCCAACCTTTCATTCAACTTATTCTCTACAAGCCTCTTTTTGTATCTGTGAAGTGGGGATATTCATAGTGAATAAAAAATCAAAAGAGATAATCTGTTTGAAGTGCTCAGCAGTTAGTACTGGATAGAAAATTCTCAGTGAATATTTGTCACTATTATCATTATTATCATAAATGTTAATTGCATACCAGCCAGAGAAGATGTCATATGCAAAGGAACTTTGCTGTCAAAGAACATAGTAACTCCAGAGACCAGAAAATTGTTGGGTTGACTGGCCTATTATGTGCACATCTTACAGTGTCAGGAAATGGAGCTGACATCTGAAACTGAAGCATGTTAGAAAGTCTTTTAAATGTTGAATTTCATTTTATAGACAAGGAGAAGCCACTGATACTTTGATGTAAAAGTGTGAGGATTTGATTTTATAAACACAATTCTGACAGCAAGATGGAGATTACACTGAAAAGGGTACTTGTCTGGAGGCACTGGGCAGTCAGGACCCAAAATCAGAGATTCTAATTAACAAGACACAGCAGAGAAAAGTCTTGGGTTCTTCATTTTAAGAATTGGCCATCTAAGTCTTAACAGAGTTCATTAAAAAAAAAGAAACTAATTTGATATTTTCATCCAATTTTCTAAAATGCTTAAAAAATATAATGTATTTTATAAAATCATATTTGGAGTAAATTATGAAACGATTAGATGTTTTTCAAAAGAAATATTTTGGATACTTATAATCAATGTTTTTTTAATGATAAAAACCCTTCTAAACAAAGTCTCTCTAATAAGCGTGGAAATTATGTTTAATACTCTGATTTGGCAGATTTAAATTTTTCACTTTAATTCTTACAAGATGAGTAATGGCAAATTTTCTATGTGTGCACTTTTGTTCTCAGATAGTCAGGATAGTGGTTCTAGAACCCCTGAGAAAACAATGAAAAGCCTTAACAATTTATTCTACAAAGAAAAGTTTATGTATGCATTAAAGTTTGAATTGTTTTGGAATTGGAGCAATTAGATTGAGCTGAGTTTTTTTTTTTTTTCTTTTATTCTTCAGACTTCTTAGAGGGCAAAACATAGTCAATTATATGTGAGTTATTTCTTCTAAGGCCCTGGTATGTTGACATATACCTGTAATTGGTGTTCAACCACATTTCTTTCTTACTTTGGGGTGACAGATCCTGGCATGTAAAACTCACCAAATTAAGAAGCAAATCGCTGACTGCAGCTTCAAACCTGTCAAGCAAACTATTAAGATACTTCTCTTTCTTTACAAAACGTTGCAAGAGACAGAAGGTATGATTTTTATCAAGTGTTTAAGCAGAGAATCTTATCATCACAATATATTTACTTGGAGGCAATGGCAGGTTTGTCTTTGTTTTTGTGTTTGATTTGGTGTGGCTTTAGTTTGTAAACCTCTCCTCAGAATCAGGGTTCAACCCCTCAGACAGCGTCAGCTCCACAGACTGAACTGTGTATGTTCCAGGCTACACTTTCAAGACTCTCAAAAAATGTGTCAGCTTTGAGACATCATAAACGTTCATTGAAAATCATTACTACCTTAAAATATGTATGGTTGTTTCCTTCTCCTCTAGATTTTCTTGATTTTCTAAAAATTCTATAAACAGTAAAAAAAAAAATCCATTTGAGGTTTGCAAATGTTAGCCACTATATATAAAAATAAATCTAAAAAACAAAAAAAAAACCAAATTTCTTCTGTATGGCACAGGGAACTATATTCAATATCTTGTAATAACCTTTAATGAAAAAGAATATGAAAACAAATATACATATGGATATGCATGACTGGGACATCGTGCTGTACACCAGAAATTGACACATTGTAACTGATGGTACTGCAATTAAAAACAAATCCATCATAATTTAGAGCCCAGCAGCTTGCCTGTCTTTTCTATTCAACTCTAGTGCTCACATCACCTTTATTTTTTTAAACATTTTTTTATTGAGTAATAGTCATTTTACAAAGTTGTGTCAAATTCCAGTGTAGAGCACAATTTTTCAGTTATACATAAACATACATATATTCACTATCGCATTTTTTTTCGCTGTGAGCTACCACAAGATCTTGTATATATTTCCCTGTGCTATACAGTATAATCTTGTTTATCTATTCTACATTTTAAAATCTCAGTCTGTCCCTTCCCACCCCCCGCCCCCTTGGCAACCACAAGTTTGTATTCTATGTCTATGAGTCTGTTTCTGTTTTGTATTTATGGGTGTTTTTTTGTTTTTTTGTTTTTTAGATCCCACATACGAGTGATCTCATATGACATTTTTCTTTCTCCTTCTGGCTTACTTCACTTAAAAATGACATTCTCCTCACATCACCTTTAAAACACACCATCACTATACATATCCTTTCATACTTGTGTCTCATAAGCCGTGCTCACTGCTGTGAATGACCTCAGTCCTTCATTCTTCTGTAGCTTCAGAAACCATGGGGGATCACCAATAAGATGATACGCTAACACAAGGAAAATAAGATTTTATTACATTTCTGAAAACTACCATAGTTGTATCTTTATGATTGAGAATAAAAAAACTGTGCAGTAAGTGAAGTTCATTACTGTGTGTATACTGAGTAGCTGTTTTATATCTAGCAATATGTTAGTTGCTTGGAAAGGGGGAATAAATTCAAAACTCAAGTTACTACTTTTTCATTTACCTTAGTGCTGGAGTTGGATGGACAAGACGGGCAAGGATTAAACTGTGAGAAAAGAAAGTTGGGTGTAACAGAGGAGAACTTCGCAGGTTCAGGAAAACACGGTAAAACGCTAATTGTTTTACGCAGCAACAAGCATAACATGAGGCAGAGAATGAAGCAATAAATGTGGGCTGGAAAAATCAGGGGTATCCTCGTCAAGGCACAGGCTTAAGCGGTTCCTTGGCAATGGTAGCGTGGGTTTAAATTCTGGTTCTGGCACTTGTGTAGCCTTGGACGAGTTACCTAGCCTCTCTGGGTTCAGTGTCCTCATAGATAATAATAGTAATAATAATGTCTGTTTCTGCCATTGTTGTGAGAATTAAGCGATTTAATACAGTAGAGGATTTCCAATATACATACTAATACATTTTAGCTATTAGAAGTTCGTTTTCGCTTTTAGTATTATTAGTGCGTAATGTGTCTTGCATTAGTGTTGTCTTAACCAGGTAAAGAGTGTATTTTAGGGAGGTGGAAAGGACAGCAATAGAGACAGGACAGGACCAAGCATCACACCCACATGGTGAACTTGACTATGCCATCGGAACCCGTGTTGCCTCCCAACTTATCTTTAAAGCAACAATTGATTACTTCATTATGCCGACCTTAGCAATCTCATTCTTCTCCACTAAATTCATTATTTTGTTTCGTGCAGAGTTGTTTTTTATTAATTGGATAACCATCATCTCTTCCTACTGGCAAACTGCTTGTATTGAATTTTCTACTCTTTATGAATCATACTAGATGGAATAATCTTACATTCTTCTTCTGCCACTTAGGTGACATTATTCTTTCTTTAATAGCTTCTCTGAGATGCTATTAATAAATCAAAGGAAATGTGAGCACATAATATACTGAGCTTGTGGTATAAATACAGAGTTTGTAGTAGACATCTATGCTCTTTGCCCCCCACAGCATCCTTGTTTAGTAAGAAAAAACCCATTATTTCCCATGGAATTGATGCTTACCCATTCTCAGACTGTGAACCCATCCCCTGAAGCCAAATGTGAAACTCAAAACCTAGACTTGACCAGACTGGCCTGTATAATGGGTGCAGGGATGGGCACACAACTTATGATCTAAGTCTTGCCAATTGTGAGTCTTCCTGGAATCGTTGGGAGGAAAAACCCCCCTCTTGTTGCCAACAGAATATAGCCTAGAGCTCCTGGTGGTCTCTTTGTTACCTCCGGGGGACAACCTGCCAAAGAATCCTCATAGAAAAGCACAGACAGGACTGGAAGAAATATTACTGATGACATCACCTGGGCATTCATATCCAGTTGGAAGTTATATGATTGAATAAACTCTCCTTTTTGCTTAAGCAAGTTTGAGTGGCTGCTGTCTCTTGTAACTAGCAGAGTTCTAGTACACCACTATACCCTTTCAGATCTCATTGTGACTCCTTCTGGAGTATGAAATGGAAGCTATTCTCATGACAAATTGATATATCTAGTGTCCAGATCACAAATTCTTAGGTGGCAAAATCTATATCATAATCATTGTTTATTGTGACTTCCTAGAATAGTTCCAAGTATACATAATAATTCAATCAAAATTTGTTTAAGTAATCCAGAGTTGAGATGTAAAAGAAATAGAATAGGAAAAAAGCATAGTGTATATTTTATTGAGCACCTATTTTGTGTCAGTCACTCCTCTGGTCACTCAGAATCACAATGAACAGATAAAATTTCTATTGTTGTATAAGCACACTTTCTAGTGGAGAGACGTGACAAACAAGGAAACACAGATAAATAAATATAGCTTCAGATATTGTTAAGTGTAATGAAGAAGACTAAAGCAAGAGGAGGAAGCAGAGAGAGGCAGTGGTAGAATTTGGGTAGAATGGAATTGATAGGTCTTTCTGAGGAGGTGACATTTGAACAGAGACTTAACTCAAGTGTGGAAACAAACTATGGAGAAAGAGGGTTTCCGGCAGAACAGCAACACGTGTTCGGAAATGCCGAGATGGGGATGAGCTTGATAGTCTAAAAAGGGCAAGATGCGGACAGCCTCCTGCACTATTTTTGTCGACTCAAAGTTTGCATACCGACTGTGAACAGCGAAGGGAGGAGAAAGTGCAGAAGAATGCAGGTGTCAGTAAAGCTACTTAATTTATCAAAACATGATTATTGTATTTCTCATTTTTATACATTGCATATGCATGGCTATGAGAAGAATAAAGGTGTGTGAACTCTTTGATAATGTGATTGCGTATTATCCCCTTTCTACTATTGAACTGATAAGAATGTGGCCTCAGGAGGAAAATGCATGGAAGAGATCATTAGGGCTCCTTATTTGAGACTCGAGAAAGTTAGATAACTTTTCCAAGTTATATCACTTGTTACTGTTGAGCTAAATGTTGGACTTTGGGGAACAATTTCCTTGGCACACCTTTTACATGACATTTCATTGACTATCTCAGAAAAGTCTACTTATCTACCTCTTACCAGGGAGTGGAGGGTGTACAGGAGGGACGATATGATTGGACATTGCAGCAAAAAACAAAACACAAGACAAACCCTAACACTGTTTATATTAGACTTTCAGTGTATTATACGGCTTTGTGTGCAACAGGTGTCTTTGACAACTGCACTTTTCTTAGGTTATCCCTTAATTTATAATCCCTCAGACCACAGCTTAGTATATAATATTGCTAATTTTTTAGATAAATGAATAAATACATCTCAATATTAACAGATGGCTAAATCCACACTGATAATTCTTTAGCAACTCTTTGAACAAAATAAATGTATAAGCACAGTGTAAAATAAAATGTGTATTTGACAGTTATTAGTTAATCTTTTAAAAATTAAACACCTGCTGTCTCCATTAATATCACAACACATACTATAGTGGAGGTTATACGTTCATCCTATGTGTAAAATTGTCCTTGCTCTGTAGAAATTCATAGTCTAGCCGAATGAGCCAATTATTATGCTATTTATTGTCTCTCAGTTTCAACCCACTCTCCTGTGCTCACTCTACGATGCAAGATTTGGGACTCTGGAAGCCACATTTCTGCTTTGCCAGCTGCTCCCTGGTAGCCTCTGCTGTTAGTGGGCACTAGGCAAAGCCTCCAGGCTGGAGGAGGCAGAGAGGACACATTACTTCCTGTCTCTGATTTTGCTTCCTATTCCTGGTCAGCGTTACTCTAGCAACATTTCTTCATCCTGGAAGCAGCAGTTCATTCAAGCTGCAGCCACTGATGGTAGTTTGCAGCCTTTTCGCCACTCACAGAATTGGCCACATCATGCCTCTTTAGAGACATCAGTACCAGCTGGGCAGCACCTCCCCCGCCCCAGAGGTCTGAATGTCAGCTCCTCTGGGCTTCTTTTCCAAGGAAAAAGGAGCAGCCTCCTGCAGCTGTCAACTCCATGATCTCCGTGTTTATTTTGTGCCTCTTCAATTTTTAGTACCTGTGTAAGGGTTGTTTGCCTAGGGATTTGAAGAAATATAACACAATACACATAAGTACAACAGGCCTGTGAAGAGAGATAAATCAGTGCATGCTGGCAAGAATAATTTTTTGCTAAAACATACACAAATGTGTGTTTCTTAGATAATAATATTGTAATAAGATTGTTTCCAGTTCTAAGTGTTATAATCCATCTTGCAAGTTTTCGCATGTGTACCAGAGAGCATGAAATGGATTAGCAGGAACATTTAGTGCACTGCTGATGTGTTAATGCCATTTTCTAGGAAATGTCAAAACTCTGTGTTGCTTCCCAGTGTGTGGAAGCCACTCTCACTTGGCCTACGCCTCTCTCTAAAAAGATCTGAAACGCTTTTGATTTTACTTGCTGGATGAAGAGAACACAGCTTAGAAGGAGAGTGCACATTAGTGATTAGAATATGGAGATTTGTATTTGTTTATTTTGCATCTTTCCCGTAAGTAGCATGCATAACTTTATAAATGGAAATAAGATAACATGTTAATGAAAATTAGTGAAGAAACCAAAAAACTGAAAGATGAAAAAGGGAAACAAGAGAAGGAAGGGATTGGTGCAGACTAGCAATGAACAAAAACCACATGAAACACAGAAAACCATCATCAGAATTAGGAAAAGAGAAGAACAGATCAGATCAGAAGATGCCAATCATCTGAATTATGTGACTGAATAATTTTCACAGGAAACTTGGTGAGAAGAATCTGGAATTTTCTGTCAAAACCTCACATTAATGTGTTTATAGTTTGAGGTTTAATGAGATTTAGGGAGATTTAAGCCAATGTATTTCATTTCCCTACTAAATCATGTTCCCTTACAACCTTTGCCACTAAAGCTGAGCTATGTCTCATTGCCTATAACAAAAAACAGCATTATCAGTAGCCTTCGGGTGTCAATGCTGACTTCGGGAATGCCAGATGTCTTGGGAGGAGAGCAGAGGATTCTTAAATATCTTTAGATTCCTTCACATCAAAAGTTTGGCTGATTTAATCACAAAATTTTACATAAGAGAAATCTGTGCCAGTGGAAAAAAAAATGAAAAGCCCAGCTCTTCTACCCACGTGACTTGTGGGAAGAAGGGGGTTAAATGTAGCATGTGGAAGCATTCTCATATTTTTGCTTTCTCTTTCTTAAGATGGAAATCCAAAGTGGGGCCATGGTGGATATATTCAAATTAATAAGGAGGAGACCAAGAACAGAAGTAAGAGGGGAGGAAAATATGTGAGGGTTTCAAACAGTGGAGCCACCTCATTACCATGGGAAAAATTGCACAATTGGTAGGTGATGGTATCTGGATAGATGAGCCCCCAACAGTATCCTGGCTTCTCATGCAATGTGTGGCATGTAAAAAATTTAGATGTCCCCATTTGCTTCTATGAAATAGAGCAGAGTGCTGAGAGGCACAATGGACAAGCAGGGGTCTAGGAATGGAAAAAAGAGGCTGCCATGTATTGGGGACCCAATAGCTGGGACAAATGTCTGGGACCACAGCCTGCTGAGGTGGATGCCAGCATGTCAGTCAGGGTTCAGTTTTACTTCCGCCATCACTAGCCCAAAGAACCAGCCAGAATAGCCACATCACTCAGAAAATGGAAGGACCCAAAATCTATGCCCTCTATCCTTTTCCAAGCTAGGGAACAGGGCGCTGTGAAGCTTCCCCACTGATACCAAGCATTGTCCTCCAAGAGGAGCTCAGGACATCTGAAATACTGAAATGAAATGACTGGACAGAGCATATTTATGAAATTGAATAACGTGTCTTTTTCCCTATTGACAAGGTGGAGGCCTCTAAGGAAGATTAGGGTTAGAGAAAATTACAGAAATTAAATTTTCTTTGCATATCTAAGAGTACTGTCAGTGACTTTTTTTAAAACTCATTACAATTGTATGCAACTGTGCCCCATAAAGTGCATTTTTTCCTCATTGTCAGTAACTGATTTATAGTATTTGTAAGATCTCAAGGTAAAGAATTGATCAGATAGTATTTAATCTGTTGTTTGCATGCTCCTTAAATAATTCCTATCCAGCTTCTGATGCCTAAAAGGAAAAAAGTCAGATAAGTGACACTTAATAGAATGTTGTCTTTTCTAGGTTTACTTTGAATTGCTAAGACCATCCCAAATCCTACCCATTAGATGTTTCCTTGTCTAATTATGTCTTTCTTTCATTAGTTTCCAAGTCCTTCAAGGAGCTGTTTAGTGACTGTCATCATTGTGGCTATTGAAAATTAAACTATTAATATTAATGTAGCTTAATGCTTTCATTCTTTAACAAGCATTTAAAAGATGACAGCTCTTTATAGTTGGTTAATATAGTGCATGTTAATGTTTACAACATGTCACAAGGCCAACCACAACAGAGTCCACTATTTCTCTACCAAAAATCAATCAAAGAAAGGGTGACTGAGTTAGCCTCCTCATGACTTAACATGGCATGTCCATACTAACAAATTTGCCCTAACAGTGTAGTCACGCGTTGTCCCCAGGACGTGGGGTTATGATTTAATAAAATGAAACAGGCAGAAGAAGAAGAATGACTAACTCATGAATAGTTGTTTATGCCAATTGTTTGGTGTTGAGGAAAAGAGCCCAGAACTTCGAGTCAGATGATCTGGATTTGAGGCCCTGCGTTTCCAGTTTTTTATTTGTTTGACTTGAGGAAGTCACCTAATCTCTCTGAACTTCAGTTTGTCTGTTGGGACAATGGAAGTCATAACTCACAGGACCGATGGAATAACGTAAACCACGACTGGAGCTCAGAGGCTCCGTGCAGTGCTTTACAGCACTCTGCGAAGTACCCTCAGGCGCATGCTCATGACACCCTCCATGGCTCCACTGTCCAAGGGGAGAAGAAAAGCTCTCTATTTCCATAGACCATCGATGAGCACTTCCTCTTGGGACTTTAGATGTTACGTTATTCAAATGCTACCTTTCACTGTGAAGCCACATTTTGTTCATGTCACTCACAGGCCCCATTTGAAAAATGTCATGACCATATACCGAAATTGTCAGATTCCTCATCCTTTAGCAATCACTAGGGAAGGGCCTGTTCCTAGAATATGGGAGAATAGGAAGAAATTTAAAATGATGAAAAATACAGAGGGAAATATTGTTTATCTCTTTGAGCTGGAAAATATGAGACCATCCAGATTTCACAAGACCTATTTTTACCAGACCTGGTTCTCTAGAGAGCTTACAGGCAGGATCCTCTTTCCTGGTCCCCTCCTCCTCCATTCTAAAAATCATCCCCCTCAATATTTTAATTAGCTAATTTTCTTTCTTAAACCTCCATGTGGGTTTCCAATTCCCTCTTGAATCAGGTTCAAATCTTCTGATTGTCCGTAATGAATATTATTCCCTTACCTCCCAGGTTCTGATTTCCGGCTAGAGATTGATTTAGCCCCATTGGGAAAGTCCCTCACATCCTCCTCCCATACCTGCCATATCTCTTTCCCTCTCAGGCAACTGAATGCTGTTCTCAGTGCCTGGAATGACCTTTCTTATCCTCTAGCAACTAACATTCTGCTCAAGGCTGATTACCTCCGAAACCCGTGTGGGATTATCCCCTTGATTCATGCAGTCTCTCTACCCCTATATAATGGATGCATGCAGTTACATATGTTTACTCCTAACTTCCATCACAGTATTCTGTGGGTTTTACCATTCATATTATGCATGAGACACTGGGAGGGATGCACCAAAATAGATGAGGTCCCTGCTCTCTGCTCTCTGAAGCTCACAGAAATTTCCACGAGAGAAAAAGTCGGCTTTAAAAATCCGCCAGGTGCAGAGAGTGGGCAGCTATCTAGCACAGAACCGCTTGCTGAGATCTAACCCACATTCCCCATGTCTGTGTTGAAGGGGGCAAACATGGGGTGAAGAGGAAGGACAGACCTCTTCTGTACCAGGAACCCACCCAAGGCAGAACCCGCTGGGGTGGACACCGGGGAGCGCAGCACACTTAGATTTAAATCAAATTTGAAGCTTTGGTTATTACAGAGATTGTCACTAGGCACAACTAATGACTGAATCCAGATTGTGTTCTCATCTTTTTCTTATTTTATAAAAGTGACCAGGAAATCATAAGGCTGCTCAAGGTTTGATGCTAAGTGAGAGGAGTATTCCCACTGAGCTAGTTTAGAAATACTGGGGGGAGACAGAGATACAGCAGCTTTGTGAGCGGGTCCCAGGGAGTCCTGATTCATATAACGTGATGTGATTGTTCCACTTGCAGTTGGATTTATCTTTGCAGCGTAGGTTAAAGAAATGCACTGAATCTTCTCACTCTCTCCTACCTTGTTCCTCTTGTGGCTGGAAGTGTCTATTTATGAGGTATCGACTTCAGGTTAGAAGTGAGAATTGAACCATTTCCAACTGTAAACCCAGTTTATATCCTCAAAGTGGGAGTGAGCTTCTGATTAAATGAGCCCTGAGTGGAGCTGAGCATCATTTACAAAGAAGTAATGCCAAAATTATTCTTGTTTTGTTTTGTTTTAAAATCCAGTGAGAACTTCTGAACAGAAACCAACACTGTATTTTTGAAAGCCACTGAACCAGAATTCGATTAGAGCATCAGAATCATTTCTGAAGTAAATTTGAACCCAGTTGATATTTTATTAGATCCAAGTCCTTGGTTAAGATAAAGTGTGTGGTCATGTAACAGAACAAAGTTAAATGGCCCACCCAGAGATTAACTGCGAGGCCTTTCACTCATTAGTACCATATTTTAAAACTAAAACAACTGAGATGGCTTTTCACAAACCACTACAATTTACACGGAGAGAGCTTCCTAATTTTCTCTGGGAAAGAAGGTTTGAATCGAAAAATGTTCAGTGATTTGACCAAGATCATGTGGAATGTCAGAGAAGGGGTGGGATGGTTCAAACATTGTTTGCCTTTGGGTTTTGCCTATGGAAGAGCAGGCAGGCTCAAAGTTATAACCTAATTCACGTAAACTCATTAACTTTGGATATACTTCCATTTATTGACGTTGACAGTTACCAGTCGTCGAGGCTGTTGAAAGAGAATTTTCACTCTCTTCGTTAAATGAGTAAAGCGGTTAAGGAATGCTCTAGTGATTCTTACTGAAACCTGGTTAAATCAAAGCTGGTTCTTTGTCCTCTAAGTACAGCGCAAAAAGTGAGTGGTGTTTCCCCCCACGTTGGTTGGCTGGTATTACCTCCACCAGAAACTTAGATGCTTCCCCAGTTGACTGCCCTACACATGTCGGAATCTTCTACTTTATTTTCCCATCTGTGACTCACTGAGCTGGAACCATGACCGAGTTTAACTAGAGAGAGCTCGAGGCGTGCCACGGGCTTTGCTACCGAATCCCAGCCCTGAGACGCCACTGGATGGCTTCTGTGTGGCTGTGAATTACACTTGCCACCGTTCCTCTTATGTATTGAATGTAATAAATCTTTTCCTACACGTCTAGGGCAATTGATTATTTTTATCTTACTTCTTAGAGGCTGTCGTTTAAAGAACTTTCAATACTTTATTCTCAGTTGTTTATATTATAGAAAAGCAAAAACTATATTTAAAAGACATATTCATAAAAAGCAACAGCCCAGGTTGCTCTAATTAAACAAAGTGTGTGTGTGTGTATATATGTGTTTGTTTCTCCAGGACATTTCAGGGTGTAATAGCAAAGGGATTACTCCATTTTAAATACTAAATCCCTTGAATTGAAACTGTTTTCAAGTAGCAGTTAATTATTTTAAGTGGACAAGAAGTGAGCATGTATGTGCTATTTTCTCCTTAGAAACTCACTTCATGTTTCAGTTCACACCTGGTAAATTGGTGAGCTGTTTTGCAGAAGGCGTCTCCAATAGGCTTTAGTATGTCTTTGAATTCCCCGTAGAAAAGTGGCTGCTCTTTGATAGCAGAAAGTGAACATTATCTAATCCTGATTGTTTTGTAGTAATGTGATTATTAATAAAGTCACTGAGCATTTTTATTACTTTACTGTCCCAGTAGACCCCAAGTCTAGGTAACTGCATTGTAGAATCTATTACTTTTGCTTCTGGTGTTCAAGTATGATTCATTTCTGATCCTGTAAAATATTTCAGTTGCCGTGTTTTCTGTGTTTAATCTCCTGGGACATCATCCTGGTGCCTAAATCTCTTCACATGCAGGGCAACTTTACATGTGGCTCAAGTCAGTGCCCATCTGAGTGCTGAGACATCGAGGGGTCCCAAAGAGGGTCTACAGCACAAAAATACCCCTCCTCCCTTTCCATGCCCCGCACTGTAGATCTACAACTAACAATTATTCTACCACTGGGTGGTGGATTTTCTGTTGCTTGTGAAGAGAGGCCCACTTTCCATTTATTTGGGAATGTTCCTGTTTAGTGCATCGCATGCTTATCCTGTTCTCTTCTGCCTGTCTTTGCAGCTCAGCCATTGACTCAGAGTCAGTCTGCCACTAAACAGAAAAAAGTTGAGGAGATCAATATCAACAGGATGCAGCACCCGTTTTTCCCTACTTGAATGTGCTTGTTCCACCTTTAAACCTAAGCCGGCCGATCTTGGGACATAGCTCCTATCCTAACAAGAACATACCAAAGCTAAAGCAAATTAAAGGTGACAGAGAATATTTGCTAAGATAACGGGATTTCTTTCTTGAAGCTGTATTGCTACTTTTATGGCCTACACTGTCTGTCTGGGTTTCCATGCTCTGTTGCCTGATGTCTAAATTTATAATGTCCAAACGCCCAGAATGGCTTACTATAATCTTCAAAGTTAACCGTGTCCATCACCATGTGCTAACACGCAGTGAATTTCAACCTAGTTTCCACCCACCACTTGTTATTCCTGTGAATCTCACCTGTCTCCCCTACTTCGGACATCTACCACTGCTCTGATGTTAGATTTACAGATACACCTTTACAGTGGAGGGCCTGCCTAGGTCCCGACACCTGTATCCGTCTTGCCTGTTAGTTTATGAGACCTGCCAATATTGTGTGTCCCCTCACACCCAGCCTCCTTCCCCTTCCCCTAGATCTCTAGGCCCCCAGCTCCCGATCCTAAATTCACCGTAGGTTTTTGGAGTCATCAGTACAAGGAGGAAAGCATCCAGTTACGACAACATGTACTGAGTGAGACATAACTCTCATAATAGTGGCCTTTTAGAAGAGTATACTTGTCAATACATATATGTCTGTACTTGATAGAATTCCAGGTACAGTGACAAAAAAATGGGGAAAAGTTTAGGCCCCTGTAGAGAATTAATGTAGGGGCAGAAAACCAAGTCTTTCTTAAACCTCGATGACTTATCTCTGCTTTCAGATCAGCCTTTGGCCATCAGCACAACTTACCCCTGCCTGTGTAAGTCCTGTTTGCAGGGTGTTCAGGTTTTGATTCTTACTAAAGTACAAATACTCTTGGGAAAAGTGACTACTCAGACTTCCACCAGATATTTGACACGTCTGGGTAGAGTTTCCATTTTGTTCTGATAACCAGGAGAAGAATAAGGAGATTTAACACCTGGGATGGATGGAAATATAGGAAGGGATTTAGAAAGGAGAAACCGAGGCAACTAGCAGTACGCTTCTCCTGCTTTGGAACTTTGCAGAGGGTTGGTTTCAGTTGCAATGATAATTTGGAAATGGGTAATCAAGTGTTACTCTGAACTTCCATGAGTCAGTGGTTGAGGAGAGAAGACTTTTAGGGGTTCATGAGCATTGTGGAGAAAACTAGTCTGTGGTCCTTACTGTAGTCATGGCAATGGGAAATAGTTTGCAACTATTTTTGTAATCTATGGACTAATTAATTTACCATTTTGTAAAAACCTTTAGATCAATTTAATAGCATTCATTTCAGGTGCACTTGGATGAATCCTGGAAATTAATTTCTGAGGTGTAACACTGGTATTTTAAATTAAAAAAAAAACTAACCAAATTAGGTTGTCAACTTGCAATTTTTAGTTGTTAAAACACTGAATTTTTTATCTCCTGATTGTTTGGCTTTCTAATAGTATATCTTACTTGACTGGTCTTATTGATGCCAATTGACTATTTATTTACCTTGCTTCTTAGGATAATCCCAGCTTGGTGGCTAACTGACTTTATTTCCTCTTGTTACTGCATAAGTTTTTATTGATTAACAAGTATTGGGTACTATCATTAATGCCACATTTGTCAAAAGGATATTATCCTTCAGCAGCACTGCTCTCTCTGTCTCTGTCTCTCTCTGTCTCCCTCACTCTCATTTTCTCTCATTCTCTCTCACTTCACACACACACACACACACACACAAACACACCCACACAGACACAAACTGTGAAATTAATGACTAGTTGCCTGTAATCCCAGAGCCTGACAGTACAACTATGTTTATGAGCTTAAGCCCTCCCACCACCAACTTACACAAGACAAACTGTTAAGTGTTTGGTGCTATGGTATATGAGTTAACATCTTGAGAAGATTGTTATTATAAAAGTAATGACTTACATTTGTACAGTTGTTTTCAGTTTCACACTATCTTATTTTAGTCTCACTATAACCCAGTGCTATATACAGGGCAAATATTATTATTCTTCACATGCATGGATGTGTGTGCACACAGGTACACACACACACACACACACACACACACACACTCAGAATATCTTGCCCAGGGTCATGTAATTTAGATAGTAGTAGTTTAGGGGTTCCAAATCCATTCCAGTGCTCTCTCCAAACCAGTAACGTATCTATCCAGTTTTCAGCAGCATTATTACTACAGGTGTACCCCTGTGGACCTACAGGTATAAGATGTTCCATAAAAACTGTGCATATAATTTTATAGAATGAATTTATTCTAAAACATATTTACTGAATTTACTATGAAGATTTCTTTTTAAACATGAATAATTTCTCCCTAATTTATCTTTTGTAACAGAAGCATGAATTTTTATACACAGGATTTTTAAGAGCATGAGTAGCTCATATTTATTTTCTGCCTGGATTTCACATACATTTGATACCCAAAATGAGCTGCAGGCTAATGTAATCATAGAAACATTTTAGGAGACAGAAAAACTAACGTGTATTCTTGATTTTCCCCTTGACCTTCCTTGCCACACTTAACCTTTCTGTTGGAACGTCCTCCATTGGCAAAAAATTCTGCATAATTATACCACCTTATTATCTCATCAGTATGCAGTCTAAGTTCTCCTGGAAGTAAGGGAATATTGTAAACACTAGGACTTGCCATCCCCCAAAACAGAGTGGTGACGACTGCCTAAGAGTGACAAAAAGCTGGCATTATTTAGCTGCCACCATCACCACCATGAAAAAGTTCATTCATAGATGGTGTCGCCCTGTTCCCCAAAACCAGAATTTAGCGTCTGAATCTTCTGTTTCAACTTGGCCTTCCAGGCAGCCACCGTAAAACTGATGCTCTGGATGTTAACCTCAGAGTATGGTCTGAAGACCAGCAGCATTGCCCAAGAGCTGGTTGGAGAAGTAGAATCTCGGGCCCTGTCCCAGATCTACTGGATCAGAATCTTTATGACATAAGAGCACTAGGCAGTCTACATCTGCTTTGAAGTTTAAGAAGCAGTTTGCATGTGAAATATCTGTTCCATTTTTGAACACTTTCATTGTTGGGTCATCTAAAAATGTGTCAGCAGGGATGAATGGATGTCTTCTTCTGATTGCGGGCTATTTCCTTGGACAGGAGTTGGAGAAAATCTCCAAGACCTCCACGGCCCCTGCATGTAATTGTGATAAAGAAGAAAATAGCAGAGAAGCCCCTCCCTCGTGGTCCCCGCTGGAGCTCTTCAACCTCCCTGGACGTTGTTGCCTGTGAGGGGTAAGTGACAGCTTTCACTCCCTTTGCTGCAGAAGAAAGTACTTGAACTTGACACAGTTCGGGCTTCCTCTGTTATGTACAGAAACACTAATGGTTAAGTCAAAAACATCTTTTTAAAAAAATTAATTCTGTTGCAAGATGAATTATGAGCTAAACTTAGCTCCAAATGGAATTAAAACTGGGGTGTTTCTTTTCAAACCGTCAGTTTGTTTATGCAGTGGCTTCAGCCCTGAGCAGTATCACCTTCAAAGAGAAAAGCAGTTCTGGCTGAGAGCTGCCAGTTCGCATGAAGCAACCCCAGGCTCCAGGATGCTCGAGGCCCTGATTTGTTTGTGCGGTGTAAGCTTACATTTATGCAGTGACACATACAGAATACATGCCTGACATCTTCCATTAACTTAAAGAGTCAAATGGGTGAACAGCCTTTGCAGAGCCATTTCCCGCCTTTACCAATTGTCCAGTTCCTTCTAAAGCTACTTGGTAGCTTGAGTGTCATTTTTCAGATCTGTAAATTTTCTCCTTAGAGTGCAAGTGTGTTTCAGATTCTAGGGCGACGTCTCTGGGCTCTCCTCACCATCAGTCTGGGACCACTTATCACTTATCACTTATCAAAATGAATCTCTGTCTGAATGATGAGGCAGCAGACAAAAATCTGTTGAGCTGAACTTCATTTGAAGTAGCGTAGGTCCAAGTGTGAGTGAAAGAAATATTTATTCTCTACTGTAAAGCAAATAAGACCTCCGCATTTGATACCATCCCTTCTTTCATGGCCCTCCCTCCTGCCATATATCTGCGGGTGCTGAGTCTTCATAAATCATAGGGTAGATTTTTTCCAGGATATCAGACAGTCATGGTGGCAACATCAACACATGTGAAGAGTTTTTAAAGAAGCTTCTGAATATAGGTTGCTGCGTGGGGAGCAAGCGTTGAGGATCTGCACCCTCCGTTACAACCTGGTTTGACCTGGCGTGCTTTGAGTCTGTAGGAAACACTAGAAGCCTGTAGAGGGTCAGACAAAGGAACACGCAGTATCCTTCCTCACGCATTCACCTTGGGACCATTAATGTTTCTACTACAGGCGAAAGGGTACAGGTGTTTCCAAAGCTCTCTTTTCACACCTGTAGCAGGGGCAAAGGAACAAAGTCAAAGTAGTCCTTCAGCTGGTTGTATTGTAAATTTTTGGACATTTGAGCAGTAATATTAACAGCCAAATCTCTTCTCTGAACAACCCTTCCTTTTCCCCAGCAGAATGCCACGATGCGGATAAGAAGCATGTGTTAGCTGACCCAAAAACTTTTTTTCAGCTTGGTTTGATTTAGAGAATGAGAACTCTGTAACCCCATGTTTCATTAAAAACAGTTATATTTGAAAAGTAAATTGATTAAGGGCTAACTTGTTCCACTAACAATCAAGAGGTGAAAATGTGGTTAATTTTCTGCTTAATTTTCAGGATATTGTGCCGACCAAGAATTTGCAGATTTTTTTTTTCCAAAGCATTTTCTGATTACAAAACAGTGCAATCAATAATCCACTCTCCCTTTTAATGTTGAAAAGTAAAGAACAAAAGCCCATTGTGCTGGTAATCTATCTTAGGTATTTGGCCCAAGAACAAAATTCTAAAAAGTTACAAAGCAAAACTTCACTTTGGGGATGGGTTATTTATTTGGAGCCTTGATATTTTTAAGTCATGTGCATGAGGACTGGGGTAAGGATACAGCAGCAGTCATTTTCAAACAGTGCTCCACTTAAAGTAACCCACTAGTCTGTAGATTTCACAGTGGTGGAAATCTCATCCTTGTTAATTCGCTAGTCCTCATTACTTAGCATGGTGTCTGGCCTAATATTGTTACAGAGTCCAAACTCCTTCTGCTCACCACACAACAGGCCAGTAACTAGGAAGATGTGGTGTCAGGGCAAGGTACAATGACTTTATTCAGAAAGCCAGCAGACCGAGAAGATGGCAGACTAATGTCCTGGAGAACTATCCTAACCCAAGTCAGAATTCAGTCTCCTTTTATACTGGAAAGGGGAGGGGGTGTGGTTGGTTGTTGCAAGCGTCTTTGTGTCAGAATCTTTTGTTCTTGCAGCTGCCCACGTAGGTCAGGTCATGGTGTCCCTGTAAACATCCAGCTAGACAAATGTTATTCTCTTCTGCAACTTTTTATCTCTGTATCAATGGAAAAGTGTTATACCCTTAAAAGTCAGAGCCTGGAGAATGGGCTATCCTGTATATTTCAGGCTATAGGCAACATTCTTTTACAAACGGCGCAGAACCAGCATGACTAAGCCCAGGAAACAGAGCACAGGGTTAGAGCTAAAGGAACAGATCTAATATGGAGTCAGATTTATTCTTCCCTATTGCAGTATTACATTCTCAACAAAGATCTAGTGAATGAATCAATGAACAATAAATCAATTAATCACTGACTGAGTCCAAGCTTATGGTTTACAACAGGGATCAACAAACATTTTCCATAAAGGGCTAAATAATAAATATTTTTGGCTTTACACCATATGGTCTCTGTCTTAATTACTCACCTCTCCTGCTGTAGCAAAAGCATCCATAGACAATTTATAAACAAATATGCATAGAGTGTTCCAGTAAACTTTATTACAAAAACAGCCATTGGGCTGTATTTAGCCCATATACCATTATTAGCAAACCCTTGATTTCTGGGATACAATGTCCTGAGGTTTTGGCTTCAATTATCCTACCTTCGACTTAATTTTCTTCATATACTCACTCATAAATGTCTTAATATTTATTGAGTAAAGCACAGTCCTAGGGCTGGGGAGAATATCTAAATATATAAAACATGCTTTCTAACCTTAAGGAACTTTCAGTATAATAGTCCCTCTTCCAAACTCAATCAAGTAAGTCCTCGCTGCAGAGTCAGCGTAAGAAAAAGTCAGGGTTACACCAACTGGTAAATCTCCATTGATTAAAAAAAAAAAAAGAAGAAGCAGCAAAACAAAACTATCACATTCGAGGAAGGATTTACCTCCTAAAATGTGTTAACATTTTTTTTAAATTTTAAGTAGACTTTCTATTGAAGTATAAACTTCATATAGAAATAGGCAATCATAAGTATGATTTTGAAGAATTTTCACCTGAAACCAGCACCTAAATCAAAAATATATGTTACTGGCATCCCCAAAGTCCTTCAGACATTACACTGCATACACCCCACCAATCCCAAGTTAGCTATTGCCATGGCCTTAGCTACATTGCCTACTTAAGACATGCATCTCTTAAGATGCTACCAGAGAATCCCTGTGTTACAGAATTTTGTTTTGAAGATATAATCACTTCCCTCTTCTAGCCCATGTCTTTCCGTTGGGAATTATTCCATTTTCATGGAACTTGGGTAGAGTCTGCAACATATACCAAAACAAACAGTGCATTCTCATTTCAGGCTGCCTGTGTTTCAAAATAAGCAGGGAAGTAGCTTCTCTCTCTGGTTGGGTGGGGAATTATGAGGGTGTGATTCTGAAGCTCCCAGGGGTCACCACACAGTCGTAGGATACAGCCAACTCCAAGGCTCCTGGAATCTAGCTGCACTCTAAACTAACTCTACTTCTGTTGTCTTCAATTTAATGAGTCAATAAATAATCCCCTCCTGCTTTTTTATAGCTTAAATTAGTTAGACTGAGAACCAAGGTCCTGAGACAGAAGGCCAGGCTGGAATTTGTTCTTATTATTGTATAATTTGAAAATTTTTGAACACAAATATGATTTGTAAGCATAAGAATAAAGAAAAAGGTGGTGGGAGGAGCTGGGAAAGAAAAAAACAAAACAAAGCAAAACACTGTAGTCAAAGAGGTGGGAAGAAAACCAGAAAAGTGCAGTGACAGGGATGCTGAGGGAGCAAAATCAAGTCCCTACAAGGGTGGCGGATGCTTCAAAGAGGAAAAATATACCACAGAATTCATTCTTTTATCCATTTGATCCTATCTATTGAGCACTACTGTGTGCCAGAGACTCTAATAAGTGCTGGAGACATACCAACATAGAAAAGAAACCAAGGTCCCTGCTCTTGTGGGGCTTCTAAGCCAGAGCAGAAAAATCCTTCAATCTGATCTTATGGAACAGCCCTATAGACAAGATATTTCATTAAGCAAAACACACATTTCCAAGAACATCAGGAGTGAATGCTGGCAAGGAAGTGGAGACAGTGTTGCTTGATGCCAGGATTTGCCACACAGCTCCCAGATGGCCCTGTCACCAGTCTTTATGTTACCTATATACATTCATGCAGGTTTCCTTAAAAGTGACACTGTGGAAGTGCAAATATTTGTTATGTTGGCTGTTTTTCTTTAAAAGTATTTAATTCCAGTGGCTTCTGTTGGCATATTGACTTTATTTAGCAGCAATGTATGGAAAGGTCTCCAGTCTCTCCCACCACCATCTCTCCAGGGCCCACAGCCATTAGCACAAAGGCCAGGATGGTCCTCCCACACTGCTTCATGTGAATAGCACTATTGACATGAACCATGAGCTCAAGTTTTGGCTTTTAAAACAGGCTCAAATGTGATGAACGTAGAATTATGATGACTCTTGTAATTCTAAGTCTCTTCTCAGATTTCCTCAAGACTGGGAAAGGTTTTGATTTTTTGCGAGGTTGTCGGTGAGTGGTAGGGAATAGCATATGTGTGTCACCATTGTCTCCCCAGGAAGTAGAAAGATCAGAGCTGTCACTGACATCTCCAGATGCTTCAGTTGTATCATAACCACCTTGGCAGCTAAGCATTTTCATTTTCTACTTGTCCAGGGACCTCTGGTTGATGTTACTGACAGTCTGAATTTCATAAGTGGACTTCTAAGCAGCAAGCAAGAGTTAGGTGAATAGCTCTTGCTATTCATAGCATGTCCATACTCCAGTTCAAAAGCATGTTTGAGATAGGATAAGAAGAACACAGAAGAGCCTATGTTGGATTTTTATGGGCTTATGACTATGTTATTGAAATAGATCATTTAATACCCAGTTACTGTGTATAATATACATAAATTATCAATTTCTAAGGAAATAAAGTACAATAAAAATTCACTAAAACTCAGTTAAACCTGATTTACTCATTGATGATTCAGAAGTTACTGAATTAGACATTACTGAAGGATGAAATGCCTTCATTTTAAATTTCATTTAGCTTATACTCTATAGATAGTCAGAATTAATTTCTTTTATATGATGGAATGCCAAATAGTCCAACATTTGCTATAGATCTTGAAACCTATACATCTAGCTACATAATGAGACAGTATTCCACAATACAAATGAACTTCTGGAAATACTTGGTCTTTGATGACTCAAGCCAATTTAAAAGAAAGAAATGCAGATACATTTCTTAAACTAGAAATTTCAAACCATCTAGTTGATGATTAATAATTGGTGGAAGTGAAGAAGTAAGACTGTCACTATTTGCAGATAACATGATACCATACATAGAAAATCCTAAACTGTCCACCAGAAAAACTGTTAGAATAAATGAATTCAGCAAAGTTGCAGGATACAAGATTAATACACATAAATCTGTTGCTTTTCTATACACTAATAAGAAACTATCAGGAAGAGAAAGCAAGAAAACAGTTTTGTTTAAAATCCCATAAAAAAGAATAAACTTAACCAAGGAGGTGGGAGATACTTTGAAAATTATAAAACATTGGTAAAGGAAATTGAGATGATACAAAGAAATGGAAAGCTATCCCATGTTTGTGGATTGGAAGAATGAATATTCCTAAAATGTCCATAATACTCAAAGCAATCTACAGATTTAATGCTATCCTTATCAAAATATCCATTTTTCACAGAACTAGAACAAATAACCCTAAAATTCATATGGAACCACTAAAGACTCCAAGTAGCCAAAGCAATCTTGAGAAAAAAGAGCAAAGCTGGTGGTATCACACTCCATGACTTCAGACTATGCTATAAAGCTATAGTGATCAAAACATTATGGTACTGGCACAAAAACAGACACATAGATCAATGGAACAGAACAGAGACAGTGCCATGTAAAAGAATGAAATGAGAACATTTTCTAACACCATATACAAAAATAAACTCAAAATGGATTAAAGTCCTAAATGTAAGATTGGATCCATAAAACTCCTAGAAGAAAACATGGACAGAACACTCTCTGACATAAATTGTAGCAATATATTTTGGATCTGTCTCCTAAGGCAAAGGAAACAAAAGCAAAAATAAACAAATGGAACCTAATTAAACTTCAAAGCTTTTGCACAGCAAAGGGAACCATCAACAAAATGAAGACAATCTACTGAAATAAAATATGCAAAAGATACGACTGGTAAGGGGTTAATATCCAAAATATATAAACAGCTCATACAACTCAATATCAAAAAATAAAAACAAAGCAATTAAAAAATGGGAAGAAGATCTGAATAGATGTTTTTCCAAACAAGATATACAGATGGCCAACAGGCACGTGATAAGATGCTCAACATCATTAATCATCAGAAAAATGCAAATCAAAATCATAATAAGATATTACCTCACACCTGTCAGAATGGCTATCATCAAAGAGTCTACAAATAACAAATGTTGGCAACGATGTGGAGAAAAGAGAACCTTAATATACTGTTGATGGGAAAGTAAATTGGTGTGGCTACTATGGAAAATAGTATGGAGGTTCCTCAAAAAACTAAAACTAGAACTACCATATGATCCATCAATTCCACTCCTAGGCAAATATCTGAAGAAAACAAAAACACTAATTCAAAAAGATATCTGCACCCCAATGTTCATAGCTGCGTTATTTACAATACCCAAGATATGATAGCAACCTAACTGTCCATCAACAGATGAATAGATGTGATATGTATATATAATGGAATATTACTCAACCATTAAAAAGAATGGAATTTTGCCATTTGCAACAACATGGATGGACCTGGAGGGTATTATGCTTTGAGAAGTAAGTCAGACTGAGACCAATACTGTATGTTATCAGTTATATGTGGACTCCAAAAAATGAAACAAACAAGTGAATATAACAAAACAGAAACAGACTCATAGACACAGAAGACAAACTAGTAGTTACCAGAGGGGAGAGGGAAGTAGGGAAGGGCAAGATAGGGGTAGGGGATTAAGAAGTACAAACCATATATATATAATAAATAAGTTACAGGGATATATTGTACAACACGGGAATACAGCCACTATGTTATAATAACTTTAAATGGAATAAAATCTATAAAAATATTGGATCACTATGTTGCATACCTGAAACTAATAAAATATTATAGATAAACTATATGCAATAATTTTTTAAATTAAAAATAAGACAACAATAATTAGAAGGTTATTTGACTGGAAACAAAACTTTATGTTACCAGTTAATATGGATTAACAGAGAACCTATACCCTAATTAATACTGACTAAAAGCAAAACAAAACAAAGACAAAATTGGAATGTTATATGATTATCAATCTTGGCTTGTCCAGTTATCTTATTGTAAGTTATACAGATTTTGCATATAGATGATACTTGCTTTGCTTGGTTCTGCTTTGCAAATAGAATGAATTAAAATATCTTCAATGTACAACTAATACATATGGAGTTGGGGTCCAGGCTTGAGCCCAAATTCTGACACCTGATCTATTTGGAGGCCTGGGAGGTAGCCTATCGTGAGTCTATGGGTGTGAGGAACCTAGAAGTTCTCTGAGGGAGATTTATCCAGAGGAAAGGGGCCTCAGTGGAGGGGGGACTGAGTTCACAGTGATCGCTGAGCCCAGAGACTGGGGTTTTCTTTGTTATTCGGCAAAGCTCCATGAGGTCCTAGGCAAAAATGAAAGCTGAGCAAGATGAAAAGAACTGCTTTCACGCAAATCTTCATGAGTTATTGGAAATGCAAGACAGACCTCTTTGTGGCGTATTAAAAGGGAAAGGAGGATTCACCACATAGGGTCTCTGACAGCTGAATTTTGACATTCTCTGCACTCATGAGACAGGAGTCAGCTGGCAGCAGGAACGGCATTGAGAAGGTCACATGAGGCACCGTCATCACTTGGCTTTGGAATCACAAAGTAATCTGACACTAAAGATAGTGGACAGTGACAGATGTAAAAGGCCAAGATTTGACTCAACAGGTAGCAGAGTTTAGATTAGGAGTAAGGGTTAATGACTTAAGGCACATGGGGCTCTCAGAAACCATGGCTTGGGGCACTTGGCAGTGGCCTTTTGGTTTCAGAACAGAGAATAAGTGTGAGCCAAAGAAATCTTATTTTGTTGGTAATGTGATTCAACTTTACATATCTCAGGACATCCCCCAAGACACTCCTAATACATCCATAAAGCCAAACGATCAGAGAAAGGAGTAACTTGATTTCTTAAGTGCTTCCTTTTCTAAGAAAATACAAAGCAATCTCTCCTTAATGATTTGCAATTAAAATCATTCAGGTAATTATGTTTAATGAATAAGATATCTCTTCATCTGAAGGCATCCTGAATGAGTCAGAAAGGACATATTCTTGCAGAAGACAAATATACTTGTGTCTGTGGGTGTGCACACCCTCCTCTGCCCACCTTTCCCTTTGTCTCTCATCCCTCCAAGGAACAGAGGGTTCCATTATTGGAAGTGGGTGAGTCCAAGCCCCCCGGGGGTGGGTGGACAGCGGTGCAGTGAAGGGGCCCTTGTCTGGTAGGTGAACGCCGCTTGTTCTTGGTTTCTGAGATTGCTTCCCCACATGTGACTGTTAGACAAGCCTGGTCACCTGTTGACCCCTACACTCAGCCTTAAAAATCACTGTCGGAGCTCCCCAGGCAGCATTTGTTACGTGGAACCAGATTTGGTTTGGCTCATCTGTAAATGTCGTCAGCCCCTGCCTTTTCCAGTCCCCCTCCCCTCATCACTACTTCAGGACACCAGGATCCAGCAACCTACCAGACACTCGTTTTCACGAAAAAAAAAAAAAAAGAAAAAAACCCACATAAAAAAAGAACAGAAAAGAGACACAAAGCATATTCTGTTCCCCTGAGACCCACTGAATGATTTCACGAGGCCTCTTGTGGATTTTTCTAGGCCTGCCTTGATCTTTCTGAGACCTGACGGTCTAAGCCGGTGCCTCTGGCCAGTGGGTACTGCAGAATCCTTTTTAAGTGAGTGCACGTTCCTGTTCCTGCTGCAGAAAGAACCTTTCTAAAGGGACTTGAACTGTGCTTTTCCAAAACATCGAGCCCCACATGTTCTTACAGGCCAAGAGCTGTTCTCTGAACTCAAAGGCAAGCTAGTGCTTTTATGGAGCTGAGTAGTGGCAGGTGTCCAGCACGACTCATGTGGTGAAGCTCACTGTACTGTGATTTATAAAATGTCCCCAATAAAAGTAAAAAAAAAAAAAGAAAAATGAAAAATCTGTTCCTTATTTACCCTACAGTGAAAAAAGCACCATAATGCATTTCTAAGAATGCTTAATTTTATGTGTGTGATCATAATCTTTGAAACACTTGCTAGCGTTTTTCCAGCAGCCTTTCCTCCCTTAAAAAGAACCCAAACATCTTCCCTGCCCTGATTGTCACAAACCAAAAGTAATGAATATTTTCTTCTGTTAGAAGCCTGAAGGCTATTTAACTCCATGAATTTTGAAAGCTGAATTTTTTTTTAATTCTTACTTTCCAAGAAACAATGAAAGTGGATCACATATAAATTAATATTAGAATTTGACAGAGTTGGGAAAGGACAGAGGGAATTCCAGTTTGCCATTCTCCCAATTTTTAAATGTAAATGACTAGATATGTTTTTAAAGGAATATGTATTTATCCATTCATAGAACACTGTACAGCTGATTCAGTAACTGTTTTTATATCTTCAAGAGAAACTTGCCTCTCCTGGGCTTTCCAGTGATGATCACATGAACCCGATAGAATGAGTCAGGGCAGAGGCAGAACTGACGGGACCACAGATACTCCCCTGGGTCTTTTCTGTGAGCAATTCAGTTCTCTGGAGGAGCCCTAGCTTTAAAAGAGAATGGTTAACAGCTGAGCAATTAAATGTTGACTTACCATCAGACTAAACTAAACTGGAGTTTTGGAAGTCCTCAGGAAAAAAGACTGTACAATAGGGCACTGTCATAGGCTTTGCTTAACCAATTCAATATCAGATCTTAGGTTTTTCTTTTCTTTTTTTTTCTTTTTCCCATTGTAAGTGTGATGTATTTACATCAGTTCTGTTAAATACACGGAGGATCTCATGCTTTTTTGGGATGTGGAGCAATTTGGAACAAAAAAATCTAATTAACGCTGATACCTGGAACAGATAAGAGGAAGCCATTATATAAGGCTGTTGTGACGATTCTTGTAAGATACATGTAGGATAGTAGTTCTCAGTGGAGGAGATTTTTGCCCCAAAGGGGGCAATTTGGTAATGTCTGGAGATATTCTGATTATCAGAACCTGGGGCTGTTAGTGGCATCTAGTAAGTAGAGTGCTGGACTTCATATAATACCCAGGACAGCCCCTCACAGCAAAGAACTCTCTTGCCCCAAATGTCAATACTACCACTGTTGAGAAATCCCAGTCTATGAGGACAAAATGTTCATTAGCATAATAGTGTCAAGGTTCTTTTTTTTGCAAGGTACAGGGTCAAAGTCATTTTATGCAATCCTTTTCTCAAATGAGCTTAGAATACTGACTACCAAGACAAATGTGATGCTCATCTTGGCAAATGTCCATGCTTCTCCTTGGGTAACTAGGAGGAAATAGCTTTAGCTGTCCACAGTGAAAAGACTGAGCTGGCATCACAGGGCCCAGCATTACCATTGCCTGGGGAACCGGAACCCTCCCCTTGCCGTCAAGAGTCAAGCAATGTCCAGGCCAAAGAATGTTTTCAGTAGTACTGAGGCAAAAGCCAAAGAGCTACAGTTGGCAGAATTCAAAAAAGCACAAGAGGAGAAAATGCCTTAGCAATTTCCTAACGGGAGGGGGAGGGGTTGTAAAGACTAGAAGTTTTTGTGGGTCTTTGGGAGAATGAGGGGAGGATGAGGGAGAGAGAGAGAGACATCTGGAAAGTGGGGCACATCTCTTGGGAACTTCCCCTTTTAGTCACTCATTTTCAAGACCTAAGCTTCCAAGGCTGCTTTCCCTGGACGTTACCAGAGGACAATTTATATAAAACTGCAACCTGTCTTCATTCTACTTTGCGCTGGTTTTGAGATATAGCTACTCTTTCAGTAAAAATGCTTCTTCACGTCCAAGATTTAAGAACATCAGCCAGACAAGGAAGTTCTCAAGAAAGGAGTGTGACTATTTACCCACATCACTGCAAGGACCACTGTCCCAGCCCCTTGAGCAATGACTAAGGTTCCTGGCAGAGACAGTAGGACCACAGGACTGACAGGCCAGTGACAATGGATAACAGTCCTTCCCTCATTTCTGGTTGCCCTCCCCCACAATACTTCAGCAAGGAAAAAACAGAGTGGGTGGTGCCACTTGGCCACCCATCCCTGAGCAACAAGGGGCTAATTAGTATCAATTGATTCTTCAAGAAATGCTAGAAAAAAGTGGACACGATCGCAGAAATCACAAGCTCCCAACACAGACTCCAAAAGGATCTTTAAGACAGTTAAACACTTTGTACTAACCTCATTCTGACCTTTGTCTCATTATTGATTGCTCAGTTCCTTGTCCTTGAAAAACTATTTTGGCCAACTTGGTCATTCATATAAAAAAATTCTAAACCCTAATAGAACACAAATTTCTTTATTTTCCCAATAATCCATTTGGAATCATCATATTTCAAGTCAGAGGGGAACTGGGAGACTATATAGTAATAGGAAAATCTTTCACATACGAGGTAACAAAGGACCTGAAGATCAAGTATGTTACTCCAGGAAACGCTGAGTCATCCTGTCTTCTCAGATCCTGACTTTCTGATTGGTGTGTTCATTTTCCACCTAGGGATAAATCTCTTATAAGAAGAGTGATATAGCCAACTGAGGTTCCAGATCAGTGAAACCAACATTATCTTTACCTGTTTTTCCCAGTGAAAACATTTAATTTCATTGTACTTGGCTGTATCATCTTCTCCCGATCCCCAGGGGAGCTCAGGCACACGGCAGCTGTGGAGAGGAAGCTAAGCACATCAAGCCTGATATAAATTAGAGGTAAAAACTATTCTCTCAAGTGGAATTTTCCAGAAGCTGCAAGCTCCCATTGTCTCTTCAATTTTGAATACGCTTATCTTCAAGACTGTTGGAAATAGCAAAGTAAATAAGCTTTTATGGGATTACTCATACAAAGCAAGTCAAATGTAAGGTGCGATTAAGACCCATTTCTCACCTTCTGTAGGCTTAACTCTGGCCAAAGGTATCTGTAAGTGAAATACATGGTTAAGGGTGGAGGGTGCATGTGTACATGGTTTGTGTTACCTCTTATTAGTTTATTCTTTACAGCTTCTATCTACCCCGGCACTTCCTCCTCCTCCCTGGCCCACCCCTTCCTCCAACTAATTTCTTCTTTTAAACATTGGACTGACTTTATTTATTTATTTATTTATTTATTTATTTATTTATTTATTTATTTATTTATGTATTTTTCTTCTTAATGGAGACACTGGGGATTGAACCCAAGACCTCATGCGTGCCAAGCCGATGCTCTACCACTAAGCTATACCCGCACCCCCCAAATGATTTCTTTTCATCTAGTTTTTAAGTCCTGAAACTCTGCAAGATGAGGTGACGTTGATTTTGTAATCATGCATTTAACTGAGTTCATACAGATAGTCACTATCTATTACTAGATATGTGAGGTCCTTAAGTTAATTGGGGACTGTATCAGGTAAATGAGCTCATTGCCAAATTTCCCATTTACCTAGATTTTTCCTCAAACGGTGCTGCTTAAATGGAATTCCTGGTGTGCTTTAGTCTCTCCCTTCTCCTACACATTAGGGAGTGCAATAGCTTAACGTTTCCTTCCGTGTGCCTTGCCGATAAAGGGTTTTCCATGTGAAAGTAGCATTTTCTACCTTGAAGCAAGAAGATCACTTCTTAACATCTGCAGCTGTGAAGGTTTGGTGCTACTTCTGCTTTTTTGAAAGGAGGAAGGGACCTGAGGACTTACTGTGGACTCCGTGTGGTCTAGAGCTAGGTGATGTGATGTGTATCTGCCGCGCCATCTGGGCCTGTGACGACTCTCTGGGGCTGGTAGTATTGCTTGCTTTTTTGCAGATGAATAAACTGAAGATGAAGAAGGCCAGCTGTCAGAGCGAATTCAGGCATGTCTTTCGAGCTCAGTATTTACCATCAGTGTTAAGGCCGTAGGTTCCCACATCAGAGTTCCTCTCCTTTCAATTCAGTCAGTAACTCCATTGCTTTGGGGAATTATTTTACTTTATAGTGCTTTTTTAATGTACCTCAGGCTAAGTTTACAAAAACAATTGTTTTGTATATGCATTTATTTATTTACTCAAAAGATGTTTATTGTATCATAGCCACAATATGCCAGGCGCTGTGTTAGACGTTGAGGAATCAAAGTCAATAACACCATTTCTGTGTGTAATTCTCCTGCATTTTGGTAAAGCCAGGTGCATAAACAGACCACAGGGATGAGGCGCCTGTGCAGAAGCTCACACCAGCCGAAAGGCAGTCTTGGCTACGCTTAGGAGCATCCGTGCTTCAAGTGCAAGTCTGTATTCCATCACCAACTTTCTGAGAAATTCTGAGAGAGCCCCCTGGACACCTCTGGACCTCAGATCTTGTCTCTGTTCCTCCATAATGTGCTCTACAACTGTTTGCTTCCTTTTCCAAGGAAACAACAGCAATGAGCCAACTTTGTGTCTGGAAATCAGTCTGTTTCCCTAGCTTTGATTTCCTGTATAACTTCAGGCTGCCCACTTAACCTTTCTTTGCTTTGGTTAATTATTTGCACAATACAGGTAATAGCTACCTTAGTGGCTGCTGTAGGGCTTAATTAATTAATGTTTATAATATCTTTGAAAATCTAGCATTAACGCTACTAAGTGCAAGGTATTATCGTTATTAGCAGCAGCAGCATCATCATCCATCATTCACATACAGCCAAGGGCAGCCTCTAAGAGGTGGGTGAATCACAGTGCTTGTCTTCAGGCCTGGCTCCGTCTCCTGAGCTTGTTTGCTTGAGCTGAGATTCTGACCCTAATTGCAGGCAATTAGAAATAGAGCAATTGAAATAAGTTGTCTGCCTCTGGAAGGCAAACCATCCCCTGCTTCCACTTCCTTGACTCTGTGTTTGCTGCAAATAGCTCAGGCTTTCTCTTGCTTCTCACACAACCATGCCTGTGTACACACAGAATATGTAGAAACTCTCCTTAGCAACTGACCTGGATCTCCTGGAAGCCCTGACCTCTCATCCCTTTAATTGCATAAAGCAGGGGACTGAGACCAAGGACAACGGAAAAGCCAGGTTGGCAAAGCTGTCACCATTGGCATCTTTTACATCAACTACGTTTAAGATGGGCTAGGATGTCTCTCTGTTGGTGATCGCACTAGTTCTTCCCAGGCTGGCACCACCAGTCACCATACCCAGGACACCAATGTCAAACCTGATGAAATCAGTAACCTTAGGTCTCTGAATCAGCCTGAATGGTGTCATTCACCTTGATGAAAGGATCAGGGTGGCAGATGGTGTAAACATCATGGATCATAGGATGAGGGGTTCCTTTTGTGCCATAAGAGCTTTCTCACTCTGCACAGCTTGTACTTGGCTCCTCAGGCATAATACAGTGAACAGCAGAGAGACTCTTGCTATCATAGATCAGATGGAAATTCTCTCTGGTCTTGTCAATGCTGATAACATCCATAGAACCAGAAGGGTAGGTCATATCAGTTTGGACCTGGCCATCAATCTTTTTTTTTCCTCACATAGAATAATATATATATTTGTGTGTGTGTGTGTGTATATATATATATATATATATATATATATATATATATATATATAGCAAACTCAAAGCCCTCATGCATTGAGGTAATAGATGTGATGTGCCAACTTAGCTTCAACAGAACAATTTTAATGCTCACATTTAAATAATGTGCTAAATTTGACTTTTATTGCTTTTTAGTGTTTAAAATAAGACTTTTAAAATTGAATTTGGCTTTATTATTATCAAATTATAAATACTTCATATAATACGATTCACGTATGAGTGTTCCCAGGCTTTCTCCTGTCCTCACCCCCAAAAGGGAAAACTATTTGTTCACTTAACTCACTTCTGTTCCCTACTCTCCCCCACACTCCAGAGGAGGGTCTGCTTCTGAGCAGATAAATGGAAAAAAACACCACCACGGCGGTGAAGCCCAGCGGACTCAGCCCATCAATCTTAGTGAACCACTGCATGCAGATCTTAGTTATCTTATCTCCCGACAGGGCATATTTAAGTCCGTTTCATAAGAAAATTTGGAGGGGGAGACATTCTCTCAGCCTACAGGGACTGGTGGACGGACAAAGAGCAAGCACGCTGGTCCATCTTTCTAGCATCCAATGCCTCGGGGCTGCTGCATCTTTGGTTGTTTCTGGGCACCGTGAGCTATGGCTCTATAGGTGCAGAATGAATGTGAGGGGTTTTCTACAAGCTTTGGAGAAATCATCAGAGGGGACATAATCTATCTAGTGACTTCCAATGTCTAGTTTAGAAAGAGTGACATAGTAGACAACATGTCAGCCTGGAGGAAAAAGGAGAGTGGGTTTAAAAGCTTTCAAGCGCTGATATTCCATATGGAAGAGCTTAAAGCAATCTTATTCTCTTTGGACTTAAGAACAAGAGGAGCCTCTCTTGTTCGACAGAAGGGCTTCTTTAGTTTGATCTGATGGGAGCATCAGGCCTTTATGATGAGAGCTGAGGGAGGAGGCTAAGACTCAGTGAGGAAGCCAAGTCAGGAAGGACCAATATTATATTCTGAGTGGCCACACAGTCTTTGCTGAATCTCAGTGTGACAGTTTGTGTGAATAGAATATCCACTAAGTATCTATCACTAAATATTTATTTATTATAATCTCTCGAGTTTCCTTTTTAAGTTTCCTTGGTTATTCCCATATTTTACGCTCTTTTTTAAAAAAGAAATAAAACTGATTTTTTTTTTCCAGAGGAAGGACTCCATTTTCTTGCCAACAAAAAGAAAATTATTCTCAGTACAATTTCATCGATGGTGAAATATAGAATAATATGTTAAATTGCATTTAGGTTTCTTTTAATGTACAAAGACAAATTGGCTACTTAAAAGTTCCCAAGCATGCAAAACCTAAATACCACGATTATTAGTTTATTAATTGAATAAACCTTCTAGTAATTTTCAGATCTCAGAGTCATTTACTACCTCCTACCACAAAAGGCTAAATATAGAATTTCTTTGCTTCTATAGGAAAATGTGATAAATGTTTCAGCCCACACATGAAGAAGAGTTTTGCTGTGACTTTTAGGGATATTCCCACATTTAATGATAAAAGCAGAAAGCAATTTAAGAACATTTTCCATGTGTGTCCAAAATGGAAGACACAACGTCCTTTTTTTTAAAAAAAAGCCAGCAGTTACTGATGTCTGAAATGGGCAGTTAATTCATACTAATGTGTACAGGGGCTCGTGGGTGGGTCCATACACACAATCACATACTCAGTGAGCCTACCAGAAATTTTAACATTGTTTTTATTTGTGCAGTTCATCAAATGCAATCTATTCCCATAGAAGGAGCTGCTTTCCCCATGGATTCTGCGTGCACGTTGGATCAAGGCTGCCACCTGATTCCTCCCAAAGGACACATATGCAAAAAAAATGACCAAACCACACAGGTGCATAAAATCATGCGAATCCTCCAGCCATGTGTGGAACATAAGGAAAGACTCTCCAGAAAGGAGTAGTTATTGCATCAGCATTTTCCCAATTACTGCAAATGCGATTTACCAAGTGGAACATATCTAGGAAGGATTGGAGAGAGTCAGGCAGATACTTCTTTTGAGTGGTTATCCATTTTCTCTCTCTCTCTTTTATGAAAAATGCAGATTACTTCAAGGCCCACTGGATTTACGTATTTTGACTATGAATTCAGTTGCTACTTCCAAAACAATTCACTTTTTTGAGGAGGACAAGAATTTCGATTTCCTCACCCCCTTTTCCATTCCACCCCACTCCATGGTGACCACCGCTAGTGAGTGAAGCCTGATAGTAGAGATGTTTCGAGAGTGTTCCATCTTTTGACGAGGTAAAGTAAAATACTACATGACTATATGTCACAGAGGAGGCTTTGATTGTGGCCACACAACTCGCAGATAACATGGTTTGTTCTGTTTTTGCTCTAAGTCTCTTATTTGTATTGATCTCCATGGCACAGATAAGAGAGGGAAAAGAATGAACAGTTTTCCAGGAGGATTTTTTTAAGAGCTTCAACCAAAGATCCAAAAAAATAATAGCAGAAATCAAATTCAAAAGAAACAAACAAGGGAGAGATGATAGAATGTTTTGGAAAAACAATTGAGGACAGTGATCATCTACAGGCTTCACCAAAGATTGGGTAGGAAGCTGAGAAGTAGCCCACATTGTCTGAGGGAGCAAATAAATGTTTTGCAGACAGGTTCATTCATGGGCAGTTTTAGGAAGCCCTAGGGCTGATGGAGATGGTATAGGCATTAGGCCACTTTTCCACGAAATGATTCTAGCAGCTTTCAAGATGTGAGAGATGATATATTATTCTTATATAGAAGTAAATTTTGATTTATTAGAGTATAGGTTGGGAAAGTGACCACCCATGTTTTCTTTTTCATCTTCTTTTCCAGATGTATTTTGTATTTGTATTCTGTTGCTCTAGCAAACTGGATGAGACTTTTGCAAATTTTTGCCCCCCTAATAACATACAATGTTTATATAAGCCCTAGAGCACTTTTCAGACCTTCGATGACAAATTTGCATCAAAATCTAGTTAGAAAGGAAGAGTCACTGTCAGTAAATCATAATTCATTGAATTCTTTCTAGGAGAGTGTTTTGTTTTTTGCAGTCTTCCCTGCTTATTAGTATAGAAAATTTTAATTTTCATTCTATAAGACAGAAAATTAAACAGCCACAGATATATTAAATAAGTTCAAGTAAGGCCAAGATGGAACTGAAGTTTGGTCAGTTTAATTTTTGGCCACTCTTCAATTTAGTTTAAACCACAGTTATCACTGATCCGTTCAGTTGCATAACTCATTCTACTGAAGAATGTTAGTCTCTCCCATGCCACACAAGTAGAGTTGGCTGGACTTTCCCAGAAAGGGGGGTGCTGAAGAGAGTAACACGGGCAGGATCAAGGTCAAGGATAACACACTTCTACCATGAAACAAGCCACAGCAACGAAGGTGGAGACCTTTTGGCCTGTTCCTCAGAATTATCCTTCTTAAAATGTGTCGTATATGATTTTATTGACTATGTACTTGAGATAAAAAAACACAGAGATATATTCTCCTATATGAAAAAAAAATGTTTCTTATTTTGGTAAAACTTGATAATATATCCCAAATGTTCTAGAAAGAACTCTTCAGAACCCAGTGCCTGGAAATGAGAAAAATACCTAAGCTCTGAATTTCATGCATATTTAGAACATTCAGGGGAGAAGAGAAGAAATCAGTTTCATTTTAAACTCTTCAATTTAGTTGCCAGCATCAGGGTGTCATTTGACTTGCATGCCCTCAGCATATATTGGGAAGTTACTGAGCTAAATGAGGTCGGGGAGGAGTTCCTGATAAAATATCCCTGCCCTTGAGCTGTGTATAAACATGTGTATTCTTAGACGCTTTGTTAACATAGAATAATGTGCTGGTACATTTGTAACTCACTTAAATATTCTAGCAAACAAGATGTCACAAAGTTACATAGTATTCTCATGGCACAAAAATGTAGACATTTACACTGTGTTTTCAGTGTATTTTTGCCTTGTAATTGCTGCCCCTGGGTAGCTATGGTGAATTAGCATTGAATAGAGGGTAAGGCTTTTTCCTTTTCTTCCCATCCCAATAAGATAACTATACCTCTCTACACAGGCCGGTCTGCAAGTTTTACTCCCACATAACTTTTCCCTTGACTGATTCGCCTTTACTGTTTTAGATTCTAAGCTCCGAAAGCTCCTGGGACATGTTGAGGTTCACTGCTGTATCCTGCCCAAGTGCCTGCCACACTGTACACTCCCGATAAATAGTTACAGAAAGGAGAGAAGAGGGAGAAAAGGATGAATGAAGAGGGAGAGGGTTCTATGTCATATAAACATTGTGATTGCACTGGGCACCGTGTGTAGCTCCAATAGTCCTAGATCACTCCCTGTTTTGCTGGTTGGCACATCCTGTTCCTAAGGTGACTAGAACAAACAACCTGCTAGTGGGAAGCCAGTCATCATTTTAAAGATCGTATCCCAACAAGTGTCTGCTTGTCTGATTCGCTGTTGCTTTGCTCCGTGCAATTTGGTGTTCAGATAATTTGAACTTTACTACCTCAGGCCATTTTTTATGTTTTAATTGTTTTCCTTTAGAAGGGCTAGACCTTCTTTGACTACTCAACACTAAGTAACCGTGTAATTTCTGTGTTCAGAGGGGTTTCATGCTTAGATCCTGGATTCAGTGCAAATGATACGTCGTGTTTCTGTAACATAGATGCACATAAAAGTAGTCCCACTGGCTGGAAGGAAATGAGGGAAAGAATCTAGTTGTGAAAAACAATAGGTGACTGAGGAGGAGAGGGATTCCAAGACACGAACCTCTCACTCTCTGCTCTCCTGCGTCAGTGACTGCAGATCTGGTTTCAGATTATCCTAGACTTCGTCAGTGGGTACATTATAAATGCCCTTTTACTTATTAAGACAGTTTACTTTGATATTAAACATGCTCCAGATTAATCTTCTAACTACAGATAGTACATGACAACCTTATCTGTAGTGTGGAAGCAAGATTCTATTTGTTCTTGAATTAAATTTGGTCAAAGAGTGGGGGTCAGACATCCTCTCAAATATGAAAAATCTTTCAAGAATCAGAGCTTCCAAAATATTGCATGGCTATGAGATTTATCCCTTCTTACTATTGTGTGAAACGATAGTTCATTCATTCTCATTCAGCTGTGAGAGTATGTTATAATTTATGTATCCATTCTGCTATAAATGGTGTTTTCATTTCACTAAACATTTGGTGTTCTCAATTTAAGGCTATTATAAGTAGTTCTTCTATGGATACTCTTAAACATGCCTTTTAGTGCACATATGTACGCATTGAGGTTTGGTATATGTGTAGGAAGGACTATAATTTCTGGGTCGTAGGGTGAGTTTATGTTTATCTTTACTCAATAGTTTTCCAAAATGTTTGTAGCAATATTCACTCCTACAAGAAGTATATGAGGATGAAGGAAGCCAGGCACAGAAGAGTACATACTTGTATAATTTCATTTTATATAAATTCAAAACCAGGCAAAACTAATTGGTGTTGACAGATAGTGAATACTGGTTACCTCAAGGAAAGAAGTGAAGGGGAAGGAAACTGAAGGGAGTCTCTCAGATGCTATTAACAATCTATTTCTTGGTAATCAAAAGAGAACATTCATTATAGTTACATTAAAAAGAATAAAACACCTAGGAGTAAATTTAGCCAAGGACCTGAAAGACTATATATATGACTATATGACATTGATGAAAGAAACTGAAGACGTAAATAAATGGAAAGATATTTTATGCTCTGGATTAGGAGAATTAATATTGTTAAAATGTCCATACTAACCAAAGCAATCAAAGGTTCAATGCAGTTCCTATCAAAATTCCAATGGCATTTTTCACAGAAATTGAAAAGCAATCCTAAAACTTGTATAGAATCACAAAAGACCCCAAATAACCAAAGCAATCTTGAGAAAGAGCAAAGCTGGAAGCATCACGCTCTCTGATTTCAACCTCTTCTACAAAGTTATAGTAATCAAACAGTATGAACTGACATAAAAACAGACACACAGATCAATAGATTATAATAGAGAGCCCAGAAATCAACCCATGCATGTATGGTCAATTAATTTACCACAAAGGAAGCAAGAATATACAATAGGGAAGGACAGTCTCTTCAATAACTGGTATTGGGAAAACTGAACAGCCACATGCAAAAGAATGAAGCCTGAAGCCACAAAATTCCTATTTAGGCAGTAAGCTTCAGGTCTTATGTTCAAGTCTTTAATTCATTTTTGAGTTGATTTTTGTGTATGGTGTAAATTAGTAAATTAGAACTCCAAACAAACAAAGAGTTCAAGAACTCTTAAAGATTTATCCACAGAAGAAAAGCAATTTATGCCTTTATGTTCAGGTTGGGATTTTAAATATGGCATGCGTTTTACCAAGTGTCAGTGAATACCTGGAATACAACTCCTGTTTATAAATATGACTGACTCTTCCTGTCTTTCCTTCTGTGAGGCCTTTCTATATCCATACAGCTACCCATTTTTTCGTGTGCCTTAAATAGATTTCTGTCACTTGCAACCAGAATATTAATACTCAAATTGGCAAGTGTTGTAAAAAAAACAACAAAGAAACAAATGAAAAACAGAACCTTGGAGAAAATGTGGAACTAACTCATGAGGGCTGGAAGCAGTTTCCCCATTCCAGAACCAGAAAGAAAAGCTGTTAATTTGGGGTAACAATTACCTAATTTCTCCCTTGGGATCAGATATTATGCTCTTTGAGGCTGAAAGTTTAAGAATTTTGTGGTCAGTTGTTAGATTAGCAGAGATTACTGAATATTTCTGATGGCCTCCATAGACATTTTTCAAGAGGGTAAGAAGTTCCTATCCAAGGTTACTTTGCTGAAAAGTAGAATTGGAAATAATGGGGTAAACATAGAACTTTGTTATAAAGAAGATCTTAAACTGCTTAAGATCAGATCCTCATTGGCCTTTCTAAGCTGCAATATTAGTATAGTGTTTTTTAGTAGACTCTGCTTCTGATGCTCAAGATAACAGGGTTGTGGTTTGAAATACGAATACACAGAAAAAGAGAAGGTGAATCAGAGAACCTCAATTTCACAGTCTCTTACTCCTCTTATTCCACAAAGCACCCTTCGCTAATTGCTGTAGTATGTAATTCTGGTAGGAAATTAATCTTGGCATCCAATCATTCTAGAGCTGTGCTGTCCAGTATGATAGCCATTAGCCACATGTGTCTATGTAAGTATAAATTAATTAAAATAAAATAAAATAAAACAAGTTTAGTTTCTCATTAGCTCTAGCCACTTATCAAGTGCTGAATATCTTATTTGTGCCTAGTGCTTACCATATTGGACAGTACAAAATAAGAACATTTCTATCACTGCAGGAAATTTTATAAGATAGCTCTGATCTAAGATAAATTCTTTAATGGGAAAAAATATCTAACTGCCTCAAGTCAGCCTATTGTGTTTTATTTATGCTCCAAAGCTGATAACTTTAAGTAGAAATTAGGAGACTGGACAGTGTCTTGAGTTTGTAGTTCAGTCTACATTAGACCATATGATTTTCTATATTGCTGATTAGTTAAGAGTGTTCACAATAAGGATGTTGAGCAGCAGCCACTTAAATTCTTAGGATAATTGTATGATCAAAAAGATTTTCAGGACTGAAAAAAAGGTGACTGTGTTTCTCAGCATCTTAGACAATTCACAGTCACCAGGATCACCACCAAGAGAATTGAACAACTTGGTTAGGACAGCCCAAGGATTCTACAATGCCTTTTACATGGATGGTTCTGAAAAACACAGAGGGAATATTTCCAGGAGTCTGGTCTTGGGTTCCACATTGACCAGTTCTGGAGCTTAGTTAATTGTCAAAGAAGTCATTCACTCATCCAATGTCCATCTTACTACCACCATCTGTAAGTGTCCAAGGTATGGTGTGTTCCCCTTTCTAATTTTTTAAATGCGAATTTTTACTGCTGCCATCTTCCCCTCCCACCCACCATTATAAACTGGGCTGCAAGTCCATATATTTTATGCACCTCAGGAGCCATATTTGGATCTAACTGAGCCATCTAGAGAAGGAATCCTGAGTGTCTGAACTTAGAATGATCGTATCACTTTTGGAACATTAACAGGGTGAAATCTCTAGTAGTCTTATTTTGAGCTGGGTTGGATGGACTTGAGGTTCTATGTGGAGCAAGTGAATTATGTTAAGCAAGAGCTCATTAGGAATTTTGTGTGAAAATGAGGAATTGCATGTGTTAGAGCAGCCATAGAATGATGGATAGCTTTTTAGTTGTGACTAATTCCGGGCTTGGTAGAACATCTCTCCACAATCTGATGTATTCTTGATTTTTCACAACATGGCCCCTTGTTGGCTCCAGTACATGGGCCAAACTTGTACTTACCCCAAGACTTTTCCTAGACTCTACCCTGTAGCCAGAGCTGATCAGTCTGAAGCTGAGCACCAGACCTAGGCATGATAAAATGAAATACAAAAGTCAAGAATGTGGTCATTACAATCTTTCAGAAAAAAAGAACATTAGGTTAGGGGCAAGGAACCCAAGTCTAGTCATAATTCTGTCAGTGTTTTCAACTGGGGACAAGTCACTTTATCTCTCGAGACCTAAGTTTCTTCAAATGTAAATAGGAGGGTTTGGTACTAAAATATCATTATATCCCAGTGTGTTTTCTATGGAATGTTAATGATCGTCATGCCAGGAGGGAAGAAAGCTTGTGTTGGTCATATCTGTGTTTAGTGAAGTCTCTTTGCCATAAGACTTCTCAGACGTGTAATATATTAATGTGCACTGTGAATTTCTAGGAAGACCTGTATATGCAATAATTCTTTAATTTCTTTGATATCAGATCATTTTCTTCCTAAGGAGCTTCTCACCAGGCAGTGCTTCCATGGAATACATTTTGAGAAATGTGTGGTAAGATCTTCCCTGAGATCCGTTGCAGCTCCAAGATCCCATGGATTTATGGTCCCAGCATTCACTGGCTTCTGGCACAGCCCAGTCGGGGAGAGAGCACTTCATGTTGGGTCTACACAGTTCTAAACCAGCCCCTCACTTCAGTCAGAAATCTTGCGAGGCACCCAGATGTGTTGCTTGCATGGTGCCAAACAGGCGGCTTGACTGGATTTTTGTTCAGATCAGGCGAGCCTGTTGGCATGGAGTAGACAGAAAGCGTGCATTCCTGAGTTCCTTTTCCATTAGCCACGCAGCAGCTGCAGCCCATGGCTGAACTGTTCTTCATCTTAACTGGGCATGTGTCCAGTAGCGCTGAGGAATACAGAAGGGGAAGGAGGGGGGATTCATTCCCATTTAGGATCCGAAGGATAGCAAGCTCCTACCTGTCCTTCAGCAAAGGAATCCTGGAGCATTCACCCTGGATTCCAACATTTGAAGAAATTTGAAAGGTCGTCTCATCCAACTACTCAGTGGTTATTTGACTTCTTTTTGTCACTGTGTTAGACCCTCTCAGTAACTACAAAGTGAACTAGTGCACCCAGCGAGATCGAATGGGAAAGACTCCTTTATTTGGGGTTAAATGTGACTCCCTACAGATGTCATCTGTTGGTTTAGTTCTGCCTTCTGGGGTCATTCAGAATGAGCCTAAACTGGCTCACACAACAGCCCTGAAAATCAGAAGGTGGGTCACCTTGTAGTTCTGAAGATCAGATAAAATGCCAGTGAAACTGCTTTGAAACTGTTCAACAGCATGACAGACAAATATCGACTATTATGGTGAGCATGTTTTATAGCCTGTTTGCACCATCTTCTCTCAGAGTTTGGGTACATGGTTTTTGCCTAGGTTACTGTCTCTCTCTGTCTCTCTGTCTCTCTCTGTCTGGATCTCTCTGTCTCTGTCTCTCTGTCTCTCTCTCTATATATATATGAATAACTGTATAGCTAATGCATGCAATACATGTAACATAATGCTTTTGCTAGCATATGAGTAAATATTATAATTGACATTGTGCAGCAAGAGAGAAATCCCCAAATATATATGCAGAAGCTGTAGTAAGACCACGCACTGGCAGTGAATTATCGTCTGAAGGTGAACCATGTAATAAACTCTGCAGTGGTCAATGGGTGAAGCACTCAGAGGAGAGGGTTTCATCTAGGGAACTGTTTGATCTGTTGCCAACTTGGTCACAGATATCGATTACAGAAAATTCTATGAGATATGCATATCATTAACTTAGTAATATAATATTTTGGTCTCTTTGGTGTTTCTCTTGAGTATATAAATGTAGCTAACATGTATTTCTGCCAGTGAGAGAGATTTTCTTAGGTGAATCACCGTAAAACTTGAGGGGAGTAAAGAGTTTTCAAATATTTTAACTACAGAAACTAGACATGCATTAATCAATCTTCTTGAAGTTTTTCATGAATCACTTTATACCCTAATGGATTTGGGAATAAAATGTTTCTAGTTAAATTGATAAGTTGCTCATCTGACTAAAGCTTTTCTCAAGACCCCAAATATCAGCAAAACAGCAAGTTACAAGTTTTTAGAATCTTTGGTTTAACAGATTTTGTATTTTTTTCTGTTCAGAGGAGAATTTGGTATATTTTGAGCAGGTCTGAGGAAAACTTAAGCCAAATTATTCTTCTTTCCATTTTAGTCATTTTAAGAGATCGCCTTTATGGAATTACAGCCTAGCTGAGAAAAGGGATTCTTTGTTATTATCTCAACTAATTTGCCTCCAACCACCATTCCTTTCCTTGGACAATTTTTCACTAATGTTTTTTACCAGAGATAAATGATTATTTTTTATACTAAGAAATTCACATACTTCCTGGTGAATACTTTGAAAACAAAAATATTAAATCCTCTTTAGTCTTCTTACTTTTTTTTCTCAGAAATTGAATTTTGTTTGGCTTGTTTGCTGGCTCAGAGCCGAAAACCACTTCAAATTACCAAGAGTGATCTGATAAAAATATATATAGAACATGTATCTAAATGTTGAGTAGACAGACCTCCATCATTATCTGTAAAATTTTCCATCCAATCCAGGAATATATAGAATTTCTGACAGTTTAATATTCAACCAGCCTTCCTTCCTTCCTTCAATTTGTCTGTTAAGTTTAGATAGATAGATAGATAGACAGACAGACAGACAGATATTCTGTCAGGAGACAGAAATCTCTGGATCAGAAAACAGATTGTTTATTACCCACAGAGCATTTTAGCATCAGTTTTCCAACTCTGCATAGAGCAACAAAATGAGGGCAGATGTTCACTTGAACATTTATCAAGATTGTACCATAGGAGAGAAGCCCTGAAATTATGAGACTCATGCTTACATAGGGTGGCTGGCACATGGTCCTACCCTGTCTTCCAGAAAGAGAAAGTCATTCAGTCTGGAATGTAAACAGATCTTCTCTGGGGAAGGGAGGAGAAATCTCCTGGGTTTTTACTACCCTGGAGCGTAAGCACATGACTCTGGGGTCGACAAGTCTTAAAACTTATTCACTTTGCATGATCTCTCACTTCCAAGATATGGTTTTTATTCAGTCCATCCTTTAACCAAATTTATTAGTGTTCTTTCCCAGCCTGTACCGTGCAGAAACATGGAAACATTCATGGAAGTGCAAACATCATCCATTCATTCATCCCACCAAAGCCTCGCATCTTTTTATTGGTCTTCTACATGTAAACATATTACATATATTAAAGATATTTGAACTTATGAAACATGGCCATTGCCTCTGAATGTTCACATTATGGATTTTGTGTTCCTCCAGTGGCAGGAGGTTATTACTTCATGATACAGCTCATTATATTTTTGAAATGTTCAAATTGCTAACAAGTTTTTCTTATTGTATGTATAAGTCTAGTTCTCTTTATTTTAAACTTTCCTAGTGGTTCTTTTTAGACCCACTAGAGAAACACACAAAAAATCAAATTCCAGTTTTATTGGTAGGTACCCAGTTGTTTAAAGATTTTTAAAATTTTGATTCTTCCTTACCCAAATATTTTCTCTTCTATGCTTCTCTATGCACCTCCAGATTCTTAAACTGCTCCTTTTTTTAAATTAATAAAGTTTATTTAACTCTTTCTTGTTGAAAATAATTTCTTGTCATCTCAGCATCCTGTTTTTTTTTAATCCAATATGGGATGATCTGTTAACAATCTACTTAAAATATGTTTCTTAAAAAACATTTTAGACATTGACCGATCAGTTCAGGATACAGAATGAAATTATCACCTCTATTTATTTTCATATGACACACCTACCTGGGCAGTCTATTATGCTACTTAAATTACTTTTAATGTTATTTTTCTATAACTAAGTAAGTTATTTATAAGGGATTTTGGCTCCATTCATAGATCCTACTTGATAATAATTATTATAGAACAGTAAAAAATATTATTCAGAGTTATTATTCTGCTTAAGTTATTCTTAGTGATAATCACTAAAATTCAGAGATATTTTGTACCTTCTCATCATTTGAATAGTAGTGTGCTGAACAGTGGGTTGTTTGGAAGTATTGATTTATTCAGCTTAATATTATGCCTAAGAGAACTAGGCAAGTTACAGTTATTTCAGTTAGTAAGTTAATCCTATTGAATACATTCATGGTTGACAATCACATGTAATTTTTTTTTTAAAAAGACAAGCATTTGCGTTTCTCTACTCTATGTTTATTCTAATTTTATAACTAGACACCACAATAATTTAAGTTTGAATCTAGTCTTCTGTTCATAGTAGAAATATAAGATCTATTTAAGATGAATTGAATATAAAAATTACTCTGAAATTATGAAAAACACTTCAAACTCATTAGCACAAAGATTTAAAATTCATTCAACAACCAATATTAATAAATTACTTCTATATTCAACACACTGTTTTGGGCAGTGTATTTTGTGTATAGACAAAAGTCTGCCCCTATGGGACCTACCTTCTAGTGGTGAAGACAGTATAAACAAAACAAAATAAGTAAAGTATATTATATGTTAGAAAATGAAGAAGGCTAAGGGAAAAATCCAAAGCAGAGAAGGAACACAAAAATGTGAAGTTGGGTGAGGCAAGTTGAAAGTTTAGGGAGTTTCAAAGATGTCTTGAAGTTGGCATCCTAATGTGTGCCTCAATTTCAAATTACAGATTGCTTTGAAATTAAAGATTTCAGGAATTTTTAAAAATAATTTAGTTTGTTGTTGATACTGTTTTTTAACTCAGAAATTCTCTTCTCGGCCTTTCTTTTCCTCTCTTCACACCAACTTTGCCATTCTAAGAGACAGCATATGTGGGAAAATCTAAGGTCCTCATTTGATGGGAATTCTTAACAATTTTGCAAGAGGACACAAATCAAATTAGAAAAAAAAAATACCTCAGTCCAAGCACCAAAAAGCAAGAATATGTGAAAATATGACAACTTGGAATTAAAATGAGGAAATCCCAGATGTTCTGAGGCTGTTTGTGTTTGACCACAACAACATGAAAGCGATTCAGGGACATTTGCCATATTTTTATCCTAGAGTGGCTTTCCCTCGCCCCCATCCAGAGCCGAGTCATGCGTCTCTGGGCTGTCTCATGTGTGCTCAGAAAATGCAAGCCGATTTTACCACTTGCCTAAACAAACTGGGGTAAGGAGGACAAACAGGCTTCAAGAAATATCTCACGTTTTATTCCAATTCCAAAGTAAATTGTTTTTGAGTTATTCCTTTCCCTGGGACCAATAATTATGAGTTGATGAAATGCAGATACTTCCAGTGACAGCATTGGCTACTTAGAGCTTTTGATTGGGAAATAGAAGATGATATGAACATGGCTTTTGGTATTTCAGTGTATTCACCTGTTGGAATTCTGCGTGAAACATCATCTCTCAGATCATGTCTCTTCTCCTGCAGGTAACCTGTTCTGACCACACCAGTTTACCCTGAAATCTCTGTCTTTTCCTCCTGTGATATTTATTATACATGTCTAGATCTGTTCAATGTTCATATTTTGCCTTATTCCTCTAATATATAAGTCTCTTAAGGATCAATTTTTCTAAGGTATTTTCTTTTCTTTTTTTTTTTTCCATTCTTGTTCTTTCATTTATTTCATCCAACTTGAATAACTGAATTCTTCACTTCACAGGGATACAGGACAGCCACAGGAGCAAAAAGAATGGACTGACAATAGACCTGAGGGATTAAACATAGAGAAGACAAATTCAGATGCTTGTCATGGAGGAAAGCAGTCCTCAAGGAGCAGAGCTTCTGAGTGTGAAGTTAATTTATTTACTTGTTTGTGTGACAGATGCCCTGCCTTCATATTCACATGAGGAGAAAATTCCCAATGAGAAAAAAATATATATTTGGAGAATCAGGAACAAATTGGACCGGACACTGATCTCAATAGCAGGCGCTGGCAGGGGCGAAATTATTTTTCAAACACTTTTGCTTCTCCTGGTAAAGTAGTTAGTGTTGTATTTTCATGCTAGAAGGAAAAAGTGATGAAAAGTTTTTCAACCCAAAGAAACAAAACCTTGGATTTATGTCCAAATTTTCTGCAAAACAGGATCCCATACGGTCAGTGCCGGTCTTAGTAGGTCTGAAACAAATCAGATGGGGCACTTCTTAGGTGTTTTGCCTCATTTTTGTTAAGATTTTGTTTCTCAGGATGCCTGTCAGCCTTGCTCCGGGCAGGCATTTAGTGGGGGGAAGGAAAGAGTCCATTTTGTACCATTTTTAGTATCTGTGGTTCCCAGCTTGCAGGTGGCCTGCTTGGTCATCAGGGCAGCCTGCAGTGTAGGGGTGTGGATGAGCGGTGCCAAGAGGCAGTCACGGCGGGGGGTGGGGGGGGCCTGGAGCACACCCACCGCCACAGTAGATGCCACGTGCCACCGCGCTGGCTCCACCACGCGAGGCTGTCAGCCGTTTCCTGGTGCTAGAAAGTAATAGAAGATTGCCACCAGTTTGCTGCTCAGGCCTTGAAAGGCCAGAAATTCCAACCCAAGCTTAGCCACAGTCTTTCTTAAAGGGGAGAATGCTAAAGAAACATGAAGGAAGACTTTTCTCAGCAAGCTTGTTGCTGATGCCCTCCCAAGTTCAAAGAGAAAACTCTGTCTCCTTAAAATGACTTCTGGCTTTGCCCCGTGGCAGGGGGTTTCAGGTTTCAGCAGTTAACTTCGCTGGACTTACAGCTTTCATACATTTCTCTTTTTATTGGATAGACATTATGATTGGGTTTTACAAGCAAAATAAACAGCTTAGGAACAAATGAAAGACTTTTTCTTTATTTCTCTCTTAACTCTACATTCGAGAGCTTGAAATGAATTTGGCAAATAACTCGTATTGCTAAGGAGTTCTGTGGCCGAAAGGCGAGATTTCCAAAAATTCTTGAAAATCCAAGTAATACCAGGAATAAATCCCAAATTCAGCTTGTGGAAGCTTGTGTCTCTCTTAGAACACTTCTTTTTTTCCTTTTAAAAAAAAAAGAGAGAGAGAGAGGAAGGAAGGAAAGAAGGAAGGAAGGAAGGAAGGAAGGAAGGAAGGAAGGAAGGAAGGAAGGAAGGAAGGAAGAAGGGAAGAAAGAAAAGAAAGAAAGAAAGAAAGAAAGAAAGAAAGAAAGAAAGAAAGAAAGAAAGAAAGAAAGAAAGAAAGAAAGAAAGAAAGGAAGGAAGGAAGGAAGGAAGGAAGGAAGGAAGGAAGGAAGAAAGAAAGAAAGAAAGAAAGAAAGAAAGAAAGAAAGAAAGAAAGAAAGAAAGAGAGAAAGAAAAGGAAGGAAGGAAGAGGGAGAAAGAAAAGGAAGGAAGGAAGGAGGGAGGGAGGGAGGAAGAAAGAAAGAGAAAAGAAAGTGGAGAAATCAAATCACAGAACCCCTGTAACTCCTGCCCGGCTGTCTCTTTGCCATGGAGTGCAGAGCTGGGCTCTGACCTGGGCCAGCTGCTCTCAGCACAGCCAGAGGAGCAACACAAATACATGGTCCCCTGTGAGCTGGGAAAGTGGCTCCTCTATGTGTGATTGAAGGCCTCCTAAATGCACTTCTGGATTATGGGCATCTAAATTGGCTCCTTACATGTCTCATATTTATTTGATTCTTTTTTTTTTAAGTCAACCTTGAATTTTTGATCTGAACTTTGTGAATTTTAATGAACTTAACTTTGGCCTTTTAAGTAATCGTAAATTATTTAAAACTAATCACTGAGATAAGCAAAAATAAGACAAACAAAAGATTCATACGTATCAGGCAGATGCCACCAGAATGGCCTTTCACCTAAAGACCCAATTCAAATTCCATCTTCTGCATAAAAATCCTTCCTTAATCAGTTCTCATCAAAATTATCTGCATCCACCTTGAGGAATTGTTTTAGTCATTGAATGACAACACAGGTCAGGCCTTGCAAAAGCGCTTATCTTTTACATGTTTTACTTTTAATTCTCCAAAGGTAAGTCCATGTTACCTGAGGAAGGAGAAACGGAGGCCGAGAGGTTAGTCAGCTTCCTCAGGGGTCAATGATGGAGCAGAGTTTTGAACCTAGATTTGTCAACTTCCATAATCCATGCTCTCTCTACCGTGTTCACTTCTGTGGCTCTATAACAGGAGTGTCCACACAGTATCTTCCACTCATTACTCAGCTGGTACAGAATAAGAAACAGGTTTTATTATTCTCTATGCAGCATTTAGCAAAAGTGCCTAGCGTCTAATAAATATTCAATAAATTTGTTGAGATAAGTTTATGGCCTTAAAGTTGTAAGCTAGTTGAACAATTCTGCTTTTAGCTAAACATGATGTAGTTGAGTTTAGGGGCATTAGCTTTGACAGAGAGCACATAATCTGACAGCTGGCATATCAAAATCCATGTAATAGTCAGCAACTCTGACATGAACTGTAGTAACCACCACCATCACCTTTTATTGGGTTGTAGTTGTGAATCTTTTTCACTAAGTACTTCATTTTCATTTTCACAAATTAACTTCCAAATCATTATGAGGGGTTGCAGGGAATTATTAGTCCCTACATTGCATTGAGGAAAGTTAAAAAATAACTTGCTTGAAATCACAGTCTTAAAGAACCTAGCCATGCTCTGACCATCCCCAGTGTAGGACGGAAATGAAACATGGCACCACTGAAACATGGCGCCAGCATGCCTAGAGCATGGGGCAGCAGCCAGACTTGGAGTCAGGGAAGAAGGGCCTTCAAATGCAATGAATATTCAGTAAAGGCTTAGTAAACAATGGTGCCCATCATGGAGATTCCTCACTAATGGCAAGAGTTGAATAAAATCTCCTCCTGAGAGCCCATGCCATGCGCTGATCCGTACACTGTCCTGAAAGCCAAGGAGTCAGCATGGAGAACACACACGGGATTTTTGTTCTCAGCATCCCAGAAACAGTTTCAAAAATCTAATCATTTGGAGCAAAATAATATCAATACAATTGTGTGAAAGATGTGTATATTTTGCCAAATCATAGGACTTACCAATGTACTCTCCCAATGCATTGCCTTTTTATATTTTTGGTGGCCACACGGTCATACTACCAGATATTTGATATTAAAAAAGAAGGCAACAAAAAAGACAATACCATGTCATCCACTTTATGAAGGCAGTACAGCCTAGTCTGGTACAGTGAACACTTCTGATACATAAATTAGAAAGTAAGGGAATGATGTCAGGACACTCTGCAATTCTAGCTTTCCATATGCAGTTTTTCCCCAGTGTGCTCATATGTCATGCCATATAGGCACAGCAACAGAATGAAAAGCACACCAAGTCAGCTGAATGCAGCAAAGCATGAAGGAAGGTAGCTTGATCCCCAATGCCCCGCCACCCCATTTATTTTCTCCTGGCTCAGTTTGGCTATGACCTATCTAAGAAGTGTTTACTGTATATCGTAACATATTATTGCAATGGCTCTGAATCAAAAAAGCATTCGATTATGTTCAAAATATTATCTTTCAGAAGGTGGGGAAATATGTAATCCACTTAAGGCTTTCAACAGAATAGTTACTGTTTTTCAGTTCCCATGTATGAAATAGGTGGCTAACCAGCTGAAACGCCTCATTCTTCATATTATGTTTTGAAGAACTATTGAACTCCAACGCTCACAATCTCTTCTTTTTCAAAAATGATAATATAACTCGGAATTTCACAAGCAATAGTAAATATGACGCCAGAGTTAAAATGAAGTCATATAGAATAGACTGATTTCCTGCCCAAAAAAATGATGGAGAGAAAAGGAAATCGATTTAAATGACAGAAAGAATGACTTTGATTAGGTACACAAAATCAATGACAAATTTTGGATTGGCAACTTCCTAGAACATGCAATGAAGATGTTATAATCTTTTTTCTTCTTTCTAAGGAAATAATTAAGAATAGAAAATTACTATATTTATAGACCATTAGTTTGATTTTTTTTTCTTGGCTTCTTGCTACACTGGTTTCTACTGTTGATAGCTCATTTAATATTGCCTGTTTTTATTTTAAAATAAAAAAATAAACTAAGACTACTATGTGTGTCAAGTAAGGATTAAACGTCCTGTCTCTCAAAGGCAGTGAGGTAAAACACAGCAGTGATTAAGAGTCTGGACATAAATTAGCCTTAACAAACATGTTCAGATTCAAGCTTTGCTGCTTTGAACTTGAGCCGATTACTTAAAACTTTCTCTGACTTATTTTCTCTTCTCTTTTGTAAAAATAGAATTAATGTGACTGATCTCCTAGAGATGTTTGAAAGCTTTTATTGACTATATGTATATATGCAACTGATAGAGTACCTGGCACTAAGTAGTAACTCAGTAAATGATTATTACATAAATTATGAATTATCACTCACACACACATACATACGTATATTGAACCTCATACTATGAGGGACTAACAATTAATGAATCTAGGTTTATTATGTTTTGATTTTTCTTCTTTTTCTTTCTTATATAGTTATATAAGATCCCTAAGGGAAAATGAACACAAGGATAAGTAAAACATAGTCCCTTAGCAGAATATTATGAGCACTAATAAATGATGGATTGCACTGTGCATGTTACAATATTTTTAAATAGGCAATTATATATCATGAAAAATACTTTTGAGACTTATACTGTCATCTTGATGTGGAAAATAAATTTAATATCAAGTCATATAAAATCATAAATGGGAACACTTTTAAAGTTGTATTTAGGTGGAGAGTATAACTCAGTAGTAGAGTGCCTGCTTAGCATGTGCCAGGTCCGGGATTCAATCCCCAGTACCTCCACTGAAATAAATAAGTAAATAAATAAACCTAATTTAAACCTAATTACCCCCCCCCAAAATACAAACCAATATACCAACCAACAAAATGAATAAATAAAATAAAATAAAAGTTATATTCTGCTTCATGTTTCTAATTTTTTAAATACATTAATTATCATAGTTGGCTGGATTTGCTTTATAATAAGAATTTTACTTCATGCCCTATGCATCAGACTCATTTAATATGTGTTGATTCAGTTTTGACGTCTCAGCTGGCCTACCCACTGTAAAAGACTAGAAAATGAAACAAATGGCCAGCTTTCTTTTTGAATTTCTTATTTCAATACAGATCACTAGAGTATTCTTGGGACACTGCTTGTCATAGCTTTGAAATCTAACTGTGGCTTTTAATTCTTAAGGATGACTTGGCCTTCATTTTTTGATATCTCACAAAGCATAATACCTGCTTAATGATTAACTTAGTATTTACAAATGGAGAAAAAACGCATTTGGCTTTTTCAAGTTTCTAGTACTCTTGGTAAAAGCAGCTCATGAACTAAACTGTTACCATCTCTTGAAGCAGAATTTTAAAGTTTTCCGAAATAAGAAATCTAGTGGATATTATCTGGAATTACAATTACGTAATTTCCACTGCCATCACTGCATTGGAATACTTTTTATAATTAAAAGACATGCAGTCAGGCTTGGGCAAAATGGAATAAGAAATTAAATTGTCCCTTAGTGGAGGTATAATGGACCTTGCTTGGTTGCTCTGGGGGAGGGAGAAATGTTTTGACTGTGTGCATGGGGAAAGAGGAAAGGCTCAATAAATAATTTGTTTTTCATCACTCATCTCAGTGCCAGCTCTGAATCTCAAATAATAAGTCAAGTGCAATTTCATGAAGGTACATCAAATGACATTTTATCCTTTTTCAGATCTAGAGAAATGGATTTAAGGATGAGGAATGGCTGACTTTAGCAAACAGAATAAAAATAGCACATTACCTAAATGTTGAGTAACTCAAATTTAAAAAGCACACAGGCCTTCACATGTAAAACCAAAGTGTTTTTGGCTATTGAGAAAAAAGGTTGTGACCTGGCTTCTAGCCTGTCTCCATTCTCGACCTCCTTTCTTGTAGTTCAGAGAGATTAAATCCCTTTTCCTGGGCCAGCCGTGGATGAGAACACCATGGACACTTCGGCTTTGTGATAGAGAAGGAAGAGATGGAGCAAAGGAGCTATGACCTCATAGGTCTTTTCCATCCCTGTAGCCTGGGCTTGTGCCGTTCCAGCCCACACAACCCGAACTCCTGCCACCCCAGCTCTCTTGCTGTTCCCCAAATGCAACAGACATTTAACTAAGTTTGCCTTTGTACATACTGTTCTGCCTCTAATACCACCACCCCCATTTCTGTTTTGCAAACTCCTACTCATCTGTCAGGAAGCTTCACCCACTCTGAAATTTTCCCCAATTTGTCAGCAGAGCTAATCAGTCTTTCCTGTTGGCCTTCATACCACTTTGTTTATTCCTACTCTTACTCCAGTTGATTGAAATGTGTCTTTTTAAAAAACATCTCTGCCTCTTAACTCTCAGCTTTTCTTGAGGGAAAAGAGCTGAGCCCTGCTCATCTTTTTTTGCCCAGACCATTACAGATAGATAGATAGGTGATAGGTAGATAGATAAATGGTGATGTATGATATAGACAGATGGAGAAAGAGAAAGGTATAGAGGCAGTGGTACAGACAGAAATAGTGATAGAAATCTAGAGATGATGCTTTGAGTACCTAAAAGAAAAAGCTCAGAAACAGGATGGCACTAGATCTGTTATTTACTCTGAGATCTGAAATCGAGATAAGTGGAGAGAAGGAGTGGGAACTAAATTTGCAGTTAGACCTCATAAACACTGTGCACATTGGTAAGGGTTGCAGGCAGGAAGCTGTAATGTTTCCATAGGCTCATTTTTAATTTATTTGATTAAGTTCAATTGTCTTTAGAGCTGAGTTCTGAGTCGTGAATAGGAAGTATAGAATGTATTTGAATAAAGTGTAAACAAAAGTGAATTATCTTAAAGAGAGGAAAAGCTGTTTGTTTTCAGATGAAGTGACAGAGGCCTTTGTTATGTTAAACTGGATGGAAACAGAACCTTCATTACAATAATGTCAACTATACATTCCAGGAAGAGAATGGGCTTCAGACACAATTGAGAAATAGAAGTAATCTAAAACCCCCCTCTCTCTTTCTGTATAAATCCACCTGCTATAAATACCAACAACGAATACATGAAAATCTGGGAGTCCCTTCTGGTATGAAGGTCAAACACATGATGTAAAAGAAGATCAGACTCAATAAATACCTGTTATGGTTGAAAATGGCTTTAAGAATGAAAAATTAGAATGTATTCAACACTCAACACCAACGCACCAAAGAACATAACCCAGATGAGCTAATCTGCAAGACCGGAGTAAAAATGAGCTAATGCTGTTAGGAGATTTTATGCAAACTGTGGCAAGAGATCAGAAACAATTGAGAGAAGAAGGGAAAAAACTACTGAGTTGCTAACAATAAAGAAGCAGCAAATTTGCAGAATGCATTAACTATTTCAGTAGCCGGTAGGATGGTGCAGGATTACTGGGTAGACTGACCATAGAGCTGTGCTTATTGGGTGTGCCTGCCTGCCTGCCTGCCTTCTTTCCTTCCTTCCTTCCTTCCTTCCTTCCTTCCTTCCTTCCTTCCTTCCTTCCTTTCTTCCTTCCTTCCTTTCTTCCTTCCTTGGGGGTCAATGAGTATAGAAGGGGGAGTGGAGAATGGAGGATTTTTCTCATTCTCCATGCAGTGGACTTACAAGTGCTATCTCCATCATGATAAAGAGGCATGTGTAATATTATTCAGGCTGGCAGTTGAACAGACAACACATTTTATATATTACCCAAAGTGTTGAAGAAGAAAATTTGCAATAACCTAATATTCATTTGTAAAAGCATGAAGTTGGCCTCATCAGCTAAGAAATTGAATTTGCGAGCTGTTAAATGTCAGAGACGACCCCTGGGAGTTTTTGAGGTGGGATGATGTGGTGAAGGGCAGGCTTCAGGTCATGTTTTATACAAGAAGTTTAATTGTTCTGGCTAGGGAGTAGAAGTGACTCATTGAGTTGAAGTGGTCTCTATCTCCCAACACAGATTTCAAAAGGGGGAGGAGAGTGTAGGAATAATATCTTTAAAAGAATTGGACTAGTTCACTTCAGTCTTTTAACTACTTCCATACAGATTCATTTGTTTTGGACACAAAATTTGATAGCAGGCCAATGATAGCAAAAAACACTGTCTTTGTCACCCCTTTTGAACCCATACAAACCTTTTCACTGTGTTTAAACCAGGCTTATTTTGCCAAAGAAAATTGCATGCTATTCGAACTTCGCTGAGCTTTTATTGAAGAACATTAAATGGTTTGTAGTTATAAAGAACTGTAAAGTCATCATGACACCAAATTCGTGGTGTGGTATTTTTCCAGTTGTGTTTTGATTATTCTCTCGGAAACTTTCATCCCACTCAGGTATGAGTATTTCTGATTTAACATCAGAAGATCATTCATGGTGATTTCTTAGCCATAAGATTTAAGTGCTGGGTTTTTATATCACTTTAAAGGTCTATGACCAGCTGGGGATTTCTTATCACAGCATTTACTAGTCACCTCCCATTGTCTCCAACCACTCTTCTTTAGTCACTGATACTTATAAAATCTGAAGTTTAAATTTAAGATATCTTCTTATTGTTCAGTAAACCTTGTTTCTCTGAAGAAAACTGCATTGCTGGAAGAATGAACTACTGTCTCTTCAATCCTCACCCCCAACAGAGTAATTAGAGTCAGAAGGCAAACTCAGACAGATATTCTCAAGGAAGGGAAATGACCATCTCTAGGAGAGCCTGTATCAACAAAACAAACAAACAAACAAACAAACTGACCTAGACAATTGAGGTACACCCTGAAGGAAAAACAGAAGTCAGCTAGGGAAACAGAGGGTACGTTTCACTTAAAACAGTGTATACAGAAGTTCTGTGGTGGGAGACAGCTGTGGATCAGTTAAGAAAGGCATCACGAAATAGAAGATCAGAAAAGTGTACTAGAGTGAAATCCTCAAGGATCTCAATTTGTCAGGCTGAGACGTTTGGATCTGATTCTGCCCATAATGATAAAGTTAAAGTGATCAAAACATGGTAAATGGTTTTTTAGAATAGTCTACAAGGTGTTGAGTCATTTTGATTGCCCAGATCTAAGGCAGAACAGTAAGAGTAGAAAGAAAGAAGTCAAATTTTCCAGAAAACCTGAAGGTAGAGTTAGTAAGATTTGGTAATGAATTAAAATGGGAAGTAATGTAGGGGTTGAAAAAGTCAAAAGAAAATTTTTTTTGAAAAGTTAAGTAATGGGTCGTATTTTGATCAAGCTGAACTGGAGGCATGTATGGTCCTCTTCTGTGAAACCCTGCTGAAGGAGGTTGAAGCATCAACCCAGAAATTCTGGAGATATCAAGGCTAAAGGACTAGAATCTGTAGTCAACATTGTGAATGTAATCATTGAAGTCTAGGAAAAGTAGGATCTCAAAATTCAGAACAGGTAGAAGTTTGGTTTTTTTGTTGTTGTTTTTAATACTGAAATATAATACAGGGGAAAAAAAGCCCACAAATCGTGAGTTTTCAGTTTTAAGAAAGGAGAAACTTATACAACCATCACTCAGGTCAAAAAATAATAAAGCCTTAACAGAATCTTAGGAGCTCCTATATGCCCTCTTGTAACCACTATAGCCTCACTCCTCCCAGAGATGCTACCATCCTCAGCATCGGTTCATTGCCATAGTTTCCAGTTGTCTTGTTAGCACCTCACTCTTAAATATATAATGGATGGCAAAAAGATTTATTAGATATTTGAGCAAAATATTTAACCTGAAAAAATATGTGTGTGTATGTATTTATAAAGGTTATTTTATATACACACAAATACACATATATACAAATATATAGTTTTTAAGCAACTATGAAGCTAGAACAGGATGCAATAAAAAGGAACATTCAGGGAATTAAAAAGGAGCCCTTGAAAATTAAAAATATTTTAGCAGAAATAATTATTTTTAAAAAAGAGCTAGAAATTAAAGCAGATCTCTCTCCAAGATAGGAAAACAACAGATGAAAAATATGAAAGAGAAAAAAAGTGAGCTCAATTTAGATGGCCAATAAGTGACTAATTAAAATTTAAGAAATAAAAATTCAAAAAGGGAGCATGAATAATTAAAGAGTAATTGGAAAAAAATTTCTAAAATCAAAGAACATGATGTTCTAAATTGAAAAATCTGACCAAATGTTCACAGATGAAAGAAAAGAATTTCATACTAAGACAGACGATTGCAAAATTTACTAGGACTGTACACAAAGAGACCTTTTAAAGCACCAAAGAAATGTTTTTAAGAAGAGTTTTTATAAAAACTTTTAGGATCAGAATAGGATCAGTCTTCTCGAAAGCAATAACTGAAATTAGAAATAATAGAGAAACACACCTTCCCAAACCTGAGGAAAATTGTTTTCAGACTTGAAATTCCATACTCCACTAAGCCATCATGTCAAGTAGGGTGTGAGAATAAAGTTTTCAGTATGATGGTTTAAAAAAAGTACATCCCGCACACCTTTTTTCAGGAAACTACTGGAGGATATGTTGTGGGAGAATAGGTTCTTGCCTCTCGCAGCAAAGAATTCAAGAGCAAAATGTAAAGCAAAAGCAAGTTTATTTAGAGAGATACACACTTACTAGGGAGTGGCGTCTGTCTCACTCAGAAGGGAAAACGGCTTAGGAGATACACACTGAACAGTAAGAGGCAACTATTAACTCCAAAAAAAAAAAAAACCAAAAAGATACGTTACTAAAAGCATAGAATCAGCATATACCACTTGTATCAGCTATAAATAATATCTAGGTACTTACTTTAAAAACAGATATTGACATAATAAAATTTGTGATGTAACTGTTGGAAAGATGATACCTGAGGAAATATGGGTGTAAATGGGATTAGCGATCTAATGCCTCATTTTTCAGAGTGGCAATCCAATAGGTGATATCAAAAATGTAAAGTAAACTAAACAGTCATCTAAGCAAATATGCATATAGTTTAGAAATATAGAGACAGGTACCAAAGGAAACATCTAAAATAGTTAAAAGTGGTTGGTTGCATCTGACGAGCCGCAAACATCCAGGACCTGGAGGGACATAGGAAAATACTCTTTTACGTTATAAGACTTATAAAACTATTTTTCTTTTCTTAACCTATGCATTAACATAACTTTGATAAAATAAAGTTTTGGTTTTTTAAAAGTTAATGCCATACAGTTGCATTTTATAAAATAAATAACAAAAAACTGAAAAAAAAATTGAAGAAAGAATATAATCAACATGAAAGGGGAAGAAGAAATTCTTTAAAAAATTGAGACTTGGACCAAGGAATGGTGGATCCCAAATTATAAGAGGTTGAGGAAGTAAATAGGAGATGTGAATGTTTGGAAATGAAGAGCCAGGCACACAGATATTCAATTACTATTTATTTTTACAAGAAAGTAACACACATTGGAGGAGAGAATGTCTAAATGGCAGAATATAAGATTAAAAAGGATTTTTTAAATAATATGGAAGATTATATTACATTGTTTGTGGGGGAAAGAAAAACCCAGAAAGGTTGAAAATTCACAAAAAGGGAATTAGTTCTCTATCAAGGTAACAAGCTGTTGGTTTCACAGCAAACAGATAAAAACCATCAATTCATTCATATGATACCATTGCTATGTGCAAAGCTGAGGACTAGGGTGACTGTAAATTACAGGTAAGAATAAAATGCCATCTCTGACCTTTAGATGCTCACAATCTTAAAAAATACTGTAGCCTGATGGAGGGAAAAAGAAAATGTAAGTTCTCTGTCTTTGCATTTAGGAGACAGTTCTCTTTGATAGACGGAGGCATTGGAGCCCAAGGGTTTGGGAATGCTGCTGCCTTATCAGGCCACTACCTGCCTGGTGTTTATTTGAATGCTGGGAATGATTTAGTGGACAACGTGAAGGCTGCTCTCTATGCAGCCATCCCTGAGGATTAGAAGTGTGCACAGTGTAATCTAAGCCCCTCTTCTTATGCCTCCTCCTCCACTTCTTTCTGCCCAGTGTTTCTTTTCTCCACACGAAACTATTCCTGGAGAAAAGAAAAACCAGCATGGATGAATACCAGCCAGAACCATCATCATTTCACTTCACACATATTAGCAACATACCGTATCACTGTTAGTATCATTTGGCTGAGGTAGTGTTTGTCAGATTTCTCCCAAGTAAAGTTATTTTTCCCTTTGTCTTATACTGTCCATTTTGGAGGGAAGTCAAGATGGTGTGGCCTAGGTGTAGAGATAGAGCAATAGAGGATTAAGTCAAAGGCACAGAACAGACTCTAGAAATAGACCCAAACGTATATAGGCTAGAGATGTTTGACAAGGGTTCAAAGGCAATTCAATGAAGAACATATGGTCTTTGAAAAATTATCAGGCTTCACAGTTGGATATACCTAGGCAAAACGTTAACTTCAACACAAACCACACAGCCACCATATGTAAAAAGTAACTCAAAGTGGATATTAGATCTAAATGGGAAGTCTAAATCTGTAAAACGTCTAGATGAAAACATAAGAAAAACTCTTTGTGACCTTGGGTTAAGTGTATTTCTTAGCTATGACTGCTAAAGTAAAATCCATAATACTTTTTTTCAAAATGATAAACTGGTCTTGATCAAAATGTCAAATTTCTGCTCTTTGAAAAAGATTATTAAGAGAATGAAGAAATAAGCCACAGACAGAGAAAATACTTGCAAAGTATACGTCTGATAAAGGACTTGTATCTAGAAAATACGAAGAACTTTCAAAACTCAAGAAGAAGAAGATCAAAAGCTCAATTTAAAAATGGGCAAACAACTTGAGTAGACACTTCCCCAGAGAGGACATATGGATGGCAAACAAGCACACGAAAAGATGGTCCACAGCATTAGTCATTAGGGAAATGCAAATTAAGAACATAATGAGTAATCATTACACTCCAGTGGAGAAAGCCTGCAATTGGAAAGACTGCTCACCCTCACCACACGCTGGTGAGAACTGAAGGAACTGGATTTCCCACACGTTGCTGGTGGGAATTTAAAATGGTGTAACCACTTTAAAAATAGCTTAGCAATTTCTGAAAACTTTAAACATACACCTACCATGTGATTCTTTCATTGCACTCCTAGGATTTACTCAAGAGAAATGAAAGCATATATTCATACAAAGACTTATACACAAGTGTTTATTGGTCAAAATGGAAAACAGCCCAACTGTCCATCAAAATGTGAGTTTATAAATAAAGTGTAGTATAGCCGCACAGCTGAATACTACTCAACAATAAAAATTAGCCAACTGTTGATATATATCTACATGATGACTCTCAAAGTAATGATTCTGAGTAAGAGAATCCAGGGGGGAAAAAAGCACACACCATATGATTCCATATATACAATTTTTTTAGAAAATACACTTTAAATGTATTTGGTTTACTGTATATCCATAATACCTCACTAAACTATTATTTCAATTCTCAAAAATAATGATGACTATTTCTTCATATTACTAGGGTGTGTTCTCCAGGATATATTGTTAAATTTTTAAAAATCACAGAGAACATATAGAGTATGTGAACATATAGAGTATGCTACTATTTAAACTGAAAGGTAAGAAAAAGTAAAAGGGGCATATATATACATAAATATATACTGTAGAAAAGATTATGGAGGGACAAATTATTAAAAAATTGATGGTTAACTATGGAGGGAGTATGATCTGTGAAAAATAAATATTGCTCAACACATACATATGCTGGTGTAGTTATCAAATTTTAAGAGTAAACATAGAAGCAAACATGTGAGTAATAAGGTGGAGAAAACTGGTTATGTAAAAGGGAAGGAAAAAAATCTTCACCTGACTTTGGTATGCCAAGAGACCTGGGAACAATATTTACAAATTTATAAAGGAAGGAAAGTATGACCCAGAAATTTTACATCAAGTCAGATTTTCTTCAAAAGACACAGATCCTCAGACATGCAGGAACTCAGTGAATGCTGAGCATGCCTTGATACACATACTTGAAGATAAATTCCTGCTCTCAGAGGTTAATCAAGATAAAGAATTCAGGATTAGAGAAGCCCTAACAAAAATACAGTTGGTGAGCAATGAATGAATGCTTTTTTATTGGACTTAAATGAATGTGGGAAATAAGAGATTCAGAACTGGGTATAAATTTTAGAAATTTTGGTAAGGAAAATCTAATGATATAGTTAAATGAACATGGGTTTTGGAAGTCTGAGAGCCTGAACTTTCTCTTTTTCATTCATAAGGGACTGATAAATACCATATAAGGTTGAAATATGTAATTAAACATAAAGGCCATAGCCATTTGATGTTTTTCAAGCAATTTAAAAAACCTGAGTGATTTTTTAAGAAACTCTTAACTCCTGATGTGAAGAAACAACATTCAGTTTCTTTGTTTTCATGTTTCTTTTCTTCATTAAGTTTAAGACTAAATCTACCGTTTTCAAAAAAATCAAAAAGCATGTGTATGCTTTTTTGTAGAATTGCCTATCTATCTATCTATCTATCTATCTATCTATCTATCCATCCATCCATCCATCCAATTATCTACCTACCTACTATTTGCATGTTATGTATCTAGGATGATGTTTACCACAGATAGTGATTATTTTGGCATGGAAGAATTTGGATAATTGTATTTCCCCTCTATCCATTGCATTTCTTTGTGTTATATATTTGTATGCTGAATGTGAATCATTTTTATAAAAATTTAAGACTTTGAAAGGTGCAGTTAAATTGATCAGTAAACAAACTAGAAGTGTCAACCAGGAGAGGAATTAGTGAGTCTTATGGACTGAATTGTGTCCATCAAGACTCATGGATTGAAGCCCTAACTCCCAGTGTGACTGTATTTGGAGATGGGGACTTTTAAGGAGGTAATTAAGGTTAAACAAGTTCATAGGTGTGGAGTCCTAATTCAATAGGATTGGCATCCTTATATGAAGAGGAAGAGATACCAGCAATGTGAGTGCACAAAGGAAAGGCCATGTGAGTGGTCTTACCAGAAACCAATTCTGCCAGAACCTTGATTTTGGACTTGCAGCCTCCAGGGCTGTGAGAAAACAAAATTGTGTTGTTTAAGCTATCCTCTGTGTGGTATTTTGTTATGGCAACCTGAGAGACTAACATAGTGAGTAAATTCATTTTTATGCTGCTATTAAAAAGAGTAATTCAAATACAGATACACATACCCCTAGAAAATATTTTTGATACATTAATAAATGACAAAAGCAAATTTCAGGGTAATACACACATAGTATGATTCAATTTCTGTTTTGAAGAAGTAAGATGGTAAATTCTGTACGTACATGTGTTTACATGTTTGTGTAACGGGATACACACCAACTATTGATACTGATTCCCTCTGGAATGGAACTATTAGGGAAAAGAGCCACCAATTTTTTTAACTTATGCATTTCTATATTGCTTGAAATGTTACAATAAGCATGCATACTTTTGAAATTAAGAAACAATAAGGTTAATGAAGCATTATATATTGAAAAATAGCCCAAAACATGTTTAATTGGTATTTGTGTGGTATACACAGATGATTCCTGTTTGTCATTTATCCACCAGCACTTGGTCAGGGATCCTGAAGTCTTTCTACGGAGCTGTTCTTTTTCTCACTAATGCAAATAACATAACAATGTCTCTTCTTATGTTTCTGGCAGTAATTCTTAGCGTACGTAGTCACTTCTTGTTTTCAAACAGTGACTTTTCTATGTATTACTTCTTGTAAGATCTGTGCATGCATACACATAGATGTGTACACACGTGTGTTTAAGTGGGCAAAACAGGTGTCTTGCCAGGGCCTCTGCTGTGCGTTATATTCTACATTCTGCCTAAATGTGGGTAGCAATTAATATTAGACAGCGATAAACATAATTTAAACTGTGAAATCCAAGTGGTAAAGTATTATTAGGAGATACTTTTCTTTTTCTCAATCCAAAGTTCCCAGACTGGAGAACTGGTAACTTACCTAAAACCATTTTGATGAAACAGTTAGAAAAAGCTCAGTATTGAATGGTTGCCTGTGGAAGGCGAGATGGAATTTATCAAGTAAAACAGAAGCAGAGGTCACAGGGCCAAGAATTAAAAACAAATGCAAATCTATGAGCTGTTATTTTAAAACCAAAGAAAAGTAGGTTACACAAGCCACTTCCATTTTTAAATGTTACCCTTCTGGTGGTATGGGGGAAGCCTTTGCCCACTTGTCCTTTTTTGCTAAAGATGCTGTTTTTCCACGGAGGCAAAGAGTAATATTTGAGGAAGAGGTTTCACAGATGCAATTACAGCAAGACACTAAAGCTCAGGTTTGCACGTGGGTAAACACGTGCTTTCTCGCCCAGAGAAAAGTTTAGCTTGGCAGCCTTTGCTACAAAGCATGACTCTGATCCTCGAGAAAGCCAAAACTACAGAAACCCAAGTCATCTCCAAAAATAACACCAAAAGCAGGGCTTTGAAACTCCTCGCACTGGTCATGCTGGGAAGGATGAGACTCCGGCTCAGGACCTATGAAGCTACCGAACCCTCAACGTTCTTTGTGCATTGACTTCACTAGGCATCTCAGCCTTTAGAAGAGGCTGTATTCTGGACTTGAGTTTTAGGGGTTGTTAAATTGAAATATTTCTGGAAGCTTCTAGAAAAAATAAAACAGGAAAGTATCTTTGAAAACTTGGCGTAGATGTCTAGGACAAATAATTTCATCAAAATCAGTAAAATTTTCTGTTTACAAAAAAAAAGAAAAAAAGTCCAGTATGTAAGTTCCTTGAACAATTAAATACAGAACTACCTTATGCTCCAGCAATTCCATGTCTTGGCATTTATCCGAAGGAAATGAAAACACTAACTCAAAAAGATGCATGCACCCCCATGTTATTGCAATATTATTTATAATAACCAAAGTATGGAAACAACCTAAGTGTTCATTGATGGATGAACGGATAGAGAAAATGTGATGTGTGTGTATATACATATATACACATATGTATATTCAATGAAATATTATTCAACCCTAAAGAAGGAGATCTTGCCATTTGTGACAACATGGATAGACAGTTTGTTTTCGTGTCTTGTAAAACTTGAGGGCATTACGCTAAGTGAAATGTCAGACAAAGACAAATACCATATGATCTCACTTATGCATGGAATCAAAAAAAGAAAGAAAAAAAAGAAGAAACTTGAATTCATAGATACAGAGAACACACATTGGCTTTTGCCAGAGAAAGGGGGTGCGGAGAGGGTGAAATGGATGAAGGTGGTCAAAATGTACAAACTGCAGTTATGAAATAAATGTCATGCGAATGTAATGTACAGCATGGTGACTGTAGTCAATAACACTGTATTGCATATTCGAAAGCTGCTAAGAGAATAGATCTTAAAAGTTAATAATATAAGGTATTACAGGTACTGTTTTCCTTGTAGGATATTATTCTGTTTTTCAAGCAATTTGGGATTTTTCTAATATTTTAAAGAAATAGAAGCAAAAACATCCTAAACATCAATGAGAGCAAGTTTTATTTCACAGTGGGGGGCTTTATATAAGAGAGTGACCCAGGATTTCATTAAGCCTCTGGCTAATTATTTATTATTTAGTTCAACAATAGAGGGCATTTAATATTAAAGATTTTATGACAGTGTACAAGAAGGGCCTACTAATGTCATCAGCTTTCACAAGGCCCTGGGGACACAGGCAGCCCTCCTGTACAGTTTTTTTTTAGCATCTTGTGAGTGTTAACGTGGCAAATGAAGGCTCAGGCATCGAACTCAGAAGCTTTTAGGCAGCCAGCTAAGTCTGGCCACTGAGGTTGCTCCCGCAGGCCACTAGCCTAGGCAGTGCAAGAGGGGAGAAAGCCTCCTGTGGGGTCTTTTGTGAGCCAGCTTTGCTGTTAATGCCTTATATTAAGTTTTATAAGTGCCCTGGGATTGGCAGGACGAGGCCACCCTCAGGGTGAATCTCCCTTTTCCCCTGGTGCATTTTTATTACAAGTTATGTGAACCACTGACTAAGAGCTGACAAGGAATTTACTGAATTATGGCTGAAATAATTTTGTGCTCCAATGAGCAAGGAATCTGACTCCACAGGAGCTGGGTCCTTCCTCTGTGTGACTAAGAGCTGAGACATTGTATGAAATCCACAGGGAGGGCTGGTGAATAGCTTTGACAAGCCCGTGTTCTATGGCTGGAGCTTGCTTGGGTTTAGAGTCGGGGTAGGGACTGGGGTGTGGTGGGGCCACTTTCCAGCCGGGGTAACTGCTGTGCTTGACTTGTTGGCCCTGCTGTTTCAACCTGGGCCAAATGCTCCACCCCATCCCCACCCCCACAGTCCACCAATCACGCTATAGATTTCTGCAAATACAATACTACTCACTTAAAGAGAAATGGTAGACTGGATATTTGTGGACTTCCGAGGAAAAGTCTTCACTGAATCCTCAGTTTACAGAAGTCTCTCATCTTCCCTAAACAGAAACCGCTGGCAGGCGCTGAGGAGCTAGTGCTCAGATCTGCAAACACATTTGTGTTGGAATTGAAAACAAAATTGAGACTGATGGAGCTGGTGTGCAGCAAGCAGACTGGTGACACCACCGCAGTTTTTGGCAGTTTCAGAAAGTGCTGCCTGGGGAATCTTGGCCCTGTGGACGGGGTGAGCTGGATAGAAACAGCAGCAAAAGATCGGACAGGCGTGTTAAAGGATGCTCCGAATGTCTGCCCTCCGATACGTGAAGTGCTCTTTATTCTGGTCAGATAAAGGTCTCCCTGCAAAACCAGACTTCAGAAAAGTCGGTTTCACATGAGAGTTAGCCCTGCGACCTTTTCCGTTTGTGAGTTAGCCTGTGCAGTCTTTCCCAGAGTGAAGGTTCAATTTCCAGGGTGCAGCTTACAGTTTGGAAATACTGACAGTAATTTAAAGGACGCTGTTTCTACCTTGGTGAATACTTTGAGGGCCTGGGACACAAGGATGAAAACCAGCAGTTTAACCACAGAAATCTATCAGGATTGTGAGGGGAAGACGAGGCAGCTCATGGGCTCTCTGGGGATATGCCCTGCTATTCAGGTCAGAGATGTCCCAGCACCAAGCACAGTTTCTGTTGCAAGAGGTGGTTAATTCGCGTGTGCTGAGCTGAACTGAGCCAGAGCGTGAGCTAAGTAAGATCTTATAACTGGAAATTCTTCCCTCTTTGCATTAAACCAGGAATAATATTACTCTGCCTACCGTGCAAGCTTGTCATAAGCATTTCGTAGGAAAGCACTTTGTAAACTACAAAGGAAGGATGGCTGTGGAAATAGGAGGGAAAATGATGGTGACGAATGGGCTGATGATAAAGTGACAGTGAGCTCAGTGATGAGGATACAATTAAAGAGACTTTCAGGATCAGCTGTGAGCCCAGATGTGCCAGCTACTCCATTTGATGCGCGTACAGGAAAAGGTATGTGTATGTGGATGTGGTGGGTAGGAAGAAAGGAGGAAGCGGAATGGAGTGGAAGGAGGTGGAGTGCACCTACCTAGACCTGTGCTGATGTCACCATTATTTCCGCAGTTGGGTCTCTGCCCACAAGACACTATGCCAGGATACCTGGGCGGGCGAGGACATCAGTGGAGGAACCTGCCTACTGCTATTGGTTTTCTTTTTGTGAATTAAAACTACAGCTTCCAGAATTGCCAGTCAATGACATTTCAATTATCTCTCGATTTCTTTCTCCCACTGTCATTTAAAATTTTCTGTATTTGCATATTTCCTTTGAGGGAGGTTGACCTCACTCCTGGGGGAAAAGAAAATGTCTAGTGTTGGATGAGTTGCTTTCATCCAGTTGGTGCCAATAAGAAATATCAAATGATTATGTTTGTTCTCTTTGTACAAATTTGGCCTGAGGAGGATGACATGCCAAGCCTGAGCGCTAACAATTCACTAAACTAGGAAAATTTAAGGGTTTTTTTTTTCCTTTTTCTTTTATGTGAGACAAAAGCCCATATAGTCTGACTAACAACATCATTAGCTCTCTTCTCAAGCATTTGACTTCTTGCACACTGTGAGTCAAGTCAGTAAAAACATTTTGGGAAAGGCTACATTAATACTCATCACCAAGCATCCACTTAGATTCTCTGTGACCTGAGACAAGTCTTGTATCCTTGTTAGTCTCAGATTCCTTATCTGTTAAATGGAGACACTCATGAAACCTTCTGCTCTGGATTGCGGAGGATGCTCTAGGTAGTGGCATGTCCACATGTGCGGCTGTAGGATGTTACCATCGTCGAGTGTGCATTATCATTGTTAGAGGGAAAGACCATTTGACTAGCAGTCTGGAACTTGTGTTCCCGTCTCCCAGATTAGCTGTGTTATTCGGCACAAGTGAATTAAACGTTTTGGGCCTCAGTTTTCCTAGCTGCACGTTAAAGGCTTGGGTCTGTGGTTCCTGTATCGTTTAGGACTTTTTCAGTTGCAAGGGACCTAAAACTCAACCAAAACCTAACTACATAAAAGAATATGTATTGTCACATGTAAAGGAAAAGTCTAGATGCAGCTAAAGGCGTGAGCAAATTTAGGGCTCGAACGATGACTTAGGACCTGGTTTCTGTCTCCATTCTTCCTTGCTTTTTATGGGTTCAGAAAGCCAACACAGCAAAGAGCTGCAGCCGCGTGAAAATAGCTGATTGAGTGTCATGAAGTTTAAATCAGTTAAGACACGTAAAGCACTTAGACCCCTGCACTATCCTGTGCTCTGTGATGGGGAGCAAGTAGTCTTACGTGGCCCTAGGTGTCACCTGAGGCAAGGTGATGGTAGCAGCTCCAGTTAGATCTTTTTGGATTCATGCCTCGCAGGACAGAACAGCCACATCCATCCCGGAAGTCTGAGCACATTTTTATGGCATCTCCAGACTCTGAAGGAATTTACGCATATCCTCAAATATTAGATTTTGATTGGCCAGCCCTGGCTCGTATGCAACCTGTAGCAGATGCTGTTTGCTGGTCACTTATACAACACACCCTCCTCCTTGTTAAAAGGACTCTGAGTCTGATCAAACGTCCACCTGCCCTGTCACAGACCCACGGTGGTGAGCTCATCCCTCTTGGCAGGTGCTGGTTAAGCTATGAGAATATGGCCCAAGTTTGACCAACGGTATATGGAGTTGAAGCTGAAGGAGTTCTAGAAAGCTATCAGCATGGTATAGTTCATGGCCAGTGATCAGAAAAGAACTAATTAGAAAATGTGAACTTGTTCTAACTCGGGAAGAGCAGAACTGAATTGAATAGCATCTTCTTGCTGAGCTTTTTTGTGCTAGCTTTAGAGGCGAGCCAGCCCTGGGCTCTGAGATAAGAGAACTACTTTGTAGAAAATCACAGCTGACCAGGAATGTCATAAAACACCAGCCAAAAGATTTATGGGAGTATTTCAGCTAATGTAGCAGTTGAAAAAGTCTCATTTTAGTTTAGTTATTGAGAATCAGATTTTATAAGAAACATATTTTACAATCTATTTAAGATGGGATATGTGGCATTCTAAGAAGTAGAAGGTTATAAACGAAAAGCAATGAATTGAGTATGTTAACCGAAATATGGCCAAGTTATCCTTTGAAAGCAAAGTGACTGACGAAGATCATTGTTACGTTCCTAGTCACACAGAGATAATGGTTTATTCCTGGGATATTTGTGAAATATATGTGGGAAAAGGACTAGCAGTGGCCTACCTCTGTGATATTTAAAGGCATTTGTCAGGCAGGGTATAGCTCAGTAGTAGAGTGCATGCCTAGCATGCATGTGATCCTGGGTTCAATTCCCAGTACCTCCATTAAATAAATAAACAAATAATCCTAATTATCTCCCCCCATAAAAAAAATTTTTTTTTAAATTAAAAAAAATTAAAAGGCATTCAGTAAATAAGTTACTCATTCTAGACTTTCTTTCCACAAAACTAATGGCATCCTTTTAAGGGCAGTTTGTTACAGCTCCTGCTGAGCAAGATTTCCCTCTGAGGAATCCCTAAAAGTAGGGAACACTGGGGACACATTGTCCAGGGCTTGAGTCTGTGAGCCAGTACAGGCAGGTATCAGATCCTCAGAAATGAAACTCATCAACATCATGGATAGAAACTTCAGCTGGACCATCACTGGCTCCCCTCATAACAAAGGTGTGGCTCACCTGGCATCTGTGGGAAAGGGATGCAGCTTGTGAGGAATGACACACGTAAGATTTGTAAGAAACTAAGATTTTAACATCACACACACACGTGCACACACACATACGCTCACTCAAATGTCGATATAAAGGACTTCATTTAAAAAAAAAGAAAAGTCCTGCATAAGATTAAATTATTATTCATAGAAATGTCTCTAGGACATATAGAATTTCTCTTCCTCTACAGTCAGGCATTAATTCGGTTGTTTTTCTTCCTTGATTTTCAGCCTTCAGTTTCAAATCACTACCCAAGCTGCCACTTCTCTGCATTGAAACTCTGATAAATAAAGCCCGGGTTGTTTGGGAAATGCCTAGTGAATCGTGTCAAACCAACTGTCTTTTATGCTTTTAGCTTTTTTAATTGACTTTGCATGCATTGGCTCTGCCTTCCAGTAAGCAGACACGGTTCCCAGGGATTGTCAAGAGACGCCAGTCTCCAGAGCAGATCTAATCCAGTTGGTGCCATTGAAAAACCTTAAATGGCAGCTTTCAGCTTATTTGCAAAAACTCTCTTGGTTCAGGTTACATTTTAATCCCAGTTGCTATATCAGCTTGATGGCAACATAGGTGGGGGTGGACTTGGGGGGCTGTTTCTGGAAAAACTTTAGTTTTCCTCTGCTGCTATGTAAATTATTAACTCAAGGAGAATCTCATAATGGCGGGCAGGATCTCAGTCTGGCGGTCAGGACGGCTTTGAGCCCAAACGCCTCACCACTTATTCCTGAAAAATAGCTGTAATATACATACAGATTTAAAGCTTATCATTCTTGCTTTGATGAACAGAGAAGGCTGCCGCCTGTGACAGAGGAACAAGTTTCTTTGTGAGTCTTTTTCCAGCATCGCTAGGGAAAATCCAATTCCTCAAACCCTTATACAGACCTCCAGGACTGAGGGCAAAATGATCACTACAGTGGTGACACCTTAGCTCTAAGCGATTTCCCAAAGTAAACAATGTAGCTTTGTCTTTTTTTTTTTTGGTATCCAAGACCAAACTGGGCTTGTTATCCTTCAATAAAAATCTCATTTGGTTTCTCCCCTCCCCACTGTGTGTGTGTATCTGTCTGTATGCAAATCTAAGAAAATCGTACCAATCATTCTAGGTTTGGTTCCCATTTATTTTCTGCATAGGATTTGGTCAGTCGATTTTTGCCTCCAGATGTGAATAAAGGGTAGGTGAGGGGAACCACCTAACCCATGCACCATGTGTGGACCATGCTCTATAAATAGCACCTCATTTAATACTCACAGGAACTCAGCCAGGTGGTGGCTAGCATTAGTTGCATTTTACAGATGAGTAAACCTGAGGCCCAGACTGGGATTTGGTCACAGGTTGCCTCCTCCCTCAGACCACACTGCTTCGAAGCCAAGTGTTCATTGATCTACATGCGGGAAAGAGCATGGCCATTCCTTGTCTGCTTCCTTCCCCTGCCCCTCTCCCCTCTGTGTCTGTGTTCCATCCGTTCCTGACACACAAGACACTCGCTGGGAGTTTAGAGGTCAGTTACAAAAGTCTGTTACTCGCGGGTCTCACTTAGATTCTACTCTTACACAAAGCCCTCATTGGCTAACACTCAGTGTGATCTGAAGTTTTCCTGGAAGCACCTTATTCCTCTCCATTTCCCAACCACACCCACTGGGTGTCATTAGACATACACTCTCTGTGCATTAATCACTGCCCTTTCCAAAGGTCTCTTTTGCAGTTCCCAGTAATGAGGTGATCAGGATCAGACCATGAGGGATTATGTGTCGTCCTAACAAGTGGCTGCAGTGTCATCCATCAGAGCTTTGCACCAGTAACAAGGTGGCATCTGGACCCCTTGAGGACAAGGGCGTGTTAGGGGTTCTAGGGATCACAAGACGAAAATTCAGATGATCTTGGTGTTTGGAGACAAGACAAACAGTGTCCAAATCTCTGTCATCTGGCCTTAGATGAGTGACATAGCTCTCAAGGCTCTGTTTTCTCATCTGTGAAGTGACGGTAGTAGCATCGTCCACGCTGGGTGTGGCATGACAGTCATGGAAGCAACACAGCGCTGGCTCTGGAACGTGGGCCATAAATGGTGGCTCTGATCACTGTCAGCACTCAGCCCCGTGCTCTCGGGGGGAGGACGGTGAGCTGCGTCAAGGCTGCACAGACCCCCTGATGCCTTGGCCGTCTGGCATGCTGTAACAGAAGTATCACAGACTGGGCAGTTTATAAACAGAAATGTATTTCTCACAGTTCTGGAGACTGGAGGTTCAGGATTAGGGTGCCAGCCCGGCTGGGTGCTGATGATGGCCCTCTTCTGGGTGGTCACCTGCTGACTTTCCGCTGTGTCCTCACTTGGTGGAAGAGACAAGGAATCTCTCTGGGGCCTCTGTTATAAGGACACTGATCCCCTTCATGAGCACTCCACCCTCATGACCTGAGTTCCTTCCAATTCCCCCACCTCCTCTTACCATCGTTTTGGGGGTTAGGGTTTCAACATAGGAGTTTTGGTGGGAAACAAACATTCAGACCAGAGTACCTGGGTCTATCAGTCACTAACACGGGTGGTCAAGGGTACCTGGATTTCTGTAGAAGCCCCATGCTCCTAGCCCTGGGTAATTCCCAACATAAAAGGCATGTAAAAGAGTTAAGAAGCACTAAAAAGATACAGAGTCAAGGAGAACAACTGACTAATTATGGAGCTAAACATGTGAACGTCAAGAGGAAGGTGGGAGTGATGGAGTGTTCGGACCCTCGTGGGACTGGTCTAAAATGGGCAAGACTCTGAGACAGGAGGAAGACGGATGGGGCAGTTGCCGTGGGTATTGCCACTTGTCCTTTGTGGTGCTGAAGTACCAGAGTGTTGTGTGGCCCAATTCTCTGATGATTCTTACATTTTAAACAGAAAAAAAAAAACAAAAAACAAAAAAAAACAGCGTTGTTGAAACAGTTCTAGGAGCTATGTATTACTCTCACGTATATTACGAGACTGAGACTCAGAGAAGCTTTGCGCTGTGACTGAGGTCCCAGAGCTAGTGATGGGGAGAGCCAGAACCCCAACCAAAGTCTGCCTGATTCCAAAGCAGTGCCCCTTCCACTCAAGACAGTGTCTCCATGCAGCTATTCTGACATATGAACTGGGCGCGTGACTGCAGGTGCCTGCATGTGGGCTGTTGGCCTAATATTGGGCCACCTGGTTGAATTTCATAATGGAATTCTTTTGCAACCTCCTTTATCCACCTACTAGGCCTTCCCAACCGCTAGTAAAATATAAGCACTCAGAATTCAGCATTCACCTCAGAGGGATGAAAAGGGCACAGGTTTAAAGCACTTTGTGGACATGTTCTGCTCTCTCGAATTCTGTTTTTCACTCGATGACTGCACACCCGTTAATCGTCATGGGAGTGGCTGCTGCTGGGGCCATTGGGAAGGCACTCTGTGGTCCTTCACATGGCCCACAGCCAGGCTTTTTCCTTTGTTTGGAATGAAGTAACTTTAAACTCTGCTTCTCAAATCCCTGCCCACACTCACAGAAGACCTTGAAAGGCCTTCCTCTTCTCCAGGGACAATATCTAAAACGACTGAACAGCGGGAGGATCCAGGGTGTTCAGGGAAATCCCTTAGAAGAGCCGTCAGAGCAACTGTTTACCAGCTGCAGGAGCCTGTCAGTGTTTTAACACGCCTCGTGGCTGCACTGGTCCCTAGCAGCTGAATAGCATCTCTCCCCTGCTCCTGCCTTATCCATTCTCTTAGGAATGCTGCTAGGCCCTGCAGAAGTCTAGGGGGAACAAGCACTGTTAGGGTTGCTTTGATCACAGTCAGGCCTGGGCTTTGCCTGTATTGAAGAACTTCATAGTTTTCCTCAAAGTAATGGGTAGAACTTGAGTAGTCATTTTAAAATAGGGGCTTGGATCCGCCACCCCTCTCAAACTCTCCTTTACAGATTTCGAGTAGCCTTGGACCTTCAGACATCGCGACCTATGGCTCATTCCAACAACAGCAACAGCAGCAGAAGCTAATAATCGTTTAAGAACGTACGCAATCGGCAGAGCTTTCTCAGAAAAGTCTTGTCATGAAGACCTGGAAAAAAGTATTTCCTGCTCCACGTCCTCATCTGCAGGAACGAACTGGAGTTTGTCAGCCTCACTTCTTATCGCGGCCCCCACGTAAACAGAAAGACAAACGTGCGATGGTATCCTCGCAGGGCAGCCGAAGGTTGTGCAGCAAACCGGGACAGACTGTGCTCACGCAGCCTCTCCTGGAGAAGTGGAGCGTTTTCCAATAGACGAACAGAAATAAGCCAGCTTGTGTAACCACCACAACAAACCAATAAAAACCATCAAGTTTAAGCGTAAAGGCAGCTCATGCGACAGTAAATTTGATATGACTGGGACCCCCTCCCCCCAGTTAGCGCAACCCTTTCTAATCTGAGTTTAAGAGGCGTCTTCGGAGTGAAGCTCTGTGTATAACCCACAAGGAGACCTCCCACCCCCGCATCCTTTAACTGCATTAGGTCTGGAAAACTTGAAATGATTTCTAAGCGTTCCATCAAAACCAGGATGCTTATCACTCTGGTTTGGCTACTTGCCTGCATTTAGCTCCCAGTTAATCTCAGTGCTGCCGAGTCTCTCTCCTGGGGAGAGGGGGGACTTCTTGGGGGGCTGGGAGTGACAAGCTCCCTGCCTTGCTGGAAGGCATGCAGGCAAATGGAGGAGTGGAGTAACCCCTGGTGTTCCAAAGGTATCCAGGAAAATAACTCAACTGGAATCAGGATCTTACTTAACATTTAAAGAGCTCAGAATCTTAGAAATGCCTCAAAGGCCCAAGTCTAAGGAACTGATTAGTAGGTAGGAAATGATCGACTGTAATCCCATTGGATGATAGAGTCAGTTAAGCATGAGACAGGGAATATTTATTAATAATTAATTATTAATGGCTAATAATTATTTAAAAGGCTATAATGGTATTTATTATATTGATATATATGATATATTACGTATTATACTATAATAATTAATAATTAGCCATTATTAATGGCTCCTTTACCTAAAGCTTGCAGTTTATTCAAACATCACTAATATGAAAGGATGCCAGGCAACCTCAGACCATTTACATTTGTAGGTTCAAATCAAATCGATTCTATTTGACATGCACGTGACTTTGAACAAGACATTGATCCTCTGAATTTCAATTTCATCGCTAGAAAATTTAAAAATGCCTGTCTCATAGCCTTAGAGGATTTTTAAAAAATTAAACGAAGTTCCCTGATGTAGGTTAACGATGCTTATCATGGGGTAGGTTCCACACAGTTGTTAATTCTGCCTCCTCATGGAATTTCCGGTGCGCCGTGCCCATGGGAAGCCCACAGTGAACACAGAAAAGCCTGCAGTCCTGCAGTACAGGGACAGATAAAGGAGGATCAGACAGGAGTGAACAGTAAGAAGGTAAAGACATGGAACCTGAACGTGAGTCCTTGCTTGGTCCAGGCCCAGCAGGGAGGAGGTCAAAGGGAAGACAGATTTCCTGGTTCCAAAGTCCTCCTCCAAACTGGCCAATGCTGACCATTGTCTCCACCCTGGATGCACCCATGTGAGGGACACCAGGCCGGTGCTGGCTCAGCTGTATCCTTCACCTAAGCCAGGCTCATATCTTCTGATGCTTAACGAGAGCTGAGGGAGAACTGACCAGTGTGCATGTTTCCTTCCCATCCTCTTGGGAACCCTGTCCAAATTTTCTCAGATCTTAGCTCAGGCAGACTACCACCATCTTCCAGTACCAGGTACGGTGCGTGAAAATGACTTCTGGAATCAAAAATACCCCTCAGACAACATGCGTTGTTTACTAAGACCTCACACACCTCTATTGATTCAAATCCCCCCTAACACTTCAGAAAATCATCCTGGTACATTTTAACACCATGTTTTACCAAGAGGGTATTGTTAAGAGAAAGCATTATGTAAAGTATTTTGATTTCAGAAAATAATCACAAGCTAAGTGAACTTCTGTGTCTTAAAATGCCATCATGAGAATGTCCCCAGGACCCTCAGAGTCACCAGTTGACCTAGTTTATGTTTTTTTTTTTTTTCTTGGCAGCTAAAGTAGCAGAAGAAAATACTCTGTTTTTCTCAAGTTCTCATATCCTGATGCCCACACTACTCTGAGAAAGAGAAAACATCTCCCCATGTGTTGGGCAGAGTAACACCCCCTTCCAAAAGTTCACTCCTTAAAACCTGGAACCTGTGAAACCCTATTTTCCATGGCCAAAGGGACTTTGTCAGTGTTATTAAGGTTATGAACCTTCAAATAGGATGATTGTCTTGGATTATTCAGGTGGGTCTGGGCAATCGCCTGAGCCCTTTAAACAAAGGACTTTCTCCTGCTGGGGTCACAGAGATGCAGACGGGGCACTGGGGAGGTCACAGAGGCTCACAGTGTGAGAAGGTCTCCATCCACTGCTGTTGACTTTGAAGATGGAAGGAAAGGGCAGAAACCACAGAGTAGGGCTGTTCTCTAGAATGATCCCTGCCTAACAATCAGCTAGAAAATAGGGACCTCAGTCCTACAACCACTTAGAACTGAATTCTGCCAACAACTTGAATGACCTTGGAAGTGGATTCTTCCCAGAATCTTCTAATAAAAAACCAGCCCCCTGACATCTTGATTTTGGCCTTGGGAGACCTTGAACAGAGAAACCAGCCAAAGCCTCTCAAAGACGTCTGACCTGCAGAATGAGATGCTCAACATATTGTTTTAAGCTGCTAAATCTGTGATAATTTGTTACAGCAGCAACAGACTAATATTTCCACTAAGTACTTTCTTCTTCCATAAATGGCACAAGTGAAGTCATCAGCCCCCATGCTTGGGGAAATTTCAGGTCTGTTTGGAACCGAAAGCTGGCAAATCTTCATTTGAGAGTGGGAAATAGAAGAGAAAAAAAAAAGGAGAGTGGGAAGCAGCAAAGAAAAAAAAAAAAGGAGACTGTCCATGGCCACCTCGTCCCTGAAGCTCTCTTATTAAACAAAGATGGTCCATCAGTTAGATCAAGGATCAACACATAAGGAAGGAAAAAAAAAAACAAAAAAACAAGAATTCCTAAAAATTCACTTTGGGAAATGTTAAAAAAAAATCCCAGAACAGCTTAAATACACAATGTTATTACTATGGCTCCACATTATGAAGGATAGTTACTGTTAAAAACTCAGTACCTTGAGATGTAAAGCATGGAAACTATATTTCAACTGAATTGAATTGAAGCCTATATTTATCTGACATTAGGGAAGAGTCTACTAGAATGCATTTCCAGTATTTTCTCCAAACACATCATTCAATAGTTTGGGGGAGAGAAGAACGTCCTCCGAAAAAATAAAAGAGAGTCTTTCATAATACAGAGATTAAAAGAGAATATGTTTTCTTGCTGGAAATGTAAAATATAACTAGTGTAGTGAAGATGACTGTAGCCATGCAGAGTAAATGAACAGTTAGCCCTACGTGTGCAGAGTAAGTTACTTAGGTAAGAGTTACATCCAATGGGATATATAAAGCTGAGAAAGTTAACTAACCCAGAAGACTCACAATGCAATAATATGGTTCTGATTATGATTTTTTGATGATGTGGCCAGTGGAGTATATGACTCATCCCTTATGAGGTACAAGAAATGGATGAACAAAGAAGTCACTCATTAGGGAAAAGAAGGCATGAGTTACAGTAAACAAGTTGCTATATACTGTCTGCAAAGTAGCAAAACAATTACTTGAAACACAGTGAAAATCTTGGCTGGAGATTGAGAAAGCAGTGTTGACTGAGTGCAGATCATGAGTTCTTCCTTCCTCATTCCCTCGTGAAAAGGAGAGAGGACAACATAACAAAATCCAATAGGGTAGAAATTATGACACTAATGACGTCTGGCGTGAACGTGGTCTTTCCTAAGTGCTTCACAGGCAGGTTTGCAAGCGTAAGCCCGTGGAGGTAGATATGTCTGAGGTTTACCTGAGTTCACCGTGGGCATATTTCTTGGTTCAACTTGAACATATGCTCTGCATTTTTAGACCTTGTATATCTACGAGAAACAGATGCTTCTTGGTATTACCGACATGGAGATTTATTTTGCTCAAGTCAACAAGGTGAAATAAAAGAATAGAGCATTTTGGGTGAAGTCTTTAAAATTTTCCATCACACCATCTGCATTCCCATTCAGTCCCCAGATTACTTGGGAAAGCAGCAAGACTTCACTTTCAGGCCAAAGTTACTCAAAATCAATTACTTAAACACTTCCCCAGTGGGATTATCTGAGCTTGCAAGAACACGTGTGTCTTTTATACTTACCAGTTCTTTTCTTCTTTATATTTAAAAACATCTGAAATAGCTCAAACTTTTAGAAAAGTACCGAGAATAATTTATTGAACAGCATTGTAATTACTCGGCAGCTTTATTAAAATTTACTTTTTTTTGTCAAATTCATAATCAGATCATCTGACATAAGAATGGCTGGAGGTATCTGATTGGTCCCAGACATTGAATAAACACGTTAAATTTTATATTTTGAAGAAAAACAGTACAGAATTTATAAGCTTGTGTTCAGCAACACCGTTGCCCTCTCTGTGATTCCTTCTTTCTAGGACAATCACTGTGAGTTCGTTCTGTTTTCTAGAAAGAAAGGAAGGGGAGCTTTACCGGGGATTTCTCTAATACGGTTTCTGTGACTTAGATACTTAGTATTACATCTTTGTCTCCTTGATCCTCCCTACATCAAACACCGTGTTCTTTTACTTAAGATGAATCACTTGTCTTCTCCCACAGCCTCCTCCCCGCATAGTGAGATAGTCACTGCTAAGACTACCAAGAGCTGTAATACATGCCTGCCCGTCCTGACGCCTACCAGAGGATCGTCCCTAGCCTCTCCGGCTTTCCTTTGCTTTCTCCCCTTAGCAGGCACTCAATCATCCTCCCCTCCCTCCAACTATAACCCGCAAACAGCTTCTCCTTGTCAGTGAGTCCATCAGTTCCTCCTGAAGAGTGTCTCCCTTCCACTCCCTGGCTCCGTTTTTCTTCTTATCTCTACCATTTCTGAGCACGCTTTGAATTCTTTGTTGCCAAAGAATATCCAAGACAGACCTTTAAAAACAACTCAGGGAAGCAAGGCCTTTCTCGAAGGAAGCTCAAACGTCCCTCTTAAGAAAATGCATACTGTTCGGGAGTGGTCTCGGGGTTGGGCTGGCTTAGCCCACCAGGACCTGCTGGAGCTGGAGTGCTCTCATATGGAGTTTCGTGTGTGTGTGTTTTGGCATTTTACAGAAGAGTGAAGTAGATATCTGATGAATTTAATTTCTATGAATTTAAAAAAAAAAAAAAAGGGAAGATGGTTCAAAAGTTAAGCAGTTTGTCCAAATTCACATGTGTTTAGAAACTAACTCCCAGTCTAGGCGTCTCTGAGTGTGCTTTCTGCTCTATAATAGCAGCCCCCAAGTAGCTGACAGGTCTGTGATCTTTCCCTCAATGGAAGTGTTGAATGTATAGCTTCACCCCTCATAAGAGCCGGTAACCTTCCCTCTCTTCCGCAGCCACAGACAACAGCACGGCCACTTGTCTTATACCCTGCTCTCAGGCAGAAAGCAGGGGTGATAAAAATCATCACCCACTCCTTGAAAAACTTTAGGGGCATAATCCATGTAGGTTTTCACTTCTTTATTTTGATGGGAGCACTTCCTCTATGGTCACGTGGGGTCAATTCCAATTCATACATGGTCAATTACAATGGCTTGAAGAGTTATTTTACAGATTAAAAGCAATCTGAAGATGAATTGATATTAAGGTAGCTTGAGTCCCAACATATCTTGGTTGTATTGAGATAAAGGCTTAAACACTTTTCTGAAGATTCATTTTTAACCCAGTTAATGCTTATGAACAGTTTGGTTCAACATTCCAGAGGTCATGACTTCAGTGATGGCTCCTGGTCGGTCTTCCAGGGCTGTTGACTGGTAGGAGAAAGAGGAAAGGAATCCAAACATCCTCTCGACTTCAGTTCAGACCTTCCACATCAAACCATGATTGGAATAGGATAACATACAGTATAAAGTCAAGACTTCTTTTTAAGAAAGTGCCTATTGCACGGTACCGTGAACTTTGTGAAAAGTTCAATTTGGAGTCATTTTTGTTTAGAAGGAGAAGGTTTGGGTCATGTCTCATATCCCCCTAACTAGTTCATCCATCTCAGCCTCTGAAGCTGAAGGAATTGAATCCCGAAACACATTTTATTGCTGTTTCTTTAGGATAGTGAAGGAGTCTTGGAATTTAACATCTCCCCAAAGCTGAAGAAGTTAAAGGCCCACTGTGTACTCCAAAATCAAAATCATCTGTGCAGGGAGGATTGAGACTTCCTGTGGAAAGTACAAACTTTAAAGGTTTCCATTTTCACTGCTCATCTGAAATAATGTAGGATTTATGATTTCATACTCCATGCAAGTAGGAAAGCCTCCTATTAGATGGCAGGTTATTCCCGGAGCTTTTGTGAGTGTCGGTCTAAGGGTGTGGGGGGTAGGTGGTAGAGGTCCAGATGTGTGCAGAAACAGATGTGCCTGGCTCTCCTGTGGAACCAGAGATTTGCAACCGTGGGTGTAGAGTTTATTTTTGCACCCCAGTTCCCTTGAATTATTTTAAAGGTCATTATTAAACGGCTGTTACCCTTTTAAGAGTTGTTGCCCATTTCAATTTATGGCTGTTGCTCTTCTGTTATTTTGGATTATGCCTTGTAATACAAATAAGAGAAGATTTCCTTTGGGCATCATATAAAATCTGTTTCCATACTGTTGTTTGTTGGTACTTTTCCCTTTACGCTCTTTCCCTTTTGAGTGTGTGGCGTGGGGCAGGGAGCTGAAGCCACAATTATCTCTGCCCCAAAGAATGTCAAATATATTTCACTGCACGTGCCAACAAGCATGCGACGAAGCTTCAACAGCTGAGCTGTTTCCCCCCCTCCTTTCACAACAAACAATGCATCTACAGAACAAAATGAAGAGGCTAGTGAAAGCAGTATTTCTGTCCATTTCAGACCAAAGACTTAACACTGGCTGTCAACCTCAACCTGGTTCCTTATGGAATATCCCAAGGCCTTGAATCTCTTAACAGATAAGCACAGCAGTAAACAAAACGGTTTTCAGAGACATGAGAAAAAGGAAAGTTCAATGTGGGATCAAACCTTTTCTTCCCAATCACTTTCTCCATTTTCCAAGCGGGAATAGATATCAGAAAGAGTGCATAGTGGGTAAAAATGATGATTAAGAAGAGATGGATCTGGAATGCTGCATTCACATTTTCAAGAACTCTCATAGAAGCCTGAGCTATCCTCCCATAGAATAAGCTAACTGTCATTTACGTTTACCCTATCTTTATATAATCACTTTTAAATATCACATAAAATTACATTAAAAATAACTTGGACTAAAAGAATTAAACAACAGCTGATCCATCATCCTAACATATCAATCATTTTTTTCTCCTTCCTAGACTCCAGAGTTTAGGTCTACAATTTTTAAATGTCACTGCTCATTAAGATCATAGTTGAATTTTTCACTAAACTTATAAGAATTTTTTTAATGTTTCTTTAGTCTTTATAACCATCATTAAAAATAGTTCCACTGAGTTGATGTAAGAGAGTGTACTTAACTATTGTTGAACATTTACCAGCTGCATGACCCTGGGCATGTTACATTAACTTTATGTGCCCCAGTTACCTCATCTGTGAAATAGTAGTAATAATACTGACGTCATGGGGTTGTTGTGGAAGACGAGATGAACTAATGCGTATAAAGCATTTAAAACAGTGCCTGGCACTTAAGAAGGACTCAGTATATATTAGCTTTTTAAAATTATTTTTGTTGAAAACGTGTAACTTCTTTAGTGAACATCTTCACTCCAGAAATGTCCCTCCCCTTCCTCGTTTCCTGTCCCTTCTCTCTCTCTCTCCCTCTTCCTCCCCCACCAACTCTGTCCTTAAAATACATCCCCAAGTGTGAGATTCCAAGGTCAAATAATATTTTTCCCCGCATGGAACTGATAGGTCTCTATGCAGACTGGATCGTGCAGCATAAAATTTGTCCGAAGGTGCCTGTGAAGTATCTGTTTCAGCCTGGTGTTGTGTAGAATCCTGCAGCAAGTACGTTCATGTGACTTGCATTCCTTGACTATTACATTCTAAAACAACACAGTAAGAGAAATATGTAAGCATCCTGCTGGTTCAACTATGGACTAAAATAAGCCAAGTAAGTACAACACGAGGCCATGCGCGATGTGCCACTGGAACATCGATAGCTCCAGGTTTCTCCTATTGTAAATAAAAGACCATGTTACACACACACAAACGCACACACAAAACGTGTTATATAAGCAAATGACTCTGAACAGTGAATAAATGCTAATGGTTAATAAGGGACAAGGAGAAGACCTGAGCTCTTGTCTGAATAGTCAGCAGAGAAAGATCAGGATTTGTCCTTGACGGCTCAGCTTCAGCAACACAGAAGTGAGAGAGACAACCAATGTGGAAAAGATGTAAGAACTGGTAAGGAACATTCATTTGTCCAGGCAGGTTCTCAGAGATAAAAAAAAAAAAAAAAAAAAAAAAAAGAAAGAAAGAAAGAAAAAAGAAAAGGAACAAGGAAGGATGTATCAAAGAGATAAAACCTTTTCTCTAAAATGTGATGTTTCCAAGAGTCAATGAATGCATTTCCTGTCAAACTAGCAGTCCCCCTCACACACCGGGCATTTCTTTCCCTCCGTGCTTTAGTTAGTAGTGTTCCCCTTCTCTGAGATCCCCTTTCCTTTGCACATGTCCTCCAAGCTGAAATACATCCTATCTCTAAAACTCTGCCTCTTTCATGAAGCCTTCCCTTGTTGTCCCAGGACTGACAACGTCAATCGGACAATTACTTATATGTGTGTGAAGGCAAAAGAGTAGGTGAGATGTAATCCACAGGATAGAAAAGAATAGGGGACTGAGGAGAGCACCTTGGGAAGTTCTGACATGTGGGGATGGGGTAAAAAGAGAAAAAAACACAGGCAGAAACTGATGGGATGTGGACAGTACCATGTCTGGAGACGTAAAAATGATGAGCATTTTCATGGCAGGGACTTAAAAATGGAGCTAGGATTGGGGTCACACTCACTCTAGGACCCTTACTCATCATTCTTCTCTCAGTTGAGGGTTTCTTTAGGCCCCATGGATATCCAAGTTTCCTCTTAAAGTCAAAGACCACGTCACAACTGCAGCCAAACAGTCACAATCCCTTCATACGCTACAAACATAAAAGTCTCTTCCATGTTTCCTAATAATTTTTTTGCCCTCTTTAAGGATCAAAAAGCACTGATTCTATTTTTTTTTCTTTAATGTTGAGAAAATTCAAAACTTTTTCCAGAGTATTGTAAAGGGTCAGTGACAAGGATACTTTTGTGCCCTAAAAAAAAAATTCCACTGTGGGCATTCCATAATAAAATGGGCTTTTGTGCTTTTCATAGATTACAGTTCTTTATACAATGGACTTGTCTAAGTTTCTTCCTGTTTTCCAGTCAGTTAAATTTAGAACGATTGTTTCCATCTCTTATGAGATATGATGTCTAGGAAAGTGAATGCCTACATGGGATACCAGGGTCCAGCAAGTCTGTGAAATTCAGTGGTAGTTGGGGATGTCACGCAGTTCCCGAGCCTCTCTCTAGGGTTTCCCATGGGCATAGAAAGAGCGTTTGCCTTCACGGTTGTTAGTCTGCAATTCTGTAACGTAAACGCCAACCTTAATACAAATGGCCTCCATTTTAAATACAAGCCCGCTGTTTTTAGAGACACCCTTTTAACTTTTACTTTATGTAACTTTTGGAATGAATTTGTGATTATTGTAATAAAATGGGAAATACAGTTAAATAAAAAGGGGAAAAAAAACTACCCATTCTCCTATCATCCACACATAACCACTACTAACATTTTGAGATATATCCTCTTAGATTTCATAGAATATTTATAAATTGATTATGTGATTATATTTTCATTTAAAATATGTATCTATCTATTAACACAATTTTTAAATAAAGATGAATATTGTTCTCTGGTTTGGAAACTTGTTTTTAATCTTTCCATGTCAACAAGAACACTTCTGCATTGCTTGTCAGCTACATGGTTTTCGATTGCATACATAAGCCAAAATTTATGTACCCAGTTACTTTTCTTAAAAAGGGAGGTCCTCAGACTGGAATGGTGCTAATGTCCAGTAGCCTATGTGAGCAAACCAGAATCTAAGCCTATAAATGCCTCAAGTTTACAGAAGTTAAAAAGCTAAGGACATATAATACTATCAATCCACTCTACTTCAATAAAATTTTTTTAATTTAAACATTAAAATGAAAAGCTAAGGAGAACCAATCACTGACAGACAACTAGGTTTTATAACAGCCAATTGATTTCCTTTCCTTGATTTTGGACCTTCTCTGTGTAAGATTTTTCCCCGGCTCCGGTGGACTGAATGCTCCTGATCACCCTTGGTTTGGCATTGTCCAATTCAAATCAATTTTTGCTCAAATAAACTCTTAAAATTTTGAACATGCCTCAGTTTATCATCTAATAGCCCCATCCCTGTTGTTGGAGATCGAGGTTATAAGAAGTCTTTAAAAAAAAAATGCCACTTTGAGTTATTAGCATACTTATCAGCCCACCTGGAGTCCGTCTCTGCCACTTACCCTCTGTGTACCCTTAAGTGATTTACTTAACCTCTTTGTCTCATCTGTAGAATGGGGATAATACCAAAATGTTCTTCATCGGTTGATTCTGAGAATTAAGTGTGCAAAGTGTTTATGGTGGTGCCTTGCACAGAGCAGAACCTTAGAACTTAGGTGCTATTAGCCTACTTCAACCTGACACTAAATTTTGAGTAAGAATAGTTATAATTTCTAGAATGTCCTAAATTTAGGTTCTGAGGATCCAGAAAAAAAAAAAAAAGAGGATTTCTAAAAGAACTTCTAACTTTAGTTAGTTACAAAAGTAACTGCTCTTTAGTAGAAGTTCTAACAAGTTCTTTTGAAGACTCCTAGAAATCTGTGAACTGTTTGGTGTTTTACGCCTGTGGGACTTGAGACAAATCCTGGAGCTTCAGCACGGGCTCTGCCTTTCTCAGGGCATTATATGGTCTGGGCACCTTGGCACAACTGGATACTGGTCTTTTCTGGCTCTTGTTCTTGAATTAATATGACCTGGGATCTGAATTTACTCTACTTTCCTGTACGTCAGCCAGGGTCATGCTAAGTAAGCCCCATGGGAGCACAAAAATCTCTTCCGGTTGTGATCACTTTCGTCCAATGACTAGAGTGTGACCAAGCACAGAACGATGATTTCAGAAGTAAAGAAACAAAACCATCTCCTTAACCTTGTGGGCGCCCATGTGGCAGCCTCACAAAGAGTGGCACTTGTTGATTTGAACTTGACTCTTTTAGACATTGGCTGGAAAATCATGGGGAAAAATAATCAAATCTTGAAGAAATCCCTGGATTGAAATCTACCTGTATTTGATTTGGGTTCTCCTTTCTCCAGCCTCCACCAGGTTTACCCAGAAGCCCTGAGAGTTCTCGTGAGTTTCTAAGCCTGTTGATGGAAGGAAGAGTAAATGAGTATGAGTGGGTTTCATAACTTTGTCTCCTGTATAGCTTTTTGACTATGGAAAAAATTACTCGGCTCTGCCAAAAAAAAAAAAATACAGAAACTTGTTTTGTTATACATTCAACAACATGTCTTAAAAATAATACTCTGGCAGCATTTCTGATATTCTAATGAAAAGCTTCTAATTGTTCTCATGCATGAAGCATTCAACTTAGAAAAGGCCTGCTTTGTCCAGCACAGTTTCTGATTCGCCATCGCTACAAGGGTAGTGCTGTTGATACCCTTGAGTGAGATGTGAGCAACAGAAGAGGCAGAGAACAGGACAGCCCTGCCCTGGAGGGCCTAAAGCATTGTAGCACAGAAGAACAGATGGAAAAAGTCCTATGAATATTCTAGATCCAAGACCTTGCGGTACAAGATTAAAGTTCTTGAAATGCATCAGAGGCAGGCTTAACTGCAGCAGAGAATACATTTACCAGTGGGGCAAAGGAAACTAACTGCCCCTGCCCCAGGGTCTAAAACCTAAAAAGGGAAATAGTCCCCGTAAATGGCTGCCTACAAAGATTATTTTGGTCTCCACCAATGTCAAAGCTGCTAGGCAAGGTGTTGGTACAACGATTCTGTTCCCAGTAGACCTAGGCACCCGTGATTCAGTGCTGGTGGTGTGCCCAGAGCTCTTATCAGTTAATCCCCTCATTTATAAGCAACTCTTCTGAGAGTTTATGTTGGAAATAGGAAAATGAAATAGACGCTCCAGCCTTGTGAGGGAGACAGACATGTAATAGATTAGGGTACAGCCCCAAGAAATCAAGAATAGTAGTCTTCACAAAGTGGTATTGAGATCATAAATGAGAGGACTCAATAGACAAGGTGATAGTTTGCCCAGATTCTGCAGGAAAAGAAGAGGTTGCCAAGTGGTGATGTTTGCAGCTGATGCAAAGGCCTACAAGAAGCTGCTGTACTGTGAAAGGCCGAGAATTTGGGGAGGGATGATGCTGAAGAGGTGGACAGCATTAGATGATATTAGAAAAATATTAGCTATTAGATATAATATAATATAATAATAATATGATATAATATAATAATATAACAATAATATACCATTAGATATAATATAATAAATATTAAAGCTGGAGACTTTCGGTCACTTCAAAAGGTTAAGACTTATTCTATAGTCAATGGAGTTTTTATGCAAATGAATGCCAAGAGACATTTCTTTACTTTGGCCAATGAATGGCAGAAGTTTTGGATTCTTAGACATAAGAGGTTGTTGAGGCTGGAAAAATCAGGCCCTACTCTGAGCATGAAATTGAGAAAAGTGATTTTGTTCCTTTACCTCCCTTTCTAACCCCTCTCCTTGGGCTCCTGGGTCCCTCTTCATGTCCCTGAAATCCAGGGTTTCAACCTCCTGTGCTTCCAGGCCCGCTGCGTGTGACCCAAATGTGCTGGCAAGTTCTTTTTTCATAGAACTCTGCATTCCCATAGCTGATTGGTCAAGCGTTTTATGTTTGAAGATTTAGTATGTTTACCCTCTCAGCTAAGCTATTTTGCATTTTATTTGAGGCCCTCAGTCCCAGAACCAGTCAACTGAGAGAAGGCAGACATTTCAGGCCCTGTGGAACGTGCAGGAGGAGGTACCTGTTGGCTGGAAGGGTTGCAAGTTTCCTCTGATCCCAAGAGTTTCAAGGTATCTTATTCCAGATGGCACTAAAGCCTGTGCTGGAGAGAACATTGTGTGTGGAGGCGTGAATACCCAGAGCACCGGAAAGGGGGGGCGATCTTGCTCTTAGCATGACTTGGTTAATTGTGGTCTCTGTCACACAGAATATGGGCCCTGACTGCTTAGCCTAAGCGCTATGCTATGCTACTGTGTTAAATGGGAACCGTAATACAATAGGATCGTAAATGATCAGAACAGCCAATTCTCTAAGGGTTCTCTCTACAAACCACACTCACTGGTAAACTGAATGCCCGTCACCAGAAGGCCACCTTCTCATGTGTTTCCACTGCTGCCAATTCAGTTGTCCACGGTCAGTTGTATTGGTTCCCAAACTCATTTATGCCCATTGTGTTTTTAAGGTATTTATGTACTTTAATTAAATATTATATGAACCAGTAAAACATAAGTATAAGTTAGGATTGTGCATTTTTGAAATTTAAGTTGAATAATTAAAAAAGACTCTACAGAGGTGTGTCAGTTAGAAAAACAGAATGAAGAAAGAAAAGAAGAAAACACTGTTAAATTAGGTGGGGCAAGATAATTATAAAGATTGAGGCATAAATTGTAAAACTCATCCCATAGACATAGTTTGGAGACATCTCTGCATTTATTTGAATACCTGTGACCCCATCTCTTTCTAGAATTTGTAAGGTGGTTTGAAACATTAAAGAGAATTTTATCACCTCCATGTTTCATTTAAAATGTGATCTGAGACTGATTAAACATTTTCCAACCTGATTTTTATTAGATATTTTATTCATACATTTAGTATATGCAAAACCATCTGGCAATCTTTTTAAAAATGCAGATCATTGAGCCTTGAGCCCTCTAGAGATTCTGATTGGAGGTCTGGACTGAGGTCCAGGAATCTGAGTTTTTAAAAGTCTCCCCAGGTAATTCTGACCACAGAAGTTAGAAACACAAGATTTAGCACTTCTGTCTGATGATAACTTCCAACCAATTTGAACGTTCTTATTTCTAGCAGCATGTCTGCAGAAAAAAAAAAAGGCAAAGTAAATTGTTGTTGGACAAGCATTTCACTCTCCCAAGTCAGCTTGATTTTTGGATATTAGTTTTTGAAATTTTTACTTGGTTACATTCTTCTCCAGTGAAAGACCAAAGAAATTTTAGAGTTGAGATTCAAAGGGGTTTTATGATGATAGTGGGTAAAAATGTTAACATCTCCATTATTTTAAACTTATTTGACATTTATTTAGTGAAAAGATCAACAGTAGGTTTCATTGATGGAAAATTAGCCAAATATTACAAATATTTTCAGAATATTTGGCATTAGCTTATAAATCACAGATTTGAAGACAGGAAAGATTTCACAGGTTCACCAGGTCATTGGCTTCTGTCCATTTGGGTTGGTCTAACACATCAGAGGCTAGATCCTGGTTCTGGGAAATTCTGGAGTTTTAAAGCCTTGAGTTGTTATTTGTTCAATTCTCTTCTTCCAAAGATAATGATTTTCCAATCACCCTAGAGGGCTGTGTATCTAATATTTATTCAGTTTTAATATTTGTATTACTGCCTCAAGGATTTACCTTCTTGTTAATTACCATGACCTTGCTTGGAAACACCTTCCAGGGTTTTACAAACCATCCTAAAGTCTATCCCAGAACTATCCTGCTTTAATCTAATATCATTTCATGTTCCTGGTTCACAATGCAATTAGAAAAACAACATTTTGTCACTCATGTTATATCATCCTATACACTCAGAGAGTTCAAGTAATATACAACATAATTATATACATTAAAATGAAGTGATGGTCCGGGTAATCTGATACAGGAGATAATTAAAAAAAAAAAACTTTCCGTTTTTCCTTGGAATGCATTATTTTCCTCTCCCTTTGGCAGTAGATTTACATTCAAAATTACACATTTCTGAGGTTAACATTAAACAAAATTTCCTATGTGTTCAGCAACTCTGGCAGAGAAATAATAGTGGAGAAAACCAATTCCAAATTTTACAGATTGATAAGGGAAGTTAATCTGGTTTAATAGAGAGAGAGAGAGAGAGATCTGTTAAATAGATAGATGATAGGTAGGTAGGTGGATAGATAGATATACTTTGTTCAATTTTGAATTAAAAGTACAGGATGAAAATGAATTCCCAGGTGCCTTTACTTGATGGCTGACTATGTGTTATTCCAAACTCAAAGAGTTACTTCTCATGAACGCATCACCTGTTCTCTCCCACAATTTTCTTCTTCCAGAAGAAATGTTTTTATTGCCCTCTTATTGGTCTACCTCTCTTATGCCCAGACATGAGTTTTTCTGTCTCAGTTTAGAAACAGCAAAGCCTACTTTGGAATAAGTACTGGACTGGGTACTACAAGTACATGTAAATATCAGTTGTATAACTGCTTGTCACAAAAGCCACTTGTCCTGAAAAATGAAAACAGGGTAAGTGAGGGTAAGGATGGAATGGATGGAAATTTCCAATTGTGTTTACTTTTTTATTAGCTCCTCATCCCAACCAGTGTGTGTCTGTGTGTTTAACTTAATGTGCCATCTTTTTTAGAGCTCTTAAAATTTTAGTGTTTGAGAGTGCTTTTTTCTTTGCTATCCAACTGATTTTTAAATCTCATAGATGACTGTGAAAGTCTTATTGAGATACACAACATTCCTACAAATCACCAGTCTTCACAGGTTGCTGACATAATGAGACTCTATCTAATTCTAGTTGTAGGTCTAGAGAGTTCACTGCTGGGTTTTTGACCTTGACTGCCTCAGCTGATTCTATGCTCATGGAGAGCGTAGAGGAAACATTTGTCTCTGTCTAGCGCGTGCCTTTTTGAAAGGAACTATATCATGCTCTCTGGGTCCTCCCTGGACAGACCCACCACATATGTTTACTCCTCTTGAACCACTGCATACAAGGGGGATGCTAGAGTCTGGATGTCTCTTTGGGGTTTACCTGAAGATGGAGCAAAGTCACACCTCTAGTCTCATTTTGCCCGGGGGACTGCTGGAGAGAAGTCTAAAACAGGACCCTTCTCAGGGCTCCATCCCAAGTTCCAATTCTATTAATTTGGGGCTTTGGGGGGGCAGTAATTAGGTTTATGTATCTATTTATTTACTTATCAAATGTAGGTGCTGGGGATTGAACCGAGGACCTCGTGCATGCCGAGCACATGCTCTGTACCACTTGGCTACACCCTTCCTCCTTCCCAACACTGTTATTGACCCTCTGCTCCCTTCTTTTCTCCCCTCAGCACATGGAACCTTTATATATGCTAAGAACCAAAAAAGAAAAGGCTGAAAGGCTGATTTTTAAAAATCTGATTGTTTGATATCCAATTACTCTTGGGCAAATGCTTTAGATATCCTCCAGACCCAAACTTTTGGAAGTTTCACATTATGCATTTTTCCATGAGCTTGAAATTTTTATTTGGAAGTTCAAAAACCATAGATTGACTTTCTTTCTACATTTGTTTTGTGCCATGTCTTCCCTGAGGAGACAAAGGCAGAATGCTTAATTCCTGATTTGGGTTAAATTTGAGAGTTAGGGGGAAGCCTGTGGGTGGGGTGAGTATGGGAAGTAAAGTATCAAAAAATATTAGAGAGAAACCACATTCTTTAGGATAAAGGCAAAAAAAGAAAAAAAAAAGGAAAAAGAAAGAAAGACAATTAAAAAAAAACCCTAAAATTATCTCACTACATTGCTATGAGAAGAAACTATGATGTGCTTCTAAACCTTCTGCCAAGAAACTTTTATTTAATTCTTAAAGCAGTAGTAAATAAAAGCTATGACATCACACAGATGCTACAAATTCAATACATTGCACTTGACCATAAGGCATGCAAGCACAAGGAGGTTCTCAAAAATACTGCCAGGACTTTGCTTTTGGATCTAACCCCTGTCAACTGAAGCTCACTCATTTCTGAGATGCTTCTTATTTTCCACTGACAAAAAAGGTTTTTTTTTAGCAGGCAAACCATGAAATACAAATAGAAGTCAGAATGAGTTCAGCAGGATGGCAAGCCTCGTTACATATAGCTTTGAAGCCTCTTGCAATAATATTAGAGGAATTAATGAAATGGGAACTGGGAAAGTTTGCAAAATGCACCTGGTGAGCAAGCCCACCTTCCCCCTCCTGCACGCTCTCTCTTATATTATAAAAACGAACAGGCTTAGTTCTCTTGCCAAGGGCAGCTCCCCCCCACCCCCCGCCCCACTTATCCTGTTACATTAACATTTGTGCTGGCTCTCATTTTCTGCTCGTTCTCCAGAGTGGGGTTGCCACGGTGGAGCCTGGAGGTTGTCTTTCCTTGGTCAGATGGCCCCCCTGAGCCCCGCTTGGCCTGCCCCTTCTTTGCCTCATTCCCACATACACAGAAGTTGTGTTTGATCGGACCCTTTGGCCCAACATGGTGTGATGTTTTCAACTGACCATTTCTTGAGGGGAAAAGGTGAAAGAGATGAGACAGGGAGGGAGAGAATGATACGGCACTCTCTCTATAGTATGAGTGTTTCTGTTTTTTTGTTTTTTTGTTTTTTGTTTTTTGTTTTCTCCAAACTGTAAATTGGAAAAACCACAGTTCTGGCTGCTTTTTGTCATGGGGCAGACTGTTATAGTCAGGGAACCGGCTCTGCCTCCCCCCGCCCTCCCTCCACTGTAGTCTCGTGGGTTCTTCTCTTCTCACACTGTTGTCCATTCCAGTGACTGGCAAAGAGCATGGAATAAGTAGCCACTCCTACGTTGTTTTGAACAACATCAATGCCTGGCATCTTACAAAGGAAGACAGAATGTTCAATAGGTTTTATTAGCTCTCAACGCTTTGAGCACAAGTCTTCGTGGGGAGGAGGCCATGCGGAGTGGGATGGGTAGAGACGGCAAGGAAAATCCCTGAATAGCTTCTCAGGCATCGCAGAACTTTCAGTGGCTTGCCCTGGCTTGGGAAATTACTCACTGAGTCATGGGCTGCATTGGAAGAAATGCCTTTTACGTCCCACAGTAAAAATCAATGAATAAAAAGGAGGGAGAAGTAATCAGTAGTTATTTCATTCTTCTGGAACCTCAATACTGTTGCTTTCGTGAGTCAAAATGATTTAAACAGTAAAAAGAGATGGTGAGGATGGAGTCCAATGGAGAGTAGAAGAGATTTCTTCTCATGCTGGAGTGACACTCCTTCCCTTTGCCCAGGACCCGGCTATGAAGGAAATGGTCTCACCTCTAGATACAGTAACACTTACCTACGGATGACTCTCAGCCAATTTCTCTACCGTGTCTCAGCAGCCTTATTCTCAGCAGCCTTATTTTCTCTCTTCTCTTGAGCATGGTGGCTCTCACCACTCCTTAATTTCTTCTGGGGTAGAAGATAAGCCATTTGGTCACCCAGATCCAAATGTCTTCTAAAGCAAGTTGACTGTAGTCCATAATCATGCTCTCGCCGGCTTTTCTGCACCTCTAACAGCCGATTATGGCCACAGTGAGGCTGCCGTTTTGCCCTCATTGCAGATTAGGAAAAAATTCAAGATTTCTAAACACTTGAGGGATATTTTTCAACTTTTAACATTTCTGTATTATACCACTTCTTGAAAGTCAACAATTAAAGCAAAGAATTAAGCATTTATTCTGTTGTTGTTTTTAATAAAAATGAAGCTTAAAGAAAGTGCTTAAATAATGTGAGCTTCTAAATGTAGCTGGAATGGCAGAATTAGAAAATCACCATTGTATCAGGAGCAGAAAAGGCAACTAAAACTATTAGATTGAATGTTGTTAGGGAACAAAATAAAAAAAAAAATCTCATGATGTCAAATATCATCCCACATGTGATTTGCCAATTCAAAAGGAAAAATGTATCTTTACTTTAGAAACAGCTCATGGTCCCTTTTGATCACATGATCAAATTTAGCATCATGAATAATACCCCTTGGCATTATGCAATACAAAGGGCAGAGCATCATCTGTGGATTATTTTTGCTGAAAATGTTTAACTGGAACATAAACAAGCCCCTGGACCTAACATCCAGTTCATGGAAACAAAGGGGACAGTCACAAGTTAAACTTCACCACAAAGAAATAAGCAGACAAATATAGAGTGTGGGACATTCTACAAGGAAATTGATGTTTTCTCTCCAAAAAGTCAAAGGGTAGGGGAGGATAGGAGCGGGATTGTTCTAATATAAAAGAGCTAAAGAAACATAACCAAATCCAATGCATAAAGTTTGACTGGATTGTATTTCAGAAAAAAAAAATACTGTAATGAGATTTCGTTGACAATTTGAAAGTTTTGAATATGGAGTAGATATTGGATGATGTTAAGGAGATATGGTTAATTTTCTTGGGTATGATAAGGGTATGAGGTTATATAAGAAAGTGTCTTCTTTTATTTTTGTTTTTTTAAGATAGAAACTAACATGTTTAGAAGTGAAACATTACAATGTCTACAACGAATTTACAAATAGTTTCCAAGTGGGTTGTGGGATACAGGCTGTCACAGCACTTTTCTTTCAACGTCTCTGGACATTTGAAAATGCTTTCAAAGTAAAAAGTTGAGAGGAGTGGGGTGTAGGAGTAAGGCAAAGGAAGAAGGGTGCTTTCAAGAATGTTCCTGCTTAGTTTTCTGTGGGACACACTTTCATTTTTTATCTCATCTAAACCCTCCTAGAGGAGACACTTAGTATCTTAATGATTTACATAAAATTTTAGCATTGGCTTTGTAGTTTCTGTTCCTGTACGTTCTTAAGTAAATATCCTTGTAAAGTCCATTTTTATAGACATGTATTTCAACCTGACAATCTAATAAGCTTTGTAAGGAACAGTGACCTCCTTGCTCTGGCTCACTGACTGATCCACATCTTACAGCAAAATGCCAGATAGAATATTCCTCAGGATAAAAAATCTGTCCTTGACACAGTTTTCTCAATAACACCTTAATTACTTTTAATTCTAAACCTGGTATTTCTTGGCTATGCTGCGTCACCAAGGCTCTCTGAAACTCAGTGTTTTTATTTACAAGGTGGCAGCAATGTTGGCTCACGTGGTTGCTACTGATCAAATCAGAGATGCCTGGGACTGTGATCTGAAATCTGCCAGATACCCACACACTGAGTGTTTAATCCAGTGCCTCAGCCACAATCAGCAGAGCTTCTCATTTTCCATCGTCACATTTCTAATACCACGTTCATCCTATTAAACTTTATTTTAGAAGTTTCCTGGAATTTAAAATAAATCTAAAGGAAGTATTCATATCTCTTCTTGTTTCTCATTATGAATTCAAGACAATGTTCAGCAGTTTTGCCCTCCGTTTGTATTCCTGGAATGTTCTCACAATGTCCTCCAGAAATGGGAGTAGTTAGTTTTTTGTGTCCATTTTTTGAGTTAAGGAAGAGTGGAAGGGGGAGAGCGGAAGCCCTTGCCCAGGGTCAGAGAACACCGCAGTGGTGGAGCTGGTCCTGAGAACTCCTGGTTCCCCCTTTTGGCTGCAGGCTGCGCTGCCCACGTTCACATCTGTGCAGATCAGCAAGTTGGTCTTGTAACCTTTCCAAGATCACTTGTGATTTCGTCAGGGGCAGGGTGGGGACATACCATGAGATTCCTTTCACAGCAGCTGGATTGGATCTCTGGGGGCCCTGTTGCCAAAGCCTGTCCCTTTCTTGCTGTGCGTTGTGCAATAGTCTCTCCTCAGCTCCACACCCAGACCCCAGCTGGGCAGGGGGAGGAGTGGGCAGAGGGTGGACGGCATGGAACCCAGGCCAAGAAGGTGTCAAATAACAAGACCAAGTGGCCCCACCACTGCACCATGGTGGGGGGGGGGTGGCGTGGGCATCTGGGACTGCTTTTAACATGACTGAACAGTGTATATTATTTTAAAAGAAGCATTTCTATGAACACTCACTCTGTTAGGCTAATCTTGGTTTGGATGTTACAGTATCACTTCCCTTCCTATTATTTGCAAACTGATTTATTTTAAAAACATGTTTGCCATTATCTATACAAGGCATTTAGGTATATAGGCTGTTATTTAACTGAGTACAAAGGGTTTCTTGTTCATTATAGGTGGTCAGTGAAGGTTTCTTGATGATGATGATGACGATTAATTTTGTGAAATATTTTATTATTCCGTGCTATTGTGATGAAAGTTTCCAAATTCAGTGCTGGTTACAGAATAGGCTTCTGAGAGCCATATTGCTACAATGGCAATGCCTGTGATTTGTGGTTGAATTATTGACTGTGGTCGAACTATTGGAACGGACACATGTTCTATATTACTCAAATATTTGTAACTTGAACCAGAGTTTACAAAGAATTATTTTATCTTTGTAAAGATCACTTTTCCCTCGTTTCTGATTGATTTCAACGTGCACCATGTCCTTCTTGTGTCTCTGGCTGATTCCAAATCCTGTATCAAACAAATAATCATTTGAATGTAACTGAACCTTCAAAAATGAAAAAGTTCTTTTTGAAACAATTTGTACTTTTGTTATATAAATCTCCAATTCCAATCAGTCTGTTTTATAAAGATTTATAATATTGGCTTTTGATAAAGTTAAACCATTTGTTTCACTGAGCACTTACATCTGGCCACATGCAGTTTCACTTAAACTATAGGCTTTCCTTGCTGGTCTCAGAATTCTAAAGTATGAACCAGGAGATCTATCCAAATAACAAATAATGGGCAGGAAAAGCATTATATGCCTCAGAAATCCAAGTCAGATAATAATCATGATCTCGTGTATGTGTCAAACAAATCTTGTTTGTCTTTGTCATTTGTTAAACAGATGTTTTGATTTTCATGGACAGTCTCAATTGCATATCATTTAATTATTTTAATAACGAAATGAGATTTAATCACTATGATTTTATAAATTGTTAATATAAATTAATTTGGGGGTTAAAAAATATTGCCTGTCAGAGTGTCCCTGCATTTTGAGCTAGAAAAGATAATCATCATATTAAGCACTTATTTGCAAAGCAAGTCCAACCCCATTTTAATTTCCAAGATGAAGATCCCTCTTCTTTCTCAGACCCAGGGAATCTGACCGCTGGCCCCATGCACACAGCAGAGAAGGATGGAAGGGTTTGAAGTTCCAGATGAATTAGGAATTAGTTCAACTTGAAGTTCACCCAGGAATATTTGAATGGTTGCTTGGGGACACTAGGGCTTTCCTGGGCCCTACTATCCACATTGTGAAGAATATCGTGCTTTAGCTGGTGTGAGACCAGCCCATCTCTTCTTCACCTAAGGCCAGCATTGCTCTTAGTCAGACACAGCACTTTCTCACTGGGCCCAGCCACACCCTTTGAATTCTCACTAGCACAGTGTTCGAGTCACTGCTATTAACTGATTGAGGGTCACATGCAAGGCAAAATTGATTTTCCTCTTCATTGGGAGGATAAGGACTAGTAAGAATAATTGGTCTGCATTTCCGAAATCTGGCCAAGAAAAGCTAAAAAGGCACCCAGAGAGTCTTAGTAATTTTACCGAATATCCTTTCAAATGTTGGAAGGAAAAAGTGATGAAGAAGGGCAGGAGTTTGTCCATGGGGCTAGCTGAGGTTTCCTGTAACACTCGGGGTTGATCTGGACTCAAAAGAGCTCAAACCATAAAGGTAAGGCAAAACTGTGAATATTCAGATACTAAGCTGTTACAGTCCTCTATTAATTGAAACGTTCCCATCCTCTGCTTCAAGAAGAAATGGGAGAGCCATCAGAAAACCAATCGGTGTGAGGGATTTGGTAAGAAAACAAATGACAATCACAAATTATTGCCTGGGCGTGTAATATTTTTCCTTTAAACCTTTACTCTCTATCAGCGGTTCCTGACTGTCTCTAACTGTGGTTTCTCTAAGTTTTCCTCTCCTACATGCCGCACGAGACTGACCTTCCTCAGCATCATTCCACCCCCTCACCTCTATGCTCTAGAACTTAGGAGAGCCTAATTGCTAAAATCCAAACTCTTTAGCCTGATCTTTCAGACCCTGCACAACCTGGCAGTACTTCTCTCTGTCTTTCCACTAAAAGCTCCTCTACCTTGGTTCTCTCTGCGAGCTGTTCTCTATACCATCTTCCAGATGTGTCTTTTGTTTTCCTCCCTAAATGTTTCACTCATTCCATTCAACACACCTGGAAGGCCTTTCTACTTCTTTCTTTTCAAATGTTATTCATCACGCAAAGTCCAAATCAAGTCCCACCTTGATCACAAAGTCTTCCTAGGACATTGCAGGTCATATAGATTTCTCTTACAACACTCAGTGTGCTCATTGTTTACCCTCAGTTTTTTGATGCCATTTTCCAAGGATCTAGGAAGTGCCACAATTGCCTCCATCACTGACTCTGGGGGCATGACAAAAACTCAGTAATTATAGACCTAGACATAAAAATCCATGTCCATTGCAACTAAAACTTGTATCTCAACGAAAACACTTGAACTGCATTTTCTTTCAGAGGTAAGCCTGTTGTTGCCCCTGGAAAGAGGACAAGTGTGCTGAAGTTATACTTCATACTAATCTATAGAGGCTCGATTTACCAACTAGAACCACAAGTAACGCATGTGTAGAATGGGTGCGTTTTAACTGCAGTAATCATGCCACTTTGAAAGTCCAGTGATAGTACAAGACTGTGCAAGTAAACAGAGTTGGAGCCACCATAACATTCTTTAGTTCAGTGCTCTTTTGTCTACTCCATCCTGTTGTCTGAGAACTTGTCATGCACCCATGCTGTCAGTCATTACATATTTCCTTACAAGAATATCACATAACAAGAATCAGCTGGATACAGGTCTGTCTGTTAGGGTCTTCGGTGGTAAGCAACAGGGACTAACTCCATCTAACTTAAGCAAAAGAAAATATATTGGAAGGCTGGGAAGCAGGGCACATACCTGGAGCAAGAGTCACAAAAACAAACTCAAAAAAAGAAAGAAAGAAAGAAAGAAAGAAAGAAAGAAAGAAAGAAAGAAAGAAAGAAAGAAAGAAAGAAAGAAAGAAAGAAAGAAAGAAAGAAAGAAAGAAAGAAAGAAAGAAAGAAAGAAAGAAAGAAAGAAAGAAAGAAAGAAAGAAAGAAAGAAAGAAAGAAAGAAAGAAAGAAAGAAAGAAAGAAACGAGAGCAACTCTGAGATCCTTTCTACATGAGAAAAACTCTTGCCGGTCTCTGGGCACCACAATAGCGTCGAGATAGCACCAATCCCATTTTTTAAACTCCTTGTTTCACTCCGTGGTCCAGTCCCCAAGAGAAGGTGTCCAGCTGCATCACCATAGGTCACATACTTGGCCCTGAACATTCTGATTGACAGCCTTACCAGGAATGCACTCAGTGGCAGAGAAATCATTCTCCAAAATCAAGTCTGGCTTCTCTTGTTAGAATAAGAGAGAATGGATATTGAGCAGGAAACATTATACTAACAAATGACCATCACAACTTGGAAAAAGTTTCACTGAAGGAGCTGACATACTACTAGAACTACATTGACAAAAAGAAAGACCCATAGCACATTTGGAAGCTTTAATGTATTTTTTTTTTTTTTTTTTTTTGCTGAGACAATTAGTTTTCTTTGGGCTGAGAGAATGCGCCGCTGACCTGTGGGACGCCTCTTTCCGACCCTGTTTCTGAGCTCTTTGAAGCCTTTTCTAGCTATCTCTGCTTGCGTGTAACCCAGCTAAACTTCCAGTTGCCTTTTCTTCCTCTGTATCTGGATTTACCATTCCCCTTCCATTAACCTTTTAGCCCATCTGCTTCTTGTGTCTGTCATCAGCTGCAGGAGATGCTGATTATGTTGGGAGCCTCTGGAAAAGGGGATGAGACGGAGAAGCACCAGAAGATAAGGAGACCAACAAGGAAAAGATTAAAAACCTCTCAGCACTAAGTACAGTCAGGGCAGAGTCCTGCTGCAAACCTTCGCAATTGTTGGCTTTGGACGGGGGAGGATGAGTCAGTTTAGATAACTCAGGAATGGGCTTGAACCTTTGCCCAGACCTCAGAATGAACCACTGAGAAAACTTCTGCGTTTTCCCAAATTAAGACGCTGAGAAAAACATTGAAAGTGACTTTCCCTTTCTCTCCCATCTCCAAATCCCTATGGGATGGTTGGGACCACAAGGCAATTTATTAATAATAATGAATTAGATTTTTAGTACAAATTCCCCTCTGGCCATTTTGATGTGTCAGAAATGCTTTACAAATGTTAAGTACTGCAATTAATCTCCTGAAAAAGGGAGGGAGAAGAGGTCTGCCAGCTGTAGATTTCAGTGATTTCATTTGGTTAAGAGTTTACTGTTATTTTCAGCTTTAGGATGTGTTTCCCCAGAAAGTCGGTCGGCCATCCAATGTTTACGGAGTACCTATTATTTGCCAAGCACTGAGCTTGGCACTGGGGATGGAGAGTGAGGCTTATATAAACCATAGGGCTGCTCTCCTGGAACTTCTAGAAAAGTTCAACCTGCAGCCTAATTTAATGCATAAATGTACTTTGATTCATTTAGTCAAAGATCTAGCCAATGAGTATAATACAGAACCTTTTTCCCCCTTTCGTATTTGTGATCCAACAGGCAGGGTGGTGCAGTGGGGAGATTATAAAGTCTGAATAGATTTTTTTTTTTTGCATTTAACTCCTTTATGGCCCAATTCTTCTTTTCCTTCGGTGCCAGGAACTGTTGCTATCATTACTGCTATGATTATTAGACTTCGCGTGAGTTAAGATGACATTTTCAGCTTTTCTTCCTCATTACCTTGAGAGTCAGCATACTGAATGTATCCATCTTGACCTGCCTTCACAGAACTAAAATAGTTCTGAAGGGGATGGAAAAAGTTCCAGATCCCAGATGATGGCTTTTGGCAGTCGGTGCTTACACCTCTCATTTTCTAGTCCAAACGTTGGATGCAAACAACTATCTGTTGTTCAGATTAAATCCAGCTACTCATATTCTTCTAGCCTCTGCTCAAGTGTTACTTCTATCACCACCTATCTCATCCTGTTCAAAGGAGGAAACATCTCTATAAACTGCTACTAAATGTGAGGGAGCTTACATGCCTAGGTTAAGAAGCTCTTTTCTGTAGGTTAGAAGTCCAGGCATAGCCCAACTGGACCCTCTGTGCAGGGTTTCAGAAGGCCAACACCAAGGTGTCAGCCAGGGCTGACATCTCCTCTGAGGCTTTGTTGGCAGAATTCTGTTCCTCGTGGTTAAAGACCGAGGCTCGCGTCTGCTAGAGTCACCTTCTGTTCCTTGTCACACGACTCCCTCCACAACATGGCAGCTTGTGTCTTCAAGGTCAACTGAAGGACATTTGCTACTCCTTCTTCCATCTCTGACGTTTAGACCTTTTGTTAAAGGGCTCACTTAATTAGATGAGGTTCATCCAGGAAAATCTCCCCTTCCATTAACTTTCCAGTAGCAGTCAGCTGATTAAGGACTTCAATTACATCTGTAAAACCCCTTCATCTCAGCCATCTAGTCTAATGTAATTACAGGAATAATATTCCACTAGGTGCACAGGTCCTACCAGCACTCAAGGGCAGCAGATTATATGAGGGTGGGATTCTTTGGGATCATCTTAAAATTCTGCTTACTGCAAGTGGGTTTTGATAGATAAATAGGATCTTTTTCCAGGTAGACAATGGGTGAAAACACGTTACAGGCTGAAACAACAGAGTCCATGAAGATCATGATTCTTTACTGATACCACTGCGAGAATTTCCCGGGTTTAATTCACCAGTTTCCAATGTCTCTCTCTCTCCTTCTCCACAACTCCCCCCCTTAATTCTTGTCATCACGCCATTGCGTATTTGACTCTCTCAGCAGAATTCTTTTTCCTAAACACAGATCTGCTCAAGGGACTTTCTGCTTGCAACTCTGTAATGATTTCATCTGATCTCCAAATTGAAGTTCAAATTCCCAAGCATGGGCTTCATGACCTGGCTCTCCTAACCTTAAGCTCAGCTTTATCCCAAGATGGTTAATTTTATGTGACAATTTGAGTGGTCCATAAGTGTCTAGATATTCAGTCAAACAGTATTTTTGATGTTTCTGTGAGGAACATTGTGAATGAGATTACATTTTGTAAACCAGTTTATTGAGGTATGATTGACACACAAAATGCTATACCTATTTAATATATAGAACCTGATGAGTTTGGACATAAGCGTATCCACAAAACTATCGGCACCATCTATGCCATAAACCTATCTATCACTTCCCTCCCTTACTGTTTATTTATTATTTTTTGTGTGATAAGACTATATAGCATAGGATCTACCCTCAGCCAAATTTTAAGTATACAATGCAAAATTGGTAACTACAGAAGCTAAGCTGTACGGTAGGTCTCTAGGACTTATTCATCTTGTACGATGAAACTTTGTATCCTTCGACTAACTCCTGTTTCCCCCTGACAACTACCATTCCACTTTCTGCTTCTGTGAGTTTGACTATTTTAGATTCTACATATAAGTGATATGATGTAGTATTTGTTCTTATGTATCTGGCTTATTTCACAAAGTAAGATTTACACTTAAATTGGTGGATACTGAGTCAAGCAGATTGCCCTCAATAATTGAGGTGGGCCACATCCCGTCAGTTGACGGCCTGAATGGAGCAAAAGTCTGGCCTTCTCCAAGCGAGAGGAAATTCTGCCAGCAGACTGCATTCAGACTTCAACTGCAGCATTGACTCAGCAATTCCCAGGGTCTCCAGCTTTATAGCCTTTGGATTTGAGATGCAGCACTGATTCTTCTTGGGGTCAACAGCCTTTGGACTTGAACTGGAACGACAGCTTTTCTTTGAGTCTCCAGCCAACCAGCCCACCCTGAATATTTTAAATTTGAGCTAATTCCTTAAAATAAATCTCTTTTTATATACCTCTTATAAGTTCTGTTTTTTTGAGAGCCCCAAAAATACAATCCCCGACACACTCAACAATCTGAATCGTGAAATATCTTCCTTTGTCTGGCCTCACTACCTGTGTGTGTACTCTCTCTGGAAGGGCTTTCCATGTCCTCTTTTCCTATGTCTTTGTTAGTTAGTGCTACTTGTCCCTCAAGACTCAGCTCAGTTGTCGCAACATAAGGAAAATTTCCCTGACTACCCGATCCAACTCCCGTATATAAGGAAATGATTTGTTACACTGTGTTGTAGCCATCTGCTTACTTTATAACTGTAAACATTTTAAGGACAATTTTCAGGCACATTGTTCATATTCCCTGACTATATTATATTTTTAAATAAATAGTGGATTTTAATAGATACTTAATAAATAGGTACATGGGTGAATTGACGGATGATATTTTCAAGGAATTCCAATGAATCTAGAAGGATTGAGTATAAAGTATGAAGCAGGGTGAGTATCAGAAATAAATTTGGAAAAGGAGGCATGTACCAGTTGAGGAAGAGACATACTGCTTTGTTGGAAGTTTGGACATGCAACCATGGCAAAGTTTTGAAAGGGAGAAATGTAAATGATCACATTTGCATTGAGAGAGATTTCTCTGACTGCAGAGTGGATAGTCCATGAGATTGGAAGCACGTTAAAATAAAAGAGATTATTGGAAAAGTCCAGGAGAAAAATGATGAAGACATAAAATCAGAGTGGCCATGAGAATACACAGAAGGGGGCACAAGGCTCAGGAAGATTCCGTGTCATACCAGGTGATATGGAAAGAGAGAGAGTAGAAATGAAAATAACTTCAAGGTTTTCTGTTTGAAAACTGGATGGAATTAGTGCCACTAACAGATTAGAACATAGAAGGAAAACACATTTGAAAAGAAAGGCAATATATTGAGGTATATAATGTTGTCTGAGGTAGACATCTAGGTAGCAGTTGAATATTATCGTGGTCATTAGCATCCATTTCCATCCCTTTTTAGTCTGTCTTCCTGTAATTTAGAAGCTACAAATGGGAAGTAACATACCAACTTGCACTTAGGAGGCTAGTTGCAGACTTGGTTTCACCGACGAGTTGCAGTGACATCATGTGCAGTTGGCACACAGAAGTGAGGCCAACAGCATCTCCTTGCTGCTTCGACTGATTTCTACTAGCAAGCATGGTCATGGAGATGTGGGTGTTTTTTGCAGTAGAGTTCTGGTGCCCAGGCTTCAGTGGTCAGTGTTCCAGGGGCCGGTCACCAGTTTCATAGCTATCCAGGGCTGGCTGTGGAAGTCACAGCACTAGCTTCTGACATTCTGTGATGCTCAGGAATCTTCAACTCAATGGTCAGCCTGAATGCTGCACGGCTGTTACTTACTAAATCTGTTGTTTTGTTTTATTTTCACCAACACAGTTCGTCATCATGTTCATAGGACTTTCTCACATTGACTGACATACATCAGTCAAGGAGCTTACTCTTTGTGCTCAAAGAGGTTTACTGGGAGATGCTAGGGGAGAAGACAGGTGGAACAGTTAAGACAAAACCTTAGCACACTAGCAGTTGTGGCTGACGTCTCTTCGTCATGTTGGGCTTTTACAAAAGGTTACCATTGACTGTGTAGCTCCTGTTTTCTGTCCTATAAAAGTCCTGGAGGCAAAGAAATAATAAGAGCCTAGGTATCAGCTTAGAAAGTGGAGACAAGGAAAACAATAACGTTGGTAAAATATAATAGCTCATAAAAATTGTCCTGTCTCAGTAGCAGACAGCAGAGCATGCACCAGGATCTCTGCCTTCTGACTGTACTTCCAATGGCCTTTTTACTACATGACTCTTTATTTAGCAAGATATTTTTTCTTAGATCATACAATAGTGAACTTCTGTCACTCTCCTTTCTGAATTTCTAATCAATGGAGTCCAAGACAAAGATATTTTACTCTTTGGGGAGATTTATCCTTCACAGAGCCAGATTCTGTCCAAAGCACCATTAAGAATGTCAGATGTCTTGACGTAAGATTTAGGAAATGGACTTGCCCCTAACTTCACTTCCCTGAATGTGTTCGTGTTAACTCACCGTTTCTGCTTGTTGACAGCTGAGGCTCCTATTGCCAAGATCTCTGCAAATGGCCTGGATCTTTGGCTCAAGGATCAGTTCAAACCAGAGAGCCCCAAGCTGTTTCCAAAGGCAAATGTGATTGGGTAACTTTGAGTCATCTTGGGCAGTGCGGGTTCAGCCTGAGGGTGAGGGGATCGTTTAGCTCACATGGCGAATGGTCAAGTGGCTGCCCCTCGACCATCAGTGCTTCCCCGTCTGAGCCGCCCAGGTAACCACCTGCCTTCTGCCTCGCTGGCTACGCACAGAGCCAGTCTGAGAGAAGGGAATCTGTATGGGAAGGAAAAGTGATGGGCCACACATAATCCCTCCCGGGAAAGGAAACAGAGCTCCAGATGCTGGAGAAGTTCTCGACGTCACAGAACCTCCTGATACTTTGAATTGGCGCTAGGTAAATGCAAACTCTAAATGTAATTTGTTTTGTGAAACGAAGCAAAGCCATGTTGCCTTTTCCCTGTTACAAAGTGAGAAGTGAGTACAATTTCAATAAGGGAGTAAATAGCCACGCAATCCATCTTCCTTCTGAGGTACTGTGCTGAAAATCAGAGAGGTTGCCAGTAGAGGTGCTATGGGAGGGCCCTGTGGGCATCACCGGATCCTACTATCACTGTGAACTCAAGTTTACTATAAAAAATAGCATGCCCATCTGTTCCTCCTGTCGTTTGCTCAGTGTTTGGGAAGCATACCATATACCTACCATAGGCAATGATTCCTTTAACTGGATAGCATAAAACCTGGTCGTGCTTCCACATCCAGTTGCCAAAACAATGTTAGCTCTACTCTGGTACAAGCACCTGTCTGCTGGGTATCTAACAGACACCCTAAAATGACCTAAAATGAACTTTCTATTTCTCCTCTGCAAACCTGCACTTCCTCCCCCTTTAAAAAAAAAAAAAGTAAAAGGACCCTTATGAGTTATTCATTCCCACACTCACCTGCCAAATCAATGCACCCCTCTTAGTCTCCCTAACCTGACATCCTCTCTTCATTGCTCACCCCCCATTTTAGTTCAAGTGTTCACCATTTCTCAGTTTAATTTTGCAACCAGCTCTTAACCAGTCTCTGTCTAAGCTTTCCCTCTTCTATTCCATTCTTTAATGGCTCTTAGAGGAAGATTTTTACAACCTTGAAATCCTTCGATGACTTCTCATTAGCCTGTTAATAATAAAGTCCTAACTTCCCAGCTTGACTTTGTTACAGCCCAGCCTCCCTCTTATCACCGTCCCCTGGCTCATACCAGTGCAGTCTTCAGTCATTCATTCATTGATTCTCTCTCTCTCAATCTCCCTTCTTTTTCTTTTCTTTTTTTTTTTAAATTGAAGTATACTTGATTTCCAATATTATATAGTTTTCAGGTGTATAACACAAGTGATTCAATATTTTTATAGATTATGTACTCCATTTAAAATTATTATAAAACAATGGCTATATTTCCCTATGCTATACAGTTTATTCTTGTTGCATATCTATTTTATGCATAAGAGTTTGTATCTCTTAATCTAATACCTGTACCTTGTCCAGCCCCCTTCCCTCTCCCCACTGGTAACCACCAGTTTGTTTTCTGTGTTTGTGAGTCTTTTTCTATTTTGTCATATACATTCATCTGTTTAATTTGTTAGATTCCACATATTTAATCTCCCTTCTCACTCTCTCATCCCTTTATTCTTTGAGACATAGTCAGCATATCATCTCTTGGGAGAATCTTCCGTGAGCCACCAAAGTTAAATTAGAGAACCTATTTATGTGTTTCCAAAGTGCTCTTTTGACCTCTGTGAGAGCATTTAAAAAATACTGTTGTAATTTGTATTTTGCCAATTTCTCCCACAAGATTATAAGCTACTTGAAGGCAAAGGAAAGTTCTTATGTGATAACAATCTCCAAACCGAAGTAGTCTGGCATGAGGCTTGTCCTCAACTCATGTTCGTTCAATGAATAAATTCATCTTAGGCTAGCAGCGTGTGCCAGACCCTGAGCAAGCAGACAAGCATGTAACAGAATGAGCCAGGATAGAGAGGTTGTACATTTTTTGATGAGAGGTAATTCATGTAACTTTTAGAAATTTCTTTCGACACTTGAGAAGCAGAGAATTGAGCTAATACATTGGTCCTCAAAGTGTAGCCTGTAGCTCTGAGAGATCCTGAGACCCTGTCAGTGGACCTGAAGTGTTCAAATTCTTTTTCCATAAGGATACAGAGACGGAAGTTACCAAAAGTTACCAGTTCTTGGTACCCTTAGTGTCTCAATAATTTTTCCACAGCCTTTCTAGGCCAGTCTGTATATTAAGTAGCTAGATTGGAAGAACTCGATACGTATCCACGTCCCAGGACCTTAGTAACTATTTGAAAAAAAATAAGGCAAATAAATGGTATGCTTTTATTTTACTCTTAAATAACCACGATTATTTATTAATAGGATGTGTGTACTTGTACTCAAACCTTGGAATCGGATGGAATACTGTTATCCTCATTTACTAGTCCATATTAATTTTTATCACAGGAAGCAGTGAAAAATCAAAGTTCAAAAATATATTATTATAAAAAGGAGTATAGTGAAATGTGCCTTGAAACTGAACTACCTTGAGCTAGTAATTTGCACAGTATGCAACAGATGCTAATATTGCTGACTCTCCTTTGAAATTTTAAAATCTCTGTCAGTACCCTGTGAGTTTACTATGGCAGAGCACTGGAAATTGGTACACAGTCTGGGAACCACAGTATTAAGAAGTTATTTGCTTTTGTCACTGGGTTGGAATTAGCACTTTTGGTGCAAAAACAAGGATGTGAAAATTGTTGGTACCTTAGCACAAATCAAGGTCATGGCAACGAACTATCCTAGTAGTCATATCCTTTACTGTCATTAACTATATTTAAAAAAAAACACCAATTTCGCTTTACAACGTCCTTGATGAAGCAATAAATATTATTAATTGTACTAAATGTCAACACTTGAGTACATGCCTTTCTAACATTCTGTGTGATAAAAGGGGAAAGTCTCCATAAAGCATTTCTGATGCACACTGAAGTGCACTGTGATCTCTAGGAAAAGCTCATGTTGTCGTTTGAGTGGAACTAGTCACTCTTTTCATGGAACACAATTTTTATGTATAAGAATGACTCACAAATTATGGTCATTTAAGCCTGAGTATTTGGAAAACATTTTCTTGAAGTTGAACAAAGTGAATTTGTCACATCAAAGAGACCAATTGATGATATTTGCTGCCAATGGTAAAATTTGAGCTTTCCAGTGAAAATTAGATTTTCAAAGACCTGAATCCATTGCTGTGAACTTGACAGTTCCCCCTTACTTAAAGAATTTCCTGATGAGATTGGTGGTGATTTTGATAAACATGATTGTTTTGATGTTATAGAATGATTTGTGTCAGCATTTGGAAGTTCTGCATAATTTAGTGAACCAGTAGTCTCTGAAGGCCAGTAAATCATATTACAGTAACGTGCATGAGTAAAAGGTCCATTCAAAGTATAAGGCAGAACAAAGAGTACTTGGGACAAGAGAAACAAATCACAAGGTGAGAGATTAAAACCTAACCATACCAACAATTATATCAAATGTGAATGGTCTAAATACTCCAATTAAAAGGCAGAGTTGTCCTCACTTGAACTTCTGTTGGTATTATCTATCTAATTTTTGCCCATTGATGAGTATAAATTGATAGCTCATTGTTTTTAATCTGCATTTTTAAATTAATGGTAAGCTTGAACCTCCTTCCACATACTTGTTAGATGTCTTAGATTAGGTTCTCAGGAAAGAGACTCTGACTCAGATAGTTGCACGCAGCACTTTTTTTGGAGAGTGCTCTGGAGAAACCTACCTGTAAGACAACGAATAAGGCAAGCCAGACAGAAGGAGACATGGACCCTCCGTGCACTTGGAACTGACGCCTCAGCTGATACTGTGGGAGTTCTGGAGCTGAGATGGCAGTTCGCTTTTGAATTAAATGGTGGGAAGTGGATCAGGCCTTTGTACTTCCACACCAGACAGTTATTGATCACTGGCTACTGGCCACTTCAGCAGGGCATAATCATGGGCAGGGCAGTTCCCCACAGCTGAGGGCAGTTCCCCTAAAGTCAATCAGTTGTGAACCATCCTAAGACAATATTTGTGTCTGCTAAGGGGTGAATGTGTTAATCTCATAGTCTAGGCACTGCTCTAATCTGTTTATCTGTTTCTGCACCAATACATCATATAGAAAATGAAACAGTTCTATAGAAACATACTTCTCCTGGTACCACTCCTTATACTTAGGTAAACATTTTTAACTCATTTTGCTGATTATTGTTGGGTTTACATATATTTATCCAAGCCAGCTATTCCCAGCCTTTCTCATGCTGGGCATACTGTCAAGTCTTACTCTGCTAGGACCATTCTCTGGATAGCCTTGGGGAGGTAACTGATCCTCTACGAAGTGGCCAAGAGGTCTTCAGCTGTTTCAGACTGACAGGAAATCAATATTTTGAGGTTCACCTGTAACCTAGTCTTTGTCTGTTTCTCTGCTTTTTGTTTGTTTGTGTTGTTTTAATTTTTGTTTTTTGGAGAAGAGATAGCCTCAGTTTTATCTTTCAACTCTTTTATTAAGCTTTTATTTCTTCTATAGTATTTTTAGTTGCTATGGGCCCTTTCTGTTTTGTGTCTGTAGTGTATTCTATTAGTATTATAGCATCCTATTGTTTTGTGAAAGCAATATCTTATCTCTCTGCTGCTTTAGAAGCAGTATCTTACATATTTTATAAACAATGTGGTAGTTTATGTGAAGCATTCTTCTCCCTTCGTGGTCTTAGAGTGTACCAAACTGCTGTTTTATGTTAGCACTTTTTAACATTTATTTTTAATTTTAGAAATCTCCAAATAATCTGTTCGTCACTGACGTTCTGGTGTATTTTGAAATGGCCACCAAAAAGTTGATTGAAACATGCATGGGGCTTGTCTATTGTGGACTTCCTGGAGGTTGATCTTCCTGGCATGCTTTGTTACAAAACCTCCTATTGGGTGCTGTTAGTGTTTTCTTCTTGGGAGTCTGTTTCATCAGGAAGAGTCTTTCAGTAGCTTGACTGGAGGATATAAACCAGGCTGCTGATTTTGAGATCTGGGTGGAAGTTTGAAGTTTCCAGAAATTTGAATGTAGAGTTTGAATTAGCCCCTATGTTTTTAATTTAGTAGTTAGTGTCCCTAAGTCCATGTTCTCTCTTCAGATCATCAGCCTATTTTCCTCTTCTTGGTTGAAATGAGCCAGTTGCTTTATGGCACAGAGTGACAGAGTATTGGTGAGTCTACCTGCTTTTAAATGGAACCTCACGTTCACATCAATTTTCAGAGATGCTTCGTGTCAACAGTTCACATGCTTTTGGGTTTCTGTTTTACTGTTGATTCTGGTAGGTTTAGACCGTGGATACACACACACATGTACATGCGTGGACACACACATACACACACATGCACGTGCATGTACCACAACAAAACAACCTTTACTGCTAATTTAGTGGGTCTAGGAATACATTCAACGTTTATTTTAAGCAGAAGTCATCCAAACTTTTGTTATTAGTTTTTCATTTTAATGCAGGTGTAATGTATTATGTTCAGAGAACATAGTGTTTATGAAGTTTGAGCCTGGGAATTTGTTGAAGGTTTATTTGTGGTTAACACCTGGAGAATTTTAGGTTTATACACTTAAAAGAATGCATATTTTACCATTTGTTGTCTGTAAATTTTTTTTCCTCTCTCTCCCAATAAGCCTATTAATCATACTATTCAAAATTTCTATATTTTTACTCATTTACTGATTATTTAAATTTGAAGTAGGTAAGTTTAAATCTGCAACTAAAATTATTGAATTTTTTACTTCTTCCTGTCATTCTGTCAGCTGTTACTTTATGTATTTTGAGGCTACATTTTTTGGTAAATATATGGTCCATAATATTTATTATTTTTACTGATATATAGTTCCTATTTATCCTTTGTTATTTTTTCATCTTAAATTATATTTTTTTCTGATACTAAAATTATTATCTGGCTGTCTTTTAATTTTTTCTTTTTGCCTAGTTTATGGTTTCTCATTTCCTTGTTTCTAGTCTTTTTATATTCTTGTTTTAAGTATATCTTTAGTAGTAAAATATTATAATCTAATATTGTAATATTGTAATTGCCAGATATTATTGCAATCTACCTTTGGGTTGGTTATTTTGATTCCCTTCTATACATTAAAATAGACATCATATTAATTATTTCTGCACTCTTATTTAATATTTTCTACTTACCACCTGTGTTATGTTCAATTTTCTTTCTTCTTGCCTTCCATTGGAAATACTGAATTTATTTTATCTGAAGATTTTATTACAAAACAGTTTAATTCTTCTCAGAGTTACTCCAAATATATTAATGTCCTTGGTTATAATTCTTTTCCTTCTCAATTTTTTAAGCTTATAGATAGTTCCACCTTCTCTCTGAAGAAAAGTACATGAGCATAATACAGAACACCCTTCAGTTCCCTTCACCTAGAATTTCAGTTCTGAATTATCATAGTCAATATTAAATTTTTCTAATTTTGCTAATATTTTTGTGCCTTTTCTTATAGAGTCTTCCTGGATTCATGTCATCTTTTTATCAGACTACTTTCCCTAATGTATTCTTAAAGAGGATCTTTGTGCAGGAAATACTCTAAATTTATATATATATTTGAGAACCTCTGTATTTTATGCCTGCACTTAAAAAATAGTTTCTATGTGTATAAAATGATAGTTTCAAATTAGTTCTCTTAAACATTTTGAAATATGACTCATTATTTTCTTACATCAATTTGTTGTAAGGAAAATCCATAAATTATTTTTTTAAAGTCTGTGTCAGGTCTGATTCTTACTCTTTTGTGATACTATTTTTATTCAGTAAGATTTTTTGTTGTTGTTGTTGTTTTGTAGCAACCACTGTTCTTTTTCCTCTTTCCATAGTTTTGCCTTTTCCAGAATGTCAAATGGTTGAAATCACATAGTATGAAGGCTTTTCAGATTGGCTTCTTCCACTTGGTAATGTGCATTTGAAGTTCCTCCATGTCTTTTCATGGTTTGATAGCTCATTTCTTTTTAGTGCTGTCTCATATCTCATAATCTGGATGGACCACATTTAATTTACCCTTTCACTTACTGAAGGATATGTTGGTAGCTTCCAAGTTTTGGCAATTATTCAAGTAGTTATTTTTTTAAACTGTTTGTCCCTATTTCAAATATCTTTCCATATTTCTCTGAGAATGTTTGTTATGCTTGATATCAATTAGTTTTTGGTCTAATGCATTTATCTGGTTCTCCAGTATAGATTGTTCAAAGTATTACCTTTCTCTTACAGAAGGTAACTTGTAAAATTTCTTATCATTTACTAGGCTCTCCTATTTCTCCGGCAGCATCAACTACCTCGGTTAATAAGATGCCCAATGAGAGAAACTAAACTCTAAGCTCTGACTTATGCCTTTACTGAAACATTTAGTGAGGGTAGAGAGATTTGCCTCAGAATGGAGAACATTGGTATTAAATCTAGGCTGAGCTAATGCCCTTTTGGTACCCTCCCACCCAGTTAATCCTGACCCTCAGTAGCCCCATGTCCCATTGCCCTTAGCGCTGCTCTGAGAATTCTTCTCCTTGACTGTAATCAGTGAGTTCATGAAATAAGGAGGGAGGGGAAGGTGATGTTCTAGCTCAACTTCCTGCAGCATTTACCTCGTGACCGCACGCATCTCTAGGCGCACTTGCATGCTGCCTCCAGCAGGCTGGGCTGGTCTGGAACTGCTCGACGCTGGCTTTGCAGCAGTGGTGGAGCAGGCAATGATCCTGTCAGGGCATGTTGTACTGAGGAAAGAACACAATGGGAAGATTTTTTTTCCAACCCATCCCTTTGTCGCACCTAACCTTAATCTTCTCCAAACCACTGTTCTCTCCTACATCAAAATCCATTCATCTCTCTTTCCAGGAGTTTCTCCAAATTGTGGCATTATTTTCTCAGACCAATTGATCTCACCTCTCGCCTACATTTGGCATGTTCAGGATTGGATTGGGAAAGGAGGAGGAAGCCCATGTTATTTGGACATCTTGTCGAGAATGGAAAGTCTCCGTAACACTTTTAGATGAGGGATATCTTAGAAATCTCAGAAATCAGAGCTACTAATCATAGACATGAGAACTGAGAGTACCATATCTTCTTTTAGGGAAAACGAATCTTTGAATGTCCCGTGTGATTACAATGCCTTAGAAATTAAATGACAAACACTAGTTGCCAGGTTATTCTAGTGTTGCCATGAGGTCAATCTCTTTGAAAGTCTGTGAGCAACTCCTTGAAGCAGTCAGCATCCTGAAGAGGTGAGCACGGTGGCTGCTGTCAAAGTTCCCTGTGCTATCAGACAGAGCTGGATGTTGACTCCTGGCTGACTCGCCTGTTCAACAAGCGATGTGACCTTGGACCTGTGGTTAAAGACCTCTGAGTCTGTTACTTACGCAGTGATATTTTATTTCATGTGACCATTATGAGATTTAAATGAGATAGTCCAATATATGCTCAATCCTTTAGTGGATTACTTATGTCATAAAATGATAGTTTAAAATCATAAGGTTGACTTTCTAGTCAGCTAAATTATGTCTTTATGCCCTTCTATGGGGTTGATTCATATCTTGTGTTTTTAGAGAGCAGTTGGACACACTATAGATGCTCAGTAAACTCCAGTTGAGTTAGTGAATATATATGTGTATATATTTTATTATAAAATACCAAGCTGTTCCCAACTAGAGGGGCAGTCTGCTGCTGTGGAGTTGAAGAGCGTAACTTGCATAATTATTTATCTTAGAGTGTTTGGCAAAGCGTGGCACTTTATTCCAATCCTGATGGCATTTTTTTCAGAGGGTAGAATGTGAATCTCTGACTCCTTTCTGGATAACTGCGAGCCAAAGACAGAGTCAGAGTTTTAAATACAGCCCTCCCCACACCCCAGCAGATGCCTTTACCAGGGCTCTTCCCTAGTGCTTCTTTATTTGGGGAAAATCTTAAGCCAAGGGGCCTTTATGTAGAAACTTACTAGAATGCTCTTCGTGGTTAGGGGGTCTAGCCATGAAAGCTGTGTTGTCCTGGTTTCCTCCGCCTCTGGGAGGGGAGCTTTTCCGTGGACAAAATGCATGCAGCTGTCAGAGCAGTATGCTGGGGACTAAGCCAACAATTTTACAGTTCAAGACCAGATGTGATCGAATGTGTCGACAAAGAGCAGGATCAGAGGGTCAACTGCCGATTTTCCAGATCAATTTTTCAACTGTCTCTGCTGATTAGGGCTATGGAAATAGCCCTACATTTCTTGGGGGAGGGGACAATCAGGGAACAGAAGCTAACATAATCCATCCCAGCTTAGAAAAATGGTCCACGAGGTTTTCTGCTTGATTCATCTTTTTTTTTTTCCTCTTCTGCATATTTGAAAACATTTCGGAGGGGAACTGTGGGAATCATCTTCCCCAGAACCCTGGCAGAGCTTTCTTAATTCCATTAATGGAAGCTTGGTGCCAGGTCAAAATGCTTTGTTAAATATTATCCTGACTGGTGCATTTATTTCCAGCATCCCATTGGCACAGAGTTTAGAGCTCAATTCTCTGCAACCATAGTTAAATGAAAGGAGTTAAATTTATTTATTATTCCTCCTGGCTGTTACCTGGGAAGTCCTGAGTGGTGGAGTCCTGCATGAAAGTTGGTGGGGAGGTAAGTTCAAGCTTCTTGTTTTCAGAGAGTCATAGCAAAGAGCTGTGGTTCTGGATAATTTCCCATGCTCATTCTTTTCAAAATGAGGAATCCTGAAATTCAGCCTATAGTATAAAATTACTCAAATTCCAGTTTTCTTTCCAGAAAATTGACAGAGAGGATATATTTTGCATTGCTAAATAGGCAAAAGCAGTTACTTCCTCCAAATTTGAAATACACATTAGTGTCTGTACCATCCAGTCACCTCACAGGATTGTCATCTCTGGTGTGAGCACCTCGGGGAAGTGGTACCACAACACTGGACTCACTAGTCCTCGAAAGACTCGATGAGACTTGAACTGGCTCCCAGGTGGAAGAATCAAGCACCTTCAATGTGAAGTCCTCCTGTTTCCTTTATGAAAGAAAATTTCCCAGGGGAAAAACGAATGTAATATAACTAATAGCCATTCTGAAGTTCTTATACAGATGCCAGTGGTGCAATTATTTAATTATTTTATCCCATTTATAATCACCACCATCTTTATTCATTCAGATAACAGATGCAGAATAACTATTAAATTTGAAAAAAAAATTTTACACCTCTCCCTCAGCATCTTGGCACTCAATTTGCTGATGCTGTTTTCTCATACGATCTCATCCTTTATGAGCAAACATGAGCGCTTCACTAATGTGCATAGCAGCTCCCATCTAACATTTGCATCCTTGTGTCTGTACCACTGGCACGACAGACCTGAGTTAAAGAATGTGCAAGGCTCGCGGGCAAGGGAAAGAGGACTCAGGCATCACCTGGCGTTAAGCCTCTACCCTCACCTGGAAAAATGCTTCTTCCTAGACAGCCTGACACACCTCCCTCTCAAGCAGTGCAGACAATGTTCAGAAAGGAATTTAATGCCCAGAACACAGCTTCAACAAACAGGGGATTCACTGTAGACAATATGAAACTGAGAATTCCATGATATCCCAATTTCTTACATCTTAATTCCAACAGATATGTACACAGCTAGTTATAATATTATGTGATAAATCTAATAGTATTGGGATAAATAGAGACCCACACTGAGTACAGGGCCAGCATCTCAGCCTGTGGGTGTCAGGATGCCTTAACACAGGAGGTGCATTTACATTAGCACCTGGTTCACAAAGAATGATTTTCGTAGCAGAGAAGGAAAGGGAGGTGTGGCAGAATTTTTGATCCCAATGATCTTTGCCCTTGTGTAATTCCCTCCCATTAAGTGCAGGTAGAGCTTGTGGCTAGAATGAGCTATGACTCCTACAATTATATTATATGGGAAAAGGGAGCATCGTTAAGGTCCCAATCAGTTGTATTAAAAAGGCGATTACCAGGGTGGGTCTGATCTAATCAGGTGAGCTTGTTTAAAAAAATGACTAATAATTGCTGTACAATATTGTATGAGGAGGTGTACACTATAGTGATTCACAATTTCTAAAGGTTCTACTCCATTTATAGGTATTATGAAATACCGGCTGTATTCCCTGCGTTGTACAATATGTCCTTGTAGCTCGTTTTGTACCTAGTAGTTGGTGCCCCTTACTCTGCTCCCCCTATATTAACCCTCATCCTCCCTCTCCCCACTGGTAACCACTAGTTTGTTCTCTGCACCAGTGAGCCTGCTTCGTTTTTGTTATATTCACCAGTTTGTTGTATGTTTTGGATTCCAGATGGAAGTGATATCATACAGTATTTGTCTGAAAAGGGCCTGGGTCCTTTCTGAAGTCAGAAAGTGTGGGACTGTGTGAGGGCCTGTGAAAGAGGCCTTGGGGCAAGGGCCCGAGAGCCACCCTAGGAGCTGCGGGCAGCCCCCAGACAACAGCTGGCATGACCAGGGGACCTGAGTCCTCCAGCTGCAAGGAAATTCGTTCTGAAAACAACCCGAAGGAGCTTGAAAGCAGATCCTTCCCCAGCTGAGCCTCCAGCTGAGGACACCACCTTGATTTCAGTCTCGTGAAATGCTGAGCAAAGAAACTAGCCATGATGGGCCTGGACTTCTGAACTTCATGAATTAATACAAGGGTGTTGCTTTAGCCACTAAGCCACCAGGTATTGTTTAAGCCTCTACAGCAATAAACAAACAAATGCAGAAGGGAATCCAACAGAGAGGTAACGGCAGGGGCGACCTTGCCAAGGAGAAGCTATGTGGAATGTGGTGGGACAGCCAGTGTCCCCTGTGGCCAGTGAGACATTTCATGTTGAGGAACGACAGACAGTGAGATGAGAAAGCCAAGTTGGAGCTGCTCTCTGAAAGGCCTACACTAAGGAGCGTGAGGCAGGGGGAAGCACAGATGGCTAGTTAGATCTGTGTTTCGAAAAATGCATAATAGAAGCATGAAATGAACTGGGGGGAGGTGGTCCCCCGAACAGCGAGACTGATAGGGCAGCAGGTGTGAGGGTCAAAGCACAAAGTGCAAGAATGAGAGAGAGGGGCTGGCTCCCAGAGACGTCTCAGTGACCAACATGACTGTTTCTGGCCCATTTGTTTTCACATTTATTTTAAGTTCCTCTGAAAAAAAAAAAAAAAACCATAATGAAACTACGGACCTTCCAGCTGGATGAAACCTCAAGGAATCATCTGATGATCTAAAAACCTCGCCATAAACTGAGAAAATATCAAGTTGCCCAAATGAAAATAAGTGGGTATAAGCAAAATTGCATGAGTTATAACATTCGTTTAATTCTTCTTGTGTGTGTATATACCTTCTGTGTTCACAGCAGAGTCATCTGATGACTGTGAACCCAATGATTCATGACCCTCCTTTAAGGTAAAGCAGATAAAGTATACATCAAGTTGAAACACATCATTCATCTTGTCAGCCTCCTGCCTTTAGACAGGCAAAATATTATTATTCTCATGAAGTCACTGAGGTTGAAGAGGCCAACTAACCTGTCACCAGGTAGTCAGCAAGGGGACTGGAGTTCCACTCTTCAGACCCCTGTTTTTTCCATTATTTCATTGATAGCAGGCCAAGCAGATGATAGCACTGGAGAAGCTGGGAGACGCGTTAGCCACAAGAACAGGGTCATGGGAGAAATAATGTGGATGGGAATTTCCCAGATGAGTCTGGGGAGGCTGCAGGCAACAATGAGCATTTCATTTTCAGGTCTTTCTCATACTGAATTCAAGTGTTTCTAGTCTACTGTGTCATTTTATCAAATCAGAAAACAGCTCACTTTTTAACTTAGAATCGTTAGCCAGCTTTGATTCAATCCCAGCAGTGTTATAAAACAAACTTAAAGAACCATATTCCACTTTTTTTTCATTTACCCAGAATTGGGATTTAACCATTACTGTTATGACTTCCTGCAGCATTTTTCTTTCTTGGAGCTAATTAAAAAAAAAATCCTAAAACAAAAATGAGCTTCATTATTTTAGGTCCTTACCTGGGTGAAACATTTGCTCTGGCATTTACGTGCCGTCAGCAAGGCTGTGGTTGGAACAGGGCAGAGTAATCCGTCTTCTGGGGCTCTCTGCAGGCTCCCTTTGAAGTCACCAGAAACATGGTGCAGAGCAAGGATGCTCTTCATGTGGAAGGGGGTGATACAGATCAACATCCTTCAACTAGAGCAAAAATATGTTCACTTCTGAAAATAATGTGTCTTTAGTTCCTGTTTATATGCCAACCTTTTGAGGGTCCTGGAGAAACAGCACAGGAGCAGTGCTTCTGTTCCCTGATGAATTGAGTATTTGTTGCCCTGAAAAAAGAATCCATCCTGTGGGGATGTTGATGGCAGTTGAATGACTACCAGAAAGGATGAAGGATTACAAATCGAGCCCTGGCCCCAACTGATTTACGACATTGTGTTAGTTTCAGGTATATAGCACAGTGACTCAGTTATGCAGATTCTTTTTCAAATTCTTTTCCATTATAGATTATTATAAGATATTGATATAGTTCCCTACAGTAGGACCTTCTTGTTTATCTATTTTATATATAGTATTTAGTATCTGTAAATCCTGAACTCCCAATTTATCCCTCCTCCTTTCCCCTCTGGTAACCAGAAGTTTGTTTTCTATATCTGTTAATCTGTTTCTGTTTTGTAAATAAGTTCAATTGGGTCATTTTTTTAGAGTCCACATATAAATGGTATCATACGGAAGCAACCTAAATGTCCATTGACAGATGATTGGATAAATATGTTGTGACATTATTTATACAATGGAATACTACTCAGCCATAAAAAAGAATAAAATAATGTCATTTGTAGCAACATGGATGGACCTAGAGATGATTGTACTAAGTGAAGTAAGTCAGAAAGAGAAAAACAAATTCTCTTATATTTAACTGCCTTTTGCTGTCTTTCTCCGTTAGGATGTGAGCTAGGGTGTGCCACTCCCAGGCCTGTGCTGTCAGCACTCACCACGGGCCCTCCTTTCGAGATGTGCATCATTTTCCTGAGGCCCTAAGAGCCCATCAGTGTTGCTTGGGGTTTTTCTAGGTGATGCTAAGGAACATGTCATTGAAACTCTAGAAACTTTAGAAAAGCTTCTCTTTGGTGGATCATGTTATTCCTGGGGATGACAACAGGATTTATCAAAGGAATCAACATTTTGGACCAGATTCCAGTATGAGGCAACACAGTCAGCTCTAAACCAGCCTAACCCTAAGAGAATGTTTCATCATCATTAACTTGGGAATTTGCTGTTTACATGTTTAGGCTTAATCATCTTTTAACCCCATAGAATTGGCCACACGCAGGAAAAGTTCCCAGTCATTCCGCACAAGCACAGTTTGCAGGAAGAGCTCTGCTCAGCGCCGGCGTTGAGCCCACGTGCCTTTATGGCGATTACTACATCACTCCTCAGTTCTGACCATAGTGCTGGGCTAGGCTCTGCCAAGATCCCACAGAGCTACAGTCCCACGGGCTCCGTGCTGAGGTCCTGTGAAGTCATCCCGCTGGCGTAGCTATGGAGAAGACCACACCCAGGAAGGAGCAGCCCCAGAGAACTCCCTCTTCACCCACTGTTCCTTCCCATCCAAAGAGGAGACAAGAATCCAAAAGCCCTCAGGGAGAAGAGGGCAGGAGGACAGCGGCCTAGGTGGCCGTGCTCCCTTTGACCTTTAATGCCCCACGTTGCATCACCTCTTGGAAGCCTGACTCGCTGCTGCCTCACCCCCACCCTGTTTGCCGTGATACAGTTTTATGGTTTCCTGTGTCACTGAACTTCCTGTACTCTGTTGTGCTTACATGCCTTCTCCTCCATTGGACTTTAAACTTCTTGAGGGCAGTGATGATACTGCTTTACCCAGTCCAGAAATATTTATTGAGCTCCTCGTAGGCATACATACATTTTCTCAGATGCCAGAGGCTCCTCTAGTGAACAAGGCAGACAGGACCCCCACTCTGGTGGAACTTAACTTCAGGCGAGGGAGACAAACTTGTAGACATTTTCCTAAATACTCCGATGTTCCTGGATTCTAACACTGCACTGATCATATCATCAGCATGTAAAAAATACCTTACATGTATTTTGAATAAGTGAAAGGACCTGTAAACTCAGGGCAGTGTGTGAAGAGTGAACTACCTTTTATTATTTTTTTATATATATAATTTTAAAGGTTACACTTTATTTACAGTTATTACAAACCATTGGCTATGTTTCCCGTATTGTACAATATATCCTTATAATCTGTCTTGTACCCAATAGTCTGTACCTCCCAATCCCCAACTCCTGTGTTGCCCCACCCTCCTCACACCCTAGTTTGTTCTCTGTGTCTGTGAGTCTGTTTCTTCTTTGTTATATTCACTATGTTGTATTTTTTAGAGTCCAGGTATAAGTGATATCATGCATATCTGTCTTTCTCTGACTTACTTCACTTAGCATAATGCCCTCCAAGACCGCCCATGTTGCTGCAGCAAATGGCAAACTTTGTTCTTTTTTGTGACTGAATAGTATTCAATTGTATATATATATACACACCACATCTTCTTTATGTATTCATCTGTTGATGGACACTTAGGTTGTCTCCGTATCTTGGCAATTGTAAATAGTGTTGCTATGAACATTGGGATGTCTTTTTGACTTAGTGTTTTTGGGTCTTCGCGCTGCATCCCCAGGAGTGGAATCGCTGGGTCATATGGTAGTTCTAGTTTTAGTTTTTTGAGAAACCTCCATACGGTTTTCCAGAGTGAGCTGCCTTTTAAATGTGGATTAAGTGGTTCCGTATTTTCTGGAACACTCTTAAACGTATTTTGGTCTTCACACCCATGTGCTGACTACTGAAAGACGCAGTGTGGCTTCAGCTCATCACCCTGACCGGTAGGCACGTCGGGGAGACCAGCACAGCCCCGTGGCGGGGCTAGTGACAGCGGCACGCGTGCTGCCATGGGTGGCGTGGGAATGACAGAGGTCACAGAGAGGGCCCGGCAGGCGCTGTTCCGCGTTGCTGGGGTCCTAGCATTCTAGATCTGTGCGTCCGAAGGAGTGAGTGCTCCCAACCCCAGGCCACGAGTGGAATCAGAGGCTCTGCTCTCACCTGGGGCCTTCCTCTTCACCAGGAGTGACTCTTCCTACAGTCTTTCCGAGTCCCTGTGCCGTCATCTCCTGTCCTCACGGGCGGCTGTGTCCTGCCAGCCTCCTCCCCTTTTAGATTCCACCCCTTGCTTTCACAGGTGGGGCCCAGGTGGGACTGTGAAGAGTCATATGACTCTTTTGTCACAGGTTTAGTCGGGGTGAGGGGCACTGACTCAAGAAGGAACACTAGATATCTTTTTAAGGGAATTTTATGGGTTCTGGAGGAGTGAGGGTATTTTTTTCCCTCTGGATCGTGATTTCTTGGGGGAGGTAAACAGCACATTAGACAAACGGAACTGATAACGTAATCAAATAAAAGTATTTTTGGTTTTCCACGATCCCTTTAAAATTTTATCCGACCTAGATGACAATTTCCATAGACAATTTCTGATCATACTTAGATCCTAAAGTCACTTTCAATCACAAATGTAATCCCACTTTAGGAATTGCAATGTCAAGTTCAAGATGGTAGTGAAAACTCTGACCTTGATTTAACGTAAAATGCACTCCCATCCCCTGACTTCGGGCTGAGAGGCAGTTGGGGGAAGCAGGAATGACATGATTGAGTTTTTCTATATTTCTCTACTTTATACTTCTCCTCACTGCCCACCTCCTGGTGAGTTTCTGATCCTGTTGGGATCAGAGTTACGGGTGGAGAAGGAAGAATGTTAAGGAAAGAGGTAAATTTGTACTTAAAATGGTCCTCGCCTAAGCTGGCTTCACGCTCTCTGGGCGGCAAACGTGGAGAAGCATTCCTGCCTCTCGCTGCCCTTTGTAAAATCTTCCTTCTGTCAGGAGAATCCAGAAGCACTGGACCTAGGTCTCTGTACTTTACCTTGCAAATTCTGCACTGGATGACCTGACTCTGGAATTTCACCTTTATTTTACTTTAACGACTCACTGGAAACATCAACTTAAATATTTTTCAGATAATACATGGCCTAGAGCTATTGGGGCCCCTCTGGAGAGAACCTTTCTGGAAAGACAGAGACCAAACAGCTTAGAGATGGAGGCAAAGACTTGATGACATATCTCGGAGCCTTGGATGGAGCCAAGGCTTGTCTTGAACCAGAACCACCTCTAGAACAACCCGTGTAAACACTCTTTTTAGTCTCTGCTAGTTTGTATTTGGTTTCTGATTACCTGCAACTGGAAAGATTCCTTGCTGAGACCCCCATTCCTCTTCTAGTAACCTACTGGGCAGGACAACCTGACCATCCATTACCGGAAGGTACCCCCTGCTTTCCTCTTTCCTCTCCTTTGCATCAGTGTTTCCTTCTCAGGGGATAGTTCCCCTTCCCCGGCCCTGCCCTCCATCCCTCATGTACCAGAAAGAAGAAGTTCTCATTTGCATGCTTGCGCAGGAGTGAGGGCACAAACGTACACGGAGTCAAATAACTGGTCGCGACTGTGTTACAGGAAAGGGGAACACTCATCTCAGAGGCGTCGGTGCCATGAAAGAGCTCAGCGGGCTGTCTGAGTGACAGAAGTCGTGGCCCCTGAGTCTTGTCTGGGAGGAGAGCATTCAAACATGAGGAATTGAATTGTTTTTCTTTCAAAATGTGGCGGGAAGCTAGAAGTTTGCTGCTGGGAATTGGAGGACAAAAGATGGTTGAAAAGGGAGGGGTCTCTGGAAGGTAAGGGGGAGGAGACCACCAGTCTTCCAGCCACACTGGCTCTCACCCCCTTTCATAGTACAGGGGCGGGACCCGGCTGCTAACTACACTTCCCTGCGCCCTGCAGCTAGTTTGATCTTATGGCAGAATTCTCACCCGTGGCATTGAGCAGAAGTGGTGGTGCTGGTCCTGGCTGACAGGACATCTTCTTCTATTCTCTTTCCCATTCCTGTGGCTGTACCAGTGGGGTGCGGCAGCCTTGGCCACACAAATGGAAAGCCTGAAGGACAACGAAGCCACAACTCATTCCCAACCAGGTCCCTGAATGATCCTGTGAAGCAGAGCCAAAGGCTAGCCTGGAAATCTTACTTCAGACTGCTATGTGGGAAAGAACGTTCTTAGTTCTTCAAGTCATAATATCAGGGGATCTCTTATGTATTAGCCTGGTCTTACTTCAGCCCCAGATTAATAAATGGCACCCCAAATAGGATGACTGGTGAGATATCTCCTATGTAAGAGGACCAGGGAAATTGGTGAGGGATACCTGATGTAAAATTTAAGATGTTACCAACCATGTACCTCGTGCCACTCTCCTTAGTTATCTTAAAATCTAGGCGTGAAGCAGCCTGTGTCAGTGATGTTTCAAGAAACTCAGGATTGGAGTGATGTAGGGCAGAGAGAGAGGGAAAAATAGCTTGAAAAGATGAGACACAGAGAAGACGCTGAGAATTCAGTGAAGCAAGAAATTGTAGGCAAGTGATGGAGAGAAAGAGAAACCCCCAAAGACTGGGAGGTACACCAAGGAGGGGGCTGACTTTCCACAGTTAATAGGGGATGGTGACTGAACCCAATTTTCTCCCATAACTGAAAAATTACCCCAGCAAGTTGGAAGATGAGATCAGGCAGGCAGCAGACATTTCGCTTATGTCCTTTTCGGTTGTTCATCTTGCCTTTCCAAGCTCCAATTCAAATGTCATCTCCTCCAGAAACTCGTGTCCGCCCTTGGGTCAATATGAAAGGGAATTTGGGGGGGGGGCGGGGGGCATTCTGCCACGTTCCACGGACAGCAGCTCTGGTCCTTCGTGAGACCTTGTGGGCGGCCCTCGGCGGCAAATACGACATTCAGCTTTGCAGCATTATAAATGAAAGATATAATTTTATGAAAAGAGTCTTTGACTGAGGACAGGTTGGTCTACAAAAATGCCATCACAGCCTGTCATCAGACGGCCTTGAAGTGAGCATGGTTTCGTTTTCTTATTTCCCCTGAAGGGAAACTTGAACTCTCCCTGCGCCAAGGAGGTGCGACAAGCCCCTCTCATGTGAGGGTGTCACTAGCTTATATGAATGTCTGAGGGATGACCCTCAGTTCCTGGAGCCCTTCCCACTGATGCCAAATTATAAATCCAAAGTTGCTCTTTTTTTTTTTTCCTTCCAGGAAAGAACTCCCCATTTCACCTTCCTTAGCAGTGGAATAGGTGGATCGAAAACAACAACTGCTGATGAAAACTCAGCTCCCAAATACATTCCATGCTTTATTTGTGGAGGGAAATGTTCTTTACCTTTTGAACTTTCAGATAGCTGGCAAAAGCAAACGGGTAAGTCCTTTTTTTTTTTTTTTTTTTTTAATTAAACAGGAAAAAATATCACACCCTGGCTTGGCTGGTAACCAAAGGCAGGGTGTCATGGCTATTCCTGAAGGACCGCTGCATAGATGTGCAGCTGGATGACAGGGACAAGGGCCAGGCCTGGTTATTGTAATGGCGACACTCTTGGTATCTTCCTAGAAACCACAGCAGCCGGGGCTTCTGGAGGGGGTGACGAGAATGCAGCGGCTCAGTGTTCTGTATACCGTAACCTTGCACCTTATTGCCTATAAATCAGAACCGTTTGAATTCACCACATCCTTTTTCTGTCCGGGCCTGTGAAACTGCTTCCTTGAATCCAGCAGATAGATGCCTGTGGTTTCAGAGCCCTGGGATGTTCCATTCCGTGTGCCACATGCGTGTGGTTAGTTAACGACCTGGGTGTCTGCTGAGGTTTGCGACCACGGATTGTTGCAAAGCTCTACCTGACTCCTTTCTTCTCCTAGAGAAGGTGAGAACATTCTTACCATATTAGTCATGCTGGGCCTTTTTTTTTTTTTTTTTTTTTTTAATACACAGGAAATGTTTCTCCACAAGAGCACATAATTTGGCCAATAGCCGCTTCCTAGGTTCAGAGCAACTTCACCACCTATCAGAAGTTTTCCAAGATAAAGTTTGTAGTAGCACAGGTTTCGCGGTAGAAATGTAACCAAGTCGCATAAACCCAAGCGTGCTTTGGCATTCAGTCCCTCTGCAAATATTTATTGAGCCGAGTTCATTGGGGTCAATGGGATGAACTGGATGGTTGTTATTCCTCGTCCCTAGAATTTACTCACGACCCACACAGAGTCACACAGGCACTATTTTGTTCCTAAAGGAGGTGTTTGCATATTGAATGTGGACAGCAGTTCAGGCAGTCCCACTCTTCTTATATTAAAGAGTTGATGACTGGCATGGCAACGAAGTTGGACCCAAGGTCCAGGTGGCTGCTATTTGGGGCTGAAATTTACCCTGTTGGCACCGACACATCCAGCTGCAGAAGCCAGGCTCCCGGTGCTAATGAGTTCACAAACAAAACCATGTCCAGTCCTCTAATTAATATTTTGTCCTGACTGTAGCCTATCAGACAGGGAATCCAAATCTGAGGCTGTCTGCAGACTTCAAAAGAGCCAGTAAAAAAATAGAGGGTAGAGGAAAGAATTGTCAGTCTACACAAAGCCAGTTAGTTGGTTACTGGGTAATGGGGGTGGTTAGTTGTCTGTGATCATCACCCCTGTGTCAACCTGGCTACGCTACAGTACTCATTACTCACTCAAATCCTCATCTCACTGTTGCTGTGAGGGTAGGTGACAGATGTGATTAACATCTGCAAACAGCTGACTTTACATAAAGGAGATTCCTGGATAATCTGGGTGGGTCTCATCCAATCCACTGAAAGGCCTTAAGAGCAGAACTGAGGTTTCCTGTTGGAAGAAGAAATTCTACCAGTGAACTGGAGCATCAGTTCCTGTGAACACGTTTCCACCCTGCCCATCCTGACAGCCTGCCTTACAGATTTTGGACTTGCCTAGACAAACCCACAATTGCAAAAGCCATTTTGTTGTTTGCACTCATTTTCTCTCTCTATCTATATATGCATATATTATGTAACATGTAATTAATATTGTTTATATATAAGTAATATTACCAATATAGAGATACTTATTAATATATCTCCTAGTGGTTGTTACCCTGACTGTTATCAATACATCATCTCATCATTAACCTAGAGGTAATAAACAGCCAGCTTGATTTTTTTTTTTTTTTTACTTAATCAAGTACCAAAAGATAGTATGTAAAATTATCAGTGGCCTTCGGGGTATTCTGCACCACAACATACAAAATATTGAATCTGTTCACAACGCAGAAGGCAGAGCTATCTTACTAAAACATCAATTAGATCGTGTCTCTCCAGGATATAAAACTCTCACCAATTTCCTCTCCCACTCACAGTCAACATCAGGGTCTCTCTATCAGCAGCCTATGGGGCTCTACGAAATCTGACTCCACTTCCTTGGACCACGTCATCTGTTCTCTGCCTCTCGCTCTTATGCTCCGTCCACGCTGGGCTTTTCTGTTCCTCACAATGCCAGGCACACTCCATAGTCAGGGCCAGTGCTCCATTCCCTGTTGCCTGAGTTTCTTTTCTTCATAGCACTTGTGACTACTTCGTATGTTCCACAATTACTGCTGTGTTCAAAATCTTGCTCTTCTAGAATGTAAAGCTCTATAAGAGCAGGTGCTTTTTCTGTTCTGTTCACCGCTATCTGTAACCCCAGGACAGGCACAAATCAGGCTCTCTGTTAATATCTGTCAAGTGAATGAATGGATGAGCTTGATCCAAGCAGTGAAATCAGCCAAAGATATGAATTGATATTATTTAGATGGAACAATTTATTGATTGAATTTTAATTTTCTGTCAGGTATTTTCCCCTCACAATAGAGACAGTTTCAAAGGCCAATGACTTGTGATCAGACGTTTTCTGTCTTCTTCCTCCCAGATGTTTCTGCAGCAAGGGATATGTTGGCCACCTCTTCTGTGTTGAGATTATCTCGTAACATATATGATTCTGCACTGCTCAGCCAACAAGATCTATCTCTAAACTTACCCCTTCTATGAATTCTTCCCTGATTGTCTTAACAGAAGTTACCTTGGCATCTCCTGAAATCCTCAAAGCAAGTGCCACCTCAGAGGTTCACACAACAGGAAATTGATTGTCTCTTTCTCAGCTACATGTCTAGATGCCAGTAGATTCTGGGGGATAGGAACCCATGCCTTACACATCTCTAACTCCCTCCAGCAACTAGCATGGTGTCTCCTACTGGCAGATTTCCGCTTTGTCCTTGTTGGAGAAATGAATGACTTTTTCATTTGTCTGGTCAGTGACATGAAGGAAGCAGAGGAAAAGCAACCAAGATACTGAGACAAAACTGAGAAACAGAGAGAGGAGAGCAAAGAGAAATGCGTCCTTCACACTGTGACCAGCTCAGCCTCCTCTGCATAGCTCCCTAGATTATCATTCTGTCATCAGGGCGAGGCCACAGCAAGGAATGAGATCCAGGGGTTTGTTGGGTGAATGAGGTTTCCCTTTGAAGAAGATCTCCCACTTTTATCTCTGGGAGATTATGAGTGGGAATAAATAGGAAAAGGGAAAGCAAACTTGCTTTTATTTCTCTTATGCATACTTACTTTTTACCGCAGCATTTACCACCATTCATTGCATATTTACCTACATATTGACTGTCTCTCCTACTGGAATATAAGGTCTGTATGCAGGCGCAGGCTTAGTTTTTGTTCACCATAAATCCCTCACTGACTAAAACAATGTCCAGTACAAGTAGGTGCTCAGGAAGTATTTGTGGAATGAATGAATGGAATTGTTTCATTAAAGTGGTCAGTAGTATCCGTTTCTGTCTTGTCATTGAGACAGGCTGGGACCTGGGACCTGGGACCCTTTACTGCAGTGCTTGCTCCTGAACAGACATCTCCTTGAGCAACAGAATACAAAGAAACTACAAGGAACTAAAAGTAACTGTGCACATAGGCAGTTGGGGCAAATTAACAATGGGATCCACTTCTGAGGTGTCGGGAGCAAAAGCAGAATAGCTTGCATAATCCCTGCTCACCACCAAGAGGCCACTTAAGCCACCCCTCTGGCCTGACCCCTGGCTCCACCCCCACCCTCGCCCCGTTGAAGGGACCAGCCTGCTCCCATGCAGGGAGCAAGGGAATCTGTTGCTTCTTTTCGCTCCCTCGTGCTGCAGCACGCCTCTCAGAGAAGACTTACCTGAATTTCTCGTCTAGCCTCTTATCAATTGCTATTGATTACGGAGTCCAAAAACCCTGGTCGGTAACGTATTGTTCATTGGTTTTCTCAAAAGGAACCAATATTCTTCCATAAATCTGATTGGACAGTCATTTTATTCAATCACAACTCATCTATCTAATAACACAGTCAAACCCCTGAGATACTTCAACTGCAGTGCTGGCTCCCACATGTGCAGACACAGATGTCCTGCCCTGCACATTTTCAGCCCTCGACTAAAGTGACCAAATATTCCTAGAGAAAATTTTTAACTTTTTTTTTTAATTTTTAGAAATTAACAGAAGAACTTTAAGCCAAGTTCTGGAGAAGGATGGATGGTGGTGACGATTGCACCACCATGTGACTGTATTAAATGCTGCTAAACTGTCCACTTAAAATGGTTAAAATGGTAAATTTTATGTTATGCATATGTTACCACAATTAAAAGTTAAATAATCAAAAGCAGTGCCTACTGCAAACTAAAAATAAAATAAATAATAAAGTTAAATGGTTAAAAAAAAATGACGACCAGTAAGACTCTCTCATCGAGGTGAACAGGAAGCAGATTTCCCTTTGCCTCCCTTTCCCTGTGCTGCAGCTCATCTGCCCTTCTCCATCTTGCCCCCAACCTGAGATACCGACACATTATTTAAGAATGATTTGAATTTTCAAAAACAGCTCGCTAAGTTTCTACAATTATAGTTCCCACATTGCATACATTTATTTTCCAAATACTCTTGAAGAAAGAGTACTGCTTCACATTGCATTCATGCTCAGGAAAACAAGTGTACAGTGGACTTTGGAGCAGCCCATCATTTTATGCTGAATGCTGCCATTGCAGGGAATCTCAGCATTCTCCCACCGTTATTTATTAGTTCCTACATTTATTGCTTTTTCAAAGCTTAGAAATACAGGTGAAATTTAAAACAGCTACATTAAGCTTCAGATGTGTGGTTCTGATAAGCCTGGCATGGCGCCAGGACATTCCAAGATTCTCAAATAACGTAATCTAATTAATTTTTTTTCTAGAACACAGAGGTCATAAACACACAGTAATGTGAAACACTTAGTGTCCTGCCAGCTGGCATCTTCTCGTTTCCAGTTTCCCTGCTCTGTAATTTTGCTCCCATTTGTAAGAAACTGGATTTCTCCACTTTGGTAGATTGTATTAAGTTACATGCTATTCAGTGCAGGTATTTTTTAATGAACTAATTACACGTTAGTTAATAATAGAACATTGCATCAACAGTCAACTGTCCAATATCACTTTTAAAGAAATTACTTCAATCTTGAAGTAGGAATGTCTGGGAACAGGACTGACTTGTGAAAACAGTATGATGGCCCAGCAGCGAGTTAGTGAATTATAAATGAACGCATATGTATTAGATGTCAGGATCATTAGCATTGTCATCCACAACACAAATCACACCTATAGGACACAAATTTTAATTTTTCCGACCAAAATAATGGTTGCCATTACTGTTGTCCATGCTTAATTGTATCAGTGACTAAGAATTAAAAGAGAGGGGGTCATACTGGGTAGGCTCATAGGTGAAATCCAGTCCAAAGTCCTGTTATGAGGGTGGTGGAGGTGGTTGCCCCCTGTGATGTTCAGCTAAAATTAGCTCCTGATTCTTCCACATGCAGTTTGGGAGCTGGTGGATAATCATCTCCTTGCTGTGCACAGATCCATGATGATTCTGCAGACAATGATGCTCTTCCCTTGAAGGCAGCATTCGTCTTCCCAGATGTGCTGGTTCTGGATCTCTCTGTTTTTAGATCTATTCCTCATCCTCCTCTGCTCTGCTTTGCTTTGCAGGGGACTGGGTTTTCCAGGCTCCTAAGTCAACTGGCTTCCTTCTGGACTCAGCCCTTGAGAAGAAACACTAGTGAAAGATTGGAGGGTCCAAGGAAGAGAGGAGAGGGCAGGGTACCTCTTTCCTGCCTCTGGTAGCATCTCTGGCAGCAGCTGCATCTCATCTACCCCCCTAGTAGGCTCCCCATACTCCCTGCATCTGGCTTACAGGTGGCAGCATCTTCTTGCCTCTGCCAATTTCTGAGTGGCCCCACTGTCTCATAGACTTCTTATCTCTTCTATCACCAGTGTAACCAGTTCCCTGCATCATGGTCCTACTCTTCTAAATATTCAATGGTTTTTATTTCCTGGCTGACCATGACTGGGATACCAGACCAAAAATCACAGTCTCCTGAGGTTATATCCATTTTTCATTCATTTCAGATGCTTTTTCCTCAACATTTTTTATTGCATACTTTTGATGCAGGATTGCATAAAATATTTCTTCTTCCTCTTTTTAAAGAACATTTTGGATTTGAGAGAAAAGAGAAAAAGAAGGGGGGGAAGGGCAGCTCTTTCTAAGGCTTCATAATAACTTCTGCCCAACTGTCTGTCTCTTGGAGTTCCACTTTTCCTACACAGCAGGGCACACATTTCTGGTGAGGTCACACACACTGAGGGATATGATGTCATCTTGCACATTGTGTTACAAACAGGTTTAATAATGCATTGTTGTATCTTAAACCCTGAGATGGAATGCTCTGCCCCAGAAGCCAAGCCCAGGATCCATCTGGCAGACGTGTTAGGCAATGACCCCAGGAGCTCAGCACATTTCTCCCTATTGAGATAGAACAGAAATGACTCTTACAGATTTAAGGCTGTTTTATAACACAACGATGATGTCATCACTATGAGGTTTTGGGGTTTTTTTCCCTTTGTGTCTCTTTTTTCCCTGCCTCTTTATTTCTCCTCCCCTGGCCTTCCTGTGCTTCTCAAAACTTACCTGAGATCAAGTAGCTTTAAAGAGGTACATACATTTACTGGAAAATTGCCCACATTTTTCATAGGTGGACGAATCTGGAATCTTTCCTTCCACTGTTCACCTAAGGGCGTAACAATTACTGAGAAAGATAGTGCATCATATCTTAAGGGAACCTAGTTCATTGTGGGGTACATGTGACCTATAACGTTGGAAAAAATGCCCCCCAGACTTCACTCATTGCTGGACACCCACTTTTCCAATCTAGAAGCGACAGAATCATCTTTTTTTAAATTATTGAGGGATAGTCCCTTTACAATGTTGTGTCAGTGTCTGATGTACAGCGTAATATTTCAGTCATTCATATACATGCATAGATTCCCTTTCATATTCCATCTTTGACTCCACAAACTTCGCCCCTCATCTCTGTGCAGTCACAGAGTGCCCCTGCTCTGTTCTCAGCCTTACCAGTTACCACTTCACCCCACCCCCAAGCGCCCCGTGTCCCAGCCTCACCCATCACCGCCGGAGTTCTCTGGGAAGTTTCCCACGTCTCCTCTGCTTGTGTTGCTCTTCCTCACTGCTTTCACTGTTTGGGGGGAAAAAAAATCTGACTTCTTGTTCAAAGTTCTTCACAAATGTTGCTTTCTCTGCCAACATCCCAGATCACTCACAGAAGGGAAGAAATCATTTTGGAAGCTAGAAATCCAACGAGTGAATGGTAAAGGACTTAGACACCCAAGGAACAGAAGTACCAAGCCAGTAGCAGGGGAAACTGAAAACAAACCCAGATTTATACAACATAATCCCCAAAGGCTCAACATGTGGCCCTTATCAAGTACTTAAGAAGTAGGAGTGAGGGGAAGTAGATTAAAAAAAAAAATTGGTTGAAAGTATTTTTTTAAGAAGTGGGCAGATCACAGTTCCCTGGCTCACTACGCCAGACTATTTCCCCCAGTTTATCATATAGAAAGCACAACACACAGGACCCTAAGTAGCAGCAGGCACAGTTGATGGTACAGATGTCTTACTGAAAAATGTCATCTCTTGCAAACTGAAAGCCGACACTCGGTGTCCAGTTGGCTCCCAGGACACTGGCGGCCAGGCAGGACATTAAAAAACTCTTCCATGGGAAGATATGGAAATATTTCTTTGCCAAAAAGAGGGATATAAAGGTATTGACAGTGGAGGTTCTCCATTAAAACCACTCAGCCAAATCACCCTGCAGTGAAACAAGCTGACGGTTAACAGTCCACATTCATGCGTTCAGAACAGCACATCAGCTGATGAGTGCCCTGTTCCTAAGTGTAAAAATTACCAGACCTTTGAGAAAAGTTCCCAGTGTGGAATATACAGAACAGTAAGGGATCCACGCTCCTACCTACACCCCCGTCCCATCACACAAAGCGACTTGGCTGAGACAATGATTTGCAGAGAGAAGAAAACTTCAGTATCTACAATTTTTATTAATATTATCAGGGAGATAAAATATAAATGCAACCATATATTAAGAATCAGAGATTTAAAAAAAATTTTAAGGTTGTGAATAAAAGAGAAAAATATGAACATAATAGGACCAGAACAAGGGGTCCCAAATCCAAAAAGCAGGAGCTCCAGAAAGAACAGAGAAATGGAGAAGAGGAAAATACTAATAAAATCACTCAAGAAAAGTTCCCAAAGTGGAAGGAAAAGATTGAAACAGCCTACTGATTACCCAGTAAGAGAAACAAAAATAGACCATCCGAAGGCAAAATATTGCAAAATTTTGACAAAGAGAAAATCCTAAAAGTTTCCTAAGACCGAAAAAAAGAAAAAAAAGGCAAAAAAGAAAAAAAGATGACATGTAAAGGACCAGGAATCAGTAACTTCGGACTTCTCAGGAACCCTGAAAGGTAAAAGGCAATAAAACAATGCCTTCAAAAATAAATCATGCAATATATAATCCTGGTGAAAAAAAAGTCACCATCAGGCAAATCACCCATTGCTCTTTTACCAAAGTGCACTGCTGGACCAGGGTTCCGTGTATCGTGCTGGGCTACTGTGGCCCGTGCACCTTTCATCCAATGGATCACGAGCTCTTTTAGGGCAAGACCTCCTCTTCTTCATGTCTGCTTCCTTGCTTAGCATGACGCCTGACCCAGAACTGGCATTCAATACCTATTGATGAAAGGACTGTTACAGAACTACTGGCCCTAACTCTACCATATGCTTTTATAGAAACCAAATCTAAGTTCTCTTTCGAATGAAAGACTACCAAATTTTTGAATCCAGTTGCCATGCCCACTCTTGAATCGTGTCTTCACTAGACTAAAACGTCCCAATGCACCTATTACTTGTGGGTCATTTTTAATTAACGTCTACTCACCATTTCAGTCAGAGACCTTCAGTTAGCTCTAATTAGTCTTCACCTCTCACGAGCGCTATATTGTTACAATGTACCATGTGATCTGTGTAGATCAAATAGGACTCCCCCTCCCTTGATCTAGATACCATATGTCTGTTGATACAACCTGAAATCACATTACATTTTCCATAAACCACCTGTTCCTGTTTTCACATATTTAGCTTATGATCGTCTATAAATCCTTAAGTCTTTTTCTAATTTATTCCTGGCAAAGCTCCTCTCTGCCATCTTCTAAGTGTGCTGATTTAAAGGTTCAAATACAAGACTGTATATTTTTCCTTTCTGTATATTTTTAGACCATTACTCAGTCTGTTGGGACTCTCGTATTAAGATCCTATGAACCAATATAACTCACTTTCCCAGCTTCCAATGATCTGCAAATTTGATGACCACACTTTCATAAGTTAAGTCATCAATTAATATGTAGACCAGGTTAAAGATGATGATTGAAGTCCTCGGCACAAGATTAAAGGTTCCCCCTTGGGTTCACAGCATCTGTTGTGAGCACTTTCTAAGCCTGGCCATTCAACTCATTACAAAGCCCCTTAATTGTTTGTATTACTCATGATGCAAATTCACTTTGTCTACAAAGATATCCTGAAAATCTCTGTCAAATTCCTTGTCCAAGGAACACAACTGTAACAAAAACAAACAATATTTATTATGTGTGTGCCAGGCACTGTGTTTAAGAACAAATAATGTCAAACTACATGTTAAAGCTCATTTAGTCTTTACAACTCCTACAGCTACTGGATTTTTCTAATCTACCAATCTAGTCATAGGTTGTCTGTCCTTTTGCTACATAATTTTTGCCAAATGGATTGTATTTTTATGCCTTCTCTTGGAGAGAAGCCTGTTAAACATTCCTCAAAAATCCTGCAATATTTTTTTTTTGATTTTAGCATTTTTGACACAAACTTCCCAAAGAAATTAAGTCAAATAACTCCTTCCTCCCGGATCATACGTTATCCAGAGGGGCACAGTTGGAAATCATTGTCCTGACTCTTTATTCCAGCTTTTCCAGCCCTTTTCACTAACTTGCCGTGTGCTTCACTTCAAAAGGACTTTGACCATAGTTATTCTAGTCCACTTAAATGCTTCCGTCTTCTCCCACATTTATGTCTATAAACTCTACCCCTCCTTCCTATTTTCAATGCTATATATCCCCAAACGATTACGCCCCTCCCCAAGAGGAGAGCCTCTCCTACCCATCTGCAAAGTCTGGATTTTCACAGATATTCTCCACAAGGTTCTGTCACACAGAGACTTGTGTCGTTACTGTCACAGAATTCCCTCAGCTAGACTCAAGGTTCTTTAAGGTTAAAAGACTGTCTCCTTCGTGTTTTCATTCAAAATTTTTCCTGTTATAATAACTTACTTATAGTAGATGCTCAATAAAACCTATGAATTGATTCAGAACCAAAATCTATTGCCCTCTACTACTGTCACGACGGATGCTTTAGACAAGATGTGTGAGGACAACGTGGAATTTGTGTACTTCCTGGACATCCCTGGACATACGGAATCCTGAAGGGCAGAAATCTGAGGAGCAGTCCATCCCAGTAGGATGTTAGCTTTCTCAGCTTCTGAATCTAGAAGCAGACTTAGAGATTTGAATTAGGAGTCTGAAGGCTGACAAATCTGTTCTTCCCGTCTGTCTGACAGAAACCACACACTTCCAGTTAGCAGTGTGGGAATGTCACATCTCTCCAGATGGAGCCTTGAGCCTAAGAATGAGCAAGCCAAGAGGTGAGGTGCCTGGACTTGAGTCACTGCTCCGCGTCTATTGACAGGCTAAGAGCTCTGGTCCCAGGATTCCTCATGAGCAATATTATAGTCACTGCTTGGAAATTATTTTGGCTTGAAGAGTCACAAGCCCAGAGATTGAAGAGGAATCATCTCCACGAGCTCTTTTAATAATAAATTGTTTGCTTGCATTTCAGCTGAGACTGGTTGGATTGGCCTCATTTTAGACTCAGCAAACATCTCAAACTGGGTCTCCAATGCTTTTGATCTCCTATAACCAAAATCTGTTCAACTAAGCACTCTCCTCTTCATTTTTAAAACCCACACGTACTTTATAGGAAACGTTGCTCACATTGTTTTGACTCATTTACATGATAAATCATCAAAATATTGTTTGGGAAGGGTGTTTTGATGTCCAAGAAGAACTTTCAAGCAATTTTATAAGCTGTTTTTCTTCAAAACAGGAAGCTGCATTTTGCCAAGAATAAACAAGCTAAAAGCTCAACAGGCAGGAGGTTGCTTTGCAAAAACTCCAAACCCACAAGGTTGAGTGGGTTCGAAACTTGGCACCACACCTTTTCCCATCCTTTTGTTTCATGTGGTTCCTTGTTTTCCTCCCCAAAATAAATCCCTAAAGTCAGGCTAGGATGCAGGGGAAATCTGCAAACAGGAAGCAGAAATAAACAACAAAAGAAGGTAGAATTTAAGCCATGCTTTATTCCCTAGGCTTCTTGCAGAGAAACCAGGGACATTATGGACTGAGAAACCGAGACACTGGGAGGTGACATTTTCTCAAGGTCCTGCTTACCTTGCTGTCTTGGGCCCTGACCCTCAGCCGTCCCAGTTATAGACAGGACACACAGTTTATGCCCTCCATTCAAAAGATGAGCCCGTTCCAAATCTTAGATCAGCTGTAAATCACCAAGCCTCGCTGCTTCCAAAAGCCAGAAAGCACCTCATCATGTGTTTTCAGCTCTGCCAAAAAGAAAAAAAAAGGCCCTGCCCAGTTTTGATTCTGTTCAGTCCTCCGAAAAGCTTGCAGTGATGTGTGTGGGAGATGGCAATGTGGGTGGGCAACTCCGAGCAACCCTGCACCATTCCACAGGAAAAACATTGTTGGCTCCAAGCAAAGTCTTTCCCGAGTATTGGCAGATTCCTTTGCCTGGTGCTTTGGTTCCCAGAGGTAGGCATCTCTGAAATTTGGGTCCACTTCCAAATATTCTGTACAAAATGCAAAGCACTCCCTGGCCTGCATTTCTGAGGTAGCTCGTGCCAGCGACCTATCTGCATTTTTTCCCTTTTATATCCTAATTCTGAACTTAGTTTTCTTTTTACATTTGGCCCTAGAATCTCAGGAAAAGGGGGAAGGCAGAATCCAACAAAAAAAGCTATTCAGCCCAAGTTAACCAACATGAAAAACTGAAACAATCATTTTAGGAAAGCTTCTAGACCCACACTGCATGGCATTTCTAAGTAACATGACCATGAAGCTGAGAAATGCTTAATATTTTCTTCATTCCTTCCCTCATTCCAAATCAAGTTAATCCTAAATTTTATCTTTTTTTAAAAAAAATTCGAACACACCTAATTTATCTCGTCTCTCAGGCTGTCTCAAAAATTCCTCCACATTTAAAATGATCACATATGCACATGGAATTTTCATTAGAAGTGTAGGGGGCATGGTTATACCTAGTTCAATTGCAAGAGTGTGTTTCCACCTGTTGCCACTTGTAACAAACTCAGTATACTCCCAGCACTAAAATTATTGGGTTATTTATACCCTGACTTCTTGGAGGAGCTGAAGAGGCAAAGATAACAGGGTGCAAATATATTTTACTCTTTGTGGTTTTTCGCAAACAAGAAATGTATTCTCCTTTCTCTAAAGGGATGTGAGAAGTCAGGACAAAACTGAATGCTACACAGATGTCAAGAAAAGACGAAAGATTCTTTAAAAGCTGTTAAAATGCCTCTGAAAGGGGTAAAGATTTTTATTCCCTTTGTCTTACGTTGCCTCCCTCCTTTTGAAAGAGGCATAATCGTCTCAGTCAAGGCTGTTTCCCTATTGGAAAAGTAATAACGCAAGAGTTTGCCAGGCATGTGTTGGGGAGGGGGGATCGCAGTCGGGGGAGTTGGGGCTAATAAAAACCCTGCAGTTTGGCAGAGTAGAAACAGACAGAGGCCGTGAATAAGGAGTGGAAACCACGCAAAAGGCTAAGCTGTAATCAGCCGAGGGGGATAAGCTTAGACGGGAATTCTCTCATCGAACCTCACTTAGACCCAAAACAAACACATGAACAAGCAAGATGACATCCAGAACAAAAACACAGAGCTGCCGGTGTGGACCGATACTTGATAATCACGAAGGCTCCTTCCAGTTCCCACATGACCCTCACGTTCCCCTTCCAGAGATTTTTATCATTTCACTAAATGTCCATATGTTTAAACCAAGTGTGCACAGCCTGGGCAGATCTGAAATGTCGAGGTGACGGTGGGCAGCGGGGACTCAATATCTCAGTAGCATTTCTTAGATGATAATGAATCATCGCATAAGATTAGTATGATCAGCTAAGGACTTAGGAGGTGGTGGAACGGAATGTGCTTTGAAAATAAATGTATCGTACAATTTAAGATCCTAAATTAAGGTAATAATACAAGTCTTGATTTTAACGTGTAAGGAAATCAAATAATATATGTGTTGCTTTCCTTGTTAATTGAGAAGCCATTCTTTCCTATCTGATGGAAAGCATTCAGTGTAGGAACAGGAAGAGAACTCTGAATTATCATCTACTGCAGGCAGCTACTGCCTCAAAAGGAGTTCATGAGCTCCCTCTCCAAGCCAGTATTTCCTTCTGACTTCTCTTTTTCTGTCCACAGCATCATGAGCATTCTCTCGATCACTCAAACTGAGCACCTTGAAATACCCCCGACACTCCCCTCCCCCTTCCTCTCCCACCACATCCACTCACCCTGCAGGTTCTGGTGCTTCTTCTTCTTTGGTGCCTCTAACACTTAACTCTTCCCTTCTTTGTTCATCCTTAGCAGAGGCACTGGGGATTGAACCAAGGACCTCATGCACACCAGGCATTAGCTCTACCACTGAGCTCCACCTCCAACCCCTACCCTTCCCTTCTTAGTGGCTGCTGTTGGCATCCTGGCTCCGCCCTCCTCATCTTAAACCTCACTTCTTGTATTTGTTTCCTGACTGGGATCTCAGTTCCCATTCTTTTCTACATCCAATCAAACTGAAATATCACAGCCAGATTAAACTTTCATGATGCCTCTTTGCATGATTAATGCCTGAGTTTTGAGCATGGAGTTACTTCATAAATATATATTCTATAAATGATGACTAATCTTTGATTCAAGAGCCTTTGGGAACTAATCTATTTCCCATTAAGGGAAGTCCGAAAGCTTTCATCTCGAAGTGGATGCTAACAGTTACCTGATCCCTCTTACTGTTTCTAAACCTCATGTTCCACTGCTCCCTTCTTTGAAAACACCCCTTGAGTCAAATTAGTCTGTCCATTGTTCCCCAAGAAATCACCCACAATTCTCACTGCATGCCTGGTTCACTTAATGCCCCACGTCCAAAGGTTTTTCATGTTCTATGTATGTCCCTCAGTCCTCCCCATTTTATCTGTCTGAGCCTGATTGACACCTTCTCTGCATTATTGAATTAAACTGTCACTTGGGACCTTTTCTAATGTTGTCTATTTTTTGTTTCTCAAACTATCCTGAAATAATAAGGATATTGAGAATTCATTTTTTATAATCACTTCTTTGTTAATCAAAAGTGTTAGCTATAGCTACATAATACTTCATGTAAGAAACATAACCTTTGCCAGAAACAAGCTAAAGAATTAACGCTTGAGGGACATCTCCTAAGTGCCCGATCTCCACTAGGTGCAGAGATACACCCAGCGTCGCGTATCATTCTCACACCAATGCTAAGAGGATAAATATTCCATCCACTTTACCATCCAGGAAGCTGAGATTTAGCAAACAGGAACATTTCCAAAGCTCACAGAGCAGTAAGCGCCACAACTAGAATTCAGTCAAGGATTTATAGAGATCATGAAATAAACTAATGCACAGGTCTGGAATAGAATATACCCTTAATGCATGCTGAGTAATACTAACGTGTTCAGAGAGTATCTTGAGTGATACACTTCATTTCCTCCAGAGAAGAAAGCTGTGAGGCACTAGCCAAAGTACCCAAAAGTCTTTGTGGATTTTCTCCCCATGCGTTTAAGCTCTTAGGAGCTCTGGGATGATTTGTGGTGAGATAAGTGGGAAATTTGTGAGGAGAGACAGAATGTATTGGAGGAGCAAGGGAGAGAGTAGATTTTCTCTTCCCCGCCTTCCCCCAACAGAGGGAGATCCCTCCCTGAGCTAGAGGGTTAGGCGGAGGGACAACGTCAGAAGAAGATGGGAGAGACTTTGGTGGACTCTGAGTCCGTGACACCCAGGATGTGTGTTCTGGCAGCACTGGGAAAGTCTGTGAGACACCTACACATGAATGGCCCATCAGTTAGTTCTTGATTTCTCCCACCAACTTGTTCTTCCCACGGTCTTTCCTTTGGGGCAAGAACTTGGAGTCATTTGGACTCCCATCCACATCCAGTCAACCAGATGATCTTTCCAGCTCTCCCTTCAGAATCTGATAGATTTTCACCAACCCTCAAATAGTTGTTCAAGCCTGAATGATTACAGTAGCCTCCTTTGGTCTCTTCCCTGAATTATGTCAGCAACCTCGTAACTAGTTTCCTTGCTTCTGCCCTTGGCGCCCTACGATTGTTTCTCAGTCCAGCAGCCAGAGTGAGCCTGGCTCACACATCCTCCTCCTCTTCAGAACCCTCCGGTGGCTGCCACGTCGCTCTGCACGGAAATCTGTGTAAGTGATCCCAAACCACGTTATCCTCCAGCCATTTTGTCCTCCTCACGCTTCCACAAATTTATTATTTTTATTCCTATATCAATATAGTCTTAATATAATATTAACTTACTTAAAATAGGTAGATATAAAGGAAGCATAAGATGTGGGGTTATTTTATGAAATTTTAAGTTCTTATTTCTCTTTCTGCTTCTGGTATTCTTTTTATTCATATCCTTAGGTCTCTGGATCTAGCCTCAAAGTTTCTTATCTTTTCTCTCAATATTTCCACTTTTGGTAATTTTTTTCAGGCTCCTAATTTAGGTCTCAGTAATAATCACTGAGATGATGGATTCCAGCATGGAGTCTATTATTTGAGCTCAAAAATCATATTTTTTTAGTTCCTGAAAATATGCTTTGTGCTTTTCCTGAATATTCACCTCTAACGGCTCATTTTCTATTTCTTCTATTTCTCTGCAATTCTAGTTCAGCTGTGTTCTTTTTATTTTTTTTAATTTAATTTTATTTTTACAAAATCTTGTTGGGGGAATGTAATTAAGTTTATTTATTTATTTTTTAACAGCGTTACTGGGGATTGAACCCAGGACCTCGTGCATGCTAAGCACGGCACTCTACCACTGAGCTACACCCTCCCCCTCAGCCGTGTTTTTCATGTTGACTTTGTCCCCTTCTCTCTAATCTCTGGATTCCCTCAGAGACAGAACCTTTGTTGGAATGGTGGGATGAGACCCAGAGGTGGCGATGGTCACCTGTCTTGTGTGTGGGTGCCACTACATCAAGCAGGTCATCTACTCTTGTTTGACTGGCTAAAGTCCTGCCTGCTTTCCAGGCTCCTCAGATGAAGAGCTCATGCCCCTAAAGCTCACAGGTCCCAAGGACTTCACCTTCATTTCAGGTCCTCCTTGGTTCTTCAGGGGAACAGTGGTGGATGCTTATACTCCTAGGAGCCATCATGACTTTTCTCCCAAGAGCTCTGTATCTGAGTGAGTTCTCGTCATGATTCACACTCATCACCTTTTGATCCTCACTGCAGGATTTTCTGATGATTTTCAGGAGGCAATTGGATATACGAGTTGATATGGGCTGAATGCTTATGTGCACCCTCTCCCCGCCAAATTCTTATGTTGAAACCTCATCCCTGGCATGATGGTGTTTGGAGGTGATGCCTTTTGGAAGCAATGAGGTCATGAGATTGGAGACTTCATGATGGGATTAGAGACCCTATAAGAAGATACAAGAGAGCTTGCTTCCTCCTTCTCCATCCTCTGTGTAAGGAAACCATAGAAAGGCATCCAGGAAAGCCAGGAAGGAGGCCCTCATCAGACACCAGATCTGTGGCCACAAGATCAACTTGGACTTTCCAGCTTCCAAAATGTCTATTGTTTACCACCCAGACTAGGGCACTTTTTTATGGCAGACTGACCTGAGTGAGGCATGAAAGCTTAGTTGAGAGATCTGAGGGAAAGATGTAACTTAGAGAGAATTCATGCCAATCAAACTCATGGATTCACCCAAGCGGATAGAGTACGGGGTGAGAAGAAAAGAAAACCTAGGATCTGGCCTTGAGGAGTTCAAAGTTTAAAGATCTGATAGAGGCCAGTCAGTTGAGGTAGCACGCCAAGAAAGAACAGCCAGAGTAGGAGGGAAAGTTGGGGAGCGGTGAGTCACAGAAGCCAGGGAGGAGCGGTTCAGGAAGAAAGGCGTGTTCAACCATGTCAACAACAATGTCAAATACTGTTGAGAGATCAAGTAATGAGAGGAATAGAAAAGGTCCATCAGATTTCACATACAGTGACTGTATCAAGAGTTGTTTAAAAAAAAAAACACAAAAAAACCTGAAACCAGTGAGAAGAGATAATAAATTTAAGCAACTCCAAGTATCTCCTTTTACTGAAGTCCATGTCGGAGATAAGCTATTATTGGAGGCTATGTAGGAATCACAGTCAGGAAAGACTCAAGTGTGTTGTTAGAACTGGAGCCAGAAGCTTGGCATCTCATTTGTCCCTCTTCCTTTCTGCTCACATATGTAACTATCTCATACACTGGACTGGTTGATGTAGGTTAGGTTTGCCCGGTTGTTCTAAGTTTGGAGCCCTAGATAGAATGACTTGGGTATATTTTCCTTTCAAAATATGATTTGATTATTTTTGTCATTTCTAGTACGATCAAGTAAACAATTTTAAGCGTTTGTTTTTTTGGGTTTTTTTTGGTTTTTTTTTTTTTCATTTTCTCCCTTTAAGCGCTTTTATTTTCTTACTGTCTCAATGGACATCCTGGTGTTTATGATTAAGGGCATGATTCACTCCTCCAGTAGGGTAGGTGCTGAAAGATTTCACATTGTTTTTCTCTACACAGCCCAAAACACTAAAAAATTTCAAGCAGTTTGTTGGAACAATCGGTTAACACAGAGAAAAAAATCGTGAAGCCAGTAGTCTTCACAGTCATGTAAGTCATTTGAATAAAGAATAATCAGTCAGAAGAGCTGGAGAGGATGGGGCCGCTTCCTGCATAAGGCGAATTCTCTGGTACCCATGAAATCCACAGCTTCAGGTTTTGCGATACACAGGTAAAGAATCTCACAGCGAGATTCCGACGTCTTCTTTTTCCAATGAAACTAAAACACGCGACTGTACGTGGGTGTCAATCTCCTTTTTACGGCAGCTCTGCCGGAAGTCATGTTTACTTTAAAATGATAAAAAAAAAAAAAAAAACTGGTCCAAGACTCGACCTCATGTCCTTCCATGTGAGCACATCAGCAATGTAGGAATCTATGAAAGCAAAAGGAAAATGAGAAGTGTTTGTAGTTAGAGAAAGCCGTGTTGTCAGTAACAACACGTTCACGAGGAGTGAGAGAACAACACTGTCATTTTTTCAAAGGGGCATCAGCGTCGCGGGGCTAAGAGCAGTAATAGCGGGAGGAGGAAGTTGCTGTTGCTGCAGGGGCTTGCCTGGAGATGCGTTGAGGAAGGCAGAAACCAGCTTTTCAAGGTGTTGCCTTGATCCAGCACCAAATGCAGGTAGCTAAGATCTGAGCTCTCTCTCGGAAGTACAGGAACCACTGAATGGATGATCTTTTCCTGTGTTTATGCTCCCTCAAAAAAAGGAGTCCCAAAAATGCATTCGAAGAGGTTGTACAGGAGCGTGTGGAGTCAGAATAGAGTGAAATGGCAGGAGTCATTTGGAGTCAGAATGGTCAGGATGAAGTCCATCCGGTTTTTGGTACCCAATAACTCATGGAGGTCATGTTCTGGGGAGACTGCCCAGCTCTCTGCTCCTGCCTTCCCCAAGAAAAAGTGGCCCTGCAGAAGGAGAGGGTCTTTGTGTTCATTCATGCTGCGACCTTGTGACCCATTCAGACACTTCTGTTTGGTCTAAGTGGAGAGACCATTAGTCTAAGCGGTGACAGCCAAGGGAATTCTCACATTGAAAAATTCAGTCACAGAAGACACAGAAATCGTCAGTAGACGCTGGTAGGTGCTTAAACGGAAAGAATACATAAAGGTAAGGCTGAGACGGCCACTTTGGCTATTTGCTTCTGATGAGCATGGAGAGAGATTCCTTCTGCAGAAAGAAGTAACAGAACAGACATACAAAGAGAAACAAAAATGAGCGAATATGTGGTCACAGAGAGAGAGAGAGAGAAGCAGCAGGCTCCTGATGGCTCTCTGCCTGCCCGTCCAGTCTCAGTAGGGCTTTATTTCCGTAAGATACCTCTTTAGTTTTCAGTACACCCCTCGTCATGTAAGCCTTGATTAGAACACTAGCTTGCAGCGAAGTACAAGGCACTCAGGAACAAAAGCTGCAACGATGCTAGCATTTAACACTTTTCACATCCTTGATGCTGTGCTAGGCATTTACATGAATTTTCTCATTTACCTCTCCAACAGAATTATGATTAGATTTCATGATCTTCCCCCATTTATAGATGAGGGAGTTGCGGCACTGGTCCAATTAGTAAGTGAGGGGGCTAGGCTTCAGTGCAAGCAGTTTTGCTGCAGGGCCCACTTTCTTAACCACCAGCTGTGGCCTTGTGTCAGTCTCTTCAAGCCTCACTATTGTCTAAAATAGGTGGATAATAGTACCGACCTTACCTGTTGTGCAGCTTAAATCTGGTGGAATACATAAAGGCACTTTGTAAACTTTATAATTCTACATATTAAGATTTTGTTTTGCTTTGGTTCAATCCTGATTTAATCAGGCTTTCAATTTGATCGTTCATCCATTAACCCATCCATCCAAATAATTTTCAAATATTTATTGAACACAATAGATACAGTATTTTGTGATATGCTGTGGGACACTGTGGGTCCCTACTTAGTGCCCATGTATGCACAGCTCAGAATGCAAAATTGTTGAATTTCAAAGGGTAAACTTTTAATGGCTGGGAGGTAAGAACTAATGAAAAACTTTTGTCTCCCTCCATCCCACCCCCTCACCTATGTACACCTATGAGGCATACTTCATGGCTTCCCAGAGGACAACTCTGTGTCATTAAATAAATACAAGCATTTAGCCACACCCAACTCAAAACTTAAACCTTTGTCGGCTCTGCCTTCTTACTTAATTGACTCCCTTTGCTTTCAACCCTTTCCCAACATTTGCGTTATCTTAATAAAGTAATAGTACATATGCCTTTGTTTCAGGTTCCATCTTCTGGAAGACACAGGCCAAGATAATATGGAATAGATCCCTGACACTTTCCATTAATGAAAGTTAGTAGGGAACTGGATAAATGAAATAAAACTTCCATTTGGAAAAAGAGAGCAATGTGAAACACGCAGAAATCACTGGTTCATGGCACATGTCATAATCCGCTGGCCATAAATAACAAAGACAACCTGCCCTGGCAGTGGAAGGCATTCCTGGGCCGACGAATAGGAACACCCCTGGTCCTAGCCTATGAATGCATTTCCCTTGTCCATTGTCTTCCATGGAGATAGACTTTGGAAAGGATGCAATATCTGGAGCCTGACCGTTTGAGCAGCCCACTTCCTGTTGATCTGATTCCTGGACCCTTGGGATTATCTTAGGGTTTGAGAAATACAGGCTCTTTTGGCTAGTCACAGGGTTTTTTTGGCAGTACGGCTCACTTAAAAATGTAGTAGGCTGCTGGTCTATTTGCTTTGGGTCTATGTGCTTGTGATCAATTCCATGGGCTAGCATCGAAGCCAAACCCCTTGTCAGTTCATCGCTATATGAATCCAGGCAGTTGTATCTCCTAGAATCACATCTCTCTTCTCTTCCCATCTCACAGTCCCTTGTTTCATGGCTACAGCCAAATTCTTGACCTGCGGCTGGAGGCAATTTAAAAAATTACTTTTATGGATGGAGGTTCTAATAATAGATTTCTTATATTTAAGCGACTCCACACCTGTGTCTTCACAGTATGACTCTTCCCTTTGTCTAAAAAAGAATGCTTAGCAGGGAGAGCCTGCGAGAGGCCTGGTTTCACCCTTATTTCCTCCTAAATTTCCCCATTTCCCTGCCGCTGTTGTCACCAGCCTTGACTTGAGGGGGAAATTGTGGCATTTCTGTCCCTGCAGATTCCAGATTAGGTTGGTGGACTTTCTGGCAATATGTTTCCTTAACCCTTCCTTTTCTGTTACATTTCATACCTAACCCATAAGATAATTTGTCAGCTCTACCTTTAAAAATATATCCCTATTTGGAAAGGTTCTCGCCCCGCCCACCACCAGACACTAAACAGTCCAGTCATTCCACCACCATCTTCTCTGCCAATATCATGATTGTCTCCTGATGGAACTTTATTTACAGTGTCTCTTGTGATCCGGTCCACTTCCTCTGTTCCTGTCTCCCCTGGCTCACTGTGCACAGAAGTCACAAGGGCCACCTAGCTTGTTATTCCTTTAAATACCAGGCATGCTTCTGCCTCGAGGCATGTGCACTTGCTGAAGTCCCTGCCCGGAAACATTCCCACAGATGTCCTGCTCATCCAGTAATAACAGCATAAATCATTTCCTATCTCCTTATCCTGCTTCAGGTTTCTGTAATAACTTGTCACTACCTAGCTTTCCTTTTGGTAATTTTTTCTAAAAGCTTACCTGTATGAATTAGAATGTAAGATCCTTGTGGGCAGGCACTTGTCAGCCATACGTCCCCTAATGAGCACAGTGCTCGCAGCGCAGGCTCTCAATGAACACTCTTTCAGATCTGCTGCTTTCAGCTAGGCTTGTCTCTTTCACACAGGATGTTTTGCAGACTAGAGGACAGAGCCTACCAGGTGCCCTCATGCTCCAGTGAAGACCTTCAATAAAGTGAATGAGGAAATAGAAGGGCAGGGTGTCTCTAGGAAGGCGAGAGAGAACGCAGAAAGATATTCATCTTAGACAGGAGGGGGGCCGTCCTTTCCACTGTAACTAGAGGGAGAGAGAAACGATGGGAGTGGTTACAGGCAGGCCCTAGACTGGTGGGCAGAGGTCGATGGAGAACCCATCCCAGTGTGTTTACCTTGCTGTCAAGTAGGAAATTAGCAAGTTAGATTCTCTTTTGTAAAGGGGAGATGATGGCTTAAGAAGTTGGAGAAACGTGTAGATTTGAAATGGCCACTATGGCGAATGAGAAAGGAAACTGAAAAGAAACAGGATGGTTGAATTATTCTGTGGAGCACGTCTCTCTCTGTTTGTTTTTTAATTTTGTTTTGTTTTGTTTTCCTTTTTGAAGGGGAGCTATCATTAAAGATCAGGTCATCTTTAATAATGGTGGCTAAGTGTTCGCCACGTACCACATGGGAAACAGGGTCTTGAGATGTGAGTGATGAAACCTTTCCTGGGCACCCATGGAGTTATATGTGTATGTGTGCACAGGTGTGTAGTGTGTGTGTAGGTGTGTAGTGTGTGTATATGTCAGTGGTCTTCCATACACTCAGCATGGCACATCCCACACTGTCTTCTAGACGCCTATAACCGGCCTCTCCTATGCTGAATATAGACTTTCATTCATCCATCATCAAACATCTTGTGCTACTACATGAAAGTCTTTATCATCTGCCTGGGAAAAAAAGTTCCATTTTGACTGCCTGGGCAGTAGCTTGTGCAGTTACTTAATATGTCACTGAATTTGGGCCTTACTATTGCATTAATGTGAGTGGAAATGGAGACGGTACTGATGACTAACATGATCGCGTTAAATGAAGTCATTAGGTATTCTGAGGTTGCAGGTCTCCAGCCGTATATGCTCATTAGCAAGTGTGTGTGTTCAAGTGTAAAAGAAAAACAAAGATGTGAGTAGAATTTTGGGAGTATGTCCCACTAGAAACAAGGAAAGGCTATTCATGCTGGTTTAAAGAATTTCAGATTCAGGCTTAAAACTAGAACAAGGAAGGGAGAAAGGGGGAGAAGTTTGTTCTTTCTCAGAACGCTTTGGTTCTGCTGCCTCACGTGTTTGAGATACTCCAAACCTTATCTGAACTGCTTCTGCCACTGTGTTTCCTCCCTCCATTTCCCAGACAAATCCTTCTAGCTGCCTGACAAAGCCTTTGAATTCTAACTTTGATGACAGACTGATGCCCTTGAAAGAGGAAAATTCTGCATCTGGAACTTGCAAATTTTCCCAAGAGGGTTTGTTCGCGTGCACTGAACCCAAATGGCTTGATTTAGCTGAGCTCACTGCCACCATGGCTTTCTTTTCCCCAGTCTTGACCCTGACCATGTTGGAGGCCAACCACAATGAGCTGTTTCTTTAAACTGGGAAGACCCAAATTGCAACCGGGACAGGAGTGGCCATCCAGACATGATTATTCTATGCTGCCATCTGTGCTTATCCTGATTCTGCCCCTAGTTTTCCTCTGAATTTATTGGCACTCATTATTTTGAGAGATCAAGCAAGAATAAATATCTATGGAGTAGAGTCTATGTGCTTCCACTTAAGGTACAAGTCATTTGAACAAAACGGCAACATGCAAGGACAGACAACACCTATGGTGACATTTCAGTCAAATTACCATGAGTTTTACTCCTGTAATATTAATTAATGAAATAATTAATATAGTTTACTCAAAATTGTCTGATAAAAGAAATACTAGAAGAAGTGGTAGTTGACCCATTAAGAGTGAAGTGACCTCCCCCTGATGCAAAATGGTCTAGTGAGTGCAGCCACCAGAAGGGAGACTGTTCATCCAGAGAATAGTCTGGACAGAGCTGGACAGAGGACCAGGAATAAGTGGACAGAGGACCGGAAATAAGATGAGAGGAAAGCAAGGAGCCCTCATCAGCAAATAGATCCACATGTGTGAGCTGCCACCGTTCTCCCCTCTCAATCCAGTGACCATTACTTTCTAGCCCGTGACACCTTGAAGACAGAAACAGGTGTTGCAAATAATTACACTCAAACAACCCATTTAAACTGGAGGTCTCTCAGCAAGCCAGGACATACTCTGTCACTACCTCTTGGCGCTGGGTCCACTCAGCAAGACTTTGCTTCTGGCACCTTGTGGCATTCTCCACACCTGCACCCAGGAAAGAACAATTTAGTGGCCAAACTAAGTTGGACCACTATTCATCTTCTTAAAAAAATTGGTTTATCTGCTTTGACCAGTGTTGGGCTGGTTATCTTAACATATTAACCAATCCATGAAGATTTGGTTATATTAGCAAACAATTTTCAGTCATATAGGAACATACATGTATCATTTTCATATTCTTTTTCACCATAGGTTACTACAAGTTATTGAATATAGTTCCCTGTGCTATACAGTATAAACTTGTTGTTTATCTGTTTTACATATATTAGTTAGTATCTGCAAATCTCGAACTCCCAATTTATCCCTTCCCACCCCCTTCCCCTCCTGGTAACCATAAGTTTGTTTTCTGTGTCCATGAGTCTGTTTCTGTTTTGTAAACAAGTTCATCTGCCATTTTTTTTTTTTAGGTTCCACATACGAGTGATAGCATATGGTATTTTTCTTTCTCTTTCTGGCTTACTTCACTTAGAATGACAATCTCCAGGTCCATCCATGTTGCTGCAAATGGTATTATTTTATTCTTTTTTTTGGCTGAGTACTATTCCATTGTATAAATATACCACAGCTTCTTTATCCAGTCATCTGTCGATGGACATTTAGGCTGTTTCCATGTCTTGGCTGTTGTAAATAGTGCTGCTGTGAACATTGGGGTGCAGGTGTCTTTTTGAATTAAGGTTCCCTCTAGACATATGTCCAGGAGTGGATTGTAAAGTACAATGGAGTGATAAAATAGAATTTTTTTTAAATGAAGAAAGGAAAGAAAAGGCTTCTGAGAAAACAAATCCACAGAGAATGTTAGCACACTTCCTTTTGGCTAAGTTTCTACATTCCTAAGAAAAAATCAGGTGGGACCAGGCTCTGCAGGTAGAATTATTACCCCTCACTTTACAAATATTAAAAACTGACAGAGTGGTTTGTTAACTCTGTGGAGTATATATTATTATCTGCATTTTACAGATGAGGGGACTAAGGGGCAGAGACGCTAATTCAGTCCATGATTCACTAACAAAAATAGCTATTTGTTAAGTATTCAGTAATGTAATAAAAAATATTTTATTTGCTGAGCCTACCATCTGTCCTGACTTTCTCTGTCCCCATAAAACCTGAATAACTGAAAAATCTCTACTTCATTTGCAACGTTTAGGCACAGGATAAATATATATGCCACTCCAGTTGAAAATGTTTTTACCCCCAAACTCGAACATTTTCAGCATCTTCTGCAAAAAAATATGACCCTGAGTTTTTAATTGTTGACTTGAAGACTTAGGATATTTCATATCTGCAGCAATTGAAAGAATGCTATTCATGTTAACCACAAGAGGCTTAAGAGAGCAGGCTCGCGGCTACATCCGCATTCTTGGAGACGGCTGATAGCAGAGAGGCTGCTCTGCTACTCAGTGGCATCAGGGGTCCAAGGGCCCTCTCTGGGGGGCCTGCAGGCAGCGAGGGAGTCACGGCGCAGTGCCGGGACTTCTGGCCTCATCCACGGCTTCAGGAACAAGGGGCTCGGCGCCCACGGGGAATGAGGTCAGCTGCTTTTAAGGACAATCTGGTTGTCAGGCTCAATGAACACCCACATGAGACATCACTGAACGGACATGCGGGAGGACATGTGGTTCCTATGTTGTCTCTGAAACGCTGGCTCCACGGGACGCTTGGAGACATATTTTCCCAAAGGCCGTCCAAGGAAACGAATCGGGCTTGTTTTCCACAAATTCGCTTCATTTTAGGACACTCTAATTCCCAAATAATGTTACCTTCTCTCTGAATGTGAATTTACTCTAGGGCCCCATGTGTTTCACGTGTCCCTCAGACAGTAAAATCGACTCCTTTATAAGAGTCACATTTTCTTGTTCACATCTTTACAGGAAAATATTTTCATGGGTTATTTTACGGTCTTTAAAGACCAGCAGGTTTTCAGAAATCACATCTTTGGACATAAATCACGTGTCCTGGGTTCTTTGTTTCATACTCTAAGTGGACTAGTGAAATATCAAGTGATTCATCAAAATTGTGACTTACTCTTCTGCAAGTTGCAAAAAGAAAGAAAAACATAACCTGTCAACTTTTAAATCTATATTACATCAGAAAGCTTTGTTTAGACAACCCCTCAGATTTTATTGAACATTGTTTCTATTAAATTGATCGAAGCAATTTGTACTGTCTAGACACAGTAAAACTTTAGGGGACCACAAAGCATATCACTTATTCAAGAAGTCACATGCAACCTGGATTTAGAGCTGTCTTTGGAGGTTGAGCTTCAGACACACAGCACAGGAAACATACATAATCATAAGGTCAGTGACTAAACACTTTCTAAGGGTATAATTGAGCTTAATAATTTTACAGCATCCATCTTTGTGAAAGTGTCATGAAACTGATCCATCATTAGTACCAAGCTACCATGAGTGCAAAAGGAACAGTTTCATTGCAGGGCAGCTGCACAGAAAAGGAAAGAAATGAAATCCCTCTCCCGCAAAGAGAAGGAGAATATGTATGTTGGGGCGTGGGTAGAGCTCAGTGGTTGAGCGCATACTTAGCATGCACGAGGTCCTGGGTTCAATTCCCAGTACCTCCACTTAAAAAAAAAAACGAAATGAATATTCCTATTGGACAAGGAAAACAAACTATGGTTACCGAAGGGGAAAGGGCAGGAAGGGATAAATTAGGCATTGGGAATTAGCAGGCACACATTACTATACATAAAATAGATAAACAAGGACTTAGTGTACAGCACAAGGAACCACATTCAATTTCTTGTAATAACATAAAATGGAAAAGAATCTAAAAAGAATATATATATATATGTAAGTATATGTATAACTGAACCACTTTGCTGTACACTTCAAACATTGTCAATCAACTACACTTCAATAAAAAATTTTTTTTAAAAAGACAGCGAATGGGTATGTGCAGAATCCCTGCTCTGTCCTCAGTTACTCTAATGCCCTTGACTTGACCCCTTGGATGAATCACACCCCACCTTTTGCTCCAGGAGCATTTTTGCCAACGTGTACTGAAGATCAGCCCTTGGAAAGCAGCCTGCCAACCAAACTGCTGGTAGTTATGGAAACCTGACTTACATCTGTCCCTTGGGGCTTGCTTGTACTAGGTCTCCAGCCACTTGGCCTGACACTCCGGCAGGCTTCAAATCGACAATGACAGTTTACACGTCCCAAGCCTAATATTCTCAATATACAGAATCTTAATCCCACCTGTGCTGCAGAGAGCACTTGGCTGATTCATATTCAGAATCTCTGACGAATTAAGCAACCCTATGCCTCACAGTTAAGATACACTTTTTCACTTACTGGATACTTTAATAGCACCTAATGATTACATTATTTTGTAATTTAACATGGGTATCATTTAAACAATGTCTTCTACACTTTATTCATTATACCAGGGTCAGCAAACTATGGCCTGTGGGCCAAACCCAGCCTGCCACTTGTTTGTATAAAGTTTTATTGGAACACAGCTGCAGTGGGCAGACTCCCTAATCAACCTTGCCTTTTGATATTTATACCCAACTGTATCCTCTCCCTTTGAGTGTGGGCAGCACCTGTTGCTTCTTCCCAAATATGCCAAAGGTCATGAGATGACACTTCTAGACTGACGTTGCATTATGTAAAATTCTGTCACACCAGCAAACTCACTCTAAAGACTTTCTCCCTTCTTGGCTTTGGAAAAGCAAGCTGCCCTGTTGCGGGAGGGGTGGTGGAAAGGGCCAAGGGGCAGGAACTGCAGATGGCCTTTGGGAGCTGAGGGTCCCCAAGAAGCTGAGGCCCTCAGCCCTACAGCCTGAAGGGGAAAATTCTCAAACAACCCGAGTAAGCTTCAGAGTGGATTCTTTTCCAGCTGAGCCGCCAGATGAGAATGCAGCCCAGCTGTCATCGTGATTGCAGTCCCGTGAGATCCTAAGTGAAGGACTCAGACTCCTGACCCATAGTAAGAGTGAGACGATAAATGTGTGTTGATTTAAATCTTTTAAAAAAGTTTTCCTGTGTTTTTAATTCATTACCTTTTTTTTATTATTATTGAAGTATAGTCAGTTACAATGTGTCAGTGTCTGGTGTACAGCATCATGTCTCAGTCATGCATATGTGTACATGTATTCATTTTCATATACTTTTTAATTAAAGATTATTATAAGAAATTGAATTTAGTTCCCTGTGCTACACAGAAGAAATTTATTTTTTATTTGTTTTTATATATAGTAGTTAATATTTGCAAATCTTGAACTCCCAAATGTATCTCTTCCCTCCCCTTCCCCCCCAGGAACCATAAGATTGTTTACTATGTCTGTAAGTCTGTCTTTGTTTTGTAGATGAGTTCATTAGTGTCTTCTTTTTCCTTTTTTAAGATTCCACATATGAGTGATATCATATGGTATTTTTCTTTTATTACCTTCTGATTCTTTGCATTTTATTGTCCCAAATATGCAGTCAGCTGCTAGGAGACAAAGGTTGTGACTTATACGTCTCCTCCCCTCACACTTACTGCAGTGTCTGCTCAGAGGGAGCACTCAATAAACACCATGTGTGTGCTTTACATTCACAGCATTTAATTGTAAGAATCACCTTGGAAAGCAGATATTACAATCTTCTTCTTGTAGACCCAGTGTGAGGGTTAAGTGATTGCTCAGTCACATAACTTGTGTGTGGTGGGGCCAGGACCCTGAAGAAGGTCTGGGTGCCCCCCTAGGCTTGTATTTCTCAGGCCAGACTCTGTGTGCCCCACCAGGAGCTCCCACCCCTAGTAAGCTAGGCCATCAGTCGGAATAAGCCTGGAATACTAAAAAATGTTTTCAAACTCCAAATTTCAAATAGTGAATTTGTTTTATCAATATTCATGGCTATTCAGCCTATTCACTATATATTCGATAGATGAATTGTCTCTATCAAGATTAGGCAAGGTACCCAGGCATCTAGCCTAAGAACAGAACTACCTTAAATTTTTAAAGTTATCAATACCATTTCTGTTCATTAATCCACAGAGCAGGGATGCTAGCTAAATGAAAACATCTTAAACTGCTATGTTAAAAAAAAAAATCCAGAAACCACTCGCTATGCATGTTAGCATCCCTTGAAAGTGCTGTCATTATCTAAACGTGTCAGAGGAGGTAAATTGGAGGGATCATTAAAATCAGTTTCTTTTTTCATCTTGAGAATCTTGCTGTTCACACTACTTGGGAGATCAAATCCATATTCTCAAAGTCATATTTATAGCTGACAACGGCAAAAAGGCATGGCCATTTATATATTTAAGCTAAGAACTGTGTTCGGGGACTCAAGTACTTTTATTTCCCCCACCCCCAAAAGGCAAGCCTCTCGTCCCTTCTTTCTTATAGCTTTGTCACCCTTCTTATCTGGAATCTCCCTGTGCACAAACAGAGTTTTCCCGAGGAGAACACGATTAGGCCTGGTTTGAGATTCCTAGCGCCAAGTCAAAGACACTGCAGCGGCTTTCTTTCTAAACAACAGATGTGCACGGTGCCATCTTCCAGCAGTGGTTTGTTCATCGTAAACTTGTAATTATCTGCAGGTTATCAGATGTCCTCCTGGAGCAGGGCTGCCCTGGAAGCACATGCACTCGCTAATTGCTTCTGAGTTCTCTGCTCCCTGTTTCCTTACACATCTGGCGCGTCTTGAGGGAGGACACAAACAAAGCCCCTGGGCTTCCCAGCAAGCCTGTCAACTCGTCCTCCAGTTAGAGGTCACAAACTGGCCGCTGAGTGGGGATCTGGCTCCCAGATGGGTTTTGTTGACCGGGTACCGCTTTTGTACTTGCTCCGTCCTCGATGCACATTTTTGCTTTTAACATCTGGCTACTCTTGAAGATCAGCTGGGACGCTTTTAATAACTAGTCATGCCTGAGCCCTGTACCCAGGTCATCTAATTTAATTGGTCTGGAATAGGACCTGGGCATCTGAAAATTTTTCAAGCTCTCCAGATTTTTGTGCCAACCATGGTCAAGAACCACTGCAGTCTATAGTTAGGGACTGACAGCTTCATACACGAGGGGCTCCTGGAGCAACGAGGTAAGCTATGGCCAAATCTCTACCCGTGAGGCAGCACCAAGAGAGAAAGATCCCAGAGCCAAGTGAAACAAAGTAGCATGTTTATCAAAGGTGACCTGAAGGATAGAAAACAAGAGTTAGGGACTCAGAGACAAGATGAGGACCCAAATGGGGAGGAATCAAGTTGATGGGAGAAGTGGCTCAGGACTGAGGTGTAAGCGGTGAGAGTCTGTTTGTGTTCTCCGTTTTCCCAGCCCTTGTGTGTGTTCTAGGACGGGCTGTTGCAGGCTAAAGCTGAATGTCATTCACGGAAACCATCTGAATCGAAATCAAGGCAACAAATCTGGTGCAATGGTTGGGTATCAGCAGCAACAAGGGACAGACTCCCCATCCCTCTCAGGGGCCTTGGCCTTCCGAACAGCTGTCCACGAGCCTTGTGCGTTGCGTGCCAAGAGGGGCAGTTCATAAGGACAACATGGCAGAAGGGGTAAGTATTTGAGTTAGTGGATAATGTGTCTGTAGGGAGCTAAATGGTGAGTCAGGAGGACAGTCATTCCATTGGAACCACTGCACCCAAGACTGGACCTTAGCAACACCATAAGGTTCTTTCCATGAAGAAGAAAAGAGATTGATGGGTTTTTACTGCAATAGTTATGGGACTGTATAAATTATCTATTGCACCCTAACAGATTGCCCCCAAAGCTTTGCAACTTAAAGTAACATTTATTATGTCACAAAGTCTGTGAGGGTCAGTGATTCAGGAGCAGCTTAATCAGATGGCTCTCTTAGGATATCTCAAAGGATTGTACTCAAATGTGTTGGCCAGGGCCACAGCCATTTGAAGGCTTGACCGGATGAGACGATTTGCTTCCAAGCTCACTCATGTGGTTGCTGGCAGAGGGCCTGGGTGCCTCATCATGCAGGCCTCTCCATAAAGTTGTTCAGAGCATGGCAGCTGGCTTCCCCTAGAGAAAGACAGACAGAGACAGACAGACAAAGAAAGAGAAAGCAGGACAGGACAAAGAACTTTTATAACCTAACCTCAGAACTAAAGAACCTTTATAAACTGTACCACCACCTCTGCCAAATTCTGTTTGTCATAGGCTGACCCTGGTCCAATGGAGGAGGGGTGACACAGGGTACAAATACCAGGGGGAAGGGCTCATCAGGGCCATCTTGGAGACTGGCTACCCCAGTGGTTATTGTCATGATCTTTATTTATCATTTATTTGGCCTCTCAAAGACATCCCCATCATACAGATGAAGATGCTAGGATTTCTGGGAGAGGTAGCAATTTGAACAAGGTCACATTTTTAGTAAGTTGTTCTTAGTTGCTGAAGTTTTCCTGGTCATGGTGACTTGGAACTCACTGACTATCCATAAATCTTCTTTTATTACTCAGCAGGAGTTCTTTAGAACTTCAGAAGAATAAGACAGGAACTGAAAGGTTTTCTCAATTTGTTTAGACCTGGCCAGAAACCTGGCTTAAGCCCAGTAATTTGTAAGAAAAATGTCCTTGGGCAATAAGGGATCTGCTTGATTAAATCTTTCATTCATGTTTAATTCTACTATCTAAGTCAAAACCATACTTTTGTCTCCACTGAGTCTCAGAATAAGTCCTCCAGGTTTATAGGCTTACTCGGTTGCCTGTCTTAATGAAGTTTACAAATAGATTTTGATGCTGTTCAAGCTCCAAGCAGGCTAATATGTGTATGCACAGGTCAACAGAGTAATAAATGCATTGGTATAGGACAAGGAAATTTAGAAGCAGAAAGGTATTTAGAAAACTGATGAGAACTGGAGAGAAAAAAGAACAAAATTTTTACAATAGAATATAACAGAAGCCATGGATAAGGATGCTATAAACATGTTTGTGTCCCCCCCTTATCCAAATTCTTATGTTGCAGTCCTAACCCCTCACTGTGATGGTTAGGAGGTGGAGACTTTGGGAGGTAATTAAGTCATGAGGAAGGAGCCCTCATAAATGGAATTAGCACCTTCATAAAAAGAAACACAGGAGTGCTCGCTCGCTCTCTCTGCCTTGTGAGGAAACACAGGAAGAATCTGCAAACCAGAAAGCAGGCTCCGACCAGACACCAGATCTGCCGGTGCCTTGATCTTGGGTTTCCAGCTTCCAGAACTGTTCTCTAAGCCACCACATCTATGATTCTCTGTTGTAGCAGCCTGAGCGGAGACAAAAGGAAGTGAAGATGCAACCAGCGCTTCAGGTGGCATGTGCTTGTAGGCACCCTTGCTGGCATGGAGTCTCAGGTGCTCCTGCCGGTCTTAGTATTTGACCCTTATCTTACGACACGTTCTTTTCTAATCATCTTTTTTATTCAATTTTTTATCTTTAGAAAAGAGTCCCATAACATACACATTTTTAAATTCCCCAGTCATTGTATTACCTTCTAGTGGGAATTTTTTTGCATCCTACATCCAGATATTTTATGTAACAATGCACAAATGCATATTCTGTATCGGTCTCTAATTTTTCCTTCTTTTTCTATAAGTGGGAACACCCTAGATACATGATTCTGCACCTCAGTTTTTCTAATTAATAGTAGTTCTTGGAGAGCTTCCCATGTCAGGGCACAAAGAGCTTTCCTGCTCTTTTTCACAGCTTAATAGTATTCCACTTAGGCTGGCTAAAATCTTTGGCTATAGAAGCACTTCCCCATGAGCCTGCCTTATATGTGTGCCATTCTACATACCAAGGTGAGTCTATATGGAGGGCAACTTTTAAGACAGAAGTACTGAGTCTACATGTGTGTGCACTTACAACTCTGACTCTGCCTAACTGCTTCCTTAGAGGTGGTAACCAGTTCTATCCCCCCAGCATTATATGAAAGTACGTGGTCATCCATAGCCTTGCCAGTGCAGTGTGGACTCACACTTAGATCTGATTAGCAAAGAATGGTATCTGAACTTAGCTGCAATTTGTATTTCTTTTATTTTGAGTGAGTTTGATCATCTTTCTATAGGCTTAGAAGCCATCTTAATTTCATTTCCATGAAGTCTCAATTCATATATTTGCAGTTTTTTAACTGAATTGTAGGCGGTTTATATATATATATATGTATTTTTTGAAGTCTGGTCAGTTTACAATGTGTCAGTTTCTGGTGTACAGCACAGTGCTTCAGTCATACATGAACACACCAATATTCACTTTCATAGTCTTTTTCACCAAAGGTGACTACAAGATATTGAATATAGTTCCCTTTGCTATACAGTATGAACTTGTTGTTTGTCTATTTTATGTGTATTAGTTAGTATCTGCAAATTGCAGGAGCTTTTTATATATTTAAGAAATTAGCCCTTTGCCTGAGAAATGAGTTTCAAGTATTTTTCCCTATGTTTTTCATCCTCTGACTTTACCTGGGGTGTTCTCTATTTTTTTTCCTTTTTTTTTCTCCTGTGCAGGGTATTTTTATTTTTATGTAGTCACATCTATCAATATCTTTTTAATGGCTTCTGAGTTTTGTGCCACACGGCTTCATGTGTGTGCGTCACACCATTTTTAACCAATCGCCTTTCCTAGAACTACAAAGACTTAGAGAAGACAAATCTTTAAGTGAAAACTACAAAAAGCAAGTTGTTGCTCAAAGCTCAAGACGCTCTTGAAAAAAAAAAAATCATAAAATGAAGGAAATTTGAAAGAACCCAAAACGGTTTTAAATAAGCAGCAGTAGTTTTTCTTGTTTTGTCTGTTGGTGACCCGTGGGTGCCTTCTCTAATTCCATTTTTGGCTGGGTCACTTGCCAGATCAAAAAAGAAAGGAGAGAGAGAGGGAGAGGGAGGGAAGGAGAAAAGGAAAAAACAAGGAAGCAAGAAGGCAAGCAGTCATACCTTCCATTCGGAAGGTGTGGTGTGAACAAATGAATCAGGCGGATCGGGGGAAGGGGAGGGGCCAGGATGTATGGCCAAGGCTCCCGTCACCTAGGCAACAGTTGGTAGGCAGCATCCGTGGCAGTGGCTAAAAGCTGTTCCAGGGCTTGGCTGGGACAAGATCTGCTGAATAAGTAGGCCAGTCCTAGAGCCAAGATCCACAGCTCAGCGGCCGTAGCTGCTCCTGAAGAAGGCTCAAAACTCATTTTTTTGCTGAGTCAAATCTCTCTTCGGGGATTTAGAAAACAAATGAGGCTCTGAAAAGGGGAAATTCTTTTGGACAATTCCTTGAGAAACAACGCAGTGAGTCTTTCGGTTATGTATTTTGTTCTTATATAATCAATTCAGTCACAGGTAGAGACCCCAACTTCCTGATAGATTGAAGACTAGCTCACCCTGGAAGAAAGACACTTCCCGAGTTTTAGGCAAAAACAGTGGGACTAGAGAAATGAACGAATGAGAAGAACAGTACGGAGGGAAGAAAATCCATAAAGCCATATGTTTCAGTATGGGAGACAGATGCACGCGACTTTCCACACCAGCTAGTCTGCTGTGTATAAATAGGAGGAGCTCAAGGTGAACTACCAAGAAAATGACTCATCTGGGCAAGAAGAAGGAACGAGATCAAGTGTTCCCAAGTTATTAGTAACTTGAAATTACACCCTTATGCAGAGAAGCATCAAAGCTGTATTCTCTAAGCTTTGACCTCTGGTGAATGCATGACCCAGCCATGACTTGAGGTAACCAGAGCCCAGATGTTCCAGGGAATGTTTCATATGTCCAGCCCACATACATTTTTTCCAAGTTTTTTTTTTTTTAAGATGCAGGAAAAAAACCTGTAGCATTCCATAAAGTGCTTTAACTACATGGTGCATATTTGAAAAAGCCATTCTGCTATCCATCACCTCATCACTCCCTCAGCAAATATTTGTTGAGTTCCTACTATGTGTGAGTCACTGTTCCAGGTTACCAGTGGGAATTCAAAGAGCTATGAGGGTTGGTTAGTTCCTTCCAGACATTTACAGCATAAAAAGGCTTATATAAAACACAACTATAAAGAAGGAGGAGAAGGAGGAGGAAGAGAACTAAGGAATGTCAGAGCTCTCGTGCTTACCACCTAATGATGCAACTACTTTTCTTTATCTTTTTTTTTCTTAACGGAGGCACTGGAGATTGAACCCATGCACCTCTACCACTGAGCTACACCCCCCCTCTGGATGCAACTACATTTTAATGAAACACAATTAAACATGACAGAACTCAAGGTCAAAGCCAGAATCAAAGCACACTATGTCGGCACCAGCAGAGACTCTGGATCAAACTTGCTCAGAGGCATGTAACCGGAGTCTGTTTACAGTGCATCCCACTTAAGAATTGTTTTCTTCTTCTCGGCTTTAATTCTTATTAAAATGGCTTGGATATCATAAGTCACCATGATTTCACAACCTAAACAATTTGATTTTGATTTTAATGTATATTTCCAGTGGTGTCTTTTTTTCTGAATCTGTCACTTGTGGCTAGACATTTGGTACCAAGCACTAACTGGTATACAGGGTTTCTGCTCACATTGCCTCAGGCTCTCTTTCCTCCATAGGTTCTGTTTTCTTATGGCTTCTGATGCCTCATGCCTTCTATTTATTGCCTTTTTTCCCAAGGTTCTCTTGGTTTCCCCACGACTCTACCAGCTGCTGACTTCCCCTCACATCAAACTTCTCAAGAAGGGCTGGCTCAGCCATGACTTTACAGCAGAGAAGAGATGTATTAAGGGATGTTGGGGGCCATTGGCCAAAATATACATGGCTGCCTTCCTATCAGGTGCTTCCATGACCAAATCATCTAACCACCTGTGATCAGGGCAATGCACTCACGTGGCAAGAAGAATTTCATCATATGTAGAAGAAGCCACCAGAGGCAGCTTTCTGAAATGGAGCTGTGAGCATGACAGATATTTATAGGTTACAGAGTCCTTCTGGGTACTTTTGCTAAGAAACCATTGACTATTTAGTCAAGGACTACATGAGCTCTACATTTAATTAAAGACCTATTTTCTCTGTAATGTCACGTACTTGGACTGAAATGTTATTTTGACCGAACTGTTGAATGATTGCATTAAAAGGGTATTGAGAACTTCAGTCCGTCCACTTCTATAAATGGGTTACTGGACACTTAGAAGGAAGAAGTTAACTTATTTAGCTCACCTCTGGGAGCGAAATCAAAATCTATAGATTCCCTTTACAGTGTCCTTTCCACTGCACAGTCTTTACTTACTGTGCATGATCTTAAATTAACTTATCAATTAAAATAAAGTGCAGTGTAACTTTCTATAGATATTTTTACACTAAGTTTTTTCTAGCTTTAATCAATCATCAACCAATTACAATATCAATGATTTTGGTACCGGTAAACCTGAACACAAGCAAAATAATTTCTCAGTGCCAAGTACAGAATAATATGTGGCTGAGAACTTTTCAGTTTGCCATGAACCATAAACATAGACTTCAAGTGCCAGGAGCTTGGACTCCTTTATTCCTCTGATTACAGAACCACTTCCTCTGAACAGACACCTGGCTGTCATGAGTTGAGTGACCTACTGGGGGCATCAGAAAGAAGCCATCGTAAGCAAATTATGACAAACACATCCAGGGCACAGAAAGTTAGCAAGAAGTGGAATAAACTTGAAAACACTTACTACAAATGAGTGGAGAGAACAAAAAATGTGCACTACAAATTGTTATTGGTTAATGTATGTGATTACACATAAATTTGGATCTCTAAATTGAAACCAGCCTCTTCACAGTTTGACAGAAGCAGATTAACACTTCCTGAAAATTAAGGGGAGATTCAGAGCTTTGAAAGATGCGAGGTTAAAGCAAAATATTTCTTATTGAATTAAAAAGGAAAAATTTCACTTTTATTTTTAAATTCAGTAAAAACCAGACTTTTAACTTCTTTGAAATGAATCTCATTTTTGTAAGCCGGGATTCTGGCTTTCTCTCTGCCTGGCATCCGGCACCGCCTGGACTGGGAAAAGAAGCAGCTATCCTGTAGACAGGCTGGTTCCGACCTATTACTGCAAACTAGTAAAAGCCTCTTAAATTGGTAAAAATATCAACTTGCCGTGGAGATGAATTTCGTTTGGAAAATTCTCCTTTAGTCTTAGGAATGATACTAAACCATCTAAAGCTGCTTCTAATTTATATTTAATCTCTAAGATTAAATGCATGCATTTACCATCAGGAGGATTTAACTAATTCCTCCATCTGTCCTTTCCCCATTAGCCAGCATGGCGGCCTCTTTAGAAACACAGTGGCTTCAGAAACCCACAGTCTCTCTCAGACACCAATAATGTAGCTCTGAACATAGTAGGAGCTCAAAGCCATTCCTGGAATAAATGAGGGGTGGAGAGAATTGACACGAGTTGGTTTCTTTGTCTCCTGTGGTAGCTTTCCAGACCAAACAACAGACCCTAAAGCTGTCAGTCTGAACCAGGGTTTCTTATCCTCTGCACTACTGACATTTTGCCCCAGATACTTTGTTGTGGGGGACTGTCTTGTGCATAACAGAATGTGTAGCAACATCCATGGCCTCTGCTCATTAAATGCAGGTAGTCCCCACCGCACCAAAGGTATGGCAGCCAAAACCAGATCTCTGCTGGGGGAGCAAAGTTGTGTCCGTTTGAGAACCACTGGTCCAAATAGCTTGATGACAGTAGTGACCAGGAATCAAGAGAAGACTGGGGACAGTGTTCCTAATCCTAGTGAAAGCATTTTAACCCACGGAATTATGAAATCTGTCTATGGTTGGTTGAGTCCATTGATTAGCAATGAGACTAAATTTATAAGCTTTCTCCTTAAAATACCCCCAGCACTATGCTAAATATATCAGATACATCCTTGTGTTGAATTTTTGCAACAACTTTATATGCCCAATTCCCAGATGAAGAAATAAAGGTTTGGAAATAAACTACCAAAGATCACATGGATGTCAGCTGATGTAACCCAGGTCTTCCTGATTTAAGTCCCTGCTCTTGTTCACTTTATTATCCTTCATAAGCCCATTAGACAGACTTGGTTACAATCTGGGACAACCCCTAATTCTACATGCAACTCACTGGTCATAACAGACCCCAGTTCAGCATAGGGGTGACTCAGTGACAATATATTCCCATGACAGGAAAAAAACATTTTGAGGGCTATGATTTACTGAAGGTGAGTCATTAGAGACATAAGTATAAAGAGAGAAAAAAAACTGTATTTTACAGGGACATGGAATAAATCTCTACAGTGATTCCATTCGGGATTACACGCCAGGGCATAGAGCCTATCAGAAGAATAACATTGGGACAGGATGCTGGGCTAACAGTGGATCCTTCTCCAGGAAAAGGTGAACCGGAATCCGCAGGAAAGGGAGTTCTGTCGCTTTCATGTTTGACACTCAAGCACTGTGCTAAAGAAAACATTTCTGGCATATTTTTAGCCTTATTATGGAAAATGGACCCTGCTGGGTCACATGGGCAAGTCTCCGATCCAATAAGAGTCAGAAATGCAAAAGAAAAATACCCTGGGAAAGCTCTCTCCCGCTCGCACATAGCAGAGACTATAGTGCATTCCCTCGCCCCGCCTGCGATGAGGAGGAAAGGCAGGTTCCTCTCCAGCTCGCCATCCGGTGGCATGATTAGCATTCCATCCTAGCTGCTCCCACCTGATTCGTCTAATGCAACACATTTTTAAGGAAAGAAAGAAAAAAAAAAAAAGAGGGGGGAGGACACAGATTTCACTCAAGTATTTCATAGGATGAGCTATTTCAGCTTCAACTATTTTTAACTCCATGAAAAGAAAACATTTTTGAATTGACCGTTTCTTACAGGAACTGAAGTCTAAGGCTGCCTGTCTTTAGAGTCTCACTGCCTTGTTTGCTGAAGGTGCTGGCTGTTTTGCTGAGGACCTTGCCTGTGATGGGTCAGCCTGAAAAAGGTTTGGACAGTGTGGTATGTCTCTAGAAGGTCAAATGTTTTCCTCAGCCTTTTGGAGATATCAGAACTTGGCACAGGAACCTTTGAGAAGAAGGTTTTTGTTTTTGTTTTTTTTTCCACAAACTCTGATTCTTTTGAATTCCACCCAGGCTGAAACCGGCATGAGTATAGCCTTATTTCATAGACATGCCCCACTTCCAACCTCTTCGTAAATCCTTAAAGCCAGGCAGTCAAATAATAATAAAGCATAACTAGATGGAGATTTCAGTTTTGGCCTACAGAGAGAAACACATATATTTTTCTGAAATTTATATATTTCTGTAATTATATAGATATCATTATACTAATTTCTATATAGATTAATTTCTGAAATTTATACACATACATATATTTATACACACATATATATAAACTTCTGCTGAGTTCTGCTTTCTTTCAATCTTCTAGAAAGATCATCAGTGAATTTTCACTCTAGGGTAACATTTTTAAACAGAAATTGCTTCACTCATAGGCTAACACCATTTGAAATCCAATTACAGTATAATTATTCACACAATAGTGCTCTGCAGTCATAGCACACGCCCGGAGACCATGCTGTCTCTGAAGAAATCACCTTTGGGAGGGCTTAGAAATTCACAGGTCTGATCAAATGAAATCGTTTCCACAGTAGCCTCATTCCATTACCCCAACGAGACTTCATCTCCCATGAACAATTGAATAGTTACAGATTTTCCCAACAGGATAATGAAGACCTGAGTGTTAAAGGCCAGACACTCCCTGAAGGGGTAAGTAGATGTATCTGCTCTGTGTGCTAATACCACACTTGCTAATTGCAGGCCCAGTCATTACATCTTCCAGATGTGTCCGATCTTGTACCTAAACTCAGTGCCTGGGGCCTTTTTTAACAAACAAGCCCTTTTCTTTCTTTTTTTTTTTTTTTTTCTTTTTTGGAGGGAAGTCCAACAGACAACTGGGTTTCCCAGCAGGACAGAGCCCTGCTAGTCATTTGGCTACAGTTTTGCTTCCCTTTATAAGTTCTCTCCTGTCTAGATCACCCCATTCCAGCTCACCCTTGGATGAGTCATGAGGCTGCCGCTAACACCCGGCGTCTAACGTTCTGCAAAGCCTGTGGTTCTGTGGTCCTACTCAGGGAGGGACCACCAGAGAGTAGCTAAGGGCTCCCAGGCTCCATCCTCCCGAAGACAAATTCAGTGGCTGTTCAGGAATCAGTGTCCTTACTTCAAAATGCCGCTTCTTTATCATTCTGACCAGTGAGATATAAAACAGCCACAGAGGAAGAAGGATTTGTTTGACCTCCAAATATGTTTTTGTAAAAGCAAGATATTATTCCCCAAATGATTGCCTTCTGTTCCAGGGTAGCTCTTTCACAAGTTAATTATATGAGAAACAGAACATTTAAAGAAAATACGAGAAAGCTGTCCATTCCTTTTAGTGATTAGTATAACAGAACAAAGTTATTTGTCATGGCAGTTATTAAGTATGAGCTGTTGCTTAAGAAAAGAAATTATACCTTGCCTAATGGTGAACATTTGCTAATGGTTAGTCCTGGGACAATGAGGGGCTCGGGGTAACACAAGCAGTAAGCGACCTGTTCTAAAATCCAGTAAATCCCCCTGCACACGGTACGTACCACAGCCCCTACTGGCTCCAACACAAACCACTGGAAGAAAATTCCTTTTTGTTTAGGCTCATTGCTTCTAAAGTATGCAAAGCTGTTAACTTACAACAGGAGAACAATTGATGTTCTCACTGGCTCATGTAGATAAGATTCGAATTCAAAAAGATCCCTATTAATATGAATGGTATCTCTGCTGGACGGAGTCCAGCAATAGCAAATTGACTTCGCGGAACTGGATTTGGCTGGCCTGCCTGACAATGGTTTACCTTCCAGCCCCTTGGAGTGTTCAGCCACCCAACCACAGTGAAATTACAATCGCTCCAGGAATGAGGTGAAAGATGATCAAAGGGAGGACCTCCTAGTGTTTCAGAGAACAGACCATCCCCAAAAGCGTTCCAGCAGAGGCCAGACCACCCTCTCGGCAGGAACGTTAGCGAGGAGACCAGAACAATTGATGGTGGTTGTATGAGGTAAACTTTCAGAGCTCTTCCAACCTTGCAAGGCTGTAAAATGGCCTTATTCCAAATAATTTTTCAACATTAGCAGAAAATGATGATGGCTTCTGAATTAACTCAAAAGAGAGTTCCAAAATGGTGCTCGGCTCAGCTGGACGTTACAGAAAAATAAGGGGTAGGATCTGCCTTAAAGTATCCTGGCCAAATAACAATAGTAGCAGGGGTGATTGTAGCAGTAGCAGTAATAGTAATAATAATAATAATAATAATAATACAGTAATAATAATGATAGTGGAAGATCCAAAATTATTCCTCTTTTTCCTGTGGCTCTGTGAAATTCAATTTTTTATAGAGCAACTTACCCAATTATGTTTTAGTTAAGCTAATCTTGGAGTTAATTTTCATTCTCTTTGAGAAAAAAAAAATTAACTAGACTAGAGGAGTGGAGAGAACTTGGAGATGTTCTGGGGCTGGCGGAGTCAGGGAGGAGAAAGTCTGGAACAAGCAAACCGTAGATAATCCAAACAGAGATCATTAAGAGCTGACTTTCCTCAGTAGAAAATGCCATTGGCTTGGATTCTGATGCTGGATGCACACAAGGCAGACTTTTCCAAACTGTATACCACTGTGCCGGGAACAGTATCTTTTCGAAGAAGAACAGGCATGGGAGAGTTAGCAGAGGGAAGAAATAGAAATACAATAGCAACAATCTTAGGGGTTCAAGATTTGCAGATACTAGCTACTATATATAAAATAGATAAACAAGTTTCTTCTGCATAGCACAGGGAACTGTATTTGATATCTCACAGTAACCTTTAATGAAAAGAAATATGAAAATGAATATATATATATGTCTATATGCATGACTGAAACATTATACTGTACACCAGAAATTGACACAACATTGTAAACTGACTATACTTCAGTTTTTTAAAAAAGTGGAAAAAAAAATCTAACAACAAAATATATATAATAGGAATAATCTTCAAAGACTGCTATCCAAATTAAAGGACATTTTTTGACGCATATACAGTTCAGACTTATTTTCCTCTTTGAAAACATTCAAAATCTGCCTTCATTTTTATAGTTTTGTGCCCAGTAGTGTGTTCAGCTCTTAACACAGAGAAATCACGTGACCGGTGGTAAAGTTTGGTTTTCAAAGGGCAGGAAGGCGTTGGTGTTTGTCTTCAGGCTGGCTGGATAGGCTAGATGTATATTTGAAACAGGCAAGGCTTCTGATGAAAAGAAAGGGCGATTTAAGGTTACCAAAAGAGATATAAAAAAGCAAGGAGTTCAAACATCCAAAAAGTTCTAAGAATAAAGATGAATCTGGCAGTTGAAGAAAATAGATCGTTCCAACCCAGGACTGCCACCAGGGCTGGCGATGGGTGATTTTTTTTTTTTTTTGGAGGGGGTGGGGCAGGCTCAGGATGAAGGTGGGGTGAAAAGTGAGATTCCCCCAGGCCATGCCAAGGTGGGGTTGTTCCCAGATATCTGTCCACAGAAGCACAGTGCCAGGAAGGAGAATGCCCGTCAGAGTCTGGGAACCAAAAGGAAGGCGCGGAGCCTGAAAAGTAGGTCACACCATGAGTCAGGCTGGAGGATCTGAGCAGAAAATCAGCCATGGAATGAGTAAAGGTGGGTGATCAGGGAGTCACGGAGGAATCATGGTGTTGCTGGACTGACAGGGGGACAGCATAGGAACTCACCCCGCAATCCCGACCTGCCAAAAGTCTTCACTGCCGCCATCTTGCTCCCAGCCGGGGGCCTAAGCAGGTAGCAGATGCTCTGTTGGATGCATTTTATATGATTTCACCAAATGAGACACGTGGCCAAAATTATCTAATAGGTTTCATATGCTGGGTTCATTATTCACTGAACAAATAGGTATCGAGTTCCCAGTGTGTGCCAAGCACTGTATTGGGTGCTGGGGCCACAAACATGAGGAAAATCTGGCTTAGACCCACCCAGTCATGACTGTGCATGTAAATCGGTCTGTAACCAAAAGGCTACAGAGAAAACTGTGTTATGAATATTTTTTTAAGGTTGCTTTTTTTATGGCTCAATAACTTGGTCAAAGAATTTAAGAGGTGATTTTGACAATGAAGCTGGCTGCTTAAAAGTAGCAGAACTCAGTGAGATGTAAAACATCACATGATCTATAGAAACCACAGGATGAGAAGCAGTGGGAGTAAAATTCTTCCTGCCCCCCCCCATTATTTGAGGGGTAAGAAAATAAACAATCTAAGACAGCAGAAGCTGGAAAATGGCATCTTCTTTACTGAGTCATTGAAATCAAGGCATACATGGAGCTAAGGACCATTTAGGTTTTGTTATTGTTCGTCCATAATAGCATTTATTCTTTTATCCATGTTAAAAAATAACCTTAAAGCATCATTTAGAGCTAAGGGGAGGATTAAGTACCACCGTTGTTAATTCACCCATTATCTTGAGGGAAGATTAAGGTGATGGTCAAGAACGCAGACTCAGAAGAGAGGCTGTCCGTTTCTACATCCCAGATTCACCTTTTCACTAATTTGGGGATCTTGAGCAAGTTCCTTCAACTCTGTAATTCTCTCAGCCATAAAAGGTGAATTATAATAGATTCAACCTCTTAGGATTGCAGGGAGATTACATTAAAATATGCAAAGTGCCTAGGATACTCTTTGTCATAGATTTAGAGATCCAAAGTGCTAGCTATTAACGTTGACTGAGTGCCTCATGTGCTGAGACATAACTATTAAGGAAGACGTAGTCCCTGCCAGGAAGCCTACATGCTAGGGAGAGAGACAGACAAGTAAACAGATAAATCAAATAATTAGATATGATGATGACTGATTGGAAGGATAAGAAGAGACTGGCAAGAGCAGGAGGGGACTACATAATTATCTAGGGGAGTTAGGGACCATCTCTGAAGGAGCAATATTTACGTTAAGTCCTGAAGGTTGAGAAAACAGTGGTCAGAGCAAAAGTGTGGTCCAAAGGGCTGTGTTCAGTGGGTTCTAGGAATTAATGAAGGTCATAGTTACTGAGCCACAAGAGTGAAGGGAGGAGAGTTGTGCTGCCAAGGTCCTACCAGAACTGGGCGATACGTTTGGAAACTTTGAAGGCATATGGGTTCTAGTGAGAGGTGCGCTGGATTTCCAGCCCAACAGTGGGTTGTAAAATCCTACATCCAGTTATTCAGTCAGTTTGGCTGCCGCCCCCTGAGCCCAGGGTCATCTCTCTTTTTTTTTTTTTTAAGCGACAGTTTCTATTTATTTATTTACCTATGGGGGGATCATTAGGTCATTTATTTATTTATTTACTGGAGGTGCTGGGGATTAAACCCACGACCTCGTGTGCACTGAGCACGCGCTCTACCCCTGAGCTGAGCTAAACCCCCTCTCCCCACATCTTGCTTTGAAGACTTTCGAAAAAGCGCCTTGCCTACCCTGTTGTTCCCAGACAGGGAGCTACATCACCCTACAACAAGAAAGACCTCGTAAAATATAAACACCCCAGGTGAAGTCCCTCCAGTGGTTTCCCACTGCACTTAAAATGAAATGCAGACTCTTTGCCGAAGTCTTCGAGGCCCTGCGGGATCTGGCCCTTGCTTCCCTCCCCTAAAGCTGCCCCCACACTCTCCCCTAGTTTACTCAAGCTCGGTCACATTCCGTTGCTTGAAAAGTGCAGACTGACTCTCGAGTCCAGTCTGTTGTACCTGCTGTAGGCACTGCCTGGGGTGTGCTTCCCCCAGGCAGCTCAGACGGCTTGCTCCTTCTCACTTGTGACTATGCTCAGGTGTAGTCACCTGCCACTGAGTCAAAGGCGCCTCCCACCCCTGCCTCAGTTCACTTTCTGTTATGTACTTTGATTTTTTTCCCCTTCATTGAATTTATAACTAGTTGAGATAACCTTGTTTAGTTATTTTTTTTTTAATCTTTCTGCCTCTACTAGGATGTAAGCACCAAGAAAGACAGTATTTTGTACGTCACGTTGACCACGGTAACTCCACTATCTTGAACAGTGTGTAACCAAGCATCCTATGAATACATAGGCACTAAATGTTGGATGAAAGGGTCTGAGCTCGGTCTAGTTCTAGTTGTGGGACATAAGTCATTCAACATCTTACTTGCTTTCTTCTCTGTAAAATACAAAAAGTAATCATTTTCTTACCCACCCCACCCCACCCAATGTATCAAATATTAGGATTAAATGAGTTAATATAAGCCAAAGTTTTTTTCTAAATTACAAAGCACTACATGCTCTTTGAAAACTAAAAATTATGCTGAGAAAATACTGTTACTTAATATTAGAATATAAATTAGAGCACCCAGATGATATTAGGATGGACAAAATTAAGATTCTAGGCACAGAATTTCTATTCTTTTGACTTTTATTTTATATTAATAAGAATTGAACACGTGACTGGTTTATGAACTGTGTGAACTCACTACGAAGTAGTTTTATTTTCCTCCAGTCCATGTTGAATTACCACCTAAAATGATTTCCTAAATGCTTCTTCATCTTTTGCTCACGTAGACTGGAGAGGCCCGGAGTGTCAGCACATTAGGGTGACGTTTGGGAAGGGAGAGTTTCATCTCTATCACTTCTTAATAAGCCGTGGAAAACTTTTTCTTTCATTTTTCTTGATAGCAACATTGATACTTTCTCATTTTATTGAGATATAATCAACATACATCACTGTATGAGCTTCAAGTTACAGCATAAAGGTGTGACTTACGCATGCTGTAAAAGGATTGCCACAATTAGTTAATATCTACCATCTCATCATCTTTTTCCTCTTAGAATGTGAGTGTTTCCCAGATCCTATCTCTTAAGCATCGGAATTTAAGCTATAACCTTCAGAAAACATGAAAAATGATTCAGTTTTACGTACTGAGTGATTTCTATGTGCTGGACACTGTAATAAACGCTCTGTGTAAGTGATACCAGCAGACCTTGTTTATCGCACTTCCGTACTGAGCTTTGCAGATGTGGTGTTTTTCATAAATTGAAGGTTTGTACAACCCTGAGCTGAGCAAGTCTATAGGTGCCATTTTTCCAACAGCACTTGCTCACTGTGTGTCATTTTTATAATTCTCACATTTCAAACTCTTTCATTATTATTACATCTGTTCTGGTGATCCGTGATCAGCAGTCTGATGTAACTGCTACAACTGTTTGGGGTGCCACAAGCCATGCCCGCGTAGGACAGAGGGGTTAATAAACACTGTGTGTGTCCTCACCGCTCCACCGACCAGCTACTACCCTGTCTCTCTCCCTTGCCTCAGGCCTCCCCGGTCCCTTAGACACAGCACTATTAAAACTGGGCCAATTAATAGCCCTACAGGGGCTTTCAAGTGAATCATACGTGTCTCACTTTAAATCAAAAGTTATAATTAATTAATCTTAGTGAGGAGGGCATGTCAAAAGCCGAGACAGGTGGAAAGCTAGGCCTATTGTGCCAGTTAGCCAAGTGGTGAATGCGAAAGAACATTCCTTCAAAGAAATTCAAAGTGTTACTCCAGTGAACACATGAATGATAAGGAAACAAAACGGCTTTATGGCTCATGTGGAGAAAGTGTCAGTGGTCTGGATGGAAGATCCAACCAGCCACAACATTGCCTTAAACCAAAGGCTACTCCAGAGCAAGGCCCTAACTCTCTGCAATTCTGTGAAGGCTGAGACAGGCGAGGAAGCTGAAGGAGAAGTAGCAGAAGTTACTTCATGAGGTTTAAGGAAAGAAGCCATCTCCATAACGTAGAAGTGCAAGGTGAAGCAGGAGGTGCGGGTGGAGAGGTGCACTGGGGACCAAAACCTTCATGTGACTCACTTTATTGATATATTGACTTTATTGTGTGATTTCAAGTTGCGCCTGCAATATCCCCGAGGTATACCTATGTTATTCAGTCCTCACTTACTTATGAGGAAAATATTAGCACTCAAGGTCACACCATTTATAAGTTATAGAGTCACTTCATAAAAAAGATTTCTTTTCATTGTGAGGCATGTAGGTGAATTTCAATAACACAAACTGATTGCATTATCGCATTGAAGATTCCTCATGCAAATGTCTATGTATCCTCAGACTATACAGTTGAATCTAGTGCTACCAAAAAGCTAACATATAGACACACGGTCCCTGGCATCTAGAGTCACAGTAGCTAAGTCCATCAGTCAGTCAATGACTCATCAAGTCCTCCACTGACTGACAATAAAAACTATACTAATTATTGATATAAAAATATATGATCATTCCTAGCTTTAGAAACTCATCATCTTATTGAAGATATAAACCATAAGCTTACAAATGTGAAGTATTAAGAGCATAAATTAAAATTAAGAGGTGCATCTGATAATAGCCAACTGACAGTTTAGGCCAGCTCGCATCACTGAAAGATAGTTGTGCTGGGTACAAAATTCTAGGCTGAAGAGTATTTTATATCAGCACTTTTGAAGATATTATTTCACAATATTCTTAACCCTACAGTCATTATCCAGACATCACCAACAGATCCCTTACATCTTCTCTTTGTACACAAGCTGACATTCTTCTTTTGCTGCTCTAAGATCTTCTTTTCATCCCTGGTACTCTGTAATTTTATCACAGTTATCTAATGTGAAGTCTTTATCATTGCTATAAATTATGGTTATTTTATCTGAAAATAACTTTTCCTGCTTTTATCAGGGCAGGAAAATTATGTCATTGTCTCTTTAAAATTTTCTTTTCTCTATACTGTCTTCTGGGACTCTGATTAGTTTTGCATTAGATCTTCTCATTCTGTTTTCCACATCTCTTACTTTTTCTTGTGTTTCCATTCCTTCATCTCCCTGAGTTTAATTCTGGATAATTTTTTTTCGTATATCTTCTTTACTTTATTTACTTTTCTCTTATACTGACCTAATCACCATTTAATCAATCCGTGAAGTCTCCTGTGCCCATATTTTTTTATTTCTAAAAGTTATATTTTTTCTTATTTAGGTTTATCTGATAATTTTATTACAAATTTTTATTTCATGCTTATTTTTATGATTCTAATGTTCATTTCTTCAAGCAGTTTATACAAAATTTGTTTATATTCTGCATCTGAAGTCCTCAATATCTGAATCACTTTGGATCTAAATCTATATGATAATTCTCACTCATGGTGGCTTATTTCCTCATGTGTTTGGTGATTTTGAACTATGTACTTTTATTTATTTGGTCTTATTATATGGTAATTAAGAGCACTTAGAGAATGCTTTCCTTTTGAGATCAGTTTTTTTCCTTCAGAACAACTTGCTTATGCTGAGAACCAGTGGATGTTATTACCTGAGACCATTTAACCTCCTTTTAGAGTCCAAAATATTCTCTGTTTCAACTCCCCTACCATTCTTCTGACCCAGAATTTAGTATTCCAGTATTGGCCTTTGCCCACAGAGTAAGCCCAGCTTACACTTGTTTACTACTCATTGTCCACTTTTATTTGTGTTGGTTTACTAAGTTATTTCTGGTGGGTTTTGGAAGAAAATTATCCATGAATCTCTCACATTTCTGTGTGTCCTCTGAGTAGAAGGATTGACAGTTTTTGTTCTGAACTATCTTTTCAAGGATTTTTATAGAGAAAACAGCCTTGGAGGATGTAGATGCTACCTCCATCTAATGTGAAGGGCAGATATATCCAAAAATCATAAACACAATTTCTCCCACTAGGTCAAAAGTTGAACAAGTTTTCTGGTAATCCTTCTGAAAAATGGTGTTTTCCTAATCTGAGCATTCCTCAGCTACGATGCAAACCCACTGCATACACAGCATCCACCTGGGCTTGTCCGCCACCCTGGAAGGCTTGGAAGACAAGGAACCTTATGAAAACACAAATTGCATTCTGTCTGCGGTGTTGTGAGTAATAAGGTGCATTGTCTCGTGTCTTCTACCAGCATCTGTGAAACTGTGACAAGCAACTTGTTAGCTTGAAAGCAGGGAAATCTCAGAAGTTTCACAGTTTTTGACAGCAGGAAGGCCATGTTAAAGTTTTCTCTTATTTTCTGTAAAGACTGCAATTTATTAAAAGGTATGACCAGGTATATTGTAGCAGAGGCCCATTCATAGTATTTCTTCTAGCCTCTTGCCAAAAGTAAAAATGGAATCTTATTTGTATCTTCCATGCCCAAAAGTTAACTTGTGCTGAATGAATGGCTATATGCATGAAGGTAAAACACTAAAATCATAAAGTGATAGCAAAGCCATAATCTGTTAAATTTAATAAAACAATTAATTAACTAATTATGAACCTTTTCCTCGTTTCAGTATCTGCATTGGAAGTAGCATTATGATTACATTTAACTTACAATATTCAACTAAGTGTGTTTGGTCAAAAAGAAAAATCAACCCAGAAGTGCAAACAATTTTATCAACAGTTCCAAGCCAAACAGTCCATACCGCAAAGTGAGCCTGAGAAGGGAGACATTGGAATCTACAGTCCTTCAACCGGTCCCATTCACAAAGGCCAACTCTCTTCTGTGAGTGGGATTTTTACAGATCAAGACAAATTTTTAATCAAAGAACAGGCCTTCACTGAATAACTGAGGCCAAGAGCAAGACTATAAAAAAGGCCTGTAAACCATGTCTAAGTACTTAAAAGTCATAAATCAAGTTAACAGAGAGTTAAGTAAAAGAATTATATCTCTCATCCTTGAAATTTATATCTTCATATTGACAAAAGTTAAAAAATTAATGTGAGTAAAGCTGTGGTTTTTATAGGACTGAAAGTTGGCAAAACATCAAAGACAACAGAATTTAATTATTACTATGCATGTAGGGATATCCTGTTTATGGGCTGGTGGTGTCTGGGTGAGTAATAAGGCAAATATGTACATTATATACAAAGTGTTATGCATTTATCCTGTAAAAATAATTATTCTTTTCTTCCTTTCAGTAAAGTCACTAATTATATTGTTATAAATAACATTTTCACAAAATTTTTGTTTCAGTATAGTATTGCTCTAGCACAAAGTGGAATATAAATATATACTGTAAGTGTAAATTAAAGTAGATGTAAAAAAGGAAAGTTAAAGTAATTTTTGCATACATGTTTTCAAAATTATCCTTCTAAAATATTGAAAGTTACTATTAAAATTAAAAGGCATAATATAAATTATAATTCAAAAGTAATGTTGATCTAAAATCTAAAAATCGAAACCAAAGTATTTAGATAAAGCTGAAAAGGTCTGAAAAAATTGTTGTCATTAAGTTTTTAATAAAAAGGTAATTCACATTTCCAGCATTCAGTGTGCACCTAGCAGCCTGTGTAAAGAATCACAATCACATTTGATGCACATTATAACATCTAGACCTATATTTTACAAATTTAACAGCAAAATGAATGTTCAATAATGTAAGCAAGTGTCTCACCTACAGTACCAACGGTTGAAAATACGACGCTTATTCTTAAATATCTCCAGAACCATAAATGGGGATGGGAAGGGAAGCAAGACTATGGCCACTCAGAACAACTGGGCAACAGTACTTCTTTATGCAAGATTCCCTCACATCTGTGTCACTGGAGAGCAAGGAGGGTCCCCACCGAGCCACTATTGCCATTCCAAGCACCCCTCAGCTGGCCGCAAGCCTAGAGGTTGGAGGGGATCCTGTCTTCCTTCTTCTAAACGACTTTGAATCTGGCTTATGATGTGTCTTTCCTGGCTTGATCCAGGATTGAGCCACAAAATGTAGAATGTATAATTTCAGTAATTCTGCCTATCAGCTAAATGCTCCAATGTTCACATTTACAGCTGGCATTATACGTTATAGAGATGAATGGTAAGATGGCATGGTAATAATTTAAAGGTTTTAATTTCCTTACTTGAGACTACATTAAGAGCAAATTTAAAAAACACCATTACGAGTGGCGAGAGAGAGAGAGAGGCTAGTGGAAGAAGGAAAAAATATCTTCACATGAATCTTTCATAGCACTTTTTCCTGCTTTTTGTAAAAGGGACATTTTTATTTTGCACTCAGCCCCACAAATCATGTAGCCAGCACTGGTTATGGATTATACTCAACCAGCACTTGGGCCCTGAATCCCAAGTGACAGAAGCAGTCATGTATTTTTAATATATTTATTTACTTAAAAAATATATATTTTGCAATATTTAGGGAGGCGATCTAAAATACATGGCTCAGCGCAGGCGTTCTTCTCCCCGACGTCCAAGGGCAGAGCTAAATAAGGGCCCTAAACACAAACCAACTCTTATCGCTGGGCACAGCGAGCATCAGCAGCTTTTTCTAATGCCACAGGAAAATCTGGTGATGTTGGTCATATGAGAAGGGAGAAGGATGCACGACTTGAGATATAACAGAATTTTACTGTTTTCATTTTTCCTCCAACTTAGCATCTCATCTCCCATAAGATCTGCATCTCCCTTATAGAAAATCTTATTTGACTGCACTGGACATTGGTAGGATTTTTGAAACCAACATATATGCATAAACACAGACACTAAAGTTTTATGAAGACATTTTTGCTTCTGTTTTTTGACTCTGTTTTAGACATTAGTAAGATTGGCACCTCTCAAAGGATATATATAATGTCTTTATTCATATTCCCCGTGGCACATAACATAGTGACTTTTATTAAACACTCAGCATTTAATATTAAGTCATTGAATTAATTTTAAGTGTCTTTATTTTGGTAATTGGAATACTGGTATATTCCATTCTGAGAAGTTTCTAATTTTAGGACACATTACCTCTGACTGGATCAATTCAAGTATTTCTAAATAATCGAAGTGTGTATTTATCACAAACACTTGTGAGTTTTATCTTTATCTCAACACCATACCACTGCTCCCATCCACCAAAAAGTCCCTGGAAAAAAAAAATCACAAGTGGAAAAACAGCCTACTCGGAAGGCAGTTGAGTCTTCCAGTTACAAGGCTCCAAGGGCAATCACTGAGCCCTGGAAATTAAATTTGACTCCCCTTGCTTTAAGTGTGTCTCTGACACCTAAGGCACTGCTGAAGTTAAACAGCAGTTAAAGATATATTGTTGGTTGCATTTTGAAAAATACACCATTGTTCTTTCCTCAACTTTTCCATCAAAATGGGAGGGAAAAAGTCATCTACCACTTCCTTTTCATTACTTGAAAACACATTCTCTCGCTTCCCCCCACGTATGTTTCAGCCACCTCGGCCCACAGGATTAATTTCAAGTTTACCTTTTTTAGGATTTCAAGGGAATGTGTGAAAGGATCTGGTCCTACTCTTCTGGACACATCTGCTCCAATTCCAGGCAGCATAGACAGAGAGGCTCCTTTCCAGAAAGGTTGCTTGGCAGCACCTTATTTAAAAATACACCAAACCCTTGGATAGATACAGGGCTGTAAACTCTTTTCAACCAGTGTGTCAGGGCTCTACCCGACAGAGGAGTGCTCCACTGGTTCAAAATCACATTTCTGTCCAGGCTGCCTCCAGACTCAGATGTGCGTCAGCCATTGTTGTCAGAGAAACTTGACTTCCTCCTTGTTATTCCCACCAGAGGAATAATGGCGGGCGTCCGACTGTTCAGCCATTTGCACTCCAACTTTTCACAGGCTCTTCAGGGAAATGAGAGCCAATGATGGATGACATTTTAAAGGAGACTGATGATGAGTAAATGAGAATGTCAGCTAGGTTTTCATACTCTACGGGGCATGGTAAATGTCGTGTTTTGTTTGCATTTTTTTTTAAAGCCTATCCATGTGTTGAGGTTCAGAAACTGCTGCATGAACGTCTAGGCACCATGCTGATGTTTTTGAGGCCAGCTTGGTGAAACTGAATGGGGCTTCAGATTTAGTGTTAAGAGCCATGAGGGCCAAACTTACACTCTTTAAATCTGTCGCGTTTAGCAACTATCAGCAGAAAAATGAACTTTCAGTTGTCTCATTGAGACAATTAACTTGTTTTCACTGCCCCAGAACTTCCTCCCTCCAGCCAAACCATATCTACTCGTTCGTCTTCTCCCCATAACTTCCCCAGAACACTGCAGTCCAGCACAATCGTCCCCTCCCCTAGACTTCCATCGTTTGTTTTCTACAGTACTTAATAGAAATTAATCCTCCATGCTTTGTTTCGATTCTTATCTTATTTAGGTTGCTTGACACTTTTATCCATTTAACTTTTTATATATCCATGCTTTGTCTCCTCCACCAAATTGTTAGTTCTTCTAAAGGACCTAACAAGTTCTACCATAGTGTTTCAATAACTTATTGTCAGCTGACGTTAGTGTATTTGATATTTATCTGTTTATTTGTTTGTAACCTTTCTCAATGGAACTTAAGCTTTAAGAGGATGCTGAATTCGTCTTCATCTTTGTATCTTCAGAAGCATCAGGAACAGTGCCTTGCAAATAATAGGGGCTCAGCAAATGTGTTAAGTGGATGAAATAATAATGAGTGAATTACTAAGTTGAGTTTTCCCCTTTACTTTAAATCACAACATCTTTAGCATTTGCCTTAACAAAGCTCGCAGCCTTAAGATCCTGCAAAAGGGTTAAAAGTCTAGGCTTTGTAGTCACACAGGTATGGATTCAAATCCACTTTCTTTCTTAGTGTCATTTTCTGGCTCTCTGATGTTGGGCAAACCACTGAACTTCTCTATGTCTCAGATTCATCTCCTGTAAAATGAGGGTAACAGCCCGCATTTCATAAAGTTGATGTATTAAATAGGATATGGTCAATAAAATTCTTGACATGTAATAACTGCTCAACAATTCACTGTACAAACATGTATCGATTACTAACAATGCTTAGAGCATGGGTCTACATCACAAGATGACCTGTGACATCTATCGAGTTTTGTGGGTTTGTACACATATTCTCCCTGAGTCTCATTGCTTGTTACTTGCTTGGAAATAACACATTAGGCAAAAGAAACACAATTGTAAGGAATATCATAATTACTCAAAAGTGTGTTGGTTATTTCTCCACCTGAAAAAAAAATTACAGGTAGGAGAAAATGAGTCTGTTCATAGATAATTCTCTTAATATTCTCAAAAATAGTTGAATTGGTGACTGGTGACTCCCCCACACCAGGACTGTCAATTTCTCTCACCAAGAGTAATTCTAATAAAATTTGCTAAGCACCTGCTACACTTACCAATAAATTTCAATTAGGTGATGAGCATGGATGAAACAAAATGAGAAGAATTCACAAAATAGACAAATCAATTTTGTCTAATTTTCCATCTTGGGTTTAAACATCTTGGTCCATTCTAAAACCATTAATAAGGGATTGTTTTCTTCAATTCCCTTCTCTTTGGAGCTGTAGCTTGGTATTCAGCATCCAGGGTATAAGATATATTTCTTTTCCATGAGAGAGTTCCTTAGAAAATTGGTAGGTATGTGAAAAATGAGATTTGAGAAACTAGAAGTTCCCGCAAGCTTAGGAAAAGATTCATTGATCTGTAGCTTTGGTAACAGAACCATCAGAACCAGGTTTTAACTTGTTCAGTCCATCAATAACTCAATTTGGTGAACACACTTCTGCAAGCCAAGCAACCAGTATTGGCAACTCCCTTCTGAAAGTCGGACAATCAAGGGCAGACTCACTCCATGAAACAAAGCTCTGATTGCCAGTAAGTTAAGAATAGTCTCACATAAATAAGCATGCTTTCAGAGATGGTAACCTGCTCAGGTCTCTGGAAGTCCATCAAACTCTCATCCTCATGCATCTCAAAAACCCCATAGGAGATATGCAGCCTGCTAAGTGTTGGTCTCATCAGCCTGTGACCTAGGGGTCACATAGGCATAATAATGACCAAAAACCACATTTACATACATTATTATTTCACCTGAAGCTAATAACCATATGCAGTGGATATTATTCCCTTGGGAAAGGAAAAATAAAACATTTTAAAACATTTTTTTTCATTTAAGCATCACAATTGCTTTATGAAATAGGTACCATTTTACAGTTAAATATATAAACTATATATATGGTCCTTTTTCTCCATCAGAGTAATGGTGATGAAGCCTGCATCAGAAGGACCAGGTGAGCAGGAGGTGAAAATTTGTGCTTCTGTGTTTCTCTGGAATTTCTCACAAAAAGCTGGCTAAGAAGTTATACTTTCTTCCATGCCCAAGAAAAAAACTGATCAGCTTTTCTTTTACTTGTACAATGGAAGATGATTTTCAAAAATCTTATCCTAGACTCCTGTACTCTTGTAATCTGAAATAAAGTAAAATAGTGAACCTTGATGCAGACTAGTATCAGAAAGCACTTGCTTTTGCAATTTTTAAAAATTATGCTGGGCTTACCAACAATGAATTTCTATAGAGACCGCCTTCTTTAGTATTGAAGGAAGCAACACAAATTCTTTTATTTTAAAATTTCAACCCTGATTTGATGGAAATTTTTAATACTTTAATTTGAATTTTTTCAAATTTACATGGCAGTAAAGACAATAAGATAATGACATTCATGTCCTCATCACCTAGCTTCAGAAATGACCAACCCATGGCCATCTTTCAACAGTACTTTGCACACTTCTCTTTTCCTGGATGATTTGAAACAAGTAAGCATCATATTATTTCATTTGTTAATATTTTAGCATGCTTTTCCAACAGATAAGGACTCTTTTAAAATATAATACAATCACATTTTAAAAAACTGATCATTCTTTCATGTCAAATGTCCAATCATTGCATACTAACATCAAAAATACATTTCAGAAATGTGAAAAAAGTTAACCAAAATTTTTGCAGCTCTGTCTCTAAAATATATGTCACTTGGATTGTACAGGGAAACCACTGTACTTTACAGTCACTTAGAGAGAACTTTGTGCATAGTTGGGACCATAGGATTCATCTCCCTTTCAAGTTTGAAGGGTTGCTTGATAATTTTATTTTAAAAATATGTGAAATACTTAAATGATGCCAAGGTCGGAACTACAAAGTGAGGTAGACTAAGAGAAATTGAGTAGAATTCTGTTTGTGACGGTCACCTTATTCTCAACTCCCCTCTAAGAAATCAGCTTTAAAATATTGATGTTTTTGCTTTGATTTTTTAAAATGCAAGCAAATATACATACATAATTTTGTGTGCACCCATCTAAGCCAAATGACAGATACTTTATGTACTTTTCTCTCTGCTGCATATTTTACTTAATAATATTTCCTATAGATCTTCCATAGTAACACATTGAGGTATGACATAGCCAGCTCACAGCATAATAGCCTTCGTGCGGATGTTCCATAATTTTTAAAGAAGTCCTCTGTTGCTATAATGAATAGTGATTTTCAAAAAGTAAATTATACAACTTCTGCACTTTTTGGAAGGTGCTTAATAAAGCGTGACATTTTCCCTGGAACCATCCAAAATTTCACATGTCTATATATACATATATACACACACATACAGTTCATGTATACTATCATTGCTGAAAAGACACAAAAAGGTTTCAAACTTTGCTTATCTATTGATGTGAGAGAGTAAGAATACCAGCGTTTCAAAATTCTGTTTCCAAACTGCTTTTCCTTCTCCAAAAACTACCCGTTTTGAGGCCTAAGCGAATTCCAACATAAATAATATAAAATGAGAAATATTTAAAATATGATTAAAACTTTTGGGGGAACAAAGAGATTTATTACTTTTTGCATATTTTCAACTATTACTGTCTCCTCTAGGCTTAGATCTGGAAGAAACTGATATTGCTCTTACAATAATAAAGCCAGTAGGAATTTGAGCCCAGGCTCTGAGGCTTTGTGATGTGTTTTGGTAGCATTTACCTCTGCTCTCCTTCTCCCTCTCCTATAATTATATTCATAAAAAGAAAGGTAAGCAAGTGTGACACTTATCAAACATATCTACTGTGCATGGATTTCAAAGGAATTACCAATAAATTTCAGTGACAGCCCTAGCCGTGTCCCTAGCTTCATATATATGTATATGTGTATATGTATATATAATATATATTATTTTGGTGCTAATTGCTTTTATTCCTTGCTCTTAACAGAAATAAATACATCCTTATTAGCAATGTAGGGCTGGACCTTCAATTAAGTCTAGCAAATGACTTTTTTAAACTTTTTTATTTTGAAATAATTACATGTTCACCAAAAGTTTTAGGAAAATTGTACAGGGAGTTCTCAGGTATCCTTCACCCATTCCTTCAGCGGTAACATCTTGTAAACCTATAATACAATATTACAACCAATAAAATGCAAATGGCACAACTTATTCAAATTTCGTATATTTTACAGGCATTTGTGTGGGGGAGGCGCCTACCTACATACAAGGGTGTCTGTTTATTCTGTGTCATTTTATTGCATGTATAGATGCAGGTAACCATCACCACAAATCAAGATGCAGAACAGATCTCTCTTGGAAGGTGCCATGTGTTAACCCTTTACAGCCACCCCTCCCCGCTTCCATTCCTGAGCTTTGTCCACCATCTCTATTGCTACACAGATATTCTCTATAAATTTTGCTATTTCAGAGATGTTACTAAGTGGGATTATACAAAGTAGTGTTTTGAGATTTGTTTTTTTAAACGCAGCCTAATTCCCTTAATTGGATCCACTTTTCCCCTATTTTAATAGTTTGACTGCCAGATAGCAATCCTGGTGCGGACGTGCCACGGACTTTTCTCACCATTCTCTTGTTGAAGTACGTTTGGGTTTTTTCGTTTGGGGCTATTACGAACAAAGCTTCTATGAACATTCATATATAGGTTTTTGTGTGAAAATGAGTTTCCATTTCTCTGGGATAAATGCCCAAGGCTACAATGGTTAAATTGTACAGTCAGTGCACACTGAGTTTTTAAAGCAACTCCCAGCAGGTTTTCAGGGTGACTGCGACATTCCCACTCCCACTGGCAATATGTAAGCAAATCTGGTTTCTCTGGAAGCCACCAGCATTGGGGGTTGTCACTATTTTCATATTTTAACAGCTGAGAGACCTATAGTGATATCAGCAGTTTTAACTTTTATTTCCCCAATAGCCAATGTTGAACACCCTTTCAGGTGCTTATTTACCATCTGTGTGTCCTCTTTTGTGAAATGTCTGCTCATATCTTTTGCTCATCCTCTAATTGATTACTCATGTTATTACTGTTGAGTTTTGAGAGTTCTTTGCATATTCTAGACACGAGGCCTTTATTGAATACGTAGTTGGCAAAGGTTCTCTCCCAATATGTCTTCGTCTTTTTATCCTCCTCACAGGGTCTTTCCCAGAGTTAAAGTTCTTCATTTTGATGAGATCTAATTTACCAGTTTTACATTTTATGGATTATGCTTTTGGCATCAAGGCTAAAATTCTTCACCTAGCCCTAGGTACCAAAGATTTTCTTCTATGTTTTTTTACTAAATGTTTTAATAGTTTCACATTTTACACTGAAGTCCCCATGACCTTTTTAGAGTTCATTTCATGCAAGGTGTGAAGTTCAGGTTGAGGTTCATTTACAACTTCCCCTTAATCCTCTAGAAGTATACCAGTAAAAGTCAGAAATGCATGCCTACAGTAGGAAAGCAAAAACTAAAATGAACTTCTCAAAAGCTTTGTACTTTTTTTTAATCTTCAGAAATGAAGATATCATATCATAGTTTTTAAATGAATCAACTGAAACTTCTAGTTGTTTTACTACTTCTAGTAATAGTCCCCACAGCATCTAGACATAAGGAGAAATACTTAAAGAGAGTTACTACTTGAACATTTAATCTAGCTGCAGTCTTGTCTAACGTGATGACTGGAATGCTAACAGTTAAAAAAAGTCTACTTCTTAGAAAATTGTGTTTTCCAGTTCCCCACACTTGATGTCAAACCGAGTAGCTCTTTTTCCAAATTGTAACTCCAGGGATGCTGTCTAGATTCTGGATATGAAACCAAAGACTTAATTATAATCTTGTTGTACACAGGGGATATTCATAACAAGCAACGGCCAATGCCATGGACCTTTGGTGAAGTCCTTTTGGCTTCCCTCATGTAAACAACAATCTGTATTATGTGGACTTGTCCCCTTGATAAAACACCAATGATCCTTGGTGAAGCAGGACCCTGCTGGAGATGGGGTGAAGGCACACAGGGAAAACGTACAAACACAAGTTTCACTTGTTTGACAATTTGAGACAGTTAAGAAGCGTTTAATGGAGTATTCTGGTTCAGTCCTAAGTGCCTTGTAAAACTGGGGTGAAAGCAAGTTAACCACATGCAGTTGGAGCTGCTGTTTCCCTGGTGATGTTTCATCCATGAAAGAAGGGGAAATAAGGCAAAGAAACCCAAAGCAGAGACGAGAGAACATTTCTCCTGAAAAGTAAATAGCACCAGGAAATGAAGAGGAAATCTATTTCTCATTTAGGTGAGAGGATGGTATTCAGTAATATCTTCCCTGGCTCACATTGGAGAATTTCAAGGAGGATTTTCCTTTCTTATAAAAGGACATAAGAAATATGTTTGGAACATGAAGTTTCATGTTTAAAATAAGAACAATAACAACAAAAATAATAAAATAGCTGTGCTGCTTCGGAAGTCTAGTTAACCTTTAGCTGTGTTTTAAAACACACAAGCCCAAGTCTTGGAAATGCAGGTTACAGCTTAGATTACTCCATCTCATTAACAGAAGGTGTCTCTCCAGCAATCAAGTCCAGCCTAAAGAAAGCTACTGTGAAACACTACCAGGTTGGATTTTGATGCAAATGAAGGATAAATAAGAAAATAAAATATTAAAACCCTGTGAGGTGTTTTGAAGATGACTTTTCATTTCTATCACTAACAAGGCCACTCTCCAAATGTTGTATTATTGTTATGAACCAGAAGCTATGAACTGGGGATGGGTTATTTGAATGACTAGTAAATGTGATTATGCCAGGGTATAAATGAGTGCTATCCACTCTTTTGAGTGCACATTACCTATACATTTTGGTCAATAAACATAAATAAGCATTGTGTGTTCAAGATTTTTCTACTACTTTCTTACTCCTCGAGGAGAGTGCTAAGTCAAACAAAATGCCCAGAATGATCTGTTGCAGTGCATTCTGTTTTCCAAAATGGACAGAACAATATCTTCTCTTCCACTTTCTTTTCTTATACCTGAAATTTGATATCAAGAGATGGGGGTCTATGTTCCATTCTCTTGAAACTGGATACAGCGTGACTGTGGGGTGGTCACGATGCTGTGTGACCTCCAAGGTTAGGTCACAAAAAGCAGGCAATGAAGCTTTTGATTTGTCAGCATTCTCTCTTGGACAGCTTTCAGCAGCCATGTTTATATCTGACTGCCCTGAGGACGCCATGATGTAGGGAAGCCCAAACTAACCTGTGTGGACAGACTTCACGGATTGGCTCTGAGAACCCATACAAAGTTGGCCAACCCTCAGCTTCTTTAGCATCCCTCGTCCCTGCATCAGTGCTCCAATATCTGCCTGAACTTATCTGAGAGATCCCCGAGCCAGAACCATCCAATCAAGCCCTCCTCAAATTCCTGACCCACAGAATTCATCAGAGATTGTAAATATATGTTATTGTTTCAAACCATAAATTTGAGTGTGATCTGTTATGTATCAATAGAAAATTGAGCACCTGCTGACCTGTTGATTTAATCAAATAGCTTGTAGATTTGGTTAATGATAAACATTGAACCAGTAGGTGGAAAGAAAAAGATTATGAATAATGTGGACTTGGTCAGAGGCATCAGATCACATCTCTGACCTGTTATTAGAACCCTATCCTTTATTTTTTTAATATTGCTATACTGTTCCTCTATGAAAGGAATAAGGACTCATTTTACAATTTTTTTTTCCTCCACAGTATTTTCTTCTCCCTCTTCAGTGATATGAATTGTTCTTCAAGCCCTAACTCAAGTCCCTGGTCTTGTTAGCCCTCTGGGAAATTTCCAACCTTCTCCACACGTCTGACAACAACATTTATTTGTTATCTAAGTCCACCTTGTGTGTGTACATGTGTGAATCCACGTATCCTCCTCATGTAGAGTAAAAATTCTTTAATGTCGAGAATAGTTCAGTTTCATACCTTTACATCCCATTGAACTATAGCATGGTGTTTTTCAAACATTCCGTGATTAACTTATTAGATACACCGTTTTGATAGCGTGATGTTGTGACACAATAGGAAATATATATTTGGCCTTTGTTCACGTTCCTGGCACAGAACAACTAAAACCCTTGGAATTTCCTGTGATGAGAGTCATGAAGGTGTCTTTTGTTATGTTAATGAGACGACTTTTGGAAAGTACCTAAGGAAGGGGACTGGTTGCCAGGGGAGTCAACCATGTGTTTTGAGGGTTGAAATTTTCAGTCCCACTCATCAACTTCCTGAGACCAGAGAGAGGTCTGGAGACTGAGTTCAATCACCATTCGTCAATGATTTAATCAATCAAGCCTGTGTATGGAAGCTCCATAAAACCCAAAAGGTCAGGGCCCAGAGAGCTCTCAGGTTGGTGAACACACGTGGAGGTGCTGGGAGAGAAGAGCGCTCTGGAGAGGCCTGGGAAGCACTGCCCCTCTCCCCACTTCCCTTCCCTGTGCATCCCTTCCATCTGGTTGTTCCCCAGTTATGTCCTTTTACAATAAACCAGTAACTTATCAGATAAAATTTTTCTGTAGGTTCTGTGAGCCACTTCACCAAATTTACTGAACCCAAGGAAAGGCTGTGGGAACCTCTGATCTAGAGCTTATGGCTCAGAAGCACAGGTGACAGCCTGGACTTGTGATTGGCATCAGAAAGGGGTGTTGCAGTCTTATGGGACTGGGCCCACATCCTCTGAGAGCTCACACTACCTCCAGGTAGATGGTGTCAGAATTAAGCTGTAGGACACCCAGCCAGTGTCAGAGATTTGCTTGGTGGTATAGAAAAAACACAAACATCAGCATTACTGTCAGAGTCATCATCACCAATTGCTTTTTTTCTAACATCAAGATGGATGATCATCAATCCACTTGACCCAGTCATTTGAAAAGACAAATTTCTATGCATAAACCTGTCTACTTATGAAGTCAAAATGACACATCAAAAAGTTGCAATTTAAGAGATATTGTCATCTTGGTGAAAAGAAAATAATTGGAGTTTAAATAAGATAACTCCTGGGATTTTTCTCATGAATATGCAATTCATTACAATGAAAGTAATCAGTATAGTTTACATGTATATTTACATGTCTACTGTACAACTGGTTGAGAAATTCAGTCTTTGGTCTAATAAAAATAGATCTGATTGAGGTGATAAACATATTTTCTCCTGTTAAAGTCTCTTATTACTAAAATAATTCTGCTCATCAAAGAATTTATCTCATTTAGGTTACAGATGGCACAAAAATTAAAATTCAATTTAAAATGATCACAAAAAATAAAGTTGGTTATTTTAATTTGAGTCAATGCACAAAATTCACACAGTATTTTTCCATATGACTTTCTTGACTAGTAAAGATAACCCAAGCAAGCATGCTAGGTTTTGTTGTGTAAGACGCAGCTTCAAACCCAAGTAATTAGGTTTGGGAAAAAAATAATCACTCTAACTGGTTATTTGCTGATCTGTCGACTAAAGCACTCTGTGACTGCCTGAATTTTTTCTCTTTTCAGCTTGCTGATTTTGTGTTGTTTCGTCCAGTCTAAGACTGAGCCTCATAAAACCAAGTTGGAGGAAGTCCTCACTGACATGCTCAGACTTTGACTTGATGCCCAGGATGGCGGCAGCAACCACAGGCAGGACAACCCTCAAGACAGGTCCCCTCACTGCACTGCGAGCCTGGAGTCAGCCCAGCGGGGCAAAGAGAACCCCAGCTCCAGATGGAAGCAAAAGTCAGTGACTAGAAAAATGAAAGGTCCTCAGGGCAAAAGCTTAGTCACACTCAATGTCAACAGTCTAGGAGCCAAAAACAAAGGCGTAGTAGAAAATTAAAAAGGAAGAGAGCGGTAACAGAAAGTTAGAACAGCCCCACCAGTTTGGCCTTTTCTTCCACTGGAATCTACGTGGTGTTCAGCCAGGGTGCTTACTATAGCTATTTATAGATTCTGTTACAAAGAGTTGCCCGAGTTTATGTACACGTAAATACACAGTCATAATCACTTAAATACAAATTCAAAACAAGAACCAGAGGAGTCACACTTTCATCTCATGTTTGTAGTCTTTCATTAATTGGAGTGTTGGCAATGATGTTGAAAAAGCCACATGACCACCCAGGACTAGAAATACAAATGTAAATTGGTCTTTTCCTTTCGGTGAGTTTGACAAGTATCAGCTTGTCATCACCAAGCTCATCTTCTGCTAACCAAAGGCCTTCGAATTGCATCAAAGTTCCAAACAGAGGCAAGTCATTAGTGTTTGTCAATGATCAACTGGCGGACTTAAGATGTATAGGTTGTCCCACAGGACCTGAAACAGTAGCTCATACTTCCGTAAGTAGAAAAAGTGTAGCACTGCATAGATGCCTAAATGGTTTACTGCTGACCTTCCAGAAAAGGACTTCATTGAGCATCTAGTCCAGATTAATGAAGCTGAACCAAAATGAATTAAATTGAATTGAATCAGATTGAAGACACCAACAAGAAATGATGAAAAGTACGTCATGGCTGCCTACCAGCAAGTTACTGCAGGGGATGATGTCAACGTAGCATCATTATTCAAAACCGGCAGCAAAACAACATTCTCAGGGTGCAAGGGAAACAACAAAAAGGTTGTCTGCCCAAAAGTATTTCACTTAAAAATCTCCTAAATCCTACCATTAATGTATCAGTTGGGACCCTTCCACCTCCAAGAGCTTGAATCAAGCTAACTCAAGACCCAATCCCCGTCCCCACAAAATGAAGGAATAGAAATTGATAGGAAGCCTAGTCACCCTGATTCACATGCTTATCCCTGGCACTGAGTGGGAAAAGTGTGGTTCCCCATGAAAAAGGATGTGGTGAATAACATATACATACAATGTCGTGCACACAAAACACACACACACACACACACACACATACACACACACACACCATTTGAGCAGTGCCGTTAAATCTAATCTCAGGTACATCTAGACTGGCTGGAAATCAATCACAGTGGCAGAGCTGTCTCTCCATCTCCTAGTTCTTCTTCCCGTGTGCCGACTTTACTCTTTCCCACCACATAGAAACTTCTTCCACGGGGACAAAATGATTGCCTAGGTACTTCATTTTCACACTTACCTGTTGCAGCAACCCCAGCAGAAAAAAACAATTCTCTCCCTCTGTCTTTCCCTGAATCCCAAGAAAGAACTTTGAACTTCGATGGCTCAAACACAGAGGCCTGGAGCTAATCTCTATTGCCAAGGAAATGAAGCACCAATAATTAGCCCCTTTGGCTGGCATGCTCATCCTTGGCACCCAGTGGGAGAAGTGTGGTTTCCCAAAGGGGGAGGGGGTTAAACACACACACATACGCACACACAGAGCATTTGTGTACTATGATTAGTCTTTTCCACCTTTGAAATAATTATTGACCCTCTCCTTAGGGTTTTTTTTTTGTTTGTTTGTTTGTTTTTTTTTAAGTAAAGCAAGCAAACAAGTGCCCCTGGGAAGTATGTTATTAATTCTGGAATCCTTTAGCATGAATGAGTTTTTTGAATATTTTATTGCAGATAGATGACAAGGAAATATGACACCATTGGCAGTTGTAGTAGAAACCAATTAAAAGGCCAAAAATGAGGGCTGGGGATGAGGCAGATTAGAATAATGCCAAGGATAAACTTTACCTTTGTTGCAGTTTTGCCCCCTAGTGTAATTTTTCCCTTGAACTACAGGAATATAATTCAAAGAAGCCATCTTAGCAACGTAAACAATGAGTTGCAAACTTCTTCAACACCAAAATAAACAAAGAAGCGTTGGGACATGCAGATTAAGAGTACAAAGAAACAGACCAAACCTGGGATTCTCAGAGGCTGTGCATATGAGAATTTCTAAGATACTACCCGGATATTGAATCTTCCTGATTTTTCAAAAATAGCATAGCTAATTATTTTTTTTAACATTTTCCTTCAAGGCCACCTGAAAATCACATTTAGAACCTAAGGGCAGTGAATGTGTCCAGTCGATGTAGCTTGCCGTAGTGACCAAGTATGAAAGTGATGACTTTCAGTTGAGTCCTCACACCTCTTTCCTAGCAAGCAACTTACACATCGATGAGTGTCACGTTTACTGACAGTTCCTGGAATCACAGCCTCAGAGCAGCTTCTGAGCAGGACTGCACTCAAGCCATTCTCCCAAATTAGCTTTTATTTAAAAACAACCTGCCCCCCACCCCACCCCAAATCTCAAATGAAAAGTCTACAGCCTCTTCTAAATCCATAACTACAGAAGTAAATCAATGAGGCATAGTGAAGGGAGAAAATAACTAACAACCAACCTATTCCACGGAAGTGGTTGATCAGAACCAGTAGAATGTTCTAGTGGAAAACTGGGCTTTCGACTGAGGCAGACCTAATTGAAACCTCACTTCCACTGAAGATCAGTTGTGAAATCTTAAGCACTATACTTCAATTCTATTTCTGTCCCAGTAGGTAAATCACGTTAAAACCTTCCTCATAAGATTTGCATGAATGATAAACTAAATTTGGAAACAGGTAAAACAGCACCTGACGTGTAGCGGATGTTCATGAAAAGGAGCTGCACTGTTAGTGACAAAATTGTCGTCCCTAACGTCCCCTTGGGATTGTGATGGCTTTGGGGCAGTCGGTAACAATGGGAAAACCATCATCATGTGAAATCTGACAAGCTGGGACCTCTAAAGCAGGTGTACAATTCCTTATCAGCAAATGCCAGGTGGAGATGGAGAAACTGTTTCCATAGGACTTGTAAAGTGTTTGGACAAGTGAGAGATTCTTGTGATTTTCACTTGCCACCAGTCGTCCCCTCGTATAGAGCAGTTTTGCTTTGGGCCACCCTCTGTGCGTTGAGAAAAATGACATGAGTGTGGGTGCTGTGGAGCTCAGCAAGACTTAATCTCTCCCCAAAAGAATTATTTAGATACTATAAATAACAAACTACTTCCAGAACATTTTAAGGACCCCTTAGCCATAATGCAGCTCCATTCAGCATAAAAGAGGGTGATTTAATGACAACTCGATTAGGTAATACTTCTAATTATTTTAATGATGAGGCAATGTTTGGTTCCATTAGCTAGCCCTACAACAATTATATCTCCCAGTCTAATAGCAGAGTGACAAGGAAGCTTTCAAAACTAAAGACTTACGACCTTATTTTTTAATGCATTCAGAATTGCGGGCTCATGGCTCAGACGATGCTTCATTCCCCGTTACACAGGCCTGCTACTGAAGCCTGATGTCTTTCAGGGCAGTAAAACACACACATAAGCAGACACCAACAACTAAATGGTCCTCATACTTAATTTTACCAACTCTGAGTTTCTAACCCATTTATCTCTGTTTTCTTCCATTGTCTTCTAAAACCTTTCTTAAAAGCATTTGTTTGATTTAGTCTGTGAAAGCAGGAGAGGCCTCCAGCACACAGAGTTTCAACAGGGCAATTACGGAGGGTGCAGATGGTAACTACGGGAGGGAAGGAAAGTCTTTAACTTATGGTTTCATCTCCTCACTATTTCAGAATTCACGAAAATAACGCTTAGGCAAATAGGCTTCTCCCCACCCCCAGCCCCAAGTACAAGGTCAGTTTGACACTCTGAATGGTTAAATCATCCTTGGCAGAGTCTGAACTTGGCAGAAGCTCTGTAATGAGAAATCCAGAGGACTGGTATCATTTGTAACGTGAGTGCCCCGCACTTAATCTAGCACTGGTTTGTTTTTGTAAGGAATAGCTATGACTTAAAAGAAGTCATTAGGGATGTTTAAGATTTTAACTGCCTTGACATTAGATGTGGTCCTCACCTTTAATGGCACCTTTTAGCATTAAACTCTACACATAAATAAGCAGTGTTAGGTCTTCTTAAGTCAGCCCACTTCGGCTGCATGATACCAAAAGGATTCCATCAGCCTCTCGCTCTGGTTATGAAAAATGCAGAACTTTCTCTATAAAGTATAGGCTGGATCTCCTTGAAGGAAACAGAAAACCAAGCATTGCAGCTCAGTCTATTCTCTCTCTTTTCTGGGTTTTCAACCATCACTTAAACAAAGCTGCAGGAAAAGTACAGTTTTTCAAAAGGCTATGATAAATATCAGATTGAGACTTCAGGACCCTCAGCAATTTGTCTACAGGGTCAATACACATACACAAAATATTATCATCGAAGATCTCAGAACCAGCCTTATGCAATAAAGAGTTGGATGAACCCAGGCCATATGACTCCAAGGTTGGAGCTTTTACACATGCTCCTGTGCTCATTCATACAAGCACTGGCGGGGGGACCGGCAAACCAGCATTTTTTCCTGAGTTGATCATTATATGAAAACTGTCTGGTGAATTCAAAGAAAATACTGTCCTCAGTCTTAATTAAATTCCTTTATGGTCCTCATTCCTCCAGACTTTCTCAACAAGAAACAGGGAAATATAACAAATTGTACAAGGTAAGAAATTTTGTAATGTGTTAAGAATATTTCATAAATAGAATATACTTTTTGTTTTTCATTTTATTTCAGTTGCCCAAAATGTTATCAAAAGACCAGGGAATCTTCACTTAACTTTGCCGCTCTAAGAGAGGAAAAACTTCTCCTCTATCTTCTTGGATCCTTTCACTGGGATCTGCAAATTAAACTCACAATCACCAGATTAGTGGGAGAAAAGGTAGAGATTTCTTTACGTGTTAATATTTTTACATGCACACGTCTTCACGGAAGAGAAGTGAAAACTCACAGAAGTGGTTAGACCTGGAAGTTCATATAACATTTTAATAAAGGGTAATAAATTCTGGAGAGGCAACTAGACAAATAAAAGGGGGTTTGGGGGGTTTCAGGGGCAGTAAATTGCAGAAATGTGGGAAACTGGAAATATAGGGAAACTAATGGAAAGTAAGAGTTATTTTAGTAAGGTTTATGCATGCAGACTCATCTCAGTGCTGATTTCTCATCCTCCTGGCCATAAAACTGCTCTGCAGAGGGGATTTATGGCAGTCCTCATTTCTCAGAAGTTTCTGCTTTTAGTGAGATAAGGGAAGCTCCAATAAGTCTTCATACATCAGCCGATTCTCAATTGTCTTCAGCTCAAAACAATCCATATGCCAAAGTGACCTACTTTGGGGTGGGACATTCCAATCTCCTTCACTACTAAATTCCTCAGGATGTTCGTCAGTTCATTTCTCTAGGACCAAGTCTCTGCACCAGCAAAGTAAAGAACTCAGAGCCGATTTCTAAATTTTCATTCATTCTCTGATATGCTGTGGGTTTTTTTTTTTAATTTCTGTATACTCATGGCAAGTTTCCTCTACAAAGGCTACATACTTAAGTTATAACCTATAAAACCATAGTCATTCTGACCAGCAGAAACCAGTGCAAATCTGACACTAGAGTGGGCTGATTCTTTCCCTAAATTTACTTCAATCAAAACTGTATTGAGCACATGGTGTTGCTAGAGATAGTAAGATGGAGGAGAAAAATGTAGTCAGCTTGGGAGATGGGACTACCTGACGTGTTTTATCCTAGAGGACACCTAGCAAGGGTAAGTAGGACACTGTTTGAAAGCAACTTGAAAGATTAGAGGGTTTCCCAGGATCCAATATAATTTTAGTCACCCTGATAGGCAGCTTTTTACCACAGTATACTGACACTTCTGGGGAGGGTAGTAAGTCCAACTGAGTCAGACTTTTATCCAGACCCAAGAACTTCATCCTATAATCAATTCCTACCCAATAACTCAGCTACTTTGACCTTGGACTACTTAATAATCCCAAATGGACCCAAGAGAGTCCCTCAAAAGGAATGCATCTGTAGCGGCTCTCCAGTTTGTTGTAGGCAGAATGACAAAAGAGAAGATGCCAAGCTTCGTTTCTGGAGAGATACGCAGATCCAAAAACGCAGCAGAAGTGGGTCCTTGGTGGGTTACTTTCGCTTTCTTAATCAAGGGCAATGAATTTGTAAAATGAGGACCAGTGTGACTCTTCAACCAAAACACCAACTGAATCAAGGATGTGCTTTCATGAAAGAGAGAGGAAATTTATTTTCAAAGTCCTGGCAACCCATCCAAGAGGGAAAATTAGCTGTCATGTCCTGTTATACAGGCATCCCCAGCTCTATTTATATTCCACAATGACAGAAAATGCATCTGTCTAGTGTTGGAAAGACACTAGAGAACTTAATTATCTGAATCCCCTCTCCAGTGGTTGAATAAGAAGGGCGTATCCTCACATTACTACTCCCTGAACGCCAACCAAGACCTGGTCAGAAGGCAGTAGGTCTGTTTGGAGAGCCAACAGGAAGCTTTCCCCAACTGGAGCCAGTTGGACAGGGATGAAGCTTGCTTCAGCTGGAAGTCATTTGTACTTTTCCTCAGACTAATCAGAATCTGTGGCTCATGAGAGCACACCAAAGGTGATCTTGCTTACTCTGATCTGGAGTAGGTGCTGAAGTCCAGCTGCTAAAATATTTAAGGGAAGTACCCGGAGTTGTCTGGTTTGCTTTGATGAAGAACAGGGTCAGAAAGAAAGAACTGCCCACAGAATGGAAAAATGAGAGTTTGAGGTGTGGTGCGTTTACAAAAGTTCGTCGGCACTTTCCAAAATTCCACGAGGAAATTGGGTAAGGATGGGTGGGGGCTCCACCACATCAGAAGGTTTCCTTTGGGTTACCTAGTCAGACAGGTTTCTCCAAAGTTGTGTCTACACAGCAAACAGATTGGGAGGCGGGGGGAAAATTGAATCAGTCAGGCAACGGTTCTTCCAAGTACAAGCAGTAACACTGGGTCATAAAGGTCTAGAAGTTACCAGATATTCAAAATAAGAAACTGATTGACAAAACACATTTCTAAAAGGTGTTTTGTGTGTGTTTGGGCTTGGAAAGGAGTCCTTCTTTTGCTAAACGTCTCTCAGGAAGGGGCATCCTTCTCGAAGGTGTTCGAATTGTCACTCAGTAACTGGCTTTTCACACTTTCCCAGAGTTGGAAGAAGGAATTCTGGGTAGTGATGACCCATCCTTGGAAATTCTGTCTCTAGTGGTTCTAACTACCCACAACAGGGAGATTTGCTGAGCCCTCTAAGGGAGGGCAATCTAATGCTGGTTTTTACCACAAACAGAATTGGTGCTCCGGTCCATAAAGTTGATGCTGTAAACTAAACATCTATAAACTCTACACATGCTAATAGTGATCATCTCAGAGTACATGGGTGCCTAGTACCCAGGGAGGGCAGTAGGATTGCCCAACGACAAAGATCATTGTCTTGGGAAGTAGAAGTGACTGAAAAACACAGAATCATACACAGAAACCCCCGCCCCCTCCCCAGTCAAACATATCTGAACAGTAATCTTAAACTTATATACATCTTCACAAATTTTCAAGAAATTCTGCACTCTCTCTTGCTGACTTAAAACAATGTTTTCGTTACTTTATTTTTTTAAAAGCATTATAGGATATCAACTTTGTGCCAGGTATATGTGTTAGGTAAAATATACCTGCCATTGGTGAGCTTGAGGAAGAGACAAATATTCATTAAGTGTGAAGACTTCTGTAACTGAGGACAATGACCGGAGGACAATGGAATAAAAGAAGAGACACAGGAACGTTATCTGGAAGAATTGAAGCTTTTGCCTTTGTTCTCTTTAAAAATACCTTGCACCAAATATCTCTATGGTGCTGGCTGGAAAATATTGGTCTAATTCAGTGTTTGAAAGGCTAGCCTTTTGAGTATATCCAGCCAGGCCATGACAGGTGCCCTCTGAGCCCAGGCCCATGTCTCCCTGGGTCCCTCCATGCTCCCATGTTCTGGGCCAAACTGTTTCTGGCAGAGAAACCTCTCACTCATCACATCTTGCAACATGCAACACCCACCTGGGAATTCAGCAAGACAGTCACCTTAGCCAAACCACCGGCATTGCTGCTGTGGCTGGAAGGAGGGGGAGCAGGGAAGGGGAGAGAAAGAGGGAAAATTTGGTGGAGGAGGAAGAGGAGGGGAAAAAGTAGACAGACTCTAGAATTTAAAAAAAAAAAAGAAAAAAAAAAAGGCCCTGACTGACTTTATGTACTTGTTTGCATTAACCTTATGATATACAAGCAGAAAATTTAAATTAAAAAAAAAGGAGGAATATTTAAAAAAAATAGATGGTTTCTGCCTTCTGAGAGGTGAACATTTGAATTACTTTCACAACAGCTATTCCATCACTTTCCATCAGAAAGCTACTTCATACTCAATGAAAACACATGACAACCTGAGGGCAAAACCTAAGTACCCTGAAATGACCTGAATGCAGATTTTTCAGCCAGAAGAAATCCTGTTATTTTTTATCATGCAAATTGGCCAATTTTTCAGTAGAGTAGTTTTTCCAGACCTGGTTTCCTCAGGAAAAGAGATCCCTTCCATCCCCCAGGTAACATATAAATATGTAGAAATGTTACTGAGTTCAAGATCATACTGCCTACTGCATGACACACCAGTAAATTGAGAGATGAGATGTTACAGCAAGGAATAGCAACTTTATTTGGAAAACCAGCACACCGAGAAGATGGTGGACTAGTGTCCCAAAGAACCATCTTACCCCGGTTAGCTTTTTTTATGCTAAAAGGAGAAGTGGTGTGGTTAGTTATGGCAAACATCTTGGTGCCAGAATCCTTTGTTCTTACAGCTGTCCAGGTAGGTCTGGTGACCATTTTCCTGTAAACCTCCAATAAGACAAAAGTTATTCTCTGTTCTGCAAATTTTTATCTCTATCTGAATGTTAAAATGTTACACTTTCAAAGGTCAGAGCCTTGAGAATGGGCTATCATGCATATTATAGGCTCCAGGCAACATTCTTTTACAAAAGGTGCAGAACCAGCATGACTCAGCACAGGAAACAGAGCACAGGGTTGGAGCTAAAGGAACAGATCCAATGTGGAATCAGATTTGTTCTTCTCTGTTACAGACTGTTTGCTGCCTGTATTTTAAGAACAGTTTTTGTGCTATTGGATGTGATTTTGTTGTTGTATAAGAAATATTATTAAATACCATTATTTTGTAGTCATACATGTACATTTCTGAGGCCCGAATATTAGAGTTGTGCTGAAAACAAGTCTAGTAACATTCCCTTGACTGTAACTGAATGAGTGCTCATATTGGCTTAATTTTAGCTGACATGATCTTTACTGAAGAGGAATTCACTTTCTAGTGATCAGCTTCTGAAGGTTACTCATGTACCCAGAATACTGATGAGTCTAGCCTTATGGCTGTTCTGCTTTTATTGGCTTACTCAGCTATGAGTACACTAAAGTTAAAAATGTTATGAAAAAAATAAGTTGTTTTGTTTTTGTTTTGGCTGCCCAATAACCATTATGAAACCTGATTATGCTAATGTTTTGGTGAACACCGACAAAACCTGTGATGGGAAGCACAACTTTTAAACCCAAGTGAGATCGGTGGTCTTTTCACAGGATGGGCCTCTTTTGGCAAAGTTAAGCTTAAAAGTATTCGATTGAATTTTCAGTTTGCAATACATTTGTTTGACTTGACTCTGTGCCATCAAAAATATATTAGAAATAAATCAGCTGATTGTTTGGCATCATAGTTCACCCACTCCTCCCCGCCAAAAAAAAAAATTCTTTTGTTGAACATTTGATTTTAAAAATCATCTGAGGAGGCTTCTGCAAGACATGGGCTTGGATTAGCATGCAATGCAAGCAAAGCAAAAGTCTAGTTAAATGCTGTTGTGCAATAATGCATATTTGTGTGTGTTTATGTATAAATGCCTATTTATATATACATGAAATGTATAAAACATTGAGGCACAAACTAACCCTTGGCACCTATGATTTAGAGCAATTTCCAACTGAAAAAATGTCCAATTCCTTGATTTCACTTGTCTGTTCCTTTCAAGTCAAAACTTAGCTTTTACTCCCTGCAGGGGATCATGCATTCATGATCTGCAATTTGTGTCTCAAGCATTTCTTGGCCACGTCAAGGGAATCATTTTGTTTGACCTTGATACCATGAAAGGCTGAATAATGAAAATAGGGTTGAATTTATTCACTTTTAATGAATGAAATGCTGGAGAGCACTTAGTTCTCTAGGCTAGGAATTCTCTTTCCATGTGTGGAGAAATGGTAATCCCCTCTACTGACCTCTTATCATTTGAAGATACATATTTCCTTGGGTAAAGGGACCATAGGCTGGCTTCCCCAGTCAGCTACATCTCATGGTGGAGTAACAGCCAGCAGTAAATACAAAAAAGTACATCTTTTGGCAGGAAAGCCAATTCTAATACTGTGGAGGTTAAGGCCATTCTTACAGGAATGTGTGAGTCCATACAGCCTGGTTCCTCTTCCATGGATCTACCATTGAAGGATAGATAGGTAGATAGGTAGGTAGGTAGGTAGATAGATAGATAGTTAGATAGATAGGTTAGATAGACAGGAAATCTAAAGATATGAACAGCTACATCACTAATGGACTTATACATCACTGGAGGGAAATATATTTATATATATTTCTAGTTAAAGGTATGAAGTAAATCCCCTACTCGTCCCACATTCTACTGCCTTGAGTGTGCCTTAAGGATTCTCCAAGATTTTTCCCTGGTCTTTTTTCTCTTCTTGTTCTACATACTCTCCCTGGGCATTCTCATGGCTTCAACTTCTACCTATATGCTAATGGATCCCAAACATTTATCTTTGCTCCACCACACATTCTAAGCATCTTCAGTATGTCCAGAAAGGATCCTCATTGCATCCCTGCCTCCAGCAACCCTATTATCACCAAGTGCCAGTTTCTTGGGCACTTCAAGGGAATAATTTTGTTTGGCCTCGGTGCTATTAAAGACTTCATAGTGAAATACTATGAAATATCGTATCGTTAATCTTATCTCCATTAGAAACCTTTGTGTCATCCTTGGTCCTTCTGCTGCTCATCCCATTACGTCAAATGTGTTTCCAAATCCTGTTGATGAAGTCTACTTACAATGTCTATCAAATCTGGCTGCTCTTTTCATTCCGCTTCTTACTCTCAGAATTCATCCTTAGTCTTCTGCCTGGATAGTTATGCAGAGACTAGGGAGTTAGGACAGTGTTGACTGTGGAGGGGCGGGCTAGGCATTGAAGTCTAAATGGAGTTAGGAATAAATCATAACTTGGTGGCTGCTAACTGGGTAACCTTGACTGAGATACTTAATCTATCTACACCTACACCTTCTTATGGGGTTATTTTGAGCAATAAGTTCAATGTTTCTAATGCTTTTGGGTTTTTTTTTTTCCCCACATACAGTGAGCTTTCAATAAATGGCCACTCCTTACTAAAAGGTTGCTCTGTCATAAGTTCCTTTCTACTACAGTCCAAGGAGGTATGTTTCTAAAAATAAAGATACTGATTTCAGTCCCCTTATTGAAAACCCCTGCCCTTTCCCAACAGCAATATTTCTCAACAGTGTCACCACTGATATTTTTGTCAGATCGTTCTTCGTTGTGGGGAGTATCTTATGGATTGCAGGATATCCAGCAGCACCCCTGGCCCTCCTCACTAGGTGCCAGTAGTGCCTCCTCTGCTGTAACAGCTCAGTGTCTCCAGACATTGCCAAGACCTTCTGTGGGTGAAGGGCAAAATCACCCCCAGGTGAGAACCACTGGCCCAAGGACAAAGTCCACATCCTTTGCCTGACTTACAGGACCTTTCACAAGCTGACCTGGGCTCTCCTGCTACTTCATACCATGCTCCTCATGCTCCATTCACAGCCCACCTCTCTCATTAGCCTAGGTCCTACCACAAGCCTTAGCCCTTCTTTGAACACATGTTCTCTCCCCTACGATGCCCTCCCCCAACTTCTCCACTCAACACATTCTTCTTTTTCCTTTCATCCCAAACTTCAATTGTCACTTCTTCCCAGGGTCTCCTGGTCAGAGATACTTTCACTTGGCACCTTCATATGGTTTATCTCGCTCAGTACATGCCATGTCTGTTAACCTGCCTATTTACCTGCTCTTAGTGTATTTTCTCTAGAAGTTATCATTTATTCATCTTTGTCTCTCCATAGTTAATAATATGGCATCTAGCCCAACTTGGGTGTGTAGTAAGTATTGTAAAACAAATTTTTTTAACATTTTTTATTGATTTATAATCATTTTACAATGTTGTGTCAAATTCCAGTGTAGAGCACAATTTTTCAGTTATACATGAACATATATATATATATATATTCATTGTCACATTTTTTTCTCTGTGAGCTATGATAAGACCTTGTGTATATTTCCCTGTGCTATACAGTATAATCTTGTTTATCTATTCTACAATTTTGAAATCCCGTCTATCCATTCCCACCCTCCATAAAACAATTTTGAATCTTATATGTCCTCTACTGAGTCCCCTCTGAGTTGTAAGTAGTTTATCCCACAAGGTATTTTAAATTTCCTTTTACTCATTGAAATAGTCTCATCTTAATTGTCATTTGGTCACAGCCTTTTGTGATAGCTAAGCTAACAATCTAATCCTCTCTTAGGCAGTACGAATTAATGACATAGCGAGCTCCCCAACCCAGAATCCCACTACCCAGGAGGTGGTGGGACTGTGGGTAAACACACAAACTCCACAGGCAGCTTCCCTAGATTCAATCCTATCTTTTTTTTTTTTTTCCGATTGATAAAATGAGAGTACTGAGGGTATTCACTTCAAAGTGTGATTTTGAGATTAAATGAATTAATAAATCTAAAGCTTGGATAAATATTCCATAAAAACTGGCTATGATTATTAAATTTATACACTTATGTAAACTTCTGTTGAAATAATGCCTATATTATCATGATAAGACACTTAGGGAAGATTGGTGACATGCAGGATTTTTAGGAGCTATAAAATTGTGCCATATAAGCCACCTCATATTTTCATTCTGGGGGCAGTCTCACATCTACCATAGCACAAGTGCCAAGAAATAACACCCCTGTTTCTTCCATGCTCTCTTCATGAAACAGATATGAAATAGACATGCCTGTTTAAGTGCTGACTTATCCTCGTATTTTACACATATGTCCATACGAAGAAAACATGTACAAACCCGCGTGTGTGGATGTCGTTGTCATTAAGTGCTAAGCTTACTCAAACATACTTACAACCACCTTTCCATCAACCTAAATTGTCAAGAAGAAATTGACCTCTGGCAGTAGCTGCTGGTAAGTTCAAGTGCCAAGCATCCCGATGTTTAGAGATGTCTTTGCTTCGGGCTCTGCAAAAATGGTGGGTATCTTTGCTGGCCCAGGATTACGAGCAATTCCTTAGAGTTAACCCATAAACTCTGAGGGGCATATAGAGGTAGGGTACATAAGTCAGACTGACATGTGTCTTATTTCTACCATTTCTGGTCTGTTTCAGGGGAAAAAAATAATCCTGTTAACAAAGATGTGTGGTATACAACTTATTCCAATGCACAGCTTATTCAAATTTGATTATGTTTTGTTCCTGGAGGTATTGTCTTTATTTCATAAATATCCTTTATTTTATCTACCTTAGGAGAGCTTTAGTCTTTGTGGAGACAACTGAAAACTGTTTGGATGGACTTTAGTAGATCCAGGACATTCAGTGGTCTCAGCGGCTGCATTAGAAAATCACATGATCAATAACATCAACTGCGTTACAAGAAAGGACATCGTGCGATGGCGACAGGGAGCAGAATGGCTCAAACCGAACTGCTGAACGGGGAGTCAACACTTGGAGCCTATTAGGCTTATAAACATCTGTATCACCACATGCAAGTTACTTTTCTTTTCCTGGATCAGTTTTGCCATTTTTCAAATGGGAATAATAATAGTATCCACCCTATCTTGGGGGTGCTGTTTTAAAACCCAAGTAAGATACCATATGTCAAGACTCTGGAGGTTCTAGAGTTTTAAATGGGAATGGGACTCAATTCCGAAACAGCCTTGCAGCAGAGAAGTAAAGCAGCTAAACCTTTGTATACCATTTCATCCTGCAGAAGTTTTCTCAGCCTGCAAATGTGTTTACCACTTGCATTGATTGCCTCCATATGACAGACACCATGCCCAGTCCTGGAGTTATCAAGAAGGAAGAGGCAAGTTGCCTTGAGGAGCTTAGAGTCTGGTAGGAAGGAATACACACACAATAATAATGCTGAGCTGTAGCAGGAACTAAAATAGAGATAATGCAGAATGTGCAACAGACACTCAAAGGGAGGGAGGTCTGATGTTCTGATCTGACCTAACCTTAGCAGTACATGGTAATATGCAAACTGATAACTCCAGAAAACCCAGCTTTATCGATGTTCATGCTGTCTTCATGGAGCTGGATGAGAGTACACACCAGTTGAGGTCAGTGCCCTGATGGAACGTGTTTGGGAGCTCTACTTAACAGCCAATATTGATCACAGCAGAGTTCATATAACAGCTCTTTAAAAACATTTGTCTATTTAAAATCAAACTGGGTGACTCTCTCTAGACTTCAAAGGTTTCAGATTTTAGATTTATTTACTGAACATTTACTACGTTCCAGGCACGGAACTGGATGTTTTCACTGCATTATCACATTTAAAAGCTAAATAAAGATGGAGGTAGCTTTACTTTAATCCCATTATAAGCTTCTGTTCTCCATCACGAAGCCATTTCTATATCCTGGCACATGGCCCATACTCACACTACTTTGCTGGAATTCTGTTGAAGAAGAAATCTGTCCTAACCAAAATATTCCAAATAATTTAGCAGCCAGCCTGTGAATAAAAATAATATCTCTTTGGTAATGGACTTTTTTTTTTAAGTCACTGGCTTTGAATACTCACACAATATAGCTTTTCTTCATAAACATTTACATGCTCTTCAAAGTTTTCTCTTAGTTTGTTCAGCCAATGAGTAAATAGGAGGAGGGAACTTGTTGGCATGTTAGTTCACTCAGGCTGCCATAACAAAGTACCATAAATCAGTGGCTTAAAGAAGAGAACTGTATTGACTCACAGTTCTGGAGGCTAAAAGTTCAAGATCAAAGTGTTAGCAGAGGTGGTTCCTTCTGGGGCTGCGAGGAAGACTCTGTTTCATGCTTCTTCCCTTGCTTCCGGTGCTTTGCTAGCAATTGTTGGTGTTCCTTCACTTTTAGAATCATCATCTTGATCAGTGCCTTTATCTTTGCACGTTATCCCTGTGTGTCTATCTCCAAATGTCCTCTCTTTTTTTTTTTTTAAGTAAGAACATCTGTCACATTGGCTTAGGACCTATGCTAATAGACCCAGTTTAACTTAATTACCTCCATAAAGACCCTACATCCAAAGTAAGGTCACATTCAGAGGTATTGGGGGTTAAGGCTTCAGCATCTAAATTTGAGGGAACACAACTCAATTTGTAAGAGTTAGTAAAGATGGTGCCTTCTAAATATTGATCCTGGATCAGATTAAAGGGGTCTGGGCAACTCAAGATACAGGTAAATTAAAGAGCTAACAGGTGATTCTTAAAAAGGTCTGATATTACCGAATTTCAAAACCTGAAGAAATGCAAACCACTGCTAATAGCTTTTTGAGTTTAAGGTTTTGAGTTTCAATTTACTGATTTGATTAAAATTAACTATAATTAATTTAATATGATTCAGCTACCTTCACATCTCACAACTGCCTGAATAGTGACAGCAAATGGCAGCCAGAGGCAGGAAAAAAATATCTGCATAGGCTCAGTGTGTGTGTGTGTGTGTGTGTGTGCGCGCTCAATCACACATGCATGTGCCAACGTATATGACAAAACAAACTTTGAAAGTGCTTATTAACTTTTTAAAGAAAACACATTACATTCAAATAAAGTTTTGCCAAATGGGTCACCCAGTATTTATTTTTTCACTGACACTCTTTTTGCATGATTTTCAGGAGGCCTTTTGCAAATGGAATGTGTGCCAAAAATTAGATTTGGCTGACCCTTAAAATGGATTCCATTGTAATTTCGCATTTATTATCTTATTTTGCACTAGCACTATGAGTTAGGACCACAGGGTCTTGTAATCTCTATTTAATGGATGAAAAGGAAGGCCCATAAAGATAAATAGCATGTCTACCGTCATACAATCTGTCGGGGGGAGAAACCAGGACTCGAGCCAGGTCTCTTGCCACTTAAAGCAAACAAAGCATGGCAGTAAACTCTCTGTGAGATACAGATGTGCGCAAACACAGACGTCTGTCACTGTGTCCAACTGCACAACTCTTACCACTAAAATTGTTGAATTATCCGTTTGGTTTCATCTTCACTTCTTCCTTCCTTCCTCTGATCTGGATAATTAGGAGTGAGAAGCAGCCTACGCAGGTGTCATGTGGAAGATTTTGATGAAAGCATTTCTCCCACACCAGAATAAATTAGTTTCACAACAACACAGCTCAAGGATGAGATTTAGTAGATTCTGCTTTCTTATGCAATAAAAGATCTTTCTTGGTATCTGAAGCTAATTTCTAGGATAAGATAACCTATGATAAGGTATACATGTCCAAGGCCACAGTCAGTGGCTATAACCACCCAAGAAAAAAAAGAAACTCTAAATTGTGTTGCCTAAGAATCTGATGGCACTTGTGAAATGAAATTCATGTATAACAGAAAAAAAAAAGAGGGGGGGTGGGTGTAGCTCAGTGGTAGAGCGCATGCTCAGCATGCATGAGGGCAAGTTCAATCTCCAGTACCTCTATTTAAAAAATGAAATAAAAAAAAATACCAAGAGAGATTTTTGCCTTTATCATTAGTGACATGACTGTAATTTCATTCAAGACAGTCACACAGTCTCAATTTGTATCTAAAATTATTGACAAAGTTTATAATTACATGTGTTACATAGTCTGTACGCAATCCTAACCTCTGTCCTTTGTTCTCATGCACCAGCTGGACACTGCAGCGAAGTGTTCTGCCATTTGTCCTCACACTATATCAAAAACTACACTCACCATCTCCCATCGAAACCAACCTCCACCCATAGCTGCATTTTTGACAGATGTTCTGTGATTTTCTTGGCAACTTCGGGCTTAGAAATGTTATCATTTTCGACCTTCCACCTCTTCGAGCCCCTCCTTCAAACAATCCCAGGCGCCAGCTATTCTTTCTTTATGGTGGCTCTTCCTTTCCTCTGCCCTGGGCAGGGTCTCAGTTCAGGCTTGTATCACCTGCTTCCTCCAAGAATGTAACGGCCTCTTACCGGCACCCGCTGTGGGCTGTGCCTATAGGAACAAATCCTGACTTGTTCAAGGTCCATCCAAAACCACACTTCCACCAAACTCTACAAACTCTTCTCCCTAGATACGAGGTCAAATTCAGTTCTCTGTGACTCAAGAAGTCAGTAGATCTGCTGTCTTTTCCACAATAAACAAGATGGGGAGGACTTCCCATCAAGAAAAATCTCTCAACATTTTTTTTTTTTTTTTTTTGGTCAGCTTCCTCCAGCTCCATGAGAGATTATCAGTCTCAATATGGGCTTTCCCGATGGTTAGAGCACATGAGTCCATCTTAACTAGCCCCACGGAGTAGCTACCTCCTGACTGTTTTCAAATGACATTCCCTCAAACTCATGGCTTTTCCAGAGACTTAGCAAAATGTCAAGTCCTCAAAATGATATTTATAGTCTCTTTTGTTGTTATACATCATTATGGTTTAAAACAAAAGATTTTTCTGTTTATTTCTAGTTATGAAATTAATACCTTGTGTAGAAACTTGGAAAACATGCAAAGGAAAAGTGAAAACAGTTCTTTAAATCATCTCTAACTACTGAAAACATTATGAATTTTTTCCCTTCTCCCCCCCAAAAGCAAATCGCTGACTTGTAAATTTGTTTTCCTTTACTATATCTTAATAAAAATTTTCCAAAGTCATTAAACTATCTACATAGACTTCTGATATGTAAAATATATTATAATTTAATCAATTATTTCAGTTATTAGAAATGTGGTTTGTTTCTAAAGTTTTGCCATTAGTAAAATCGTTTGATGAATATCCTCATAAATTTTGCACACAACTCAGAATAGCAACTCACACAGCCTCACCAGCACTGAAAATGATATCCAGTTTTCAAATATCTTAACAGGTATTCAACATCCAATAGAATAGATGCTTTCATATTTATTGGCAAATTGTGTTTCTTTTCTGGATTATAAAATTATATAAAGTGCCCTTTCAATATGGCTATTACCTCTTTCTTATTTAGCTACAAAGAATGCTTATAAATTAAAGATATCATATTTTGACCTGGAATGTTAAGCTTCAAAATTCTCATGGGGTTTAGCAATCAGGAGGTCATCTGTGATTTTCACAAAAATAATTTCAGTTGAGAGGTTGGTATGGGATTCAGGCTGCCAAAGTTGAAGTATAAATGAATGGTAAGGAATCAGAAATCTGGTGTTGAAGAAAAGAGAGAAAAAGAAGAATATTTAGACACAGGAAGAGGATCTCGTGAAAGGAGCTGATCATGTACGTTTGTTGGTTTACATGTCAGAATACAGGAAGTAGATAAAAAGATTAACTTATGGAACAAGGTCCCAGATGTGTAAGAAATATGTAGGATTGAGAATACAAGTAGAGAAAGATAGATTTAGAAAGGATGAAAGCCTCTTCCTCAACAGTTAAAGGTACCTGTAGATAAAAATATTTGGAGATTATGGGGAGAAAATGAAGAAGATGAATTTACCATTTTCTTCTTCAGGATACTGTCTTCTTTTTCACTCACTGAGACAGGGATAAAAAAGAAAAATGCCCTGGGAAATGGCAAGATAGTATCTGTCATTTGAGTAACATAGGAAGCACTTTTCCTTTAGAGAGATGGAAAAAGATTGTTTTTTATAAATGTTTTCAAAAACATAAGGGCTTTTGACTCTAAGGTAAAGATTCAAGACTAGTTGAAAAAGGCATTTTAAAAATATCTAAGGAGATAACCAGTAAAAAAGACAAAAATGATTAAAATAATTAGATGTTTTAGAGTTTTTTCAAATTAATATTTTAAAAAGAATGAGTATAAAGCATGCCTGTACCTATCTCTTTATTAATATTTTCTACAGAAAAAGCACTAAAAACCACAAGATATAAAGTTTCATTTTTCAAAGGTGACAGCATTTCCTAAAAAATGCCTAAGAGAAAAAAGTTTCACCCTGAGTGCCAGACTGGAAAAAAACTAGTTCTTAAGGTAACAGTAGTAGCTCAATTGTATTAGTTTTTTGTTGCTGCTGTAACAAATTACCATAAACTTAGCGGCTTCAAATAACACAGCTCATTATCTTACAGTTCTGGAGGTCGAGAGTCCAATATGGGTCTCACTGGACTGAAATCAAAGTGTTGGCAAAGTGGTGTTCTTCCTGGAGGCTGTAGAGGAGAATCCATTTCATTGCCTTTTCCACTGTCACTAGTGACCACCTTCAAGGCCAGCCACATAGCATCTTCAAATATCTTTCTCACTCATTTTCCTGTATTTTTCACTTATAAGGACTCTCATGACTATATTGGGCTCACCCGGATAATCCAGGAGAATCTTTCCATCTGAAGATTCTCAATTTAATCATATCTGCAAAGTCCCTTTTGCCATGCAATGCGTTCACAGGTTCCAGGAATTAATACATGAACATCTTTGGGGGGCTAATGTTCTTCCTGCCACTGCAGTCCATGTAGTGTCATGGGTAACTAAGAAGTTTGTTGAGATTCCTTATTTGGGCCTTCTTTTCTGATTTTAGAATAAAAACAAAAGTAAAACTACATACTGGTATGTATATAGTTTCATGTGTGTAGTTCATACATGTGTATAGTTCAATGCTGATTTTTTTTTTATCCACAGGTGCCTAACGTGCTGAGATGGGGAGCAGCAGAAACAGAGACAGCTCTCTCCGTAACAGTGTTGGGTTTGAAACCCTTGAAAAAAGGCTTTAAGTGGGCTATTAATTTAAAGTTGTGTCCAGTCCTGAAGACAGCCAAACCAGCTTTGGCTCATTATCAGCCCCCGATATGTATGAGGATTTCATGTCTCTATTTTGTTCATGGCCCATTTTCTAATTGCTTTTACTCTTCCCAATTTACTTTTGATGTCTTCCATCTTGCTCTCTCCACTCTCCACCATCCTGAGCTTACTCTCTTATGTTGGTGCTGGATAGAGTCTTTCCACTTCAGTCTCCTACTTGGTTACGTGTTTTTCCGAGGCCCCAGAAGATTGACTGCTTCTGATCTTCTCTGGGTCTTGAGCTACTGAAGCCCTTCCTTGGAGCTTGCCCACCCACCCACCATTCCTTCCAAGTTTACCCTGGCATCAATGGGAGGAAATCAGTCAGAAAGTCTTATCAGTTCTGACGTTTAGTTGAAAATTGAGTCACATTTCACTTATGATAGTGGTCAGTTCAGGAGAATTCCAGACACAGAACAAACTCCAACTGCAGTCATCCCTCATTCGTCCATGACAGACTGTTCCAGGACCCCCAGATGCCAAATCAATCCTGGGATGCTCGTCTCTTTATATAACACGGGGTAGTATCATCAGCCTTTTGGGTTCTGCATCTGCTCAGATTCAGGAGGCTGACTATAATACCAAAAGGTCCATGGGAATTCATTTACCACTATTTTCTTTAGTTTATTGCTCCCTCCCCTCCTCACTTCACGAACTTTTATTATTGCCTATAATACATGTCACACTATACCAGACAGAATCTGTGTCTACCTACCAACGGGGTGGTAGGTAGAGAGCGATTCAGGTGAATCTTTTTAGGTAGTGTGAACAGGGCATCCTGTTCTAGATATTGGCTGCTCTACCATCAGAAGTTTATTCTCTGAGTCCCGACCCTTTCCTATCCTGAGTACACATAGAATAATACCACAGTGGGGGCAAACGAGGCAGGAAAACCACCTACATGAGGACAGAAGGAGCTGTAAAACCTACATATAAAGATGGTCAGAATCTAGAGAAAAAAGGCTAGTCAAAGCACAAAAGAAAAATCTACTAATTTGTCAGATCTGATGGGCGAGCACAAAACTGAAAACAGAATTCAGAACAACTATAGATAAACAGTAAGTTTCTTCAGAATACCACAGGGAACTATATTCAATATCTTGTAGTAACCTATCATGAAAAAAAAAACATGAAAATGAATATATGTGTGGATGTGTATGACTGAAACATTATGCTGTGTACCAGAAATTGACACAACATTGTAAACTGACTACACTTCAATTAAAAAAATGATAATAATAACTAAGGCAGAATGAAGGCACCAAGAGAAAAATATTTAGAACAACCATAATAATCATAACTAAAATTCATGGATTCTTTACTAGGTACCAAGCTAAATATTTCACAAGAATTACTTCAGATAATTTTCATAAGGACATAATGAGCATGGGATACTATTATTATCCCCATTTTGCAGGTAAGAAAACTGAGTCTCAGATAAATTTCAGGCACAGAGCTAGCAAATGTCAAAGCCTGAATTTGAAATCAGGAACCCAAGTCAGTTCTGTCTGTCTCATGATTTGGAGCTTTTGCCACCACATTGCCCTTCAGGAAGGTACAAGCTTAGAGCGGGCTGGACAGCGTCGGGCAGGATGGGGGAAATGGCTCCAGGACTTTGGCCATAAGTACAGCCTAATTAGGTGATGGTGACATATCACATGGAGTTAAAGGCTCAAGGTAACGCTGGCTTATTTGAAGATTCTCTACTAAAACGCAGATCCTCAGAGGATTAGCAAAGGTCTAACCTACGATTGGTGAAGAGCTTAGCAGGCGTGAGATAGCTAACTGACAGTTTGAGTGGGAATGGTAATCAAGATCGATACCTAGATATTTCTAGAAAGGTTCCTAGGAAGGAAACTAGGACAAGAAGTATCCAGTCGCCAGACTGAAGGACTCAAGATTAGCAGCCATGGTGTATTTGGCTTAAGCTGCCATTTCCTCCCACAGGTAAGTGGTTATGTATGAAGAAAGGAAACAGGAAGCCAGAGAGGGTAAAAAGTTGAGAGTCTGAGAGCACTTTTATTCAAAGAGTAGATTACTACATTTGGATAGGATTAGCGACGCCATCTTTAAGGACCTGGACATTATTATGGACCCTGATGAAAGGGATGAATATGAATTCATGGGCAAAGAGGAGAAGACCATGTCGGGTTGGCAAGCAAATGAGCAGAGAAACGCAGGCAAAGCTCAAAGAATCACAAGGAGCTGGTTGTAACATTGGCTTTGCCAGAGTGAAGAAATAGTCCAACACTCCAGGAGGTGTCAACTATTGTGAAGTGATGAATGCTACGCCTGCGATTTAGACGGACTCGCTGAAGGTTCTGATCTGGAGGCTGCGGGAGAAAGCGGGCAGAGTGTAATTCATTCCAGGCTCATGAGTGTCGGCTGCTGTTGTCTGTGTGTGTCGGGAAGGGAAGACGGCTTGTTACATCATCGGCTTCTAGACGGATCGTGGCGTAGGTCCTGATAGGGATCAGGGTCTGAGTGGCGTCTTCTTTACACAAAGGACCGCTCCCTTATCGGAGCTCCATCCACACGACCACATGGTCTGTCCTGCCAGATGGAGTACATTTTTCACGTAATGCACTTGGCAGTGAAAGAAAATCTATTTTAAGCTGACTGTTCATTTTTCACGCTGTGCATTATAAAAGCACATTGGGTATAGCCCAATTTATTTATAAGTGGACTTAAAACACTTTACAATACAATGAAGCCATTCGGCTAAATGATGACTCTTGGGAGTTGGGTTCCTGTACGGGAGAGTGAGATTGTGTCTCTCTGTACCTAGCTTCAAAATGTATAAAACAGGCAGGATTCAGGTTGAGGTATAACAGACTTAGGGGGTCCTAACCCGTGGGATGGGGAGACCACACAGCAGAAGGGTTGGAACTTATTAGTGGGGATGGATGAGCCACTCTGGTTTAGGCTGAAACGCCTGGGACTGCTTTTCAAACATTTTAAATTTGATAATATATATACATATACAGACACACATGCATATATTAAAAAAGCAAATGTGTTTGCCAAGCTCTTTTCCCTGTCTCCCTTCTTCAGCCCATATGGATTTTAAATGTTTGTAATCCACACGTCTCTGATGTGTTCACACGAGGCCCTCTGAGGACGGGCTCATAAAAGATTGCCCTCCGAGGAAATTTCTGTACAAACCTTTTCTCTACAAGTTGCCACCTGTGGCTCGAGCTCGTGCCATAAACCTTTGCCCCATCTTCTCCCAGTGATGTGGAGTAGATAAAAAAGCATGGATTTGGGAGTCAAACCTGAATTCACTCCTAATTCTCTACCGTAAGCAGTGTGACTCTGGACCAGCCACAGAACCTCATTAGGTTCTTTTTTTTCTCATTTAGGGAAGTGGGAGGCAGGGAGGACTCTAACCTAGTGGCCCTTCTAGTTCTGAGTCTAGAATCCCCAACTACCTGGACTTCAGTGTCTTCTGGGTTTGCTCCTAACCCAGAGTTGCCTTTTTATGAATGGAGTAAATTACTTAAAAAAAAAAAAAAAAGATAAGGAGCTTTAGGTTCCAGTTAAGGGCAGCATTTAACTCTGGTTTATGGAAGAACTTACCTCTGTTAATGGGAGGGGCAATAAAAGGAAAGAGGGCTAACCAGTAGACCAGTGAGAGGACAGCTCTCACCTCAGTCCATCTGAAATTGAAAGCAGCCAGGAAGAAATGCCAGAGGAAGGAGAAGGGAAATCAACCCGAACCCAGTGATGTTCTTTACTTGGCTGCTTTATGGAAACACTGCACAGAGCAGGAGGTTTAGAAATTCAGAACCGAGAACTCCCGCGGCAGCGCAGTCCCTCGGGTTAAATGAGAGCAAGTGCCACGCGGGGGTTAGACTCCGGGCTGTGATACCAGCTTAGGCTCTAGTCTGTTCCCTTCTCTGCCCCCTTAGCTAGACGGACTTCGGATTTTAGCTGAGGAGGCTTTGAAAACCAGAAGATGGAAAACAAAAACATGGAGGCCAGTTGCAATTCAGGAGACTTGTCTAAGGTATCCCGTGGGGAAGCCAGGGATGCTCTCGGCACTTCCTAGAGCTGCAGGGCGGGGGCTGATCTCAGTACGGTTTCTCCATGCTTTCTGGCCTGCCTAGCAAAACCAAGCCGTAATGCGCATTTAGGGCAGAACTAAAGTCACCAAAAACAACATGCAAGAGAGGAGAAATGCAAAAGGTGGACAAGGTAATGCCACTCAGTTCTCCTCGGTGGCAGGGAAAGCAGAGGTGACTGGCTGATGTAATTTATGTGAAACACAAGTCTTTGTGAGTACCAGAGGCCAACCCTCCTTTTCCGCTCTCTTTTCCAATCGCCCTCCAGCCACCAGCAGCATGAGAAGCTGGAGAACCAGAAGAGGGAAAGGAGAGGATAGATAACCTCACTTCACCGGGCTCTGCGAGGTCTGGAGAGACAGCCATGGTCCCACCTGCCATTGGTGGATTTCATGGACTGGAAAATATCAAGAAAGCGCATGTAAGGTTATAGACAAGTGGCTTTGAATCTGCTCCTGATAGTGGCTTGTATGCATTCATCTGCGAAGCTTCTGGAAAGAAGGATGAGGCAGGGGAGTGGCAAGAAGAAAATTTCTTGGGGGCCCTGTGTTCCCCTCCTTGCTGAAATAAAAAGACCTTCTGCTTTATCCGTTTCTTTCCCCTTGCTCTCACTTCAAGATTTCTCATCACACCAAGCTGACTCTTTCATTTCCCGCATCACCCAATATCTTTTTTTTTTATATTTCAGAGTTACTATTTTTTTAGCTGACATACAGTCAGTTTACAATGTTGTGTCAGTTTCTGGCGTAAAGCATAATGTTTCAGTCCTACATATACATACATGTATTCCTTTTCATAGTCTTCTCCATTTTGCTTTATCAGTTTTAGGTGTTCTCTGAACATTGTATTTGAAGAAAAGACGCAGCTAATAATACTAGTAATAGTGATGTTTTCAGAAGACGCTCTGGGACTTGAGCCAGCTGACAGTCCTGAAACTGTGCTCCTGAAGGCTGGTTCCCTGGCAGGGGCGGGTGAGGAGAGTGCCTTCCACGAGTACAGCCGACGGGGAGAGTGACTGTGACCAAAGAGGCCACGGCAGGCCCGGAGCAGCAGCAGGAGGCTGGTCCCAGCACAAGCCACAGGCCCGCCAAGCCCGAGAGGCAGCTAGAGACGGCAACTGCAGTGGAAAGATTTCAGTCTGTCTGCAAAGGGCTGAGGGTGAGCCTCCCAGAGGGCAGGGGAAAAGAACTCAATTACTCACCACCCTCCACTGCTATGACTGATTTCTGCCTTCTTTTCTGATATTTAATTGATTATAAACTAACCAGAAATCCCCAAGGAGCCCTCAGCCTCTGCTGAGGTAGCCGTTTAGCTGGGGCGCCGTCAGAAGCTGAGGATTTTGTGGCTGAAATGTATAGCGAATGACCTGAGTCTGGCCGGCTGTGTGACGCACAACAGCATACATCGGATGACTCATAGAAGTCAGGGATGGAAAAGACCTATTAGGTCATTTTTTCCATCTTCCAGCCATCGCAGGTTTACTCTCTGCCAAGGTGGGATTATATTCAAATATTTGGTCCAGTCTAGTTTGAGCTGGTTCGAGTAATAGGGCTCCCATAACCTCCCCTGGGATCTTAATTCCACAGGATCATTGATCTCAATCTTCGGAAAATGTTCCTGAGGTTCGCTTTAAATTTTCCTTTGCTCAATTTCATCCCATTAATCCTACTTATTACCCCTCAGGCCACCCTAAATAATAGCCCTTCTTCTTTCATGTTGACGTTCCTCCAGTACTGGTAGGGAGGAGACGGGGGAATACAAAAATGTCTTCTTGGCTGGGCTCACGGTCTTCAGTATAAAATGAAGAATAGAAATGTTCTGAATAATAGCTTAAGATGTCGGGGAGACTGTGTGCATCAGATGAGAAAGGGTTTTCCAGATTGCCCGAGAGTAGCTCAGACAATCAATGGCAGGTGTTTCTGAGTTGAACTTTACATTCTAAATATTCTGAGTCAGAGAGTAGCAAAGGAGAAGCACACGTAATCCGCCATATTGGCACCTCACATGGATAATGGACTGCGTCCTCCTCGCCTTTGGGGGAGATAATTCTATATAATCCTCTGATTATTTTTCTCCAGGGGGCAGGGATCACTTCAAATAGCAAAACACCACATGAGTTAAACTCTCAGTGAGTAATGTCCCTTTCCAGGACACAGGGCAGAGCAGACCTGGTGAAGTCAGCTGCTCTCAGACCATGAACTCCCGGAGTGGAAGCCACCGTAGGGTGTCCTGCACATTCCTCAGTGGTTTTCAAGTGCTGGGGGGGGGGGGGGGCACTTACTAAAAATATAAATTGTTGGGGTTCGTCTCAGACCAGCTGTGGCTTAGAATCTGTGGCCAAAGCCTAGAAACCTACATTTTAAACAGATTTTTAAATATTTGAAGGGCTCAGATCCTGGGGTAACTCTAATCCGATACTGTTTGAGGACACTTTGGGTAGATTGGGGAAACTAAGCTGATGTCCAAAAAAGCAAGAGTTTGGCTGGTGATGGGACAGAAATCAGGAGGAAGAGAGGAAGTGGACTCAAGACTGAGAGCAGAGTGAAGAGAGTAAGCAATTATTGTTAGAAACAAAAAATGCAATGACCGTGGGCTGGATTTATTGGCTATCAGAGCACTATGTGTGGATATGAAGTCAGATGAACTAGATAAAAGGTCTGGCTGGACCCTGGTCTGTTTGAACAAGGGCCAAGCTAGAATTGTCAACTTTTTAACTTCTTCTTTGCATGTTGTGCAAATTAATTGTACAGGCACACCTTGTTTTATTACACTTCACTTTATGGCACTTCTCAGACTTTTTTTTTTAATACAAATTGCAGGTTTATGGCAAGTCTATCAGCAGTTGCTCACGTCATAGTTCTGTGTCACCTGCTGGTAATTCTCATAATATCTCAAATTTTTTCATTATTATTATATTTATTTGATGATCTGTGATCAGTGATGTTACTTTTGCTATTGTTTTTGGGCACACTCAGCAAACAATCGATTATTGAAACAAAAACAAAAGATTTAGAATACCTCATAAACTTAATGGATAAATCAGTGGCAGGGTTTGAGAAGACTGATGCCAATTTTGAAAGTTCTACTGTGGTTAAAATGCTATTAAACAGCATTGCATGCCACAGAGAAATTGTCCCTAAAAAAAAAAAAACAAATAGTTAATTGATGTAGCAAACTTCATTGTTGTCTTAATTTTAAAAATTGCCACAGCCACCCCAACCCTCAGCAACCACCACCCTGATCAGTCAGCAGCCATTAACATCCAGGCAAGACCCTCCACCAGAAAAAAAGATTATGACTCGCTAAAGGATAGAAGGTGGTTAGCATTTTTAGCAATAAACTATTTTAAAATTAAAGTAAGTATTCTTTTTAGGCATAAAGCTGTTGCACACTTAACAGTCTACACTATAGTGTAGGCATAACTTTTATATGCACTGGGAAACTAAAATACCCCTGTGACTTGCTTTATTGCGATATTCACTTTATTGCAGTAGTCTGGAACCAAACCTGCAGTATCTCGAAGGTATGTCTGCATGAGGGAAACCCAATGGAGAAGAGAAAAAAGAAGGAGAAAAACACTGGTTTTCAATTTCCAAGTGCACCTACATGTAATTTCAAGGAATCTGAAGCCTGACTTTGGCTTTTAGTTATGATAACATAGTTTACAGCACCCCAATTTCAGCCCAGAAGAAACAGAAAAGCCAGATAAAATAGAATTTATTTATTTACCTATTTATTTTTGCTTGAGGTCCTAAATAGATTGCAAAGCAAGCAAGATTTGGGGAATGACGAGCTGGGAATCTAAGGAATTTCTGACCGATCAGCTGATGGTTTTTAAGGTGTTTTCCCCTGTGGACTATTTGCTGATTCTCAGAAGAGAACAAGAGGCAGAGAATTCAGGCAAAAGATGGCTGTTAGGAGACAGAGGAGTCAGCAGTATCATGCGGCCAGAGAAACAAACACAGCGTTCAGGACTACCAAGGAAGCCAGGAATCGAGTAGCCAAAACCTAATGAGAAGGGAGACACAAGGGAATGAAATTCAGTGCTGTTTCCCCTTCAAGACATTCGCTGAATTCTTAGGCTGCTCTAGGCTATGGGCTAAGTAGCAAAACAGAAAAAGATCATACAAAGAGAGTTTTCTAGAGTCACACGTGAAAATGAGACAAATATTGTACTCAAGGATTTACCAAGAGAGGCCTTAGCAAGCAAGCACTCTATGCTTTCAGTTGGGACCCCTGAAGGGCTGTTCCCTAGAAGCAGGGGTAAACTACAAATAAACCTTTACAAAAACTGCAGCCCAGCCACAAATCAGCTCACTCCTTCATTGGATTAAGGTCATCTACCGCGTTCAACCTGTCCGCAACTGATCAAGAGTAGCAGGCATATGGAATCAGTATAAAAAGAAAAGCATAAACCAAAACCAGACATGCATATGACCCAATTTTTGGAGTTACCAAACATAGGAAAGACTGAGAATTTCTTATGAGAACTGGAATCTAGATTTACATACATATATACTGCATATATTGTGTGTGTGTGTGTATATATATATATATATACAGTATTGTGTGTATATATGTATATAATATAGATATATTGGAAATATAAAGACACAAAAGGGTAAGTGAATGGATAGGAAAGATATGCAAACAGTAAACCAAAAAAGATTAGAGTGGCTAAATGAAAGCAAGATTTTTGACATTAAGATGTAAAGTATTAAGAAAGATTAAAAAAATTTTTTTATAATGATATTCACAAGGATGAATGATATATTTGGCAACTTAGATGAAATTTACCACAAATATTGTACAAACCTATATACATATATACATACATTTGTTTGTATATATGTTGTGTATGTGTGTGTGTGTACTGGCAGCAAACAATTGAAAAATAAAACTAAAAAGCAATATTATTTCCAGTAATGTCCCCTAACATAATATACTTAGGCATAACTTTAACAAAAGACACGGAAGTTCTCCTTATTGAAAACTATAGTACATTGGTAATGGAAATTAAAGACCTAAATCATCAGAAAGATATACCATCTATAGACTGGAACACTGAACATTGAGAAGGTATCAATTCTCCAAATTTATTTATTGATTTAATGCAATTCTGTCAAAATTTTCATGCTTTGTTTTGTAGAAATTGATAAACTTTTGCTAAAATCTATATGCAAAGTGTCATCCATAGCTACAGCAATATTTTAAAAAAGAAGAACAAATGTGAAGTAGTCACACTACCTGATTTCAGGGCTAACTATAAAGTTACAGCAAACGAGACTGTGTGGTGTCGTAAAGGCAGAGATACATAGATCAAAGGCACAGAATACAGCATCTAAAAAAATACGTACATGTATATGGCTAACTGATTTTCAACAAAGGCACTGAAGTAATTCAATGGGGGGAGATGCTAGGACAACTGGACATCCATCTGCAGAAACACTTTGTTTTTTACCATGCTCAAAATCAACTGAAAGTGAATCATAGACCTAAAGTAAAGGTTAAACCTATAAAACACTGGACTATATAGGAGAAATTTTTGCAGTCTTAGGGTAAGCAAAGATATCCTAGAACATAAAGAAAATACCAACCATAAAATTAAAAAAAAAACATTTAAATTATAAAACTACAAGGAGGTACTACTAAATACCCACTATAAAAGCTAAAATTAAAAAGACTGGCAATATCAAATTTGAGCAAAGATGTGAAGCACCTGGAACTCTCATCTCTCTCTGGGGTGGAGCATATGAAATGCTACAACCATTTTGAAAACAGTTTGACAATTTCTTAAAGTTAAACATCATACACCTATAAATGACCCATCAATTCCACACGTAAATACTTACCCAAGAGAAATAAAGTGTATGCCCACATAAACATGTACTTATATATGTAAATATTCACATCACAAATTTATATACATTACTTAAAAACCGAAACAAACGTCCAAAAAGCAAGTGGAGATCACAAACTGTGGTGTATTCGTACAGTGAAATACTACCCGGCAGCAAAAAGAAATGAATTATTGATACATTCCACAACATAGATTAAAATCAAAACTATCATGCTGTTAAAAAGTCAGACACAAAAGAGTACACACTATATGATTCCACATAGGAAATACTGAAAGAGGAAGCTGTAATCTTAAATTAGAATCTAAATAGGAGCAGGGATTACAGTGTTGCCAGTATTATTCCCTTTTTCCCCATTCTCCACCACCCCCACAAACCCAAAGACAGAAAGCAGGGCTGAATATCTGAACATCAATGCAGCATGTTGAATAGAACAAAAGAACTCATTCTAAAGAGCCATTTGTAACACAGTTAGTCAGACTCAGTATTTATTTGGAGCCCGTATTATGTTCCAGGAATCATACTGGGTGCTTTCCAACACCTCATCCCTCAACAATCCATTCAGGTAGGAATGGCCTTCCTCCCAGTAGGGATAAGGAAACGGAGACTCGTGGAGATGAAAAGACTTGCCCAGAGCCACCAAATTCCACAAATGATCAAATCCGGCCTGAAAATCTGCCCTTCTTTTTGACTCTTCGGGACGATTGCCTCCACCTTCTTTTTCATCACGCTTCAAGATAAGATGTTTATGACCCTTTCGAGATGCAGACATTTTATAATTAATAGTGTATGATTTTTTAGCCTCTGCTCACAGAATACCAAAACAATGTGTGTGTTTGTTGAAGAGGAAACACCAAATTTAGCAAACTGAGGGGGCAGAACTCTCAAGGTAGGGACCTTATTCATCATCTCAATGCAGCTAGCAATCCCTTGTGAGTGTCCCCTCAATCATCGCTCTGCTTCAATTTCCTGGATCAAGCCCCAACCTCTGGCCAACAGTGGTTGGGAACCGCCCTGGAATAGTCACATGAGTCCAAAAGGGATGGCACCTCACTCTGGTCATGGTGGTGAGAAGTGTCCAGCTTTTCCAGGCAGGAGGTGTACGCAGGTAAAATACTGCTCCACGTTTGGTCTTGATTTTTGCAATGAAGACGGGGTCCAGTAGGTGATTGATTGACGCCTCAGATGTCAGGGAAAGCTGAGGTCGCCTCCCACCTGAGAAGGTTCTTATCAACCTAGGGAGGGGCTGAGCCTAGGGAGGTAGTGTTTTGACCAAATAAGAGGTTTCACGTTTTTATTTCTCTGGGAAAACAAGCCCCTTATTATACGAAAGTCATTGTTTTTTTGGTTTTGTTTATCTTTCAGGCATTTGAAGTTCAATCACACAGGAACACCTTGCTTAAAGGACCCTGTGGCTGAGTCCATAAGGAATGTTTACTAGCAACTGATCCATCACTGTTGTGTTTCTGAAGACTTTTCTAGAAGTCAGGTTCAAAGAAATCTGAATGATGGCAATTAAGTGTCAAAGGAATAAATTATTTAGGGAACTAGTGGTTACTCTATTAATAAAATAAAAACTCTTTTCTTAAAGAAAGTTTCTTTTTTGAAAGAAAGAATGTTCAATTGCTCCGAATTCATCTGGTTTGTAATTACATCCTGGACCGTCATAAAATGAGCACATCACAGATGATGGTCTGGTACCAAAGAGAAAGTTCATTATGATTAAGCATCACGGCCCATTATGATTCTGATGAGCAACACAGAGATAGAATGTATACCCAAGCCCAGACTGAACTTTCATTCACGTGGGACAAGAGAAGGTCTAAGTGTTCAACACCTATACTAAGACCTGCCAACGTTTTTCACTTACAAGTTTCTGAAAGAATGGAATTTCATCCTGGACTGGGTAAAGAGGAAAAGATCAAGCCAAATTTTTTTCTCTGATGTATATGTGTGGCTTCCAGGAATCCCAACAGGAGCCACCCCTCTGATGCCAAGGTCACAATCCACAACTCATGGAGTTCTATGAAAGCAAAGCCAGATGAGAGTAAGTGATTTCTAAGGTATCAAGCTCACTGTCAGGAAGTTGTTCGAGTTTTGGAAGTCAGACACCTACAGACGATATTGGGGCTATTAAGATTCTTAAGAAGACAAGTCAAGCTTCTCAAATTCAAGATTCATCCAATTACATCATTTGAAGTGAATCCAAGAGATTTTTTTTTTCATATTTCCCCACCACCACCTTCTCCTTAAATACCCGAGGATGCCAGAAGCTTCAAGCATTTCTTCCAGGAATGAAGATTCTTTCAGTCTCCTTCTCTGGCCTGCAACCCCAAAGGACAATTCCTTGTTCCATGCCCCAGCTGCCTACTTCTTACATTTCCCTGGAGGTTGCTGACTTCACCCAGGTTAGGTAAACAAATATGGTACTTAATTATGTGGCCCGTTCACTTCGACACCATTTTTCTGCAAGTGCCTTGCATTAAGTTCCAAATCAGCCATCTGGAACCTGGAACACTCTCTCTTACAGGGCCTCTCCTTCTATGCCAGATCTGGCCTGAACTTGAGAAACAAGATCAACTGTATGAGAGCTGTTTCAGGCCAGATTTTCCTCTTCTCTGGAAAATTCAGGGAATTGGAGGCACCATTCCCCACTGACCCAATGCAGGAAATTGTGACTGTCCATGATAGTGTGAACTCACAGACAATGTCTGAACTGGGATTAATGCACACTAATGCATGGTGGACAAATATGGTCCAAATTCAATGCTGCAATTTATGAAAAGAAAGGGCCATTGGGGAGGGGAAAGACTGAGGAGTCTAGGCCTCTAAGCAGTGTTTGAACTTTTCCCTTTAACAAGGATCTGTTTTTCTGAAAACTCAACTCTCTCAAATTAGTTGGGTCATTGTTCCTTGGGAGTTTTATTTCTCTATAGGGAGAATTTCCAACACACAACATTACTTCTTTTCATCCTTAATTGTGATGCCTTCTGCTAATTGAAAGCTAGACCTTGTGGTTTCCAGAACACTAACTTGTGATGGTAAAAACTTTTACCCATCATAAATTATTTCATTGTTCAACAAGGATGTAAAATAATTAATTGGTTATTTGGCAGATAAGTTCAGCATTTGCAGGATCTGTTTTATAAGAAATTTTATTGATGAAAATGTGTCTAAATCTTCAGCCATGCACTTGGCTTTAGCATTTGGCAGCAAGGAGACAAAAATCTTAAAGCCAAAAACCTCCCTAGGGCATGAGGCAAAGTACAACTTTGCATCTATATTCCTGCTGTAGGTCATTGGGGGTCTCCTTTTACAGACAATTGGCAAAAGGTTTCAGTGGCTGTTTTATGATCCGTTTTGATTTTGTATATGAGCAAATCTCACATTTCGGCCGTGAGACATACCCACGTTTTACTGCATTGCCCTTAAATGATTTTTCAAGAAGTTGCATTAACTCTTAAAATTGACAAGAATAAATAGAGGCACCATAAATTTTAAAAGTTGAAGTCATAGGCATCCCATGCTAACTTACTTATTGTTAGGCTGTTGGGAACAGGGCTGTTGGGGTGTGTTGTTTTTAGACACACAAGAAATAAATGCCCAAATTCATCATCACAAATATCATGGATGTCCTGACGCTACCATTTTTAGGAAATTAAACTGGGCCTATGTGACACCAACCCAACTAGCTAAGTCCAATGCATGTCTCAAAAGAAAATCCCTCAGGTTGATTGTCTACTGATGAATGGACAAAAAGAGCCAAGCTGGTATTTCAGCTGACACTAGATGAATGGCCACTGAGTGGCTTCTTCATTGGCCAGGCCCTCTCTTCTGTGTACAGGGCTGGCTCACAGGGACGCCATGGAAGTGCTCATGTAGTAAGTTTGTGCTTTCAATAAGCACTCCGTTCTGTTTCAAACAACATCAAGAAAGGCAAAAGTGATACAGGCAAGTGCTTGCTCCTTGAATGTGGGTCATTTGCTGTAACGATGTGTTTATAATAAATGCTTCCAGATTAAAACGTCTATTTCCACATTCAAAGGTACTTCTCAAAATTAGCTTGATTCAGGGAAAATGCTTCTGGGAAAGAGCAGCATATTCAAAAACTACAAACAGGGAGGGAACCTCCTTATAACACATTTGTGTGAATAATTTCCCTCGTATTGTAACTGAGACCAGAAAAACAACTAAGAAACTAACAACTAAGACAAATTCACTATCAGGTGTAGTGTAGACATCTCTTTCTTTTTAACACAACAGAGTTCTGAACAAGCTTTTATATAATCTCTTCATTTCAAGAATTCATGACTTGGCTTCAAGGAGTTGTCTTGATACCAAAGCTATTTATTTAGAAATATTAAAAAATAATGACTATTTTTAAAATTTCAGGAAAGCAAAAAAAAAAAATTATTCCAATTTCACTCTCATGTCTTTATCCCCCCAAATGAAAACACTAATTCAAAAAGATGTATGTATCCCAATGTTTATAGCAGCATTATTTACAATTGTAAGATATGGAAGCAACCTAAGTGTCCATCAACAGATGAATGGATAAGGAAGATGTGGTATATATCTACAATGGAATACTACTCAGCCATAGAAAAGAACAAAATTTTGCCGTTTGAAGTAACATGAAAGGACTTGGAGGGTATAAATGCTAAGTGAAATAAGTCAACAGAGAAAGAAAAATACTCTATGGTATCACTTATATGTGGAATATAAAAATACAACAAACTAGTGAATATAACAGAAAAGAAACAGACTCACAGATATAAAGAATCAACTAGTGGTTACCAGTGGGGAGAGGGGAGCAAGGAGGGATGAGATAGGGGTAGGAATTAAGAGGTACAAACTATTGTGTATAAAATAAACAAACTACAAGGATATATTCTACAACATGCGGAATATAGCCAATGTTTTATAGTAACTATAAATGGAGTATAATCTTAAAAATTTGTGAATCACTACATTGTACACCTATAATTTATACAATAACTTACATAAACTATGCCTCCATAAAATAATTAATTAATTAAAATGAAGTGAAAAATAAATATAAATCTCAGTACAGTAAAATAATAATAATAATAATAATAATAATAATAATAATAATAATAATAATAATAATAATGAAAAGTACCACGATCTCTATTCTTTTACAATACAGTCTTTACATACTTACACAGAGCCTTATGTAACATCAAAACTGGGGGCCTCAGCTCCTCCTGTTCTCATTGCTCAAATATTATAATCCTTCACCTTCTCATACCTGTAGACATGCACAAGTCTTGCTATCTTCCACCTTATCAACCCTAGCATTGTTTATATACTTTTTACCCTCTTTATTAAGAATTTTATAAACTTCAGATAGTTCTTCTAAGGGATGAGTCAAATATACTGTATTTTTGGGTTAGTGCTGTGAAGCAGTGAGATGGTAGGGTGGAGCAGGGTGGTGCTGGGGAGACCTCTCAAATATGAATGACTTCCCAGCAACTCTCCAATGAGTCCAATTATATAACTAAATCTAAACAGTACAAATGAATAAAGAAATTAATTGTTTTTAAGGCAGAATTTTGGTGGCAAAGGCAAAGGTTATTATTTTTCCTTTGGTCAGATAGATGGTTTAAAAAATGAAAAAAAAGGGAAAGGGGGGAAGCCTTTAATGAGTTGTATTAGTCAGGGTTCTCCAGAGAAATAGAACCAACAGGATAGATAAAGAGACGGGGAGAAAGAGTTAAAGGATAGAAGGACAGATGATAGATAGAGAAATAGATATTTATTTAATCTATTTTTAATATATAGTGGTGTGTATCTTATTAGTTTCATACTCTTAATAAGTAAGGACAATTTTTTTTTTAATGGAGGTACTGGGGATTGAACCCAGGACCTCAGGCATGCTAAGCACATGCTATACTCCTGAGCTATACCCCACCCCCCAGATAGATATTTATGTTAAGAGAAGAGATTTATTTTAAGGAGTTGACTCACCCAATTATGGGGGCTGGCAAGTCTGAAATCCATATGGGCAAGCTGGCAAGCTGGCAACTCAAGCAGGATTTCCATGTTACAGTGTTAAGGCTGAATTTCTTCTCCAAAAGACCAGCTTTTGCTTTTACAGTCTTCAGCTGACAGTTATGGGGGATTATCTCTTTTCCTTAAGGTCAGCTAATTGTAAATGTTAATCACATCTTAAAATGCCTCTAGAGCAACGTCTAGACCAGTGTTTGACCAAACCCTTGGGCACCATAGCTTAGCCAAGTTGACACATAAAATCAACCATCGCAGGAGTATTGGGTGGGCTTTATAAATGAAGCGGGAGAGGAGGAAAGAATGCAAGAGAAGTGCCGAAAATCTGCCCTTCCTCCAAAATTAAAGAGATATTCAGAAGACTTAGTCAACAGTGCGGTCAACAGTCACCCTGCTTCGGGCCATTGAAGGAGGACAGATCTGAATTATAATTAAGGTTCTGCTCCAGGAAACATTCAGCCAAGAACTGCGGGTTCAGGAAATCACTCTTCTTATTTTCATCAATCTCCAAGACAGCCTCTCTTTCTGGAGTTGTTGCCTGCAAGAGAATCCTCTGTTGTGTATTGACTGCTTCTGAGCAAGGTTTCCTCGCTGCCCCTCAGGGATGGGGACAGCAAGTGCTGTGGTTGTGCCTGGACCCACACACATTAATCATGTCAAGGAAGTGGCACCAGTCATCTTTGTCAAGTCAATGGTCCATCAACTTCAAACCATCAGAACAAGGTGTCAGATGGAATTGATCATATTTTGGTGAGTAAATCAATTTGACTTGTTCAAAAGAAGTTTGAAAGGTGCTCAGGCTTAGTCATGGACAACTGAGGGTGTTTTCCTTTTAAACTACTCTTCGTCAAAGACAGCCTGTTTCCAAAAATGCAAGAGACATGGGGGCAAAGTGACACCCGTCCCTGAACAAATTGCTGCACTGACTTTTCTACGAGTAATATATTATAAATTCAAATAACCTCCTTGGAGCATCTAAGGTACAGGAAGGGAGACACTGAAAGAACCTCCTGCAGCCTCTGGATGTTGGCAAAACTAAAAAACAAAAAACAAAAAACAAAAAACAACCCTCATTAATTAGTGGGAAGGTAAACTTGAAAAATCTGAGTTAACATTATTTTGAAAAGAAATATCATTTATGGCTTTCATGTTCTTTCCAGTATATTGACTTTAAGGTGTTTCTTAGTCCAGTTTTATATGAATGTGTTTTTTTTAAATACATGAGAATAAAATAAAGTCATGTGCATGGAGAGTAAGCTGCTAGAGCAAAGCAAATATTATAATGTAATTACTTTATGTTTTGTTGGTGTTTGGTTACTAGCAAAAGAATGAATAGGAAATTTTCTACTAAAGCAATCTAAAGCAAATACTGACATTTTAAAATGTGTGTTTGTTGTATTGTTCTCTCTCCTTTGTGCATGTGGGAGTGTACATCATAACTTAAAAGTAAATTAAAAATTTAAATCAATTTTGCCCATGAGGAGAAGAGCCTAGTGTTCTGAAGTTCTGGAATTTTATCTCACAGGGGACATGGATAGTTTTTTTTTTTTAGTTTCAAAGGGACAGACCTTATCCTGTAAATGACCCCTAGTCTGGGTTCTCCAGAAAAACAGAACCAATAGGATGTGTGTGCGTGTGTGTGTGTGTGTGTGTGTATAAAGGGATGCATTATAAAGAATTGAGTCACACAGTTACGGAGGCTGAGAAGCCCCAAGTTCTGTAATTGATAAGTCTGAGACCAGGAGACCCAACGGGCTAAGTTCCTGTCCAAGCGCAGGAAAAAACTGACATCCCAGCTCACAGAGTCAGGCAGAATTTCCAGCAACACGGATGGGCCTAGAGATTATCATCCAAAGTGAAGTAAGTCCAGCAGAGAAAGACAAATAGCCTATGATATCACTTACATGTGGAATCTAAAAAATGATACAAATGAACTTATTTACAAAACAGAAACAGACTCACAGACATAGAAACAAACTTATGGTTACCAAAAGGGGAAAGTCAGGGTGGGGGAGAGGGCTAAATTAGGAGTTTGAGATTAACATATACACACTACTGTACATAAAATAGATAAAGGGCCTACTGGATAGCACAGGGAACTATATTCAGTATCTTATATAACCTATAATGAAAAAGAATATATGTATAACTGAAGCATTATGCTGCACACCAGAAACTAACACAACATTGCAAACCAACTACACTTCAATAAAAAAGAGAGGCAGAGAAAGTGAATTTTCACTTATTATGCCTTTTGTTTTATTCAAGCCTCCAATGGATGGAATGAGGTTCACCCAAATTAGGGAGGGCCTCCTGCTTGGTCTCCCAATTCAAATGTAGTTTCATCCAAAAACACCCTCAGAGACACATCCCGAGTGATGTTTAACGAAACATCTGGGCACCTAGGTCTTACACTGACGTGTAAAATTAACCATCACATCTCCCTTACCACCACAAATCTGTCTCTCTCTCTCTCTCTCTCTCTCTCTCACACACACACACACACACACACACACACACACACACACACACACACACACACACGAAACCTGGCAGTGGCTTACAGACCACCAGAGGAGCTGGGCTTTAAATGAGAAACTAGAAAACGATATGCTAAGAACTGAGTCTACAGCAGCAAGAAGTATGTCAGGGTCACACAGAGGGAACACGCACCTTAGACCTGGGCTGAGGTGAGGATGGCGAAGTAAAGAGAAGTTCTCGGAATAAATCTCACCTAAGCTAAGGCTTGTCTCAAAAAGAGTAGCAGGGAAGGAAAGAAAACATTCGAGATGTGGATAAAAGCCTGCACAAAAAGGAACATTTCTCAACCTGAAAATTAAGGGAAGAGGCAAATGAAAAGAATATGTTGTTGGCAATGGAGGGGTATCAAGGGAGACAGGGAGGGGGCAAGACAGGAGCCGGCTCAAGACGGGCTTTGTTAAACAGATTGAGGAGTCTGCATTTATTCTCATGGCCACTGAAAGCCCCAGAAACCTTTTTAGCAGGGAAGTAGCATGATCAGATTTATACTGGAGACAGATCACTCAGGCTAACCTGTGAAGCATGGATTCGAGGGGAACACGGCCAGCAACTGTTTTAGCAATTAGGTGACATGATGTAACTGAGAAAATGGAGGGAATTGAATGAACGCCGGCAATATTTGGGAGGCGAAATCGGCAGAACAAGATGATTGATTGAATGGGAGAGATGAGGAGGAAGCAGAAATCACAGGAGAGTAGAGTCTAATTGTGTCCTTTGAATGCTCCTCAATTTGCCTTTGTCTGGTGGTTCCCCCTAGTCGGTTTCAGGTTATGCATTTTCGGCAGGGATATGACATAAGTGATCTGTGTCTTTCATCAAGAGGCACGTGATTTCAGTCGGTCATGTTAGTGGCGTTAACTTTGATCACTTAGTTGAGGCGGTGTTTGCCAAATTTCTCCAGTCTGAAGGTACTTCTTTTAACCTCTGATTAATACATAACCGTGGGACGATGCTCTGAGACAGGGTGTCTGATTACCTAAAAAACGTTCACTCAATAGCTCTAGTATTGCTAGTATCCTCTGATGATTCTTGCCCAAATCAATCATTCTTACGATGGTTGCAAAATGGTAATTTTCTAATTCTGTCATTCCTTCTAAATGTATTTAGTTATCTGACAGTCAGTAGAATAGAAACAAATGAACAAAAATTATAAATAAATAAAGCTTCTTCTTCACTTTATTTACTTGTTTATATTTTTCAATACCAACTTGGGTTTTTGATTATCTTATTCAATGTACTTCAGTTCATTACTGTGAGTCATCATTTTGATGTTCAAATGCGCCCTGATTTACTGGTGGAAGCCCCTTTAAGCTGGCTTCAGTGACCTTTTCATAGGGACCACTTTCGGATTTTCTGCCACAAAAAGATGTTCCGAATTAATGTTTGCTTTCCCTGCTTCAGGTCTGGGACCAGCTACTTCCCCATGGAATCCTGTATCCTTTAGGAAAAGAAGAGTAGCAGTATTTAGAAACCCAGATCTAAGTACTCAGTGACCTTAGTCACTTTTGATTGTGAGATGCCCGGCCTCTGTGAACAATTATTTTTGCAAATGTATTGAGGCCTAGGGAAAAGGTGCATGCTTGCAGAGAGAATCTGCTATGTCCTTTGTTAAGTGTCTGGAGAGATTACCAACCAGAGTACTTTAGACTAGATTCACGGCCTGAGTACTCTGGGGCTACCCAACTAAGAGGAATCAGGGGCTAAATCTTTCCCTGAGCCGTCTGTTAAGCTGTCTTATTTAGCGTCATACCCAGCTCTTAGGCATCACTAATTGTTGGCTGATTACTCAACTGCTTTCCAGAAGGCCCTGGGGGCATTAGTTGCTTGGTGACCTGACCCATTTATTTTTGGATAAGGGAAGTTTTTGATGCCAGTTTTGGAGGAAAGCCCCAGTCAAGCTTGTTTCCTGGAAGAGCGGGTCCACAGAGCTCCTCATTCCTCATTCCCCAACTAGGGCTCCCATTTTCCTTTTAACTTTACCTTGTATTTTTGACATAGAAAAATCATAAATTTGTATAATATCAAATCTATTCATCTTCTTATTTCCTTTACTGCTTTTATGCTGAGAATTTCATCCCCATCCAGAAACTTGACATATAGTCACCTATTTTTATGTTTTCCTAATTTGACACCTAATTTTTAGTACACTCAGAATTTATCTTAATATAAGATCATGACTGCTATCAAAATTAACTTTTTTCCCACATAGTAAATCTCCTAAAACAATTTCTTGAAAAATCTCTTACTCTCTCAATTTATTACTGCTTTATTTTTTGAGTTGTTACATATACTGTTGGTCTGTGTATACTTTTATATATACCATACTGTATGATACTTTTATTTTTATAGTAAATTTTAAAATCTAAAACCCTCGTTATTCTGATTCTTCATAATTATCTTAGCTGCCAGATGAACTTTAGAATTATTTTGCTAATTCATAAAATTCCAATACAGAATGATATAACCCACAAATTAATTTGGAAAAGCCAACACTTTTGCAATATTGTTGTTCCATAAAAGGACATGATCTGTCTTTCCATTAATTTAAATCATCCTTTAAAGCTCTCAGAAAAATGGAAATTTTCTCCCTAAAAGATCAGTATGTTTATTGTTCAGATTACTCTTAAGATTTTTTAATTGCTTTGTTTTGTTTTGTTTTTTGATTGCTAAAATGAAGATATGATTGTATCTATTATGTAGGAAACTACCCGTATTTGTAACTGTATCCTGTCTGTCCATCTTATGAACTCTTAATGAGCTTAACAGCTTTTCAATTAGTCCTCTTGGGATGTTGAGCAGTGAAGTCAAAATGTCCACAAATAATAATCACTTTCTATCTTTCCTTCTGCTATCATCTTTAAGACAAAGTATAGTTCACTGCCATCTTATTTGCAATGTTGAGTATTATTGAGATATTTTGCAGATACCTGAAATCCAAAATCCAAAGAAACATTAAGTGGTTTTATTGCAGATACAGACCCTCACATCTCAAAGAGCAAGTCCTTCAGGCAGGGGGTTCTCTTTATGCAAATGAAGGAGGCAGATGGAAAGCATTATTATGCAAAGCTAATGTTTCAAAGCTTTGATGCGTATTAGCCACATAGCCCAAGCATCTGCAACACAAGTTTAATGTCAAACTGGCCTTTGTGAGCCCCTTCCTCTTGCCAAAAACGGTGCGTACGTGCTTGGAGTATAGAACTCAATTTAGTATCAGCCAGAGTCAAATGTAATTAGAAAGACAGACGAACTGGAAACAAAATATAAACTGTATTCCAGGATCAAGTATCCCTATTTTAAATATCTGGTACTGAAGAGTGGGGAGCCTTTCTTCCCTCCTAGGGTTAGTGTAACACCACGATACGCACCTGTGCCCTCTCTAGTCAGGCAAACCAGGGTTTGAACCCCAGTTGCCACTCTCGTGAGCTATGTGACTTTGGGCAATATACTCACATAAATAAGGTTGGGTTTGATTCTGACCCAAAGTGTCAATGGCATAAATGAGACAACTATTTCTGTCTCATCTAAAAGTCTAGACTTTGTTATTAAGAGAGTAACAGGGAAGCTCAGCCCTACAGTGGCTTCAGGGACTACATTGTCATCCCTAGAATGGGACCTTCTTCCCACTGGTTCAAGGCGACGTCCAGAGCCTCAGACATTCTGTCTTTCTGCCAAGACAGAGAAAAAAAGGCCAAGGAGAACTAGGGTGTAGGGAGATCATGATTGTCTCTTAAAGAAGGTTCCCCGCAGCTGCCGCACAACACTTTCATTTACATTGCGGATGAGGAACGTCGCGGATGAGGAACATCGCCTGCCAGTAAACAGAGGACATTTTACTCATCAAGCCGGCAGTCACTCTAGCTGCCCTCACCTGTGCACCCTGACGGATTCAGGATGGAGAAAAACAGGACACTGGCCCTGGATAGTTAAGGTGCACATCACCTACTTTGTCTTGCTAATAGTGTCCTCAATTCATCAATCAAGGGAAGTACAAATGTCAGCCCTTAAGATTAATGGAGGGAGAGTAGAGCTCAGTGGTAGAGTGCTTGCTGAGCATGCCTGAGGTCCTCAGTTCAATCCCTGGTACCTCCCTTAAAAATAAATAAATGAACCTAATTATCTCCCTTCCACATACATGCACATACATAAATAAATAAATAAATAAATAAATAAATAAATAATCATGTCACTAGACATAGAAAACAAACTACAGTTACCAAAGGGGAAAGGGCAGGGGAGGGATAAATTAGGAGTTAGGATTAACAGATACACATTACTATATATGAAATAGATAAATAACAAGGACCTACTGTACAGCATAGGGAACTACATTCAACTTCTTGTATTAACATATAATGGAAAAGAATATGAAAATATATGTATATGTATAACTGAATCACTTTCCTGTAAATCTGAAATTAACATAGCAAATCAACTACAGTAAAAAACAAAATTAAAAAAAAAAAAAGACTGATCGTATCACAGTGCAAAATCAACCACTTTAGGTAGAAAACATTTTTATTTTCATCATAACCTAAAAATCAAATTTCTTCTGTAAAACCAGTGAGTTTTATTTAAACCCAGAATGCATGCAATATAGCTGCTAAAACAATAAATGCAGTTTTGAACTATGTTAACAGTGTCCAAATCAAATCACTATCACCCTCTCAGGAGCCTTTTTTAAGACCTGATTTCATAACACCTGCTCCTTAGATACAGTGTATATCTCTTATGTGTATTGCGTGTATGTGTGGGCTTTATACATAAAATGAGTTAGTTTTTCACCCTCCAAGAATCAATTCTTGCCCCCTTGGGGTTGACATCTCTCCTGTTGGAAAAGTCCACTAGAGGGTAAGGCCTGTCATTATATTATACCAAATTTACAAACTCATTGTAGAAACTACCCTTCTCCCCTTTCTTATTTAATCATCACTGCAACATAAAAACATTAACATGTATGAAGTAGCACTGGAAGTAAACAGGATCAGTCAAGTGCTTTCCACTCATCCTTCATTCACCGCTAGGAATTTGATCATTACTTTAAAAGCAGAATGTTCTTAATGCCCAGGCATCTGCATATCAGCTTTCCTTTTGTTCCTCCTTTAGTTGACCACAATGGTTCCCAAATTTTAGTGAACAGAAGAATTTCTGTGCAGGACTGTACACACAATATCATATGTACCCTCCATTATGAGTAAGTGAAGGACTTTTTCAAGGGTAATTTTGGCTATACTCAATTTTCACCCTGCATGCAGATTTTAGAACCTAACCATTGTATAATTTCACACAATTCTATGCATTAGTCAGATGCTAGCCCAGTCTGAATTCAGTGCTGGGCACTTGTTTTAAGAGGAACAATGACAAACTAAATTATGCTTTTGTAAAAGATCACAGCCATAGCATGAGAAAAGTGGTTACGTTACCAGGTAGTGTTAGCCTGGGAACAGAATGCTTAGGGAATCCCTAATAACTGTCCTCAAATATTTGAATAACCAGCAAGAAGGATTAAGCATTAATGTAAACCAGTTATGAGCTCAGCTGTGGGTTTGGACACTTTGGCCTTAGAAAGATAACATAAGTGATCTATGCCTTAATTTCCTTGTCAAAAAATTATGATATTAATAGCAATTTACTTTATGATGAGGCCATATTATCCATGGAGTTAAAGAGAAGATTAAATAAGTTAACATAACTATAAAGTGCTAAGAATAGTAGCCAGTAGGAATATGCACTATCTTAATGTTCATTTGAGGAAATTGTTAATAGTTCTGTTACCCTAAAAGGGGAAGGAAAAAGACCCCAGCTCTTGTCCTACCTGAAAGAGATGAATTCAGCTGGGAGATGGAAGTGTTGTGTACTGAAAGATTTTAAAGGTTTTATTTAGCAAAGGGACAGTACACCTCCAAAAATGAGGGGTGGGCTGATCCAAGGGCAGATAGCCATGGTCTTTGTTTGCCCTCTTCTCTTATACCCTCGCTTAGGGGTAACCTCTTGATTGATTGGTGGCTCTTGCCCCTGGAGTGGTTAGTCATACTCATCGTCTTTTGCACATGTCCTTACCCATGACTCACACAGAAAAATCCACGGGAGTGCCTAAACCACAAAGCCAATTATATTAAAATGAGCATTGGGTCATGTCGGTTACATCCTTTTCACTGCCGCGCACTTGTGGCCTTTGGGTTCTAACCGGTTTCTTGCTTGCCCTCATTTGAAGGAAGTGAAGCCCCTTTATGCTGAAGGAGGGCAGACTGCTTGGTACCCCCACTTGTCTGACTACCTAACTGTTCTAAGACACGATTACTCGTTTCAGAAAGGACTTCTCCATCATGTAGCGAATGTCCCCGTGCTGGAAGCAATCAAGCAGAAACTGGCTGAGTATCTGTGAAGCAGAACAGATCACAGGCTGGGGGGCTGGGCAAGATGATCTCGCAGGGACCGGTCAAGTCCGGGGCTCAGTGTGTGTGCAGAACCACCTAATTACCTCCAAGCTTAACCTACTTGAACATTTGGTCTGAGGGAAGTTGTTTGCAAAATTCACCCATAAACAAAATCCCACACAGCAGTGGCCTGAAAAATCTTCCCTGTGTGGTCAGTGATGTGTCTTCATTCCTGTTCAACCGCAGTGCCAAGCACATTGGCTACCTGAACATTGGGGCCCAGTGACCACCCCACCTTGGTCCTTACACTGAAAATTCTTTGTTAGTCACCCAATGGGTAAATGACTGCCAGTTCCTGCTGAAAATATGTCCCAATCGTAGATGGACTGTGTTTTCCTTGATACTAACAATGAATAGCCTTCACTCCTAAAAAAGGGACTGTCTATCTAAAGTCATGTTGTGATACAGCTGCGCAAGCGTCGATACAGCATATGGAAAACTACAAACCAAACAGTTTTATTTTAAGATATATATAACGTAGCTCCAAATAACTGGGGGCTGGCAATGATTTCCACTTAATTTGCAGAACTGACCTGACTAGTCATTCATAAGTCACATATGCATGGCCAGAGGTATAAATTTTATAAGCCCAGTTTGAAAAATAGTAATCCAATGGTCTTTCCTTAATTGTTTTTTGTTCTTTAACCTTTCTTTAGTGCTTGACAATCCTTATTATCTCCTCCTCCTGAAAACTCCGCTTTCTCCTGACTCAGTGACTTGCAAATCTTATACTCTTAACCTGTTAAGTGCATCATGTCTGTTTTGTTTGTTTCCACCTTTTCTTAACCTCCTCTTGGCATTGTCCTTAGTTTTCTGCCCGTTTTACTCTTCTCCTGGTGAACTCACCTTTTTTTATGAACCCCAAATACCCATCACTCTCAAGCTGTGTAAAAAAAGCTTCTTAGGGAATGATAATGGGGAAAAAAAAAAATAAAAAGACTGAGAAACACTTTGGTACAGCATTGCCCTTGATTTGGACACCATATTAATGCGATTCAAAACTGTACTTGTTGTAGCAATCACATTGCATGCATTCCGGATTTAAATAAAGTGCACTGGTTGTACAAAAGAAATTTGATTATTGGGTTACAATAAAACAGACAATTTTTTTTAACCTACCATGGTTGAATTTGCTTTGTGTCGTGTCAGTCTACCTAAATGCCTGCCTGCTGTGCATACTTCTGTTCATTGCTCAACTAAGGGTACTCTTAGCTCAGGCCTCTGGCCCAGGTGTCAGCTGGAGAGTTCTGTCCACAGGATGCCTCCATGCAAAGGCTTCTTCCATGATCACAATCAAGTCTGTTTATAGCTAATACTGTTCCTGCTCCCTGCCCACAACGTGACTCTTCCTCTATTCAAATCCAGATACCTAACTATCTTGGACTCTTTTCCTCTCCTTCGAATTAATAGCTTCCCTACAGCCAACGAGTCACAATGTACCACTGACTGACACCACCCCACACCCCCGACCAAATATCACTGCTCGACCCTTTCCTTTGTGTTCACATGTCAACCTTCACAATCAAAGGTCTGGATTACAACAGAAGTTCATCTCTTCTCACTGCCTCTCGCCTCCTTCCTCTCAAACCCAGCACGTTAGCCTCCCGCAACACTAGTTTCCTCCAATTCATTAATTCTTCATCCAATAAATATTTATTGAGCACCAACCCACATGCCAGGAAGACACTCCAGAGTGGTAGCCACACAAGAGGAACCCAATAAATCTTGGTGGAAAGTTTGTAAAATTCTCGTGTTTATTTAGATTTAGTGAATATTCTTTGAGCAACTTGACACTACTGATTCTTCCTAGAGGGGCACTGAGTCAAGAGATCTGGGTTGCAAACTTTCTTAGCATAACAGTGTAACATATTGAAAAATGTTCCTCAGGGGCCACTGTGATTGCCTCACACAACCATATTAATGCTTCAATGTCCCCTTCCAGTTTGCTGTGGCACAAAGGGCAAAGTCATGGGAATGTGAGAGGCATAAAGACGTTCTTATTCTTGTTATTTATTTGCCTAGCCCATACCTCCTCGTGGGGTCAAGCTTACAAATGAAAGAAGTATGGAGTTGTTTTTTCTCCGGGCTCATCAAAAAAGCCTTTGACCAAAAATATATCACCTTCTGGGCCAACCTCATAGTGAAACTCACAAGTTAGTTTTTGGAATTAAAACATCAAGAGCTCAGCCTAAAATGTTATTAGGGAAGTGACATAGTAAACCAGGGTTGGCTTTTAATTCCTTACCACCAATTAAGCTATGTTCAACAACGCTTCAATTCTTTCATGGTCTTTTCATTCTATCTTCTCTTTCCACTCCCGATGCTGTCACTCTGGGACAGGCTTCATCAGGGATCCATGCAGGTTTGTGCAGGTTGAGTGCTGAACATCTCCAGGGGAACTGTCACCACACACGAGTCTACACTTGTCCTTTGCAGAACTAATTTCTGATGTACGTATTTTCTTTTAAAGGAATTATAAATTTCTCAAGGACAAGGATAAGATCTACTATTGTTTTTGTATTTTGCATTAAAAAACCAAGCAATATTCATATTTGAGGAAATTCCAGAAGATATGCACTCATGAGCATCTTTCTGTGTGTATATGTATTGTAATTCAGTAAGTGATTTCTGAGAATAGAAAAATGCATACAATTAGTGGGTTGGTCGAGCCATTGGAAGAACTATGAAGGTATCAAACACAGAGCAGGAAGCAACTCACTGAAGAGGGGTGTAAGACAGGTGAATTGACTACAGAAACTTTTTGAATATGAGTTGCTGCTGGGAGGGCAATATTACTTGAGCTGCTAAACTGGACAAGTTAAATAGACAAGGGAAAGAATTTATGAAAAAAAAATACTTGTTGCATACCAACTTTGTGCAGGAACCATGCTAGACTCTGCACCCGATACCCATAATTAATTGCCCTCATGGACCTCACTGAGGGGGCCTGTGACAATATATGTTCTAGAGTTTTATGGGCTCTCAGCCAATGACTCTTTTTGAGTTTAGCCAAAGCATGTATTCAGATATTCAAAACCATCACTGAGAAAGTCAGAAAGTTTAAGCCAGTTTCATAAACTTCTTCGTGGTTTAGACTAAAAGTTGCAATACAGCAATAGAAAGAATAAAAAGTAACCACTTGATTGCAATTCGAAACTTTTCTAATTTACAAGGACCGAAAGAATCCATCAGTCTCCAAGGACATATTTGAAGCTGCCAAGCATGGAAAAGCCTCCTCTCTAATCTTATTTCAGATTCAGACCAGCCATGAGACCATGGGAAAGGCACCCAATCTCTCTGAGCTACATTTATCTCTCTATAAAATGCAGAAAACGGAGCTAGACCATCTCAAAGACAACCTCTACTGCTCAAGTTCTATGATTCTGTAATTGCTATAGGCTGGAATTTGATACAAGGTTTCTGTGTCTCAGATCCCACCGAGTAGAAGTGAACGAGGAGCCAAAGGGTCCTCCTTGAATGTGAGATTTCCCAGGAAGTCAGAGTTGAGTGCGTCCACCAAGGGCAGGAGACTCTTCTTTCTCGTTTATAATATGCAACACTCTATTGAGTTTGCAGCGAGAGCCTGAATAGCCAGAGACAAGAATACATACACATCCCAAGATGCCCCACTGGCTAGATTGCAAAGACCAAAAAGTTTACTGCACACCTAGTGCCGCTTCAGGGTATCTCCTTTGAGCCCTTAGCAGGGAAGACATACATGACTTGGCACATCTACGTGTGTTACAAGCACCAGCAAGTCTATGCTGGTGCCTGAGCCCTGACAAATGCCCGTGTCTGTGCTCTACAGGAACTCTGAACCGAAGCGGGGCAGAGGGCCCAATGAGGCTACAGGGAACATCCCCAACTGACTTTCCTGCGTTGCAGAAACAGCAATGCCAAAACTGAAACTTCTGCTCTTGAGTTGGCAGCAGAATTGTGGGAAAAATTTTAGATGAAAGGAAAGTCGGTGGAGATTGGTCTTTTGGCTCTGCCTTTTCATAAAAGGCAAAAATGACTCTTCCCTTAATGAAGGGTGGCTGGGAGAAGCTTAGGAGATTCACTGATTTGGTTTCATTCTAGTTGGCTTATCTAAACCAGATCCAAGTGATCTAAGACTTTGGGGGTTATAAAATAGGACTGGAATTCTTAGGACAGACATGTAAAATTTCCAAGGCTCCCCATTTCTTGTCATCCTTTCAGCAATGTGGTGCCAGCAAAAACCAGCTAATAGAATCTCATGATCCAAAATTAATTTGGAAAAAAAAATAACCAGCCAGAATTTTTTAACCTAAAAAACAGGGCGGCAATTTAGGTTGGATTGGCATTTTCGGCAAAGGTTCATGTCAGTCTTGCTTTTAGATTTGTGTATTCACTTATGTCTCATTTTTTTTTGGACAAATAACATTTGTATATATTTAAAGTATACAACATAATGTTTTGATATGTGTATCGATTGTGAAATGATGCACACAGTTAAACCAATTAAACTCATTAGTATACCTACCATTACGTTGAATTTTGCTGAGGGCAATTTTGGAGACCTGGGGCAGATCTTACATGACTACTGGGTGCCAGCAAAGCTTGGAGAGTCCTAGGGCCCAGCAAAATGCCCCCTAGAGGGTCGCCCGGGTTTCAGTCTGAAAGTAGATAGCTTCCTCCTTACACTCTTTTCTGGGAAAAGGGAGAAGAAACTGAAAAGAAAAAGATATTTTTAAAAATAAGATTTAGTTTTTAGTAACCTAGAGAAGCTTTCCTGTCTCCAATCCACAATCTTCTTTTCTTTCTCTAAACTATAATATTTGCCAGAAATAGTACTTTTAAAATTGGTAGTATAACTCTTTGTGCTCATGAGAGACAATCTAATAGAAACAAATGAATTCAAATGTGTGTTTAGTAATATAAAGCATACGTGGTTGAAATCCATATTCAATAGACATGCAATGCGTTACATTATAGTGACTATGATTTACACAATAGGGAAGTTCTTAACATTTAAAGTACGTTGCAACCATAATTCCTTAATGCAATTGTTAATGTTTTTAAATTACTAAAGAGTGGCATGGTTTTCTTTTTGTATTTTCAAATAACAACAACTTAAAGCTAACAATTACATTGGTTTTCAGCTTAGTTTTTTTACAAAATATTTCAGCTTTAATAACAAAGGAAGGAAGGTAAATTTGATAAATTTCTGATTCCTTATTTTGAAAAGTTTACCTGTGAAGTAGTGTGATTTATAGTATCAAAAAAATGCAGGTTAAAATACAACTTTTTTCTTAACATACACAGTTGCTTTTTACCACATTAAAACAGCATTTAAATTCTATATATTTAAATTAATCTTAAAATAATCATCCTGGCCCCTAAGATCTGTCTACATTTTAGATACATCTTAATATTATCTAGGTCAAATACAAAGTATCTCCTTCAGTGGAATAAGTAAAATTATATTTTTGTCTAGGTCATAGAAAATCCAGTTCTGTCAACAAATTCATACTTATACTTTTAACACACACAAACACACGTGTACACACACACAGACACACACACACACATGCACACACTCATCAATAAATCTCAAACAAGAGAATGCTGTCTTTCTGTCTTAAACTCAATATGCTCTAATCTAATAAGTCTGCGACAAAAGCAATGTTCTCCAGATACAATTCCAAAATAGAGAGAAAACAAAAATGATAAATCTGCTCAAATATTGGAACCTCAGAATTTCTTAGTGTACAGTACCAAAGAGGTAGTTTACCACATTTTCTTGTTTGCTTCTCAGCTGACCTCGTTCCTGAGTTACCGAGGGTGTGTTTGGGGGCGGTTTTTGTGGTAGTTAGCTGATAAAGTTTACCAAATTTTGTAGACCTGAGCATCGATTTGGCAACTTACAGAATCCTAAGATTCATTTCTTTTTGGAAAAGGCTCTGCGGCCATTGTCTCGTATCTGTTGTTTCAGAGAAAATGCCCGAATTCACATACGACTCTTGTTTCTATAGGAAGTGTTTGCTCCTTAGAGTGGCTAGAGTTTTATACTTGAAGCTTTTGAATATTTATCAACATATTTAATTGTGTGAATCTCTATTTACTAACACACACTGGAAAAGGGCAAGTCTGTTCATTTCAGATAGTTTTTATATCTGGAAAGTGATCTTTTTTGTTCTTTTTCTCAGTGACAATTTTTTTATTCAGGGCTTGAGTCTTCCTGAATTGCCCTTCACATGTGCTAACAATTCTCTCATATTTTTACCTCTATGGTACTGATTTCCTCTGAAGTCTGAGATTTTTTTCTCCATTAATTGTCTATCCCGTTCTTCAAATTTTCTGTCTTAGTAAGTCTGCTTTTGAGGATTTTAAAACATCATTTACTTTGATGACTGTTTTTGTTTTGAAAAATTCTGACCTCGACCTGCTTCCCGATAGAAATAACATCCTCACTGAGAACAAGACGTTCTCTAAATATTTCTTGTATTTCATGAAAGAAATCTTTACATTTTTCTCTGAATAACTAATCCTTTGTTCTTCTCTCATGGTGCAAAAGATTTTTCTTGTCTTTATTTTTCTGTTTATTCATTCCTGAGTAATGTAATGAACATGCTCTGAAATGCTGGCTTAGTAACACCCTTCTCATATATAGAAAGACATCCCTGTCTAGTATTGGGAAACATTAAGTTTAAAGGAGTTGTTTTCACCAATTCCTGGATGCTACCCATTTTGTCTACAATAATCTACAGCTAGAGAGTCGATTATTGTCCAATAGGTTATAAATAAATACCAGCCCAGGGGTCTCCACTTTTGTCTTTCAAGCAGCACACATAGAATCTATTTAATAGAAAAGCGGGGGTGGAGGGGTACCCATGAGTGGAGTGCCTGCTCCCACAGAAGGAGAGAGAGGTCTGTGCCTCCGCTGGGCCCTACACCGTACTACAGAGATGACTTTTCCGTGAAGCTTCTAATGCTTAAACACCAAGACCTCTCACTTGCACTCGGCCTTTTCGAGGCTTATCGAGGGCTCTAATCGTGTGTTTCATATGGTCAACTACCTTTGTAAAACTTACAAAACCAAGATATTTCATCCACCCTGTCTTCCCCTTATAGCGGGTGACTCTGAGGCAGTTACGGGCATTTTTAAGGTCTCGAAAAGAAGAAACTGAGTTTGAGATCAATTTCATTTGCTTTCAGTGGAACAGATTTGTGTGGCTCCCAGACACTTCCATGCATAGTTCAATTATTGCTGGCTATGCTGGTGTAGGAATGGCTTCCAAGAATATTCCTAGTGGCCACATTAGTGATTCACCCCAAGCTGTGACACAAAGCTGCAGGGCCGCAGCATTAACACATTCTATAGCACTCAGCACAAGGAGCAGAATCCAAATGGATGGAATTCAAAGGTCACTTATGGAAGCTTCTCCTAACTCATAAGGAACTCATATAGGGAATAAACTTAATAAATGTTTTTTTGAACTTGGGAAAAATTCTAAAACTTACAACATTAGAAGTGAGTTGGGAATTGGAAAGAAATATCATTAAAATGTCATTATTAAAAATAACTTTGTATCAACCATGAAAGAGGAAAGATTATCTTTCTTTGTCCAGCATAGAAAAAAAGTACTACTAAAGTTTTATGTGAAGAGGTAATCAATGATTATGCAGCCACAGATTAATTTAAATGAATGATTATTAATCAATTTTTAACATCAAGTTTTTTTTTAAAAAATTATTGTGCTATTTTTCAAGTTTTAAAAAAATATTTGATTTGTGGTAATTTCTTTTCACATTCTAAATAAGTCTTCATATTCACACCAAAATTTTGCATTTCTGATTTTGCATTATTTTTCTTTAAGAGAATCCCTAATATTTTCTTTATTACGCTGCCCGTTGCACTTCTGGCTGCTGCCATGTTGAACTACCCCAGCCCCAGCACACTCTTGTTTCCTACCTCCATGCCTTGAGCATGCTTTTCCCTTTGCCTGAAAGTTCTTCCCTAAGCCACTGCATCCACTCAGCTGTCTCAACTCTGCTTAGGCATCTCTCCTCTGACCCTCCCCTGACATCCTCAAAGAGGAAGTAATCACTCCTTCTTCCACACCAACTTTGGCCATCCAGTCCAAAACTTCGGCATCGCCTGCATGATTGTGATCAATTGTGTGCGTGCCTTTCTCTCTCCGCTGACAGTGGGATCTTCAAAGTCACACAATCTGTTTCATTCATCCTCATTCACCCAAATCTCAGGTGATATTGATGGGAGTCTGTGTTTGCCACCTCCAAATATGATACTTTGGCATAAAGACTGTTTTGAGCTGAAGGCAATTAAGCAGCAGCAAATGTAGAAAGAGCCCCCTGCCCTGCCTTTCTCTGCTTAAAAGCAGGACATAAGTTTCCCTTTGTGAAGCTATTCCCCTGATCCTCTCTGTAACCAGGAAAAGAAAATTTCTTTTCACTGGAGACAAAAAGTCAGCACGGAGATGGGTCTGCACCGACCCACCTTACTAAAATAACCCTTATCTTCCATAGTTTCCCCAAATATCTACCTCCCCACTGTATAGCACCCCTAGAAGTTCAAACCCTTTTGTTAAAATGGCATGTAAGCCCCCACATCCAACCTGCTTTTTGGGTGTTCATTTGTTCTATGAAGGCTTCCATGCACACACACACACACAAGTTAAATATTAATATCTAACATGTATGACTTTTGCCTTGTTAATCATCCTCTAATCAGTTTAATTAACAAACTCTAGTCACTGAAGCTGAGAGGGTACAGAAAAATTTTTTCCTCCCCTACAGTATTAAACTGTGGTGGATTATGTAAATAAGGTTAAGTACATATTTTATGATGAGTAAATTAAGGGCGAGCAGTCTATAAATATGGATTAGAACAAATCTAATAGGCTCAAGTCTGAGTGTGATCCTTGTCTACAGTCCCATTAACCTCAGCCTGAGCTAACACTTTTAATTGGACCAAGCGTGGATCACTAATTATGAATATAAGGATGATCGGCTTCTGATCTGATCGGATCGATACTGTACTACTTTGAACACGGATTACATCACCACGTTGCCTGCTGTAACACCTGAGTACCTTGCACATAAACCTCCCACTACCCCTCAACAGAGACCAAACTTATGTTAGCTCAGAAATTGCGATTATCACCAGAAAGGTGGAGTTCTTTTTTGTAACCTCAAGTTAGTAACTTCCTCAAGCTCTTAGGATTTAGAGGAACCAACACTCATTTTGCTGTTGGGTTTTCCTGAATATTAGCAATCTCTGTTTACTTTTAAAAAAATGTACTCCATATGTTCCAGAATCATTTGTACTAAAATCACCACATGGGAGTCATAAATAAATATCACATATACACATGTATAAACGTTTTTAGATGTGGAAGAGACTTCTTTTGTCTTTAAAATGAGCAGTTCTCGTTTGGATCTCTGAGAGGAAAAAAGAAGCTGTGCGTTCTCTCCCTGTTTTGGCTACTCATTCTTTATGTAATCTCAGCTCTGGGAAGGTGCCCTCCCACTGAACTTGAGTCATTATAGCAAATCCTTGTGGGTACAGTCAAACCACAAGTTCATTTAGGCAGAAGGAGTTCAATCTCATCTCGTGTCTTTAGCCCCTCTGACGACTGAGGGATCAAATCTTCTACACCCTAATTCAAGGGCAGGAACCATATATTTGGCTCCAAAGTAATGTCTCTGTTCTTCTGACTCTGCTACTAGGTAATGACTTGACTTTGGAGAAGCCATCTACTCTGAGATTCAGTTTGTTCAGTAATGGAGGAATGACACAACCTTTTCCACCTTGATCTTTTTAAAGTCTAAATTGAGAAGGTAAATGTTCTTTAAAAAGGCATTATTTCAATGAATTTCCATCTTTATACTAATGGATTCTACTGCATTGTCATCACCACCATCATCATCATCATCATCATCACCATCACCATCATTGTCACCATCACCACCATCATCACCATCACCACCACCATCATCATCACCACCACCATATCATCACCATCATCACCACCACCATCATCATCACCATCATCATGCATCACCATCACCACCATCATCACCATTACCACCACCACCACCATATCATCACCATCATCACCAACACCATCATCACCACCACCATCATCATCACCATCACCATGCATCACCACCATCATGCTCAATAAGCTTTTGTGCATGGAATGCTAGCTTAAAGAAAGATGAACACTTTAGCTTCCAGTAGGATGGTTTTGCTATACCAGCAACAGCATTAAGGTCCTAACAGTTGTAGAATGAAGACCCGGGAGGCCCACTGCTCACACACTGACCCTATGGCTAGTCTTCTTATCACTCAGTGCTGTACCGCTAAGCAGAGCATCAGTGGATCTAGCCTTTGTGAGACTTCATCTTCCTCCTACTCTGTAGCATACATACCCTCGTCTATTCATGCCACCCGAGCAGAAAGCTACTGGAACCTTCTGTCTTTTTTGGCACTGAGAGATTTAGTCAGACTGAGTTCTAGGTCAATAAATCCTCCTTGACCTCTCCTAGATTTTTCAAAGACACCTAACATCAACATATTGAAAATGAACTCTTGGTCCTCCCCCCAATTCTAGTCTTCCCCATGTTTTCTGTTCCAGGAAATGTTACCGCCATCCACCTCCTTGAGAGCTAAACCCCACAGTTATATAGAGTTCCCTCTACTCAGCATTATATCCAATCTCTAGATCCTGCTGTTTAACCCCCTACATAACTCTCAAATAGAGGCTTTCCCTTGACATTTGCAGAGCCCAGGGAAAGAGCCCCACATACCATATGTCCAAATATTTATAAGTTATAAATAAAGTGGACAAGTTGTTAGATAAGAGAGTTTTATTCTCCTACCTTGACAAATACATCTCCACAATGACCCAGAGAGAAGGGTTCAAATGAAAAATTCTTCATCTCCTTGGCATTCTGTGTCCTTAATCAGTGACTCAGGAAGAGCTGGCTTGCATACCCCTTTTCACCCTATCCGGCTGCAAGGGATCTGGTGGACACACACGTGAGCACCCAGGCTGCATGTCTAAGCTCTGTAAGTTTTCTTTACCATCTCTGCCCATAGCTGCCTCTTGGCCACCCTGGAGCCTGGGGCATACATGCTGTGTGCTCTGCACACCCTGGGGAGGACACCCTGGAAAGAGGCCAGCACAGGCCCAGGAAGCAGACACAGGGCTATTTGGGCCAAGGATTCCAGGGCTCTGTATACCCAAGTGTGGTCTAGAAAGGGGTGGGTTGGCCCTGGGGAGGGGTGGGGAGCATAGGCAGAAATAGGCCAGAACAAGGCCCTTTAAAGTGTGAGGCCTAGGGCAGGGCTCTGCTGCCCAAGTCTAGGCTGCTCAATTCTGTTTACTGTTCTTTCCTTCCATGGCTACTATCCTAGGTTCTTGCCTAAACTACTTCAATAGCTTCCGAGTTGATCTCTGCACACCAACTTTTGTCTCCCTCCCTTCAATTATTCTCAATATTATAGCCAAAAGGATTTCACATCTTAGTGATTCAAACATCTCTTGGCCTCAAGTCTTTTGTTAAGTCCAATTAATTCCTCTTAAAGTTTAGCTAAACTCTTCCAGATGGTCTACAAAGATGACCCACGGTGTGGTGTTGACTTATTTCTCTACTCCATTGGTCCTGCTGTCCTCTCGGTCCCTTCTACTCATCTTCCTCCCAACACTGGGGCCTGCACTCTTTCCTCTGCATGAAATGCTCCTCTTCTCCTTCCCCTCTGTGTCAAGTCACTCCTACTAACCTTCAGGTCTCAGCTTCCCAAGAAAACCCTCCCAGACTTCTGATAAATGAAGTTCCCTCTTCTCATCACATCACCCATCATGGCCTCCCCAGGCTAGAAAGTCACTAAATCCCCCTTGCTAGCACCACCACCCACATCTCTAAAGCCAAGAGGGTAGCACTATGTCCTAAGGTTGAGAAGGACAGTAAATGGAACGATACATGCAAAACACTTATAACAGTGCTTGGTATATTTTACAAACTAAAAATTTTGCATGCAACCTCCCCAACTCTGAGCTTAACCCACACAAGTCTGTAAACTCCATACAGGCAGGAACTATGTCTAATGTCCCTAACACCCATCAGACTGGCTGAATCCCTGCAATCTGCTGTCAAGCCAAGTTCCCTCGTTTTACAATTATATTATTGAGCCTATATTTGCTGAATGAACAGATGAAGAGTCCCTGGCCAAGGTTTAAATATCCTTAAAGTAGAACAAGATGTTGAATAGATGATTGAGAAGCTCAGTGTCTAGCACAGGCCTGATACATTCCGGGTGTTTTAAAAATATTTGATTCAAAAATACATGATTAAATTAATGAACTTTTGTCTTTGACATCAGCGCACAGTCAAACTGCCATGACAATGTGATCCTGGTGGCAAAACACAAAACTGGCTTGGTCCTGGGCCCTCCCTGTCCTGTTGTGCATTGCACAAAATGATTCCGATGGAAGCAGAGGCAATAGGTTTGTCGCGTTTAAAGATGATTCACACCTTGATACGACGCCGAAGGTGTGTAGGCGGGGCTCACAGAGTGCTTGCCAGAAAAACGACTCAAAATGATCTCCAAAGACAGTATAAAACGATTACACAGAACCAAAAAAGGGCCTCACTGCAATGACCACTGGCTTCACTTTGGTGTAAACCCTTCCTTTCTGTTGTTGCTGTTGTTATCCACACCTCTCTGTCTCTCTAGTTTTATGTAAGTATATATGTGTTCAGATAAACGTGTACACTTTTATTTGTCAGAGAATAGGGATCCCTCAGCACATAGTGTTGTGTAATCTATTTTTTTCCAGTTAACACCACATCATTAAATATTCTTCTGGAATATCATCTTCCAATACCACAGGAGGCATTCTGTAATTTATTTAACAATTATAAGATTGTTTTCAGTTCTGTTATTTTGGACATGGTTACCATGAACATTCTTATAACTAAATGCTCAAACCATTAATTCTTTAAGAAATCCTAAAATGTGATTTATATATATATATATATATATATATATATATAACGATATATATATAGAGAGAGCACTAACTTGCCTTCCAAAAAAAAGCTGTATCAATTTACCTTCTCACCAGTGGTATATAAGGCTCCCTATGTTTCTCCTTGGCCAAAATTCTTGGTTTCATTTTTTTGTGAATCTTTGTCCATGTATAGGTCACAGATGGTATCTCGATTGTTTTAACTGACTTTCTGTATCACATATAAAATTGAATTATTTCTTGTATTTTACCAGCTATTTGTATTTCCTCTGACACAGTGAAATTTGAAAAAATATAACGTTATACATTTGTTTCTCAAAAACTCAATAATATAATTGTAAAATGGGGAAACTTGACTTAACAGTAGATTGCATGAAAGGGAAAATGAAAAAAAAAAACACGAGGGAAACGTGATAGCTGTCTTCAAATATTTGAACAGTTAGCATATAGAAAAGGAATCATGTTTAGTTTATATTTTTCCTAAAGGAAAAAGTAGGGCAAGGAGATGGAAAGTTCAGGTTGGCAGACTTTAGCTCATTTTAAGAAAGAACTTTTTAACTGTCTCAGCTACCCAGAGATGGAAAGGATTGTCCCACATCGTGAGATCCCACTGTTAGAGTTAAAGAGTATAAATAGTCAATTGTTGGGAAGTTGTAAAAAGAAGAGCTTTCTGTATTGAGTTAACTGGATGACTTTGAATGTGTCTTCAAACTCGATCATTCTTTGCTTTGTGAACATGAGCTCACAGTCATTTCCTTAAAATAAATGTATTACTATCTATTCACTAAATATTAACTACTAGGTAAATGATAATGGAAATGTCTTTTAAAAATATCATTTTTATACCATCCAGTGAAGAGATTGTGGCAGTCTGGGCTTTGTGGGATCTTTTTTTTTATTCTTTTCTAAGTACAAAAACTTAAACTCAAATTTATTTAGATTTTCATCTACCTAACTTGGAATATGCTTATATCATATTATAAACAAGATTTCTGGGGTGTTAAACTTTAAAATAAATCATTAAAAAAGCATGAACAGTGTAATAATAACAAGTGTAAAGATAAATTAACAGAAATTAACAGAGATGTCTAGTTAGCAGATCTGCTAGAATTTGGGAACACTTTGTTGGCATTTGGTTTAAGTAACATATGCCCTTAAAAGTAATAAAACTGTTTCTAATTAAACTAATCTATAGATTTTCACTGAATTAGATGTGTCCCCAGTAGTGAGTTCAAAATTTCTAGTTGTGGAGTGTTGTCTGTATGTGAAATCTACAGGCAAGATCAAAATCATGAAACATAGTCATCTTTTATTTGATATATTCCCTCTCCTTTTTGCTTTTGATTCAGTTGGTAAAGCAACACCTGTATTTCTTCCAATCTCTTTCCAGTTCTAAAGAAAGAGGACATAGGACACATCTTATGCCAACCGAGAGGAGGATAATCATTCCATAAAGGCAGCCCTCTTTGCCGCGTTCAGCTGTAGAAATCAGCCTTCAAATTGGGTTTAGAAGAGCAGGCATCACATTGCAGAGCACAGGGATTCTGAATCAATTAGTCAGATCTAAAGCTTTCATGCATCATAATACAGTAATAAGCTAGACATGCTGTGGTATGATCAGCGCCCGACTCCAATATTCCACTATGGGTTTTTTTAATGTTTTTTTTTCCTGAAGCCCAGCTTGTGAAGTGATACCAGCCTACGTTGTGTTATATGATCTTGCTGATAATGCAGATAAAATAGAGCTGCTATTTATTTTGGTAATTTAATATGGTAGAGAGACATTGAGAAAATCGTGCTGTTCACATGCTATTTCAGGGTAACAGTGACCCACCCTGATCCAGAGAAATCAAGTTAAACCAGGCCCGGTATTTTCCGTTCTGTTTGGTAGCAACGTGTTTCTGGGCTATGTTTAACCCCAAGAAAGCTGAAAACATTGACCAGGTCAGGGGCAAGGGCCCACAGATGGACTGTGATGTAAAAGTAAGTCCCACTTCTAGCCTCAGAGCAGTCTATATTTTTGTCAAGTCATTTATGGTTTTCCTACTCCCATTTCCAATTTAGGGAACGAATAGCTTCTTTTAGGAATGCTTTCTTTCTAAAATTATGTCGAGTAGTGGGGTGGATGAGACTGGATCTGACCTTCTTCGTTTGGCTTGTAATGGAAGCTTGCCCAACCACTACCAAGAAATTCCAGGTGATGGAAAAGGCTAGATGCACCCAGAAGACCTTTTGTGCCTTGTCTGGCAGAGTCAATCTAATGAGCAGAACTAAGTGTCCAGGAGTAAAAAGGGACAAGGATCTATTTGAAGTTTTCCCTAAATGCTATACTTACCCACATTCATGCCTTTGGATTTGCTATTTTCTTTGCCAGGAATGTCGGTCAGAATTGTTTGGGAGAGAGCTGGGGAGTTCCACTAGTTCTTAGCTATGTAAAGACAAGGGAAGTCCCATCGTAATCCCCTGGAGAATCTTCCAAACACAAACACCTCTTTCCGCTGCACTGCCTGCCCACCCGCAGTTGGGAACCCCCATTTATGAAGTACCAAGATCATTGATTGGGTTGATGTTTTTATACAATTGCTGGAAAGAAGAATAACCGAAGTACTGTATATTTTCGGTTACTCAAACTAACTTCTGGCTTCTGTTTTTCCATCTACCTTCCTTTCCGGGTAGTTTTGAAGGAGCGCTCCATGTCAGAACCTCTGCTGAGAACTTGAGATGGAGAAATAGATCAGCTTCATTTCTGTGGATCTCATGAAGATCCAGTTAGGGAAACAAAAACATATGTAAATAATTCATTTAGTGGGAAAAGGCACAGGTTCAGTGCCTCACTGGTATAGCCTAATTACAGCTAGAGTGAACTGTACTATTCAAGTCAAAAGATCCAAACAGGAGGAGTGAATGCATGGGAACAGACTTCTGTTAATATCTTTTGGTTGGTATATTGGACACAACACTTTTCCGTCTTCTCAGAGTTCCTCCAATGCTTTCTTCATTCTTTCTCAGTGCCCTGGCTCCCACTGTCCTCCCCTTCCTAAGCTGGTTGGAATGCCACCTGATGGAGCCTGGGGTCTGGCTTCCTGGGAGGCTGCAAGGAGACCGATGTGATACCCTAGAACTTCAGGAAAATGAACTTCTCAGAGGCTGAACTCTGACCAACGGGAAACAAGAGACCAGGGGAAACTCAGCACATAATTTTTCTCTCTGCTCCCCACGCCATGCACAGCTCAGAGGTGTGGTTCTCCTTGTAGACCTAGCAGAAATGTCTTCCCCATGAGATACATGGACACACTTGTTTAATAACCTACCATGTATCTTTGCAACTTATTGTGAAGCAATGGCCGGTAGAGTAACCCATCACCTCACACGGCTACCTCATATGGCTTCCAATGCCTCCTTGTCTCGGGGGCCTTTCCCCCACCATCCCACTGTCCTTGTCCTCTGAACCACCATTATCCACCTTTGTCCTCCACTTCTTCTTGCCAGTTTGTGCACGATCTATATGACTTTTCAGATTATTTCCTTTGGAAATGAACAATAATTCCAACTTTAGTTTGAAGTCGTATGTATGCTTACTTAAACTTTATCTCTGTATCTTTCTTAACACCTGTCTACAATCTTCCAATAGGCACAAGCAGATTGGCTGGAAAGACATGTGTTCTCAACTTGCAGCAGTTACCAGTGGTTCACAGAGAGCAAATGTTTGAAGACAATAAAAGGTTCAAATACACCCCCACACACACACTTCCACCACCCCCATCCTGCCAGAATATCTGTGCCAAGGGGGATATTTAACTGGTTCATTGCTCTGCCCCCCAAACCTAGATCACTTGAAGCACAGTCAGCATCTGTCAAATGAGTGAAGGAGGAAATAAATGTGCAGAGCTGCATTTAAAGTTCATGCAAACCTATTCAGGGTCAGGATCATGTCTCGATCCTACCAAATCTCAAAGGCAGTGTAAATGGTCTCTCCCAAAGAGGACTTTCTTGGGCTCCATTTTGTTTCTAAGTCATTCTCTGTCTTTTGAATTCCCGTAAGGTTTTATCTACCCATCTCTTGTGACAGTTATCACCTTCTACCCGGAAGCATACTTACATTTATACTGACATCTTGGAGGCCTAGCCCATCTTCCTGTCCGTCAGTGCACTGAGCACGATGCTTGACCAACTTTCATGTTGTTGAACAGGAAGTTTGTGTGTGTGTGTGGTTCATGGGTTATGAAACCCATTCAAACCAGTACTTTTGAAAATAACCATAATTATTCCAATCAAAATAATTTGCAAAGATAACAGGAAATTAATCCTGATAACACTCTGCCTAAGCAACAGAACACACATTTTCTTCATCTGCTCAGCAATAGCTTACTAAGCCATGGTATCCAGCCTGGAGGTTTGGGCAGTGGCGGGGGCGGGGTGGGGGTTGGGGGTGGGGGGCAGAGATTACATCAATATCGCATTTCCCCAGGGTAAGCTCCATAGGCATTTATCTGCTGATTTATCTTCCACCATGAACATACTTAAGACAAATTGCATTATTATTATTACTTATTAAATGAAAACACAGGATTTCCCCTTCATACATTTCTTCTGGTTGACCCCAAATTGGCTTTGAGTCCATGGCCCTAACACTCACTCTGATTTTCCTCTAAACTTCTGGATCATAATTCAACCAGATCATTAGCAATTTTCTTTCCTTATTGCATGATTTCTGTCTGCCCCTGGGTGGCTTTATTTTAATTAGAAAAAAAAAATAGAATGGAAAATTTCAATTGTAAATACACAGAGGTTCTGTGGGCAAATATGAGTTTGGCAGAACACAGGCCCATGGTCAGTTTAGCTGCAGTTTATTGGCTCAAAAACAAAAACAATTTTGAAGGAAATTAGTATAGTTTTTTTTTTTTTAAGTGACGCTTTTCTCCATCAGGTAGATTACACTATTTCCTGTTATTTTATGATACTGATATTTCACTTAAACATTTTCCCCAACTCCCATAAAATTTTCCATCTGGAGTGTGCTTTTCTAATCCCTTTGTAAGCCTCCGAATTCAGTTTCTCCTTGTCTTTCTTCTTCTCTTTCTCTCTTTCTTTCCTTTTCATTCTGTTCTTTTTCTTTTCTTTTTTTTTTTTTTCCATGTGTGTGTGTGTATGTGTGTCAGTCTCCAGCAAAACTTATCAGGTACCAAGGTACATCAGTTTACATTTTAGCTAAGAAGCTTATCCACTCACAGAAGGCTACCCATATAATCCTAAGGGCAGGGGGTGGGGATAGAAATCAGGCTTGGCTACTAAAGTTACCTTTGCCTGAAACCTTAGCTCATGCCTTGAAGGGCTCACAACTAAAGCCCCTGAAAATTAAGACCTGTAGGGCTTCCAGCCGATGGACATTCTTCCACATAGGAGATGACAGAGCAGGTACAGCCCAGGGTTTCTCTCAAAGGGGGAGGGACGGCAACTGACTGTGGTCTGATGCAAAAGGAAAATAAAGTAAGTGTTCTTTAAAAGCTTAAATAGTACCTAGCGGATCTCTTTCTCCCCAGCCTCTCCCAGTGGACCTATAAAGTCTTCCCAGGCAAGGACCAGGCAGAGGAAAAGAAAGAGACAGAACAAAGGCTGAAGCATCATGTGGATAAAGTTACAGACTGATTACAACTCATGCAATGAGATTTTATTACTGATGGAACGAAATGGGAAACATTTCTTTCTTTATGGACATTGTTTCCTGTTTCTGGAAAACAGAGAGTTGTTTCTTTCATTTGCCTAACATGGCAGGTCAGTTGGCCTCCCCTTCATCATCTTTGTTTATTGGTCTCGCAATGGTTTAATTTTTCCCACACTGGGCAGATCCTTGTCGTTCCTCCCATTCCTGGTGGCCCTATTCCAGTAGTTTTGCCAGGACTCCTGGAATTTTAATTGCATCCCAGGAACATTTGTTTAAAGAAAAATATGGGAATGATAATAAACATGTGTCCTGGAATTTTTAAGTAGGAAAGCTGGGAATGAGAATTAACTGCTAAAAGGTGAAGCACTTCCTCTGCTCAAATGAAGAAGAGGAAGGATAGACTATTGATGGCGTGATCACATCCTGGATCTGCAGAAAGCTCAGTGCCCAGTCGGAGAGCTCTCGGAGAGGGTGCCATGAGCCAGTGGGATATAAAATGTAACTGATGGCCCATAACCTCTTGTGGGGAAGATGCTATAGCATTAAGGACCAGGAGCATTGCCCTCTTCCTTCTCAGTGCTCTGGAGTCCAGTCCCAGGGTTAGTGTTCAAGCCATCTGCTTCATTCTATGGGCAAAGTTAATACAAAATCTTAGACAATTATCTAGATAATTCATATCAAAGAAAAACGACTGGAGAAACAAAAGCAGCACTGTATTTCCATTCAAAGTGTATCTTGATTGCTCATCTATCCAAATCAAATTCAGAATTCTGCCTGGCATCTTAAAGACTTGGTTCATATTTGCCCAGTGAACGAATGAATGAGTAAATGAGAAGACAGCAGGCTTGCCTCTCCCTCTCTGCTTTTCTTGAACAAAGGCACCTCAGCACCTGAACTGGAATATTTCATGTTGAACGTTTTATGTATCTCCCTTGAATTCTTTACACAAAAGTCCAAAAATTGCCAGCTGTTTAGAGACTCCAGGCCTACTCTCATGCCACTGCAATTTTGCAAAAGCAAAACCACTCTTTGACGTTACAGTGTTTAGCCAAGGAATCAACCAGTCTTTTGTTGCCAAAATGATCAAAATTGAGTTTTTCTGTGGACTGAAATTATCTCTTGGAGGACAATTTCAGATGGGAGTTATCTGGAGAACAATTTACTAAAAGGGGCCCGAGAGCATCGTGTTAGGGAAACAGCACAGTCCTTTATTAAAATTCCAATAATGACATTCATTTATTTAAATTAACATTTTACCATTGCTCTGAATGGTGGTTATATTTGGAGTCTGATTTTTCCTCTCTTTTCTTTCCCCCATATGGAAGTTAAGTATTCTTCTGGCTTTGCATTTCAAGAATAATGTCTGTAAGCAAAATCAGCAGATGCACGGAGAGCATGGGCTGGTTTTATTTTGTGCGGCTCCTTCTACCATGCAGAGTCACATCTGCTCTCCCTAAGGCTCTCAGGAGTTCCTATCCACACATCTCCCTTCTTACGCTAACTTGTCAACCTCTCACTTCCAAATGATGCACACATCAGGAAATTCTTTTCCCTCTCTTCGCATCCAAATTATCAAAGTAACATGTTTGTTGACACTGAGATGAGATAAATCACCAACCACTAAGGAAAGGATGAGGTAAAAGTCCAAGGGTTAAAAATAGGAAAGTTCCCTCAGACTGGTTTTCTAGCTTAATTGAGTAATCTGAGGGACTTATCTGGCCAAGTAATTTTTAAGTGGTGGGGTTAATAATGATTTTAGATAATGTTAGGGGGGAAAAATCAGGAAGCTGGATTTGTTTGATGGTTTTAATTGTGGTAAAACATACATAACATAAAATTCACTAAATTAACCATTTTTAGGTGTACAGTTCAATAGTGTTAAGTACAATCACATTGTTGTCCAACAGATTTCCAGATCTTTCTCATGCCCATTAAATGACTTCCCTCCTGCTAGCTTTCTTCAGCTGCCGTTCTGCTTTCTGTTTCTGTGAATTTGACCTCTTTACGTACCTCATATAAGTGGAATCATACAGTATGTTCCACTGTGACTTGCTTGTTGCGCTTAGCATAAGTAAGTCCTGGAGAAGCATTCATGTCACAGCATGTGTCAGAAGCTTCTTCCTCTTCAGGTTAATATTCCATTGTCTGCATATAGCACATCTCATTTGTCCATGCACCCATCAGGAAGCTGTTTGTTTTTACTGAGAGATTTTTGCAAAGATGTTTTCTCATCTGTTGTTACCATGGAGACATATTGCTCTCTTCCCCTGAAATAAGTGATAGTTTATATCAGAAAGGGAAAATGGAAAATGATGGCTTACACTGCATTTCCCACAAAATGATTTTGCCTGACTCAATCAGTATATAAATATTTTTTTTAATCACCTGTTTGATCTAAATAAAAAATGATTAGAATATAAGGCTTTATTAGTAGGCCAAACTCAAGGTCCATGCTTCTGGAAATTCAGGTTGTAATGGTACAGAGTTAGCTTTTGGATGTCAAGCCTTAAGGAAAACAAATCTTTTATAAGTATATTAACTCAGCCCTGGTCCACCCCTGCACAATTCCTTTGTCAGTGTACCCATATGTGGCAGCTAATATGCCTAAGAAAAGTGTTGATTTGTCTCTTTTCCATATGTAATCTGTTACCCCAGTTACATCGTCAGTGTGATAAGGGGTCTGAAGGTGGGACAAGCACTCATTTAGATTTAATATTTATAGGGTTGACAGATAAAGTACAGGGCACCCAGTTAGATTTTTTGGGAATCAAGGAAGGCTGTTCTAGTAGAAGTATGTTCCATGTAACATTTGGGACATATATACGCTGAAATGTTCTTCATTGGTTATCTGAAATTCAAGTTTAACTGGGCATCCTCTATTTTCATTTGTTAAATCTGACCTTCTTTGGTGATTCCCACCCTTATCTTGAGGAACTTGAACCTCAAGAGGCAGGGAGAGGAGACAATCAAATGAAGTGCAGTAACACTAGGGGGCGCTGCAAGAAACCGAGCGCCAGGCCGCTGCGGGAGCGAGATGAGGCCTCTCATTCTTGGTAAGAGGGCCTCCCCTCCCTGCAAAGGTCAGCGAGGCAGCGAGGACCACGTGAGGACGGGTGTGCCATGGGGGTGGTCTAACCATCAGAGTCAGGCCAGCCAACCCAGCAGGGACAGGGCACAGCCAAGCAGGCCAGGCCACTGGCAACCGGGAGGCCCCAAGGCCACCAGCCAGAGCAACAGAAGCAACAGTGATGGTTATACGCAGCTGATCAGACACGGGCCTCAGCAACCACAATGAAAGAATTTTACTAGCTTCCAAGAGAGGACATTTGAGCCTCCCGGGTAGTCTGCCAAAGAGGGGAGAGTGGATACTGGGAACCAAAGTTATTACAATTCTGGTGGAGGGCCTCACTGCAAGATCTCTTTGGACCCCATTGTTTTGGCTCCTTTGTTGCCCACCCCTACCCCACACACATTCCCAGAGTGACAGTCTCAAGGGCCGAAGCTAATCAGACTTCTCAAGAGCAGAAAACACATCACCTGCGTCCCCCACCCAGTTCCCAGGGTAGCTGACCCCACCTAGCACCTACGCATGGCTCTTCCCAACCTGTCTTCCAATATGGGCCCGCCACAAATTCAGACACTTCACCGCGCTCCCCAGCCTTTCAGGTATAAAGGGAAATACTTCAAAGTTAAAGAGACATTAGTGATTCCAAAAATAATAAAATGAGTCAAGACCAAAAAATACAGTATAGATTAATCTTAATAAATGCCGTAGTGTCTGTCCTGAGCGAAATGTTCTATTTTTTTTTTCCAGTGGAGGTACTGGGGATTGAACCCAGGACTTGGTGCACGCTGAACTACACCCCCACCCCCTGGAGCCTTTCTGAGGCACTTCCCTTTCTTAATCCTTAAGAGAAACATGGGACTTGGAAGTAACAGAGTCTAAACTTCAATCATCTCTTTGCATCCTTCCTCCAGCTTCAGACTTAACTCCCATTCTCTGCTCAGGAAGCTTGATAGCTTGAAAACCAGGTACTGAGAGTCTGAGAAGCATCCACTCGCTACACATGCCTTTCTTTAGAAAACACAAAGTCCATTTGAAGTCAGGGTGAAATGTTTGTCTAGGCTCCGAACACTTACCTGTTCTGGGTCTCTCTTATCAGAGAAAGAAAATATGAAAATGATCATAAGCTTACCCAGTGATGTGAGACCCATGCTGGGTGTGAAAAAACTAGGCTTTGGTTTTATCCAACGGAGGAGAAATACTGGCTGGCTATTCTAAAGAAAGTTGCTCACAACACATTACTAAACTTTATTCTTCTTGGGAACAAAACCAGAAAAAGTGAATTGAATTGAGACTTTAAAAAAATTTGAAACCTGATTCAATTCCACTGAGAGGATCTAGAATTTATGGAGAGAAAGCAGAGAGCAGTTGCCTCGGGAGGTTTTAAGATCACCTCTATGTGAGATGATTGCCCATACGGCATGATTTGAGGGTTCTGGGAAATGTCTCTCAGGCTGGTCTTCCTTGTGTGCCCAACATTGCCAATATTAATTAATAAAGATGTCTATGGAAATGCATAACGAAAAAGAAAACAAATTCATGAATATACCGTATCTTGGCAATTTGCAACTTTATTCGAAAAGATCACCAGAGCATAGATCTGTACAAAACCATGATGCTCCCGAAAAGGTAAACCAAAGTCTATTACCAGTGCACCAGGGACGAGTGTCTTGCCTTTGCACGATGCTTTATCGGCTACAAAATGCTTTTGTATACATTCTCTCCTTTGATTCTCAAAATAAGCACGTGGTGTGGACACTACTGTTCCTACTTTGTGTTTGAAGAAAGCAATGATCTCCCTTTCCTTGCCTGGCTCGTTTCCCTCATTTCTCTTAGCACTGCCCCCAGTCTCCTCCAACTCCCAGCCACCTTCCCCCCATTCCATGTCCTCCACAAACTGAAATTCCGAGTCAGTGTCATGCTAGTCACTCTCCTGACTCCCCAGCTAATAAGATGCAGTTCCTTCCTTGCAAAACACACTTTCCTACTCTAATTTGAAAAAAGACATGCACCCCAATGTTCATAGCAGCACTATTTACAGTAGCCAAGACATGGAAACAACCTAAGTGTCCATTGAAGGATGAATGGATAAAGAAGATGTGGTGTGTGTGTGTGTGTGTGTGTGTGTATATGTGTGTGTATATATATAATGGAGTATTACTCAGCCATAAAAAAGAATAAAATAATATCATTTGCAGCAACACAGATGGACCTAGAGATGATCATATTAAGTGAAGTCAGACAGAGACAAATATCATATGATGTTGCTTGTATGTGGAATCTAGAAAAAAATTCTTTACAAACCAGAAATGGACTCACAGACATAGAAAACAATCTGTGGTTACCAGGAGGGAAAGGTTGGGGGTAGGGATAGATTAGGAGTTTGGGATTAACAGATACACGTTACTATATATAAAATAGATAAACAACAAGGACCTATTGTATAGCATAGGGAAACTATATTCAATTTCTTGTAAGAAGCCTTAATGGGAAAGAAACTGAAAAAATATATGTGTATGTATGTATATGTATAACTGAATCACTTTGCTGTATACCTGAAACATTGTAAATCAATTACACTTCAATAAAAAATAAGAATTAAAAAATATTAAAATACACACACACACACACTTTCCTCAAATATTCATTTAACCTCTGAAGCCTCAGCTTAAAGCACAAGAAAGCTTTATCTGACCCTGTAGGGCAGATGCAGCCCCTTCTCTGTGCAGCCACGGGCTCCTGCATGTCCCCTAAAACCACCCTTCATGCACTTGATGGTACTGCCGTGTTTAACGCCCAGTCTTGTCCACTCAGCTTTCAGTTCTGTGAAAGCAGAGCTCGCACCCCGGGGCCGAGAAACAGTGCCTGGGGTAGCTGCCTAGAAATATTTCTTAAAAGAACAAATGAAGTGACTTCCCCGGGATCAGGAAGAGGTGAGCGTTAGCCCTGGAACTAGAACCCAGTCTCTGATTCCAGTAAAGGGCCAGTTTTTCATGTGGTCGGACTGATTTATGTGCTTTCAAGATGAAAGAGAACAGTAACCAGGTCAGAGGACGTTCTCAATAACTAGGAGCACGAGAACTCTCAGTAAACATGAACCAACAAAATGCTAAAATCCACTCGACGAAGCTTGGCTGTCTCACCAAGCTGTTCACAATATACTAAAGTCAGACTCCTGACCTTATCCTAGTGGAAACTGGAGCTCCACCAGGAAAAACATATCATGTAATTTAAATATCAGCCACAACGTGCTTTAAAATGTGTCGGACTGGAAATCTATCATCGTCTCCTCCCTCAGTCAAGCAACTTTGGTGTTAAATTCGAAGACCATGCAACTGGCCCACGCAGTGCTCCACATGATCTGAACATATGAGTTCATCCCTGAGCAAAGGTGAAAAGGTGAGAAGTTTCTAATGTGGTCTCATCGTCAAGGATTCAGCCAAATTCGTCAGCATTCTCCACCAATATCAAAGTCATCTTTAACTTGTGCATCTGTCTTCGGCTATTACATCATCTTTTTTTTTTCAATATTTATGTCTTTCTTGTTTGCTTTTCCTTTGTGTTCAGCTAAATTAGCATTCAGTCTCTCATTCTCCACCAAATGTTCCTGACTGATTTCTTTTTCCACCTTGGAACAGAAGCAAATGACTTGCATCTGAAATCTACCTCTCTCATTTCTTAATGTATTTTTGAGGGGGTTTTTTAGGGGGAGGAGTGGTAATTAGGTTTTTTATTTATATATTTATTTGTTTGTTTGTTTGTTTAGTGGAGATACTGGGGATTGAACTCAGGACCTCATGCATGCCAAGCATGTGCTCTATCACTGAGCTATACCCTCCCCGCCTTCCCCAATTCTTTTTCGGTCAGTACAGTTAAGTCACTGGCTTCACTGCTTTCCTCCACTGAAATGATTGGTTACTGGTTGTTTCACTTGATTACCCTAAAATCTGGGGTTATCTCCCCCTGAGCAGAGGAGCTAACATGAATTTTTGTAGTTCAGAAGCCAGTGCATTGCTTAGGATCACAAACTGTATAGGCTTGAAAATCAGCTTGGCTCATCCAGAAGCAGTCTTGAATCGTTCTTTCAAATTCAAAACAGAAACTTCTAAAAAAAGATAATTTCATTGCTTTTAGGGAGACACTTAAGCCCTAGCTCTTCATATTTCCTTGGAAGAAAGGGAAATTCCATTTCACTCCCAAAAAGGGGAAAATGAGAGAAATGTTTTTGTCCTTTCTATCTTTCATTCACTCCCTAAGAGCTAAAGAGTGAATTATCAGATTGGCAAGAAGGAAAGAAGGAACAGAAGATGCAGACCCTAGCCCCTTCCAGCAGATGCAGTCATGCTTTCCACCCCTGCTCCTCCATGTGGCAAGAAAGCTTGGGTAGGACTTCCCCTGCCAAGCCCAGCTTATGGTACTCGGGCTGGTCATAAGTCAGTTCAACTTATGGGGGAAGCAATTAGGAAACCTGATTACAGCCTCTTCTTCAGACCGTGTTTTCCAATCTGCTATTTCCAATCCAAACGCTGATATTCATTTATCTTATCTTATTCATTTGTCCATCTCGTTTAGAAGGTAGAGAAAGACATGAGTAGGATTAATTATTAAATCTCAACAGGTGCTAATTTTCTCTTTCCTCTCAGAGCCCTTGGTTGGTTACACTGCTTCCATCCCACGGCCACCAGGAAAACTGCAGACATTTGTAATCTTATGTGAATAGTATGAATCTTGCTGCTTACAGGATGTATGACCTTGGGCTAAACAAATTAACTTCTTTTTTGTCTCAGGTCTCTCGTTTCAAAACAGGACCAAAAAGAGCTACCTCATTCTGTCTATATGAGAATGTTATGAGTTAATTACATGCAACTTATAGCCCCGTGTCTGGCATAGAGAGGTCTTGGTTTGCATCCTAGCTCTGTCACTTACAAAAGTTAAGATGTTTCCCCAAAGTATCCATAAAGATAGCGCTAAGCAGAGAATAGAGGGTGTTATCTGCACAAAGCTTGTAATGTTTATCTAAGGAGAGAGTGCATTATCTAAAATAAACAAATGGATGTATATAGCAAAAGAGAAACAGACTCATAGGTCTAGAAAACAAACCAGTGGTTGCCAGTGGGGAACAGGAAGGGGAGAGAGTCAAGATAGGGGTAGGGGATTAAGAGATATAAACTACTATGTATAAAACAGATAAGCAACAAGGATGTATCATGTAGCACAGGGAATTATAGCCATTATCTGGTAATAACCTTTAATGGAGTATAATCTGTAAAAATATTGAATCCCTATGCTGCACACCTGAAACTAATATATATATTAGAAATCAACTATACTTCAATAAAAAATAAGTGAACAAAAAATTAAAATAAAATAAAATAAAAAAACATCATAGATGATTTAGATTCACCAAATATGGTCCAGATTTACTTTTCTTTCTTTCTGGGGTGGGAGTGGGAGGGCAGTGGGTCTCGCCCCATGATACTGCTGAGAAAAGTGTGGATAAGAAGCTCCTATTTACCTTAAAGCTAAAAGAAATAGTGTGTGTCACCCATTCCAGCGGAACAGAGAGCTCCGATCTTCCCTTCAAGCCAGCAGCAGAGTCTTTTGAAACTCACCAGGGAAGTCTCTACGATGCTCAACTCTCATGAGCAAATCCAAGTGGGCTACATGCTGAGATAAGGCGCTCACATTGGCTAAGTGGGGCCATTGTGTTTGAACAAACACCTTTGAAAGGTAAGGATATTCTTTGAATTTTTCTTTCTCCTAGAAACTAAAACGCAGGCTATTTAGGATTTCTTGATCCTGCCCCCTTGTGCAATTTCCTTTTCACTCTCAGCTTCATCTCGCTCTACTTGTCATCACTTCATATTCTATGGGCTGTGTAAGCTCTCCTTTGTTCCTGCTATTTCAAGCTTCCTCCTTATCATGGGACTGATACGTGTTCCTTCCTCGCTCTAAGGCCTCAGCATCAGGTCTGAAATCCCTAGACATGCTGGAGCCACGCTGTTGAATCCCTGGAGAGCTGAAGGGGTCCTTTTGCTCTCCTGAAGTGTTTGCAGTTTCTTCTCTGAGGTTCAGATGGTAAAAACAAAGCTCGTTCATCTGACTGGGGCTCTTAGAGCATTCTTATCCTGACAGAATGCTATGCCCTACTAACGGAGGCTGGCTGGGGTTGCCCTGCAGCTTTCGCTCATGACAAAAACTGGTTTCAAAGGGAGGTTGCATAGGTGTGTGTGTATTGCTTTTTTTTTTTTTTTTTTTTTTTTTGATGATATGTGTCAACAGGAAGTAATAACAGCTTTAGTATTCATTTGAACCCAGAGCCCATGTCATCCTCATGTGGACTGGGTAGCGGTTTAAGGCACCCGAGTCTTCCTTACCTGCCTGTTGATGCCTGAAGTGACTTCTTTAGAGAAGAGAGCCTTTCAATCACCAAGTAGGGATGGGAATTAACCTAAAGATGCAACTGTGTAGTAAAGCAACATCTTGACTGAGATGGTGGTTCTCCACCTGGTCTGTCTCTACCTCTGTAACCTGCAGGCTATGACACACACCAATAGAACAGTGGTTTTCTGTGGCAGTCATTCTCCTTAGGTTTAGGAGCAGAAGGCTTTAAGAATCACTGACACTAATTCCTTTTCAAAGCATGGAATTTGATAGAGGGTAGACACTGGGAGAAAGGAGTCATAGAATGAGGGAGTCAAGAACACTGAAGATAAATCTGGAGGACGTCTTAACCCCGCCCATGGCTAGCTCTGTCCACAGCCAAAAGCAGAAGTGCTAGTGCTAAAGAATGGCCGGTGCACAAATGCTACACCAGGGAGACTCGGGTTAGTGCCGCCACATTGAGTGCTCCAATCACCAGCATCCTTACACCTGCTCTTAAGTGGATCTGACAAAACCCGAAGTGTGGAGCCCTCTGCCTTCTCAGATGCTTAACAAGCACCCAACTATCTCTGCAGAGCAGACAGAGACCCACGGAAGCACCAGGCATGTCATAGAGCGGATAGATATGAAGTTATGAAGATAGGAATCTAGTCACCATTCATGAAGGAGTATTGTGTGTCCCATACTGAAGGAGGCATTTTATACGTGTTTAATTCTCATACCTTCTCAGGTATCAGTATACCATTTTTAAGAACAAATGGAAACTCTGAGCGTTTAAATAACTTGATCGCACAGCCGCTGACTCCAGTAGCCTTCGGTCCTTCTGCAACATCATATTCTCTTCTTCCTTCTTACCCTGCAAAAATGTCCAAAACCCACAGGTAAGCTTTCCAGCTACTGGGTAGGTGGAAAATCCTAGTCCAGTTGCTTGGGTGGGTACTTTTTCAGTGGTGACAAATTTGGAAGCATTCCTGGGACTTCGAGCTGGGTACCCTAACATTATAATCAAGTATATTAAGCATGACTCACAAAACAGACCAAACAGCTTGTTCATTCCCACAGACTCATGGAATGAAGATTGGACCACCACTCTCTAGGCATGAGTTATGGTCAGAATTTTGAAGCTGGACAAGATCCCACTCTGACTGCCAACTTCCCAAAGGAAAAGCTGGATTTCTGGTGGAGTCTTGGGCAGCGATTCTGAACGTGTGGTCCTCAGAGGAGCAGCAGCAGCAGCCCCTGGGAACTTGTTAGAAATGTAAGTCCTCCAGCCAAACCCAGACCTCTTGAATCAAAACCTCCGAGGGTAGAGCTGGGCAATCAGTGTCTCAACAAAAAGCACCCCCAGGTGATTCTAAGGCACAGAAAGTTTGAGAACCACGGACTTTTCTCTCTCTCCTGTTCCTACATAATACTGTCCTTCATTGGTCCAATCCATCAGCTAAGCCACAAAGATTTAGTGATCACCAGCTGTCCCAGACTTGGTAGGACTATAAAAGAATCTTCTCCACTCTCAAGGAGTTACATGCAGATAGGAAGCGGGTACCAAACAATTTGAGTTAGCACGCAATACCATGCTGCATCACACACTTCAGACTCCTGGAGAGGACCATGTGGCTTTTACATATGGTTAACAGAGATCAGCCAATTATAATTCAGGTGAGCAGAGAAAATGCATACCCAAACACCACTTCAAACGATGCAAAAGGTCTGTGGATTGCTAAACAACCATAGCAGTCAACGGCTGGCTTGAAGCTAATCCCTTAGAAATGGGGTGGTTCTTGGAGAAAAGCATGAAGGACACGAAACTTAGAATCACAAACATTTCCAGATTCTACACATAATTGCCTTTGGCTGGAAACCAAAGGCATGCGTGCTCAGCGTGGGAAGCACTTTTGGTCATGCATCAAGCCATGCTTGTGCCCACAGATAGGGATCTCCGCATGAAAGGATTCCAGCCTCAGGGTCTGGGCAGATGGCTATGCAGACCCATCAGCGCAGTAGACAAGAGAGTCGTACTTTGAACTCGGCCCAGGCAGAAAGGACTGAGGTGTCACACTTGATCAACAGAGAACTGGCTGTCAATTAGCCATTTACTGAATGCCTTCTGTAGATAGAACACTTAATTGGATGTAGGAGGTATGAACAATACCCACTTTTTAACTTTTGAGAAGTTAAAAAAAAAAGTCATAGAAATGCCCCCAAAAAATAACAAATAAGCAGTTCAGAAGTTCAGAAGCACAATAGCAGAACCATGTAAATACAGATGGAACTGCCTTCACTGAGCAGTTATCCAAGGAGTGGCTAGACCCAGATACTGTGAGCAAAGGAAAATGCAACTAAAGTGTGAAAAATTAACAGAAGGTAAAGACCTAATTTTAAGAAAAAGAAATAGAATGGATGATGGGTGGAGGCAGGACGGAAAGAGGATATAAAAAAGATCAAGAGCCTCGGTTTGTTTGAAAATAAAAACAGAGACCTCGTTGTAAGGAGGGAAGAGAAAGGCCCAAGGAAGGTCAGTGGGTGGGGCATCCTGAGCTCTGTTGTCGGGGGACTTACCTCTGATTCTTTCAGCTTCGCATTCAGAAATCCATGCAGAATTCTGGAAAGAAGAAAGCCTCAATAGGAATGATGCCTCAGGACTGCTTCCTGTTTGTTGCACACCAGTGCTGAGAGAGCTGGGCAGGGGGTTGGGGAGGGGGGTCCCATCTTGCTTTGTGGTTGTGGAGTTAGTAGCAAAGGAGAGAATTAAAAAGAAACAGACCAGAGAGCAACGAAAAGGGTTGAATGGAAAGGTAGCCAGTACCCAGGGCTGGGTTAGGTTTTCTCCGCACTTGGCAGCACTATAGATCACCCATGTTCAACCCACACCAGTTCAATTCTAATCTCCCCAAGCTGACAGGACATTGACCCTTCAAAAAAAAAACCTCTTCCAATAATTCTACTGTGCAGCCAGAGTTAAAAGCTACTAGTCTAAATGTTGGTACAAGGGAAAAGATATAAGGCCACTATCATGGCTGAGATTAGTCGTCTCTGATTTGACACATTTAGTTAGTTGTTTGCAAGTGCTTCCAAAATAAATTAACTAGCGAGGAGGAAGTATTGGATACAAGATAGAAAGTGGGAGTTATTAACTTAGAATCTTCCAAGCTGTGTTAGCAGGGACACCTCTAAAAGACCACAGGGAGAACAGCAAACCAACATGGAGATTTGGAGACCGCTGCTTCCATGGTCTCCAACAGTAATGGGGTGGGTTATGGATCAAAGAAATGGGAGATCAGGGAAAGAGAATCAAAGGCAGTGGTGGACCCTCAAGCATGATATCCAATTAAGTGATCTCTTGTCAAAACTGAAATTTGAATTTCTGCCTTCCCTTCCCTCCCTCCTCTTCTGTTGGGCTTAAGTTTACCAAGTAGTATCCCGGGTGTGTCTGTAGACTTTCTCCTGTAAAGTTTTCCCAAGAGAAGGAGTGATGCTTACTTACCTTCTCAACTCTGACCTCTAACCTGTAATTGGCACTCCCAGTGGTGTTTTCCTCAAGTCTCAACTTTATGCTGTCTGCTGCCTAAAATTAGCCTGTGCCTAACTATATGGATAAATCAGATACGGCTTACCTTTAGTAACAGATTTGAGTATCTCAGACCTCTAGGATAATTCATACCCACTCATGTTAATAGTTGTTAATTGAACTAAGCAGAATAAACTGATTGGTTCTGGACGTCAATGAATGTTATTGGTTTTTTAATGCCTATCAGCATCAAAGCAAAATTTTCAAAACTTGAAAAATCTCAAAAAGATAATCCCTTCTGCCTTCATCTTTAAATGTTGCCTAACTCGATCATTATTAAACGACTAAGTGGTAAGAGGAGCAGATTACCATGATAGGTTTCGACGAATCATTTGCAGGGGGAAAAGTTGGCAAGTTAGCCACAGTAATCACTGTGTTAATCAAACTCAGGCAGGGTCTCACTGTCAAGGACTATGCTTGTTGGAGTTTTGTAACATCACTTCCATTGACTTTCTGATACCTTTTATACTTTGCAAACCCCGCAAAGTCACCCAATATGCACAGGGAATTGTAAACAGCCGACAGTAAGAGACAGACACCGTGAGATGGACAGGGATGGAAGAGGGCTGGTGGAGACAGGAGCCCAGGGTGCCTTTGTGAAAGACTGGTTTCAGGGACGCCTCAAAATTGGGGCTGGATTTACACAGCCTTCAAAGTCAGGTGTGCCCATCTGCCAATGGACCAACTTCCATTTGGGCTATCACAGATAGAGGTGACTTTTTGTGCAGGTCTTAGTGCAAAACATTCATCATTTTGTGCATCTTTCTGTCAGAAGCAAGACTCCGTAGCTTTACAACAGAAAGAATCCAAGTCATCAGAAATTAAAATGGCAGCACCCAATGTCTGGAAGAGCTTCATCGGGGCCCTTTGGGGGTGGGGGTGTTGTCTCATTCCCACTCCTCTTTTCTAGAACTCCTGAGCAGCCCAGAGCTTTCATTCCTCCTCCTGCACAATCCCAGTTGGTGGCCACTTCATTTTAAAACTAATGTTGAAAGTGAACGCTCGCCACTAAGAAAAACTGTAATAATGATGATGTTGATGACGATGATAGGGGAAATTACACGATTTCTCAGACCAGTTAATCCCCTGGGGGATGCGGTTTGGTCAGGCAGCAACACTGTTGACCATCCCATATAGTACAGTGTGCCAGGTGTGGAGGGAAATAATAAAGGTTTGTGTTATAAAGTAATTACCTTGGCCATGGAAAACACTCAATAAATATGTGTTGAGTGATTCATTATTGAGCTCTTTGGTTTCTGCATTCACACTCTGATTCAGTTCTTCTGTTAATTTTTATGCTAAGCCCAAGGCATATTTTATAAAAACTTTTATTATGACCCAATGAAAATAATGAATGGCACAAATTAGGAATAAAAGAAAACCCAGATAATATAAGAAGGAGAGTAATATTTCATTTGAAAGCATAAAATAACTGGGAAACGGGTTCATTCTCACCAAAAAGAACATTTTGAGGCTGCAGAAACCCACGAGAGGTAAAAAGTACCTGCTCCCTTGTATGACTGAATTCTGGATTTCAAACTCAACTTGTTTAGACAACATGGTAATTCAAACAAGCCTGAGTTGAACCGAATTCTTGCCCTATGTATATTTTAATGAGTTTTGTGAGGGAGCAAATGGTTTAAACAAGAGTCGAAGCAAATAGTTAACTTACTTAAGGGAATGGGGCAGACGGTGTTGGCTGCCTACTCAGTGTGCACGCTTTCATTTCTCATTACTAACAGAGCCCAGATTCTGTTTAGGGTAGGGGTTCAGCCCAGTAAAAGCATTCACCTTCCCAGAATCTTTGCAGCTCCGAACAGTTGTGTTATGACCCAGCAAGGGACAAGGAGATAAAATGGAAGGGCTCAGGGTTGTTTTCCTAATGGAAAGGGCCAAAGTCAGCAGGCAGGCATCTTTTGCCCTCACCTCTTCTCCCTTCTTCTCAGTCTCAAAAGTAGATGCACTCCCTGGTGGTGGAAGGAGTCATCTTGCAACCATGAAGATAAAAACCACGTGGCCTGAACCATGGGCTAGGAAGCTCAGTAAAGCCTGTGCCCTCGGTGGCTTCTTTGAGTGGTGACACTATCCCTGAACTCGCACCTTCCACCTTGTTGAAGCTGTCATTCCTGGTTTCTGTTACATGCAGCCTAACGCCATCCTGACCGACGAAGAAACTTCCAAAGACCCCATTAAAGTGCCATTTGATACAGACATTGTAGGCACATCATAAATGATTCTGACTTTCTATCTGGAGCTATGTTTTAGCCTTTACCACTCTGTTAGCCTTCATATCACCATTATTAACTGTAAGATGGTTTTTCTTAAAAACCATGCATAACTTAAAATGTTTCACTGACAAAGCCCACATGAATATGATTGTACAATTCTCATCTCAGAATCTAAGGATCATTTTTGTAGTCATCTATTAAAATCCCCAATGTGGGCAACTGAAGAAAGAGGCAATATCTTAGTGTGTAAGATTTCACAGTCACAGAAACCAGACTTAAATCCTGCCTCTACCCCTTACAATATGACTTTGGATGTATAACTGAACCTCTCCTCTCTCTGCCCGCCACTCCATAAAGCCTACCTGTGTTACGGTAGCCATCGCAGCACATCACACCACACTGAAATCACGAATGCACTTGTCTTTCTCCTTAACTGTACTGTGAACGTTTTGAAATTAGGGACAGTGTCCTAAATGACTCTTCTCCCAGGGTCCAGCATGGTGTCCATCACTTAGAGAATATTCAATGAGGATCTGTTTGAATGCATAAGGAAACAATTGGGAAACCGTAACTGACCAAAATCAGCTTTCCAAAGATGATATTTCCCTACAAAAGGAAACTTAGGAAATAGTGTATAGATATGAGAGGTAGCTGAGCAGTGACTGCCATGAGCGGTCAGAGGGAATGTCCCACCGGAAAGGACAGCCCTGAACCAGGGTGGTAATGGTATCTCGAATGCTTCTCAGCCTCTCTTTTATTGCTTCTTAGTGCAACACGTGGGAATTTCAGTGGCTACTCAGTGGAATTCAAAGTCAGTTTGAAACAAAATGATCCCCTAGACCTACAGTCCATCGCTTTCCTTAGACTTGGCTTCCTCCCCTCCCATGTGTGGAGGACTCTGTGTACCCTGGGCTGGGTGGGGTGCAGGGGGCAGAGCCCCTTCTCCACGCGTACAACTGCAGCGTTAGCATTGCAGACCTGTGTTCCCTGTGCCCCTGGGCCTCGGGTTGGGAAGTGGTGCAGACATCCCGCTGAGTGAGTGGACGGCTTCTCTGAAGCAAGAATTGGCTTGCTGCTATGAGTCAGAAAATCCATAACACAGATGCAACGCCCACTCGATTTAAAAACAAAAAACAAAACCTCCTCCAGGAATTGTGCAGAGGCGAGATCTCAAAGAGTGAGGCCTACGTTCTCGATTGAGGGCTCTTTCTATCAGTCTCTGTGCAAATCACGTCCCAGGTCTTATCTCACAGCAACCTTGGGAGGTGGGTGCTGCTGTCAGCTCCATTCACAGATGAAGAAACTGAGGCCGGAAAGGCGAAGCCCCCTGTTGGAGGTTGTTCAGCTAGAAAATGACCACATCTGGATTTAACCTGTGGTCTGTGATTCCAAAGTCAATGCCTTTAAGCAGTCTGAGAAACTGCCTCCGAGCGCTAGTGTCCAACAGGAAACACACTCACCTGTACACATCCACGTGTGCATGTCCACTCATCTACTCACATGCACTCACATAGTCACCAACACCTGTTCGTAAACACACACACACGCCAGAGCAGCCAGCCTAGGACGCCATTTTCATTCCCCTCCCGCTCCTCTGAAAGGTCCTTGGAATTAGCCGTGAACTCTTCCTTACAAATGTACAGTGTCTTTAAAATTTCCCCAAAGTGCAGGAGCCTAAAAAGACTTTTCAGAGCACGAGGTGATGTTCCTGTGTGGGACTCTTACAATGATCAATTCAGATATCTTATTCTTTACCTCTTGAGAACACTTTTTGATCCAAGGAAGTTGCTTGTCTCCAGTTGGTTTTGTTAAAAGTCAAAAGGATGAATTCAGAAACCCGACTTTCTATTTCAGGATTAAAAACAAAAAAAAATCACATCTCATTTTGTGGGATTTTTTTTTCCTCCCCCATCTTTTTGATACAAAGAGAACTGACTTCTCTGGCTACCTATGATGTCAAGGACAGGGGGCAGAGAATCCTTAGAGAGCTTCTATTTGAAGTGGTTCAATTAAAAGATGAGTTGCCTTCTCGATGTTGTTTTCCAGGTTCTGAGATATTTTCCACTTTTTTTTTTCTTTCCCACAGCCAGCACAAGGAAAATGGACTGTGGGTCAGGTATTGTAAGCAACAGACCGCAAGACGGTTGCCAAAAATGTAACGACCCAATCGGCTCCAAAGGAAAATATTCATTAAAGTGACACATGTGCATAGCATTGAATTCAAAACACTTGTTTGGACACCCAGATGTCAGAGAGTGCCACATCCTGATTAGCTGAAATATTCTCAATTCTTTCAGATCTTTCTTCCTTATTTTGATTGCAAGTCAAGTTTCAGGGAAATTCTTTCCCACTACTGTCTACTGATCACATCGCTCAAGCATTCAAAAATCTCACTTGTTTCCTATAAGGAGCAATGGAAAGCAGAACCACAAATATTTGTGTAAATGTCACCATGTATTATTGGGAGCTTTGTTCAGGCGGTTAGAGGATAATTGAAGCAAGTTCTCCTCGCTGGACTCCTCTCCAAACACTTCCTACACGGAACACGCACACCCAGACACACCCACACACTCGGTCCACCTCTCTCTCAGTTTTTCTAAAGTGGGAATAGTTTCTCCTTCTTTTACCCTTTATCTGCAGTCTTGAGATAGAAGACATATGTCGTCATGAGCGCTTTCAAGCCCAGGGGAAGACATAAGGTGAGAGCGCTGTTCTCTTCCACAGAATACAGAAAACAAAATCCAGCAAAAGAAAGAAAAAGCACGTCTGGAAGACTGCCAGTTCAGCATCCCAGCCCATCATTCACCAAAAAGGAAGAGAGCCAGGCAGCACGATTCAGCTTTAACTCTTTCCTGGAATGCTCAGAGGCAGATGCCCAGAGTTTCATTTTTACAGAATTAGATCATAAATGGGACCCAGCTCGCTGTTCAGTCATTTGTCACCAAAGAGCAAGAATGTGGTGTCCTAACATGGAAAGAATGTCATGCCCTAAACATTTATTTCTGGCCGTGTCTTTCCCAGCCTGGAGATCAAAACTTCAGCTGATAGATAAGCGTAGGTCATGGACCTGTCCTCCTCCCCACTCCTCACCTCCCCTGACAGATCGCACCCTGCAGGCCCAGCCGGGACCTCCATCCCCTCCATATTTTCGCCTGGCTGGGGCCGCCATGGTCTGTAACCTCAGTTGTGTTTATACAACAAGTCTCCCTCGCAGTTTCTCACACCCATTCATCCCTCGGCTAGAGTCAGGTTGTTGCCTCTCACCATCTTCCTTTGTCTTGCTGGTGTTTCTAGGAAAACGATTCTGGATGCTATTCACTGAACAAATATCAGTCATTTCTCAAGCCCATCACTCATTCATGGCTGTTTTTATATGAGGCATGTGTGTATATGAAGAGGTTATGTGAGCGGGAAGAGGGCTCCAGTGGACTTCCCAAGCGTGCAGGTGCTGGACCAGATGACAAGATGCTGGAACTGGCCTCACTTCCATAAGATCTGTGCATGAGGGATGATTCGCCGCAGCAAAATTAACAGTTTCCTGCCCAGTCGTCAAATACTTTGGTCCCTGCCAAGAGAACTGTCCTTTCTCATTACAGAGAAAAATCTAGATTGGCAGTTTCTCCACCTTCTGTCTTTTAATACTGCATCTGTCTTTCCATGCCCAGGACTAGCATTTGCCACGTGGTTACACAGCATGAGTTCAGTGACTTTATTTGATGTTAGATTTTTCCAAACCTATTGAAAAAAAAAAAAAAGGCAAAGTCCTTAATGCTGGGAGAGAAAACAGTGGCCAAATTGAATGACACTTGGATCCAAACCAGGGGTTAATATTTTTATTTCTAGTCACATCTTAGTTGTGTGCTGTGCTTTGCTGGGGCTATTCATGCAGATGTGTCACTTTGCATTAGAGCCATGGTGCCCAAATACAGAAAGGCCATCGGACAGAGGTGGGCGCTAACCTGCTGACTGTCTAGGATCAAATCCCAGCTACACCTCTTAATAATAGTGTGGCTCTGGACAAGTTCCTAAACTTTCTAAACCTCAGTTTCTGAGAAGCAGAGGATAATGGCAGTCTCTTCCCTCCTACAGGGACTGAGAGACTGAAGCGAGATATTTCATAGAGAGCTTTCAGCTCAGTACCTGTCCCACCCAAGAGAAAAGGTTTACAAACGCCAATGACTTATTAATACCACTCTAGCAAATCTTATTTTAAGAAACCAGTGGGCACTTACTAGTTCACTCATTTGTAACCGTCTAAGGAATCATTTTGTAAAGGAAAAAACTGTTTAGCAAAGTGAAAAATTATGCCCTAATTAATTGTGGCACACATATAGATTTGGGGGGGGACCAGAAGATACTTGCATCAATTTTATTAATAAGTTTTACTGAAGATATTTACACACACATACGTATGTCTTCATATATTATGTCCATACATAGGTATTGTGTGTGTGTGTGTGTTTCTTTCTCTTGAATTAAGTATCAGGGCTCCACAAATTGGATGAACTATTAAAGATGCACACCAATGTTTCCTTCTTCTTTAAGGATCCCAAGTGGAAAAAAGATCACTTAATCCGCTTCCTATACTGAAACACCCCAGGCTCCTTTCGGAGGACAAAGTGTAGTGATTTATACGTGTCATCACAGACTCCACGTACAGTCTCAGCCTGGAACTCTGCAGATAGGGTCACTGGGAGCGCAAGCTTCCTGAGGTTACCAGCAGGACTGTGCAGGGTTGCAGCCTTCTCTGGACGCTCAGAACATAAGTCATCACTTATGTTGACTTGAACTGAGTCACACGGACTAGAACTTTCTTCCTTACCAAGTAGCAGTCCTTCAAAGGGTTGAATGAAAGTCTGTCTGCCTCTCTCTGTCTCTCTCTCTGTCTCTGTCTCCATCTCTCACAAGGATAGGGAAAATTCAGCATGCTTTTAAGCTCCTAGGGCATGCAGTGTCTCCACAAACATCTTAACACCCTGCATTTCTCGATTCCACTCTATTCTAATTAGCTCCCATCAAACTGTCTTCTAAGGGGAGAGAGTTCCTCTTCTCAAAAAAAAAAAAAAAAGAAAGAAAAGAAAAGAAATAAACAGAAACCACTGGCAGAACAACATAACATTTCAGCAAATAGACCTTTACTTCTTTGGCCAGAATTACAGCTCAGCCACTCTGGATGATAAAGATGCTCTCTTGTTTGGTTTTTGCTTTCATTTCGTCATACTTTTAGCTTTTTGTTTGTTTGTTTAATAGCCATGAAAATGCAGACACCACGTTGCCACTCCTGGGACTCCCTTACATACCTCGTAATTCTCCTAGCTTACCCATGTCCAGTTTTGACCAGCTAGTTCAGGTTTGCTTATCCAAATGTCTCCCTAAGAAAGATTGCCCAAGAGGAGATAGAGAATATTCAAGTATTCAGAGAGGCCCAGTCCCTGGGATTTTTGGGTGAGAACCAGTTTCATTTGACACATTTTATACATTCAAATCTGTGTAGATCATGTCTCATCAGTGAGCAGGTGTTTTGACCAGGAACAATTCGAGTTGCCCTTAGGCAGAACTCGAGGGGCAGGGAGCGGAGGACAAAGAAAACTGTAGTAGTCACCCTCCATCCTCCAACAGAGGGTCCACTTAGGCTTCAGGAGAAAGAGGAGAGGATGCCAGAGGAATGGAAGGGAAAGTGAAGGAGAGGAAGATGGGAGGAGAAGCAGCTCTCTCATCTTTATTAACCAGCAAAATTAAAGACACTGAAAGAATTGAAGCCCTGCCTACCTCCACTTCAAATGCTATCCAAAACAGTTCCCACCTGCACCCCAAATCATGCACTTTGATGGCATTATTGCACACACTTACCCATTGCCTGATCTGGCCAATATTGGTTACAATAGAGAATGTTTCACTCCAAACATCAATGTGTTCATCCTTCAAATAAAATGGCCCTCCTTCATGAAGTTCAGTAGGTCACAAAGCCTTCCCAGTCTTTAGTTTTCCTTCCATGGGTGATGGCTTGAGTCTTTGAAATAACGATTAAAAGCATTCAGGTCTCCTATGCTGGGCCCTTAGCAACAGCCATCCCCTCGTTTGTTTAAGGGTGGGAAAGGCTAGGAAAAGGAGAAGAGAAAGCAGAAACCTGCTGGGCATTATTCTAATCAGGGTTCTCTGCTTGGCAGCAGGCACAGACCAGCTCCTGTTTTGCAGAACAGCCCTCCCCAGGGTGCTGGAGAGGACAATAGCCAAGCAGGGCAGGTGCAGGGCTTTCCTGGCTCACCATTCAGGAGGGCTTTGATTTGCTTTGTGCCAAAAAGTCAGTAGGCGGCTGAGGACACTTTGAAACCCACCCAGGGGGACATACTCAAGGAGGAGAGTCAGTGAGCCTGTGGTGCCTCCAGACCAGGCTGAGGGTAGCAGCCAGAGGGAAAACTCAGAGCAACAAAACCATCTTGTTCTAGAGAAAGTAATGGCTATTTAGCCAGCAGGCTGGGCTGAGAAATGTCTTTCCCTCCCTCAGCCAACCGACATGTTTGGAGGCACATCTCCAAATGGCTGACGTCAGACAGCACAGATACGGACGTGGAAATTGATATCTGTCAATCACAATATGCCAGGCACTCAATGGTGCCACTGAGGGCCTGGTCCTCACTGAGAAATGACTGCTCAGGGCCACCAAGGAGCCAACTGCAATGAAATCACCTTTCTCTAAGATGTAAAAAGAGCCTCATTGCATGAAAGCACAGAGGGAGGTTTCAAGGCACTTTCTTTTTTCATTTTTTGGTCAAAGGTCTACTCTTGCTAGAAAGGGGGAAATGTGTCCCTTCATAAGAATCATGAGAAATAGTATGATGGTGTGGAACAGAGAGGAAAGAGTACATGGGATGGGAATCAGGAGACCTGGGCTTTTGTCCCAGACTCAGAAGACACATGGTCCAACCTCAACAGGTCTCAGTTTTCTCATCCACAAAATATGAGAATTAGACTGGATTGTCCCCAAGTCTCCTGCCACTGCGAGAGTCTGTGACTTATGAACTTTGTTATCAGATGTTGGCTCTTTCCTACATTGAGGCTGTGCTGGACTTCACACTTGGATGAACAGATGTGGGCCCAGATTCAGTGAAGTTTCTCTCCTTCATCTGTAAAAAGCAGCCAATGTGATAAAAACAAGCAAACAGAAGTGGAAATTGAATTAAGTGCCATTAGTTAATAGCTGTTAGTCTGACTGAATTGCTCATGTTTGAACAAAATGATTGTCTGTGAGGGAAAAATTAAGAATACCATGCACATAAAATTGAACAAAAAGCATTAAACAAATAAAACTCATAATAGCACATGGAGGCAAAGAATTAGTAAAATGTAGATAATGGAATAAAGGTGGCAAGATTGTTGACATTTGATATGAGACTTATTGGCAATGTGGAAAGAAGAAAGATATAAATGAATTTTTAAACTTTCAGAAAATCTTCCGTACAAAGCTATTAATTGGCTGTACAACTATGAGGAATGCAACTCGGTTTTGTGGATTTAATACCTTCTCACTGATAACCATATATCATGGTTATACCATTATAGAGGATTAGAGACAAAAACAGTCACTTTCCCTCCATGTGGGGAGCCAGGGATGCTCACTGAGAGAGAAACCTTTGTGGCCCATTGGGCTATGCATAGGTAGACGGTAGAAAGGCGTACGTTGGAATCACACTTCTTTCCACACCTGCCTTGTTCTATGCCGCGTCCCCAGTACTTAGCACGATGCTGGCACATGGAGGGAACTCAACAACATTACCAACCACATTTGCACACTATACAGGAGTGTGATCACCCCTTTATTTTTTTCCATCTTTGTCAGTTTCACTGCTCACTCATTCAAACACTATGACCCAATCACCAGTTGCTGGGGATGAAATGTGTTCTGAGCAGACATTGTCCCTCTCCGGGGAGAGCTCACTCTAGTAGAGGAGGTAGACGTTAACCAGAACATCACGTAAAAATGTCACACGTACTTATAAACGACGATGTAGACCATGACGGAAAAGGCAGAACAATGGAAAAAGAGGCCCCAGCTTTGTCCTGGTCAATGGGGAGAAGGCTTCTGTTCCAGAAGCTTCCTTGCAACAGTGACTGTTGGACTCATATCTGAAAGATGAGTTGCAGTCAACCATGCAAAGATGGGGAAAGAGCAATTTAGACACAAGGAGTTGCATGAGGCAGAAAAGAGCACAGCGGGTGAGATGAAATTTTGAAATGCGATCGGGGTAGCCAGAGCACAGAAGGTGAGGAGAGGCAAGAGGCACTGGAGATGTTGGCCATGGGTGCCTTCTGCAGGTCCTTAGACGCCATATTAAACAATACCACCTGGAATAGCCCATTACTGAGCAGACACTTTGTGTAGGGCACTCTTCTCTTAGCTGAGCACACCGAGAAGGTATGGCTCCATCCTTCTCCACAAACAAGCAGAACTTTAGTTTGTGGAAACAGGATGTTTTTACATGACTGAAAAAAGGAAAAGAAATTAACAAGTATATTCTGCCAGGGACCAAGAGAATGGGTCACAGGCATTTAAAGAATGAAGAGCTCATTGCACTTGGGAAGTTGGGAGGGCCAGGAAAACATCCCAGAAGAGGAAGAACTTGACCTGGACACTGATGAGTGGGATCAGTGGGAAGAAATTTGCAAAGATGCTCGGGATGTCATCCTAAGATGCTTCTGACATGATCCACCAGGTAGTATAAAGCCAAATGAGGAGGTGCATCAGACCAACTGTCACATAAACACCCACACAAAATGTCTGTGTGACTGATTTCAACTGAGTTTTTTTTTCCTGAATTCCATCAAAACAGAGAGTAGATGACACACACCAGTTTATTTGCTCTGTGTGTGTATCCCACAAAGATTAATTTAACAAAAACAAAACAGTCTGTGTGTAAAATTTTCCATCTGCAACAGAAGGAAAGTGTATCTGCTCATACCAAACTTACCCAAGACTCAAGCGAGTGACCCAGTGAAGGAGGGAAGCACACTTAGTCACTGGTACTGTATCCCTTGGGATAAATTAAATGCACACCGCTACTTAAGACGTGTTGTTTGTCTTTCAAACCAGCTTTGGTAACAAGGTAACCACAATCTCATGTGAAAGAGTGTTCCTGGAAGATCTTAAATACTTCACATGCACTATTTTATTTTCAAAACTACCCTTTGGGTTAGTACTGGTGGTATCTCCATTTCGTAGTGGAGAAAATTGAGGCATAGAGAGGCCAGGTGACTTAACTCGGGCCACAGCTGGTCAGGGAAGGAATTGGGATTTGAACCCAGGACATCTGGCTCCAGGCTACACATCTGGCTACACTCTTACCCTTTGCATCACATGGCCTCCCTAAGGTACATAACACAGGGCTTAGCAACATTTTTCTAGAAAGACCCAGAGAGGAAATATTTTCAACTTTGCAGACCATTTATCACCTCTGTCTCTATTACTCCACTGTTGCAAAGTGACAGCAGCCACAGATAATCCGTAAACAAATGAGCATCGCTGGGCTGCACCCAGGGCAGGCCTGACCCACCCCTGAGATAAGCTGTCACTGCAAATAAAAAGAGGACCACTTTTCATATATGCATGCAGCACGAAAGGGAATTCATATATATTTGTTATTAGTTTTCATTCGTGCTTATTCATGTATTTATTCAAAAATCTGAGCCCATACTCTGTGCTAGGCACTTTTTTAGATACTGAAGAGACATTAGTGAACCAGAGAGTTCCTATCCTCCTGGAGCTAGATCCTGGTGGAAGAGACAGAAGATAATGAAAATACAATAGAGGTGTACTGGATCTCTAACAGGATATCCGTGGTGACATGGGCAATGAAGAAGAACAAAGCAGGACACAGGGCTAAAGACTGACGGTGGCTGCTATGGCAGACAGCATGGCCAAGGAAAGTCTCCCTGCTGGGACACTGGTATAGAAGAAGTCCTTGAAGTCTGGGGGGTTGGGGAGATCACCTGGAGAGTATCTATAGTTTGAGAAGATAAGAGGTCCAAGGACTGAGCTCTGCAGCACTCCAACATTTTGAAGCTAAGAAGTGAAGGATTCAGCAAATAATGAGGGGAGGTGGGCGCGGCCAGTGAAGTAGGAGGGGCACAAGACAGAGATGCCAAGAAGCCAAGGCAGGGAGCATTTCGAGAATGAGAGTGAAACCCACTGTGCCGAATGCTGCTGACACTCACCTGGAAGAGATCTGAGAGGTGCCCATCAGTTTGGGCAATGAGCATGTCCTTGGTGACTTTGACAAGACCATTTTCAGAAGAGAAAAAAATCTGACTAGAGAGCCTTTGTCAAGAGCAAGTGAAGGAAGGAGGGGAAGATGGTGAGTGGAAAAACTCTTGCCGAGAATGTTGCTCTATGGAAAAGAAATAGAACAGGGTGGGTAGCAGACAGTATAGCATAAAAGAATGGTGTTTATTTTATTTTTTCAGCAGGAAGACATAGCATGATATGTTTTCATACTAATAGAATTAATCTAGTAGAGAAGGAAAAATTGACAACGTGAGGCAAAGAAATTGATATCCATCTGTAGAAGGGGCATGAATACGCTTTACGTGTTATTTATAATGTTGGTCTCCACCTGGACAAGGTACATAGGTACCACTCCCATCTAACAGCTTGGTGGATGCAACATAGATGCAGGATTGATATCCAACCAATACATACCAGCACAAACACTATCTGTTCTGATTCTTAGATGCTTTAACAACAATTCTAGTTGTTAAATATTTTGATGATCATCTCTGCTGAGAAGTTTTCATTCAAATCATAATTTTTACACAGCATCATTATATACATAATGCAAAATTTCTATGCATTTCCATAGAAGTTACCAATAAAATAATTTTTTAAAAAATTAGATTTAAACCGTAGGCATAGCTTAGTAATTTTCTGATTCTTGGTTGCTTTCAGCTAAAACACATCCTTCTCTTACTCTATCTACATTCTGGGTAGTCATTCAGAGTTGTTGGATGTGGGCATTTTTGGAAATCTTAGGTCACCTCAAGTAGAACGATATCTCGTACGCACACCATTGTTTGTGGGTTTGCTTAACTAATCTGTGGATGATGCAGGCTCAGAGTAAATACGCTTTTGTCCATGTAAGGACTGACTGAGAGTCTGAACATGCCCAATCGCAGTGAGGATTTCTGCAGGGTTCATGACATCGGACCTGCTGGAAGAGCAGCCACCCCACGTTACATTCCTCAGATGCACAAATGCCTTTGGAGGAAAGGTATCTTGTTTGGAAGAAATTCCCGAATTATTTTCAAGTTCCCAGGTCTAGAGACAAAACTGAAAATTAATTAGACTGCATCCTCAAGATCCTATTAAGAATACAGAAAGAATAATGCCAAACTTCCTTTTAGATATTTTCCATTCAACATTTTCTCGTTTTATTTTTATGCAATAGAACATACAAATTTGGTGTAAAAAGGGGAAAAACTGCAGTAGATTCCTGAGCTCTTGAAAGGCAGCCACCTTGACATTTGTGTATCCCACCAAAAGGCACCAGGCAGGTGTTTGATGAATGGATGGAGGAAGGAAGGAATGAATCAATGAATGAAGGAAACGCATACCTAAGAGATCATGTATGATCTCTACACACTGTTTCTGTGGTTTCTACTGCATGATTTATTCATCTTCCCCTTGTTTCTCAGACCTAAGCAATAAAAGTCCAATTTCGCAGGCCAGATTCAATGAACAAAGCCTTTAATGATAACTTAAATGTTTATAACCTGCTACCAGAGATATATTTGGGATTTTTTTTTATTGCGCTGTTTTATTTTTTGCTCTGTTTCTTTTCTTTCTTTTTAAAATAACAGATCTATACTTGCTCAGCAAGCAGTCATTCATTCACTCAACACACATTCACTACTGTGAGCTTGACCAGCGCCCTAAATGCTGGGGACACCAAGTGAAAGAAGTTCCAGACATCTGTGCGCTCACTGGCTGGAGGCTGAGACCATGACAAAGCATCGGGTTGTTTCAATCACAGCTCAGTTCTCCCTCATCACCCTCTATGATGTCGCTAATACTCATCTTTGAATCATCCCGGTCAAGTCATTCTCTGAATCCTGTGTGTTTAACTTTGGGAAGATCAGCTCTGGGCTCGTCAGCAAAGGAACTGGCCAGTAGCTGTAGCATCATTATACAGCCCTCATAAGGACCAGACCCAGGGCTCCTTTGCTTTCTGCAGGCTTTACATGACAATGATGATAACTGCATGCCCTCTTGGAAAGACTTCTGTTCCCGGTCCTGACTGCCAGGGGGTCCTTCATAAAGTCAGGACCTCTCTAACCTTCAGTTTCCTTATATTCAAGGCAAATAAGATCATTGGAGCTGATAGTCTCAAGATCCTTTCTAAGATCCAATGACTGTGATTATTTAATGCTAAAGAAATGTTCATTACTCAGCTAGAAGGAATCTGGCACCTAAAAGTATATTTTGAAGGAAGTGAAGTTTAATTGTGAAATTTGACCTCTGAAGTATCCTGTAGAATCAGGGACATGCTTTTGGATGCAAATATCCACTTTAATACAAATGACTTAAATTTAAGAGGTCTTGAAGAGCTGTGACTAAATAAAAAGAAAATTACTTTTGCTAAACACTGCCCTCAATTTTCCCAAGCCAGATGCAAACAAGTACTTAAATTTGGCCAGAGACCTTTTTTTTTTTTTTTAACCTGATCTTCCTGTTCTGGGAAAGTCAAAGCAGCAAGTTGTAGCCAATGAGCCCTGGACTTGGAGCATAGAAATTTGTCCTCCTGGCCCTGCTCTAATAGTAAAGGCTGATGACACTGGACACCTCCCTGGCCCTGTTTCCTTCTCCAAGAAATGAAATGGTCAAATCCAGCGACTGCAAAAATCCCACACAGTTCCAGCATAACAGGGTTTTACAAAGTCTGTAACATTAGCATGGTTATATACTTCAGAAAATATCCTAATATTTTAGAATCCAATACAGCATCAATTTAGGAATATTAGATATTCAATAAATGAAAAACCTGTAATTCTAATTTAGCCTAAATTACAACAAACTCACAGTTTCCTGTACTCAAGGAAAACAGGAGACACAGATCAATTCATCTGATAATTAAGCACTAACATATGCAAGGAAATTGCTAGACACTATACAGGGCACAGATAAATACATCGTAGACTCAGAGCTCAGGAGACACAGAGGTACATACAAGAAGCACACAGTTCATTCCTTTCTTTACGATTCCTTCAGCCCAAGAGTAACGCCAGACACCTGTTCCAGGCCCCCTGGGAAGATAACAGTGAGAGAGAGAAAGTCAGGTTTAAAAGAGTCAGGGTTAAGAGGAGGGAGGACAGATACCTCGTGAGTATGATTAAGAACGTTAGCAATATGATTCAAGAAGACGAAATGTGAAGTGAGGGTTCGTCAACGGGCAGGGGTTGGACACACGCGCAAAGAGAAAAGAGCATTCAGGCTGAAGCGAGTGGCACGCGGCTGCGCAGACCTGCAGGTGGGCGTGGCTTTTCCAGAACCGTGGGTGCGACCGGAGACTGGATGACTATGAAATCTTCGGGATGCCGGGCTAGAAAACTGAAGTTTGTTCCTATAGACAGTGTTGTGGCTGTTGATCAGGGCAAGGCATGCATTTTAGGAAAATTTTCTGGCAGCTGCCATCACTCTGGTTGTGAGTCAGGAAAGATAGCAAAGAGGAAGAGATGAGAGATTGTTGCTAGAGAAACCTTTAGGCACAAAGATGTTTATTATGTAACTATTTGTATTAAGTAGAAAGTAAGAAACCACTGAGAGGACCGATAACAGGGGTAGGTTGGGATATTCTGCAATAATTAAAATACATTTGCTAGTGAAACTACAGCTTATGGTACCATAACAGCAGATAAATATCATTATACATTTGTCCAAACCCATAGACCGTACAGTACTAGTGTTGAACCCTAATGTAAACTATGGACTTCGGGTGATGAGGTTGTGTCAACGCAGGGTCATCAAATGTAACTAATGTCCCACTCTGGTGGGAGATGTTGATCATGGGAAGGTTATGCATGTGTTGGGGTAAGGGATGTTCAGGAAATCTCTCTACCTTCTGCCTAATTTGGCTATGAACCTAAAACCGCTCTAAAAAATAAAAGTCTATTTTAAAAAATACATTTGCCAGGAGTTTGTAATAACACGAGGAAAATGCTTATCTTATTAGGTTAAATGAAAAAAGTTTTGAGATTAAAAATATATGTTTGTATACATATACAGACACATATGTGTATGTAACGTATATGGATATATGTGTACCTCTAAAATACACACAGAAAATAGCTCAAATAAAGCATGCATCTATTTCTAATTAGGGAGATTGAAGGTGATGTTTCTTCTGATGTTTTTCTTATTTTACATAATTTTTACAATGCGTATATAATGATATTATAATTAGCAAGAAATAATATTTTTCAGAGTTTCAAGTAAGAGGTGATGGCACCTTGAGCTCTTGTATCAGCAATGGGAATGAGAAAGCAGGAACTCGGAGGCATAATGTGGACTCCAAAGACAACTCAGCATCTTCCTCTGTTTTGGTCAATAATGTCAATCACCTCGGCACCAGACGCTGTCCATGAGGGCTCTGTAGTGTAGTGTTTAAGAACATCAGCCCTAGAGTCAGAGAGCTTGGGTCTGAATCCTGTTCTGCCACTGACTAGCTTGGCAACTTTGGGCACTTGGCTCTCTAAGCCTCAGTTTTCTCATCTTTAAAACAGGATTAATAATACTAGATTCCAAAAGAACTCAATGAGCTAATAAACTGAGGTGTTACTCAATGCGGTAATTCATGAGGTAATACAATGAGGTAATCATTTAGTAAAATGCTTTCCGCACAGCAAGGACTCAGTGGAGGCTAACTGCTCTTTTTGTGATTATTATCTGTCTTGTCCACTTGCTAAGCAAAGATCAAGAGGAAATGGGAGCTAATAAATTAGTTTCCCCAGCCTCTGGATCATTGGAGACAGAGAGGCAGCACCCAGGCAAATGGGACCATAAAAACCACCACTGGCCAGAGTTGCATCACTGGGCACATTCTTCCACAACTGAAGCTCCTCTCCTGTTCCCAACATGCATCCAATTATCTTCTTCTGTTCTTGGCTGGTGTCGTGACTGGACTCCAGCTCTCGAACACCTCCTGAAACATGGTGACCATGCTGCTCCCCACCACACCAAGCCATCCTCCCACATGATAAACTAACTGTGATTTCTGACTCTGGATACACAGCACTGACCAGTGGCCCTTTGGACCCTGTTCCCACTCAGCCCCATCCCACAGGGTATTCCTAGGATGTATGGACGCTCACCATGAAATGTCAGAGCTGCATCATTGCTTTAGAGAACTTCCAAGAGATGCCAAAAGGAAGTGCAGTTCCTTCCTCTTGGGACCATCTTGTGTGACAATGTTTGCTTCAGGAATTAAAATAGAAGCTTTGTTTATTGTAAACTGAAAACTGGCCAAAAGCAAGTAGTGCTTTTGTACTGTGACTTTCTGTGACTTTTCTAGATCATAAAATGTTCTTTATTACTCATGTCAACAAAACAGAGGTATTTCTGTCGTCAGAGTTTAAGAATTATGTAGCTATCATCCAAAATATATTATTGGCCTTCATTTATCCAAAGGAACATGCCCATTACTTTCCTCTAGTTTAGAATCTTCATTTTTTTTTTTAATGGAGGTGCTAGGGATTGAACCTAGGACCTCATGCATGCGAAGCACACACTCTACCACTGAGCTACACCCTCCTCCTGGGGTCTATTGCTTTTCATCTGTTGCTTCAAGTTCTTTTCCACTGTCTTATCCTTCCTCCCTTGTTCCTCTCCATGTTAACATATATTGTACAGACAGAAAGGGCTATCAAATAGGATATCAAATGATAAAATAAATCCATTTAAAAGTGTTTTTTAAAAATCCCATATTTGCATTTAGACACACGTAGGCCAATATTCAGACTACTCATGTAGCTTCATGGTTAAATTCTGCTTCCCTGAATCAATGCATAGAGAAGCTTATAGAAAGAGGAACCAGGAGAATGAGCAAGGGAACGGTAGCAGCTAGGCAGGTGAAGAGCCAGGAGCAGAGTATAGGAGCCCTTCCTGCTTATTCTATTTAATTATTTCTCCACATTATCCCCTTCAGCAAAGGGGAACACCCAACCTTTCTTGGAAAGCACCATATTTTTCAGGCTGTGTTCCTTTTGGAGTTGTTCTGGGGACAACAGCATTGTTAAAATTTGAGGCAAGGGACAGACATAATGTCTATCTGGTTGCTATTAGTGTTTTGGAAATGCCAAATGAAATGCTTCTTTCTAGTTAGCAACTAGGGAAGTTGATCAAACAACAGTTTTCTGGCCAACCTGAAAACTGGGTGTGCCCAGGTGACTTGGCACTCAAGGGTTAAATTTGAGGGTCAGTGAGTAAAGCTTGATTAAGTATGGCCTTGACCTTAGTGCAGCCATGGAGGACTCTGACTTTCTGTACACAGTAGCTCGACAAACGTATGACACAAAAGTCGTATATTGAGTTTATGGCATGCTAGAGGCAGTCACTCCATGTGACATTGCCGAATTCACGACCTGAAGCAACTTTGATCCGATGCCCTAAGCCACCAGAAGCCATCGTGATCTGTTGAATAATGAATCTCACAGCCACTCTTGCGCTCCATTTTGCAAACCGAGAATATACTCCAGGAAGGAAAATATGGGAAAGCGTTCAGATATGAATTGCTGAAGTAACTACAAGGCAATCTCACTGCACACATACAAGCTATGTTGACAAGGAAGAATATCTCCCCATCAGGCTGAGTAAACTATTACATAACAGCTAAGCTATAATAAAATCCTGATTCCAAATCAAATAAGTCTCCCAGACTTCTAAAATGAGTCACCAACAGCTTTATAAACATACAAAATACTTGACAAGGAAGTCTCTGATAATTTTTTAGTAATTATGTCTGCAAATTGTTCCTTGCTGACATCACCACCAGAAATGGTTTCCCATAAGTTTGCATTGCCTCTTCACATCTGTTCATTAATCACTAATGCTTTGAATATTTCTATCGTTATTAGGTAATTCACAGGGTTTACATGATTCCACAGCATTCTTCCCGGTGGAGTTTTTAATTAGTGGAATCAGTCTGATCAAAGCCGGTATAATCACGGTCTCATGTTCCTTGCAGTATTTTTTTAGTGCAGATTCACAATATTGACATGCCTTTATCTTAAGATCATATTTCACAAATAAAAATGACTCAACTTCTAAACATCTCAAAAAAATGCAAGGAAGAAAGAAGGGGGCAGGGTTGGAGGCCAGTGCGGGGGGAGGGGGGGTCACTGAATTGACATATTTTGTGTCAAAAGACATTTCAAAGCACTGGCGTCATCTCTCTTTGTGTTGGAAGTGAGATTTAACGTTCTCCTCTGACATGTGATTCACAAACCAGCCCTGAGCCAAATAGGAGTGTCAGATCCTGGGTTCCGCATACTGTATTGTCTGGCAGTGAATGCAGGGGAGAGAACAAGCAGTGAAAAAACAACACTGCTGATTTAGGATAAAGGAAAAGCAGCCGCAGCCCGGGCACATGGGCTCCTCCTGGGCAGGAGGGCAATGTGGCAGAAAGTTTCAGCCTAAGACCCAGGAAAGTGGTTGGGAACAAGAGGACTCCTTGGCCCAAACTAGGCCGTTAGAATGGATGTGACCCAGAATAAACTAAGTCCTTGATCTCTCTGTAACTGTACTCATCCAGTGATAAACACTGGCTCCCTGGAAGCCTGAGAAAGTACAATATTTAGAGGAGTTCAAAATGTGTCTAAATGGAATTTGGATTTCTCCCTAGATGACCTGTGTGGCTGGCATGCCAGAAGCTGGCCACTGGAATGCCACTGGAATGAAGATGGTTGAACAAGCAAAGGAGTTAAGAACAGTACTTCCTGTCGAAAACAAAATTGCTATCTCCATCAGGCCTGAAGCCTTCAGTTTAATGTTTGGAATAAATACACGGAAAAGGTGTTTTCTATGGGAAACTGAAGTTCTGAGGACAGGTTTCTGCCTAATACAAAAAAAAAGTCTTTTATCATCAAAGCTATCCCACACAGAAACGAACTGACGAGCAAAATAGTATTTCATAACAGGAAACACTCCAGTAGAAGTCGCATGTAAGTGTCATGAAACTGATTTATTCATTACTTTATTCCTTTATGGCATGGTTTTTATGGAGTGCCTGTGAGGAAGAAGGTGCTGATAATGCAGAGAAGAATCAGACATCGTCCCTGACATTCAGGAGTTCGCAGACCAGTGGATGAGCCACTCCCCAAGACAGAAAATTAAAGCACAATATAGTCCGGGATGAGCTGACAACATGACACAGCTTTGGGCCACACACAGGACCTGACTTTAGAAGGAGCTGTAGAGATAGATATTCCTTCCTCTGGGCCTCTGATTGGTTACTTTTCTGTGCTTCCAAAAATAACAAATCTTTAGATCCATTGGTCGTATTACTGGAAGGAAAAATGACGCCTACCCCTTTAACTTAAAGAGAAGCAGCACGTTGGAATGATAGGAGGAGAACAAGCCGCGCTGCCAAAAAAGTGAATCAGTAAGGGGAAAAAGATAAAGGAAAAAGAAAGTAATGTTAGCAGACCCTTGGAAATCAGACTTCCTGTGCAAAAAACTTGTTCTCTCTCTTCCTCTGATCCAAGAAGTAAATATCTTCTCACCACCCTACAAGAGCCTCTGATTTTTGAAACTTCCACTGATAGGAAAATTCACACACACACACACACACACACATACACACACACACACGCATATAAGCCTGTTCCAATAAGCTAACCATAAAAATAGTTTTAAAGTTAATAGTCATATAACCTATGCCAAGAATGTTCGAAAATAATTTTCAGATCTAAGGAACGGAGTAAATTTTAATAGGAAGGAATTAATGCTGAAAAAGAATGAAGAGGGAGGGGAGGGGTAAGCTGAAAGTTTGGGATTTGCAGAGACACACTACTATATAGAAAATAGATCAGCCACAAGGTCCTGCTGTACAGCACAGGGAGGTGTATTTTTAATATCCTATAATAACTTATAATGAATGAGAATATGGAAAGGAGTACTTACATGTTGTGTGTGTGTAACTGAATCACTATGCTGTACACTAGAAACTAACAACATTGTAAATTAAAAAAAAAAGAATGAAAGAAAGCCAACTATTTATTTTACACAAGATCCCTGGGATGAGGAAACCAAAAGATGACAACCATGAATCATTTGTCAATTATTTCATGAAGGATATGAAGGGTGACAGAAGCCTGGAGAGAGAAAAATGTGGTTCTGGACCCAGCTCACCATGGATTAACTTATTTCCTGTTCTGACAGCAAAGAACTTTGACTGTCTGGGAAGAACATTTGACCAGGTGAGTCATGATGTCCTAGTGGAGAAGGTGAAGAAATGTGGACTGAAATGACCAGTTAGTTGGTGACTTTATTTAAATGACTGTCACCTACGTGGGCTGACTGACAGTGGAGGACACTTAACTTGGAAGGAAGGCCCTCACAGCAAGCCAGAAACTCCCTGACTGGGTTAACATATTTATCACTAAATTAAATGACAACGCTGATAGTATACTGATGCCCTAATTAGACAACATGAATCAGGGGGACACCTGATTCGTTCGCTGAGAGAATTCTGTTCCCGAAGAGACTGCGTTGATCTGAGACAACGAGCCAGCTCACAAGAGGAAATGTAATAACTCTAAATAGAAAATTCTGTATCTGATCTAAGAAAATCCAATTTCAAAAGTAAAAAATGGAGAAGTGTGGTTTGAGAAGGGAACACTTGAAAATAACGAGTGTTACACATCATGAGATGCTGTCGCTATGGAAAGCCAATGTGAAATTTCCAGAGTATTCCAAGTAGGACGGAGACAGTAGAACAAAGACTAAGGCGAGGAACTGAAAGTATATGGATTTCAGTGCAACACAAAGAAGAACTTTCTGATCTCTAGAACTGTTAAAAAGTGTAATGGGTTTCTGGAGGAGGGTCAGAGGGTATTGGAAGAAAATTTCCCCTTGTGACTGCATAGATCTGTGCTGCTCAATGCAGTGGCCACAGCTGTGTGACTATGGAGTATGTGAAGGGTGCCTCGTCCAAATGAGGATGTGCTTTGATTGCAAAATACCCTGAATTTTCAAGACTTGGTGTGAAAAAAATGAATGTAAAACATCTCCTTAATAACTTGATAAATGATTATACACTGAAGTAATAATGTTTTGGACATGCTGAGTTAAATAAAACAGTATTAAAATTAATTTCACCTGTTCCCTTTTCTTATTTTAAAATGACCATTAGAAAATTTTAAATTACATACATGGCTCTATTTTTGACTCATATTCTATTCCCAGTGAACAGCGCTGGCGTATTAACAGAAGCTGAAGCATCATGAAGGGTGTGGAGATAGCTTCCACGTTGGATAAGGACTGGGCCCCACTTCTTAGTCCTTCAGACTCTGAATCCGATGCTGTAGGCTAAAGAACTACCGATAGAAACTGAAAAGATAATTAAAACTTCATTGTTAAATTGCAAATGCTATTCTAGCAACAACCATTTGTTGATTTAAGACTCCTGCTTAGGTTAAGACCATTTGTGGAAGAAGTTAAATGGCAATGACTTCATCACACAAGTGTCTTTGAATTCTTGGCATTTTCTAATGGGACCATCATGTTGATCAGCCATCATGTTGATAACTGTAGTCACAAAATCTTAAACTAACAAAACATGATCCCTTAAAATGGGCCCTTATAACGATCCTATTCAAGAATTTTCTAATTCTTATTTCTTACAGCATCTTACAGACACGATGGTTAGGAGTTTAAGTGTATAAATGAATAAAAGAACTTCAGAAAAGAGCAAAGCAACTCAGGCTTGAGTATTTACTCTGTGCATTAAGGGAAACTGAGGGGAGTGAGTGTAGTCTGTATTCGTAAATTTCTGTATAATGGCTGTGCTTCCCGTGCCCCCCAACTAGATTATTATAATGACCTTGAAATCAGTATGCAAGTCCCTTCTGTGAAGTGTGAGCTTTGTGCAAGAGATCTGTGAGGCACTAGACAGACACTTGCTGCATGTAGAGGTTACAGGAGGGCTCACTGTTTTGGGAGACTAGCTCATTTTCAGACAGGAGTGGAATTTTCTGATAAGCCCAGGAAGAAATATAGAAATTGATTTGGTTCCAGATCACTGTAAATTCTCATCACCACCTTCCTGCCTCCAGAATGAACAAGTCCTTCAAGGAGTTTTGAATCGAGCTAAGGAGCTCCATATTATGGTTTACAGGATTTTAGAGCTGGAAGAACTGACCCTGAAACCACCATCTCCAGACTCCAGTCCTGACCTCTTAAATTTCACCTGCCTGTTACTACCTAGGCGTCGTGTATGACTGTAAGGGCTTAGTGTTACCTGGTAGGAGGGAAGTGGTAGTTAGTATTAGGGATAAATCTAAACTTGAAATGCTCTGCTGTTTGGTGACTTTAATCACTGATGATCTAAAAATTCTGACCAAATTTTAGGATCCCAAAGTTCTGCAGAGGCTGCTTATATAATTGTTATTCAACTTGTTTTATAAGCATTTGGCTTAATAGGAGGCTAATGATGGGCAAAGCCAGATGACAAGAATCATTAAGAATAGCCACGAAGGATGATGTAAAGGCATCTCCATTTCAGGCTGGAGAGAGCACAGAAATGTTCTACCTACTGAATCATAGATAAAAATAGCTGCCATCTACTGGTGCCAGGGACTTTACATGATTCTCTCACTTAATCCTTTGTGAGGTAGGTGCCATGTTATTCCATTTGCTGTGTGAGGAATGTACAGCAGGGGGAGGTTTTGCCGCTTGTCAGATGTTACAGTCGGTCATCGGGGGCTGGAACCCCATCCTACACTAATCTGACTCCAGAGCCTGCTCTCCATGCCGATGTGGGAGGGAGACAGCCCGCCCCAGCAGGGAGCTGGGACTGGCTCCGATGAGCCCCTGCTTAGATCTTAGTAAAGTATGAAGAGTTGTTTTCTTTGGGATGTAAGGGGGTGCTCCCGAGACAGCAGGAGCAAGGGAGGGGAAGGTGCCAAGACACAGCTTGGACCCTCGGGGAAGGCTGCGCCTAGAAAGTCTTGATGATAAAAGATCTTGCTCCGAAGAATCCCGGACACCTCATAACTCCATGCCTCACTCAGTAAGGCAACTTCAAACAAACAAACACCTCAAATTAATGCTAAAAAATATTAGCAGCACAATATGAGGAACGGTTCATTCCCTCACTCCCAATAGAAAGAAGTAAACCAATACCGCTTATTTCCCCCTGAAACTTGTCTCTTTTGTGCCCTCAATCATTATGTTGCTCCAGTGTAACTTTGTACAGTTTAAAACCCCTTCCGAACCTGCTATCTTGGTTTTCAGATCTAAACTGGGTCAGAAAATGAAGGACTCTGGTCACAACCAGAGTGGGGGGAGATGCATGTAAACTCAACACCATTAAATTTCGGAGTCCTTACCGTAACAATGTTGGGTCAGAAATGTTATCTTTGGGTTAAGAGAAACCAAGCAAAAGAAGGTGGAGACGTTTCTCTCAAAGACCAGCAGGAAGCATTCCAGGAAGGTGGGATGGCCCGTGGTGGCTGCCTGTGTAAACAGTGTCCTGGCCGGATCGAGCTCTGAAAGCCGTCCCAGGAGAAGGAGGAGGAAGGAAGAAAGGAGGGCAAAGACTGAGTCCTCTCAGAAGGAAGTGTGACAGAATGTGACAGACCAAAGGGAGCCGGGGGACAGAAGAGCTGGACGAAGGAGATGTGAGGAGCAGAGAATCTCAGCTGTGCACCTTCCCTCGCTTTAACATCTGACCACACGTAGAAGTAAACAACAGCTGGGAAGGAAGGGCAAGAAAAGAAAGAAAAGGCACGTGGCTCAGGTGCTGAGAAGTGTGAGGGAGAGTGGGGGACACAGGAGAGGGGGCACTCATGTCAGTGAGAGGACAGCGCGGCACGGGGAAGCCCTTCTAGCAAGAGGTCAGCCAAGGGCCACGAAAGAAAATGTCTGCAGATACTTACGAAGCCAAAAGGATATTGACTGTTTTGTGCAAAACACGGTTCTAGGCACTGTGATGGATCAGAAAAAGAAGCAGAAGGGAAGGAAAAACCGAGAAGATGAATGGCAGAAAGGCTGGATGAAGGGATGGTAAGAAACAAAGAAAACAGACATCCTGCCTTGGAAGAGCTCACCTTTGCCCGGCCTTCACTACCTGGCTTCTTTGCAACCAGCAGGTAATCGAAGTTGTCAGAAATGCAAAGTCGTCTCTTGTGGCTAAATCGGCCTGTGGTAAAAAAGGAGAGGAGGTGAGAGTGTGGGTCACTCCACTCAAATTCATCTTCAGCAGGAAAATATGAACTCAAATCACAGGGTCCAGAAGAGGACAGTGGAACAGGAATAGAAAGGGGCGTGAAAGGAGGAACAAAGGCGGCAGAGCAATCAATGAATGATGAGACCAAGGGACGTGACAGGTATCTTACTTACCTAATTTTACTGAGTTAAATGTTGTGTTTGCTCTTGTCACTAAGGAAGAGCAACTGAACAACGTAGCCAGTCAGTAAAAAAAAAAAAAAAAAAAAAAAAAGCACAGTTTGGAAAAAGGAAACGATTTCATATTTAATACCATGTAAAGAGAATGGCCTCATTAAGTGTGCATCAAAATGATGCATAATCAGCACTATTATTATTGTTGTTGTTGTTGTTATTATTATTTATTAATGACAGTGGTATGGAACCCAGTTTCACAGTGGCTGAGGTCACCCTCAAATGGGTGACTCACACGCATGGCTGATGTACATAAATAGCATGTGCTAAGATCACCATCTGGTATAACAATCTACATCACAAGACTCCACATTTCCTGTTACCCAGGGTAAGTAAATTTCAAGCATGAGGGAAAATTTTAGCAAGTTTCTCCAAGTACCTTTACTGAGAGACTAATGTGGCTTACACAGAGAGGAGGGGAAGGGAAATTATGAGGTAAAGGTTATTCTCTCTTTCACCTCCCCCCCCACCCCCCCGCCCCGACTTCCCCTTCCCAGGAGAAGAGAAATACCACCTTTGCAATTCTGGCTGATATCATTCAGAAAATCAAATTTGCCTATTTCATCTCTAACAAAGGCACTCCAGGCATATTTGAAACGTTAAAAGCGGGTGGTGCACATTTGAAAATCTTTTCCCTTCCTTTCTCTCTTTATTCTTTTTTATTTTTTTCCTCGAATGAAGATATCAACGTGTGTCATGGACCCACATGAGGGAGGCTGCGGTCTCCCAAGATGACGTTGGTATTCTGTATTTCCAATAGAGACATCCACATCTGAAATCGTTCTCAGACAAAACAGATTTGGATTCGTTTTGAAGATTTTTCTACCCACTAAAGATGCTATTACTGCTATAACTAGGACTGTCTGGTTTTCCATCTGAGGCAGGTAAGGAAGCTACCCTCACACCTGCCAGCATGAAGCCCCCTGGTACATCATGTGAATACTCATCTCTCTTTCTGAGGGCCACGCCTGGGGTCCACCCACCACAGAAGCTGTTAGAGGGCCTTTTAGAGCTTGGGACAAGCCAGCATCCTATTCCTTGTTTGGTTCTTCAGAACCTTTATCCTTATGTAATTTTTTTTTTTTAAGTTCCAATTTAGATCCTTTTCATTATTTAATTTTCTTTTTTTTTTTTAAGTTCCAATTTTTGCAAATTTGGATTTTGCAATTTTGTAACTCAGATGATACAATTCAGATGATAATTCATCTAGGTAACAGAATGTACTCTCTCCCTCTCTCTTTGCCATAAATAAGAAACTGTTGTGTTATACAAATTAAAAGTATAAATGTTGGGAGAAGGTACAGTTCAGTGGTAGAGTGCATGCTTAGCATGCACAAGGTCCTGGGTTCAATCCCCAGTGCCTCCATTAAAAAGAAAGAAAGAAAGAAATAATCTAATTATCTCCCCCTTCAAAAATAAAAACAAAAACAAAAAAATAAATAAAAGGATTTAATATAAATAGGAGGAAAAGTAAACAGTTTATAGCAAACTTTGCTTGAGAGCCACGACTATGCTTATTATTAACAACAGAAATCCCTCTGCACAACACTTTATAGCAGGGATCAGCATGCTTTTTCAGTGCAAATCAGACAGTAAATGATTTGGGCTTTGTGGACCAAGAAGCAAAAGAGAGGGTGTTATGTTGGTATTCCTACATCCAAAGAGAAGACAAATTTCCACAAAATCTTTATTGATGAAATTCAAAATATAATAGTAATAATTGAGTGCAATCTCTTGTGGCATAGATCTACTAATGAGAAGAAAGGAATTCTTGGGTGCAGGGAGTACTAACATTTTTCATAGCTGGCGTTCAAAGTTAGCGTTCCCTATTAACACACCGATACACGTGTCCACTGGCACGATTCTTAGCTCACTGGCTCTACTGAAACAGGTAACAGGCTGAATCTGACCTGTGGTTTGCTAACCTCAATTTATAGTCTCAGGGGCTTTCAGATGAGCAAAGCACTCTCACACCTATTATCTCATTTGTGCCTCACAATAGTTCTAGGAGAAATTTAGTTTGGCACATTATTCCCGTATTATGGATGAAGTTCCTACAACTTCCACAAATAAAGTGGCTTTCTGAGGGAATACAGTGGGTAAACACTGGAACCAGAACTTAAACTTGTACTTCTTAACTACTCACATGTTCCAGTTTAGGGCATCCACAAAGTCTTTGCTTCCTCTGATTGGCCAAGGTAAACAGTCCAATTAAACTCCAGTAATATCCCAAGATAATATTTATATTACCCAAAAGATTTTTGTAATCTCACTTTTGAAGTGCCTATCAGAATATCTTCAATGGTGGTACATTGCCTTCCTTAGACAATTGATTTGGCTTTTGGAAAGAGCCGTGAATCCTTTGATGCCAAGTCTCATAACACAAGCTCCATTTGAGACACAAACAAGGTTTGGCTATAATGTAATGAGACGACTTCTCTGAGTTGTTCTTAAAAGCCAAATATGAAGTTAATGTCCAAGCAGAAACACCTTCTCCTTCCCATAAAAAGCAAAGGAATCTTCACTGGATAAATGAATAGCCTCCCAGTTGACTAATCTTTATAAAATTTTAGAATTAGAAGAGACTTTTGTAATAATTTTTCTAATTTCCCTCATCGATAGAAGATCAAGAAGGAAACAGACTCAGAGAGATTATTCTGAAGAATAGCATTTATTTGAATTGTAAAATCTAATATCTGATTGAAAAAACCCTCTCTCAGCAATAATAAACATTGAGTGAATTTCTCTCCAGTATACATCTTATAAATAAAACTGGGTAGAGTTTGGTCTTTTTCAGGCAAGCTACTGGTTCAGATAACTTCTCAAAAATCCTTGCCAGCCCCCTAACTCCATAACAACATTATGTCAAATCATATGGCGTCAAAGTCAAGTTTTGTTGGTAGTAGTAACCATTAATTGTGTGTTTCCTATATAGAGTGTTCAGCTCTCGGCTTGTATAATCCTCACAAAATATCATCCCCATTTTATAGATGAGGAAACTTGCTTAGAGAATTTTTTCTACGATCATAGCTAGAGGCAGATATTGGATTCCTACCTAAGCAGCTAGTTGGGGCTCAATCAGAGAAGCAAAATCAACAGGAGTGATACATATTTGACTTTACACAGTTGTAGGCACCGACTAAACGATTTATGTGCTGGAGGGCAGGCTTTCAGGAAAGGAAAGATGGACACGAAGCAGGTGACAGCGAAGACAAACTACATCCAGGAGAATAAGCTGGAATCTATGAGAATGAACTGGAGCCAATATTAACCTCTTGCTGCCTCCAAGCCTCCAACTCCAATGATGCATATAACCTGCAGAAGAGCTGGTGCACGCTGTCACAAAACTGCATGTGAAGCTGCCAGGTTTTCAGCTTCCAGTTTAATGAAACCATGGCCATATCTACTCTCTTGGGATCTAAGACCTCTAGACCAACAGAACAGGGACAGGTAACAAAAAATCCACTAGTTTGTCACTAGGGGTGATAATAAGAGAAAACATTTGCATTTCCAACTCTTGATTTCTAGCATGGTAAATCCTATCTATGGGAGAAAGAGTACCATATAGCACTCACTGGTTTAGAGCGGGTTATGCATGTTGGAGGCTATTCCTTCAGTCTTCCAAGATATTTACACCAGTTGGCACTGTAACAAGTCTCAAAGTAGTCGTCTCATCCTACCTTTCTGTCAGGCCAACTGCTTCAGAGTGATGGGGAACCTAGTTAGACCTGTGGATTACATGAGGATGAGCCCATTGCTACACTTAATTTCTTGTAAAATGAGGTCCCCTCTCAAAAGCAATCTTGCATAGGGATCATGGCATCTGTAAGTCTATAGGAGGCAGTATTGGCAGAAGCACTGATGGAAGTCAAGACAAATCTACATCTAGAGTAAATATCTATTCCAATGATTGTAAAGTACTGGTGCTGTCCCTTGCATGATAGAATTGGCCCAGTGTAATCAACCTGCCACTGGGTGATGGGTTAAACCCATCAGGGAGTGATGCCATACTGGGAGCTCAGTGTCATTCTCTGCTGTTGGCAGGACAGGTCTTCAGCAGTGGCTGAAGCCAAATCAGACTTAGTGAGTAGGAGTCTATGTTGTTGAGCCCATGCATGACCTCTACCCCTACTTCTATGCCCACTTTTTCATAGAGTCCATCAGGCAAGGACAGGGATAGCTGGGGAGAGAAACTGACTGGTGTCCATAAGCCAGGCCATCTTGTGTACACCTGATTATCAGAGCTTTCTTTGTTTAGGCTGCTCTTTAGTGTACATTCACAAAGGTCCGCTCACATACTTCTTCCCAACACCTCTTTGTCACTAATTTTCCAACTGGGCTCGTTCCAAGTCCCTGATCTTGGCAAACCAAGAGCTGCAGCCCATGAATCATTGTCTATCCACATCTCTTACCCTCTCTCCTTCTAAGCAAAATGAACAAGCAAGTACAACACTTTAAGTTCTTTGCCGTACTACTGTCTTTAGGGCCCCCCCAGAGTGGCGCTGTAGGACTGCAACTGTCTTCTTTGGGGTAGTCCCATCAAATGGCCAAAAACTGTCCCTAAACCAGACCTAAATGATTCCTTCCTCAGTCAGCTGAGAATAGGGAAACCCCACGGAGCCATGTGTTTGAGAAGGAAGAAGCAATGCAACAGAAGGATGTCATATGAGCATCTAAGCCTTTGCTCAGGCAACTTACTTTTGCCTTCAGAACCTGCTTTGATCTGATCTCGTTTATACTGCTTCCATTTAACAATGGAATGCTTCTATGCACCTACAACCCTATGACCCAAACATATGTTCTCCATAACCCATGATCTTAACTATTGTGCTATTGGAATTCATAACAAACAGGAACCATCATATATGCCACAGAAAGAAACATCAGGTAACCATCATTCTTTACAATATCACTACAGATTTTTATTGTGTTAACACTTCTGATTTCAAATATATAGCAGATTTAATAGAAGAGCGAAACCCAAGCAATCCTTGAGAAAATGATAATGGAGAATGCCTGATTTACACTCTTGGAGATAATGACCTGTGACCGGTAAATATACAGGAGAAAAGATCTCCAAAATTATATATAATTTAAATCCTAAATATCTTTTTAAGTAAATAGGTGCTTCTCAAACTTTTTCTGTTAATGATGCACTCCCATTGCAAAAGAGCAAAGTATCCAACCTCTTCTCAACTCTTTAATTTTCTTCTCAGGCTTTCTAAAATAAAGCATTATACAAACTATGGTAATTGCTCAAAAAATAGAACATCTTCCCACCGTCAACCTTAAAACCTTCTGCATCATATTTTGACAAATGTAATAAACTCTAACTACCTGATACGCTTGATTGCCTTTTGGGGAGGTTCTAACTTGATTCAGGCAGATTTGATTCCTGAATCTCTGAAGAAGGAGAAAGTAAAAGGAAAGAGAAAGACGTCCTTTGTAAAGCATGAGGGGGGAGAAAAGGGCTTGCCTTAGGAAACAGAGTGCACATATGACATTGTAAAAGCACAGTTTTTAAAAAATTATTTTTCAAGACAATCTCATTTATTTATTTATTTATTTTGGGTGGGAGGAGGTAATTAGATTTATTTGTTTATTATTCACTTATTTATTCTTAGAGGAGGTACGAGGGCTTGAACCCAGGACTTCATGCATGCTAAGCATGTGCTCTACCCTCCCCTAAAAGCACAGTTTTGATGTTACTGTTACCACTTCACCCATCTTCGACCAGAGGAAGACTCCACATAAGCTGAAAGATGGTGCACCTACCAATCAAGATGTTAGACACGTCAACATTTCACAAACAATAATAATATGGAGTGGTTTTCTTCCAAAGAGCTCTCCAAGTATCTCAATTACAATACTAAAAGCAGACTGAGACACCCCTAGAAATTTGAGCAAGGATTTCTCCTTCCAGTCTTTGGGTGACTTCACTCTCCAGGCTTCACAATGGCGGCTGAAGCCTGCAACTCTCGGTATGACTTCCTTGCTTTTGGCACCCTGGGCATTTCTCTAATTTCCCTCTGGTGATTGTCCCACCCTGGCCTCTATTTGACATAAATGAGAAATAAAGTTGCAAATGCAGTCACTGTCAAGGCTTAAAAATGAGGGGGGGGGGGTGGTGACAAGAATAATCCAAGAACTACAGTTACTGTCAAATGCAAGGATAATCTAAGAATTGCAGTTAAGCCGAAGAGCATTAATGCTCGGCTTTGGAATGGATCATCAAATTTAGGGAGCCTTCGTGTTGAACTCTAACAAACAGGAAAATGAGTCTATGCCCGGGGATATCCACCAACTCATAGTTCTGGGAGGCCAGCCTGCACTTAACTTTCTTCTGCAGTTGAGGTACAAAGTGGACCATCCACACAGATTAATGGAGAATTGATTTTAGATGTTGGGTGATGAGACATGCCAGTGGGCTAAGGAAAGAGAAGAGACGGAGCAAGAAGGAGGCATGATTCACGTGGATGCGGGCCCACAATCCTCCAATCAGATCTGTAATTCTATCCCCCAAAACCTGCCCCGTACTGAAAAAGATGCTTCCAACAGTCACCGGTCACAACACAAACTCCGTTATTCCCACGGCAAATAGCATTTGAAAATGATGCTCCGTGCAACTAAGGTTTGTTGGAAACTTCTTTTTTTCTTTTCACATATGGCAATATTTATCTTCAAAGTTTTCCTCTTTGGCTCCGGGCGCCTTTGTGAAGCAGCTGGTCCTGTGTGGCCTAATTGTGAGATGATTTGTTGCACGATTCAGTAGCCTTGTTTATTTGTACAGTGGTTCGGTGGAATTTACAAACTGCATAAGATTGTTCTAGACTGTTTGCTTTTTATTAAGAAGCCACGTTGTCTCCAGCATTCATGACTGGGATTTTAATTAGACAGAGCGTTCAAGATCATTTCATCCCAACTTCCTCTGTTAATTAATGACATTAAACCAGAAACTCTCGCATTTAAATGGAAAGATGGAAGCGGAACATGGGAAGAGAACCCGAGTGATGAATCAAGTTGAAATCAATCTTTGCTTTGCACACAAGAGCTTGTTCACAAGTACTCAAATGTAACTAATACAAGCTGTAAGTTGTGTGTAATTAGTCCTAGCTGTTCTCGGGAAAATCGAGACAAATCATGGAGTCTTTTAGAAAAGATCCCTTTTGCTATTCTTGGTCTGTCCCTGAGAAACCCTCAGTAAATGGTCCCAGTGACTTGTCACACGTTCTTTAATGATGAAATATTTCCAGTACTGCCAAGCCTATAAAAAGTTCTAAAAGCAATTTGACATTCCCATTTAGTTTCCTTTATTAAAAAGAAGCTGCATATGGGTTTTTGTGTGTTTTGTTTTTTCCAATAAGAATATTTCTCAATAAAGTATGAATGGAATCTTCAAGGGACTTTAGAATTAAAAAAAAAAGAGAGAGAGAGAGATAATTTCAGGATCTGGGACAGGATTTGAAACCTGAGGATGGTAAGGTGTGTTAAAGTTGAACAGAAAGGCTTGAGGCAAAATAGGGACATCACGGGGGAGAGCCGCTGAGCTCTTGATCAAGCAGTTTCCAACACAGCATTGCTTTGGTGAATGAGTCACAGACCGGAATCTGGCCCTTTGCCTTTCCAGTCCTGCAACTGGACCTTATCAGGAATCTCAGATGCAGTCGGAACCTTGAAGAGAGATTCACACACTAAGTTCACAGGGAATTAATGTGTAAACCAAAAGGTCAGTTTATTAATTTATTAGGGGGACTATCTATGTCTGAGAACTGAATTCTTGCCCCTCCCATTTCAGACATCCCTTTCTATGGGCTGAGTAGCCAGGAAGCTGGGTTATTCATCTGAATGTTGCTTGGCTGGAGTGGCACTGAAGCCAATGGGTGGGGAACGTCTTGAAGATCATGTCATCTAAGCAAAGATAATGTTCAGCGAAATTCCCAGCATCTCACAGGGAACAAGGCTACACAGATATCTGTATCTCCCAAACTCAGTCACTTCAACCCACTCAATAAGACTCAACATAAATCATTAGTTCTCTTGTTCCTTTTCTTCTGTGCTGTATATCTTTATTGAAAAGTGTTAAGATTATTGACCAATTATCAAATGGCTCTTTCTTTGGAAGCCAGGAGACATGCTGTCCACGTCCATTACATGCTTTACTTAATTTCTTGAAATCTCTAAGAGCAGCCTTTTTCACCCCATCACTAAGTTTCTGAGGGAACCCTTATTTTCACTCCAATGGATCGTCTTTAAACTTCAGGATTCAATCACTCACTGAAGAAAGATACACTTATTTTTCTGGAGTATATGGAATATAAGCTAAGTGGGGAGTGTTGGACTGGGTACAGGTAAAGGCACAAAAGAAAGAGGAGGTGAACCCTGATGTCAGGAAACCTTAAGTCTAATCAAGGAGATAATCTGTAGGTAAGTTCAGGTGAACACCGTGGTGCAGAACATCGCCAAATACATAGCGGAGTTCGAAAGAGGGAGAAAACAGGGCTGTCCAGAGAAAGTTTAATGGAAGGATTGGAATTTAGGAGGAAAACTGCATCAGTTCCATCTTAGGTTAAGGCAGGCTCGCTCAGTCTAGGCACCAGTGACACTGTGTGGGGGGCCCTTTCCATGCACTGGAGGCTGTCAGCCAGCATCCCCCCCCTCTATTCAACATGCCAGTAACAGCCCCCCTCCAAGTGTGACAACCAAAAATCTCAAGATGTTGTCATATATCCCCTGGGGAGCAAAGTCACCCCTGTTGTAACCCTCGGGGTTAAGGCAGCCAGTCATCTAAGTGAATTATTCAACTGACCCTTAGAGATGGGTGACCAGTGCCCAGAAGAGAACTTAGGGCTGAAGTTTCAGCGTGGAGGAAGGGTGTGAACTGATTATATCAGGGAGGCAGGAATAATGGTGGGAGGAGAGTGAAGAGGAGACGTAGCCCTGAGACCAGATATGGCATAGAACATAACCGTAGTTAGGAAGTTTATTTGGGGCACTTAAACTGACATCTTGAAAGCACTTAAAGTGTTCCTGCCTTTATTCTCACATTGGTGAATTTCCTGACATAGGATTCGCCTTTGACAAGACTCCAAATAAAAGGAGAAGCTGGCTATGTACAACGAACTATCTCAGAAGGTATCTCAGTAACCTATAGGAACAAATATGCTTATAGGCGAGACACCAGAACAAGCTTTTAGGGGCAGAGAGCTCCCTTTTCTCTATGCACGATTTTGCTTGAGAATGTGAGATCTAAACTGAGGGCCGAAGTGTATAATTACTACAGAACGGATTTCAACATGACACTCAGCATAAACAATGTCATCACAATCTGTCATGTAGTCCCTTTCCAGGGCACTATTTCCCAGGGCTGCACACGAGCAAAAGTCTTCACCACCATCAGTAGCCACCAGTTTTCCCAACATGTCAAGTCAGCTTAGAGGAAGAAACTATTACCTATGCACAATCTGTGACTTCGCCAGTGACCTTGGAAGGGGACCAGGGAAAGACCACTGGCAAAGGGACTCCGGATGCCATGGTAGTCCTGTTGGTACTCCTTGGAGCTTTCAGCAGGCTCCTTGTCTCCCGGATTCATTTTGTAATAATTCTAGCGGGAAGTGAGAAGCCCCAGTGAGTCATGCAGAGATACATCCTTTAAAAAAAAACACAAAATTCTAGTGGACCATTCCAACTTGTTCAAATGTACACCGTTTTAAAATTTTGCTTGTTTTTAATTCACCAAAGATCAAGTATTGTGGGGACATATGGTTGCGTGTTGACCACAGTGGATCTGTGTGTCTAGAAGGTGGTGGCTGGGAACATAAAGGGGGACAGAGGAGGGTAACCAGTTCAGAGAGGAGACTGGGGTCCATTGGAAAGCTTTACCAGCCTTGTCGCGCTAGTTTCAGGTCTTTTTCTTTTACTCTTCGCCGGGACTCCAGCGGGCCGGGAGCAGCAGGGCAGAGACAGGCTGATTCAGAACGTCTGGTTGCCAGAAACAGGAAAATGAAAAGGATTCTGTGTTGAGACAGCAGGCTGGACCCAGCGAGGTCTGTTATCCCTGCATGCGGGGAAAATCAGAATCTTTTGAATCAAAATTTCAGAGTGGAAAGTAGCCTTAAAAAAAAAAAAAAAGAAAGAAAGAAAGAAAAGAAAAAACTTTTTTTTTTAATGTGCTGACTTTCCTCTGATTTCCAGAGTTTTCTGATGAGGCTTCCATTAGAAATGCCACCGTGGGGAAAGTGTTCTCACACAATTCTTTTTCCCCTCTACTCCCAGTGAAAACCATTTCGAGGCAGTGATTCTTGTAAGCTATAGGCAAATGTGAAGGATATTTTTTTATTTTGTCCAAACCCTGTTATTCATCTCTTCCTTTTAATCCTCTCCTTGCCCAGCCATTACCATTTGCTTCCTTTAAAAAAAAAAAAAAAGAAGAAGCTACTCAGATCATGACATACACTAGAATAGCTCCAAGTCCTATTCTTAGATTGATATATAAGGAATTTACTTACCACTCCCTCCAGGATTAAGGAGCATTAACCTTTGGAACACAGTCTTTATATGCATGTCAGGGTATTTTTAAGAATGGGAAAACCCAAGACACAGATAAACAACAAGGGTTCCAAACGCAGAATATTTTTAGATCTGAGATTCCAAAGTATATAAAGCTACGGATACCAAAATGGTTCTCATCCTCGTGGACGTGCCCCTCCCATCACCTTCACAGACTGCTGTGCCCTTGCTCTGTTGCATTTGTGTGCACACAGACATAACACACATGTACACACAACCTCAGACCTCTTCATCAAATCCCACTGCCACAATCCCTAGTTTTGATCATAACTCAAACTATGATAAAGAGTAGAGATATTTAACTGTTTCCTGCAGATAAAAAGACCATTCTTGCTAAGGCTTCCCCCCAAAAAACCTTAATTAAAAAACACCTGGGTTGTGGCAAGTTGGTCTATAAGCATTTGAATATTAGTGATTTCTCCAAACCGGTCTTGAACTCTAAGGGGGAAACAGGAAAATAGGATCCTTCCTGCAGTTACTACCAACCACCAGTCTCTGAAAAAATGGGCAGAGAGTCCATTGGAAAGAATAGAAAAAGCTTCCTTACGTGATACAGCATGTAAAACCTGCGATGGAAAAGGAAGTAATAACATTTGAAAATTGACCTCGTTTGTGCTGACCAAGAGACCTCTTTTGGGGGTTCCACAGGGGACACGCAGAATCACATGCTTACTCCCAAGCTGTGAGTTCATTTAAGACATGGAGTTTGTGTTCACGGATCTTTGGTTTCCACTGATCTAGAACACACAGCACCCCCGGAAGGACGAGTGGGATCTGAGGATAACGGACCCGTTCGCTCTGCTCTTTAGGAGAAAGCAGCAGTCCTGTGGTTCTGGCACCTGGAGGGAAGCAATTTTTCTAGTTGGTTTTACCCAAATTGTCTGAGTCTCTTCATGTTTCAAAGAAGGATCATGATGCTCACGATTTTTAAAATCCCAGTTGACTGATAACAATATCAGGAATTTATTTCAAAATAATCCAGTGGGAACAAGAGGGAAGTGAGGAGACATGTAGACAAAACTAGTTCTAGCTGAACAGAGGGTTCAGGGGCACAGGACAGGGTTGATGGTATTCTTGCCACTTCAGTGTAGGCTTGACATTTTCCATAATAAAAAGCTTCTTAAGGTTTTAGGTGGTCATTCGTTTATTTTCTATCTCAACTCTCTGAGTCACTCTTTCAAAAAAACACAGTTTCCTAGTTTAATTCACACAGTAAAAGCATACAGGCAGCCAGCAACCTAGTCTGGGGGCATTATAAAGCAGTGTAAACAATAAGACACCCAGGGGCTCAGATCCTGATTTCATCACTTACTAACAGAGAGACTTCAGGGAAAATTACTTAATCTCCCTGAACTCAGTAATGTTACATTTAAAATTGAAGGTCATAATATCTACTTTATCAGAATTGTTGTGAAAGTTAAACAACTTAATATATCCAAAAGGGTTCTGACACTATAGGTGATGAATACATGCTGATTTTGTTTTTCAACCAAACTACTGATGGAATATAAAATGTTGTTTATGTCAAACTCCAAAGAAATAGAACAAGCATTCATTTAGGCATGTATTCGACTTATATATTTGAAGCATCTTTTGTGTGATTTGAACTGTGCTGGGTACAGCACGGAATAATACATGATCATTGCTATACAGGATCCCATAGCCTAGAGGAAGGCAGAGATATAAATTTATACCACCGATTGGGGAAAAGCCAAAACAGGGGTGTATATGTGGAGCTCCTGGAACCCTAGAAAGGCTACTGTGAGCTCAGCCCAGAAGGGGTCATTGAGTGGTTAATCAGGCACTCAAATAGGGCATCCTACTGACCACTAAGTCCTGCTCCACAGCCTCCCAGGGAATCCATCCAAGCTCCCAGCCAATCCATTGCCTCCCCTGGCCATATCCTAGGTAACCAACAGACAGCCACGGAAACGGAGCATACACAGTGGAAGGAAACCAGAACAAATAACCTCTGGCATTTCCACTCATTTCAGGACAGTACATCTGAATTGTTAATAAACAGAGAACAGAACTGCTGGAAGGAACATAGCAGATTGGAGGGTCCCGCTTCAGGGGCTGGGGCGAGGGCTTGGTAACGGGAGATGTCGCAGGAGGGCTTGAGTACTTGAGAGACAGTGAGGGGCCAGTTGTGGGGTCCTAAGGATGTCAGAAGGCAGTCTCTTGCAGGCTCTGCCTTTGGTCAGGGGACAAAGAAGACTTGAAAACCAAAAAGAAAGAGAGAGAGAAATAGCTGGAGTGGTGGTGAGCAGAAAGAGGCAATGGCCAAATAACTTGCCTCTTCTGTTTTCTGTTGGCACTATAAATACCATTCTGAAATGTTACCGTAACTTAATGAGTCTCTTTTAGGAAGCACTGGGTAGTGAGTCATCGCGAAACTATGCATGAGGCTGAACACCCTGCTCGGATTCTGTGAAGCTTCTCCACTGGCTCATACTGGGTCTGGTTTGGAAGCCCATTTCTGTGGCGAGGAAGGATCCCGAGCACCGTACAGACAAGGTCACCTTGGCTGCCAAGGTCTCACAGACTGCATGTATTCCCGTCTTGCCCGGGGGACTTCCAGGAGAGGGGGAATATGCCAGAAGCCTGGATGACACTGATCAACTTTTAAAAAGAGAAGGTGGGGCTAATTTTCATGAATAAAATGTTTTCAGGGCCAGACCCTTTGCAGATGGCAGGCAATAAACAGACGGGAAATAGACCAATGGCTCAAAGCAAGGGACTTGGGGTGACCGGACCTGATCCCCAGATCTCCTGCACCCCCTTTCCTCTGGGGTTAGTGCTGCAGCGCTGGCCAAGCCACCATTTTGGCCACCTGCCTAAGGATGTTCCACAGACGTTCCTTTAGGCCTTGCCTCCTCTGCCTTGTGGCTCTTCAGAATGTCAGCAACCCAAACCAAAAAGTGTGCCCACACTGGACAACAATTCTAGCAAAAATTTTGCATTACCTTACCAAGTAGGGGCCTGAGTTTATATTTCATCCTCACCAAACTCTGTGAACCTCTGCGAACCTCTGCTTACTAGCCTTGGGTTGTTAATATCGTTGAGTGATTCTGCCTTTTGAATAAAAAGTATTTCTATCCTAGTAACACATGTTTACTACATGAAGATTATAAGGCAAAAAAATAACTCAGGGAAATAACTGTGGTTCCCATCCCTCGGACATAAGGGCTGGTAACATTTGGGTACATTTCTCTGCTGAGTCGCATGGAGCTTTAAGGCGTAGACTTGGGGACAGCTGCCTGCTTTTTTAGTAGCCCCTCCACTTGAAACCTATGTAACTTCTTTTTAAATTGAAGTACAGTTGTTATACAATATTATATAAGTTACAGGTATACAGTGCGGTGATTCACAAGTTTTATACTCCAGTTATAGGTATTATAAAATATTGGCCGTATTCCCCATGTTGTACAGCACATCCTTAGCTTACTTTATACCTAATAGTTTGTACCTCTTACTCTCCCACCCCTTAATGCCCCTCCCCACTTCCCTCTCCCTGCTGGTAACTGCTGGTTTGGTCTCTGTATCTGTGAGTCTGCCTCTTTTTTCTTATATTCACTAGTTTGTTGTACTTTTTAGATTCCATATATAAGTGATATCATACAGTATTTGTCTGTCTCTGTCTGATTTAGTTCACTTAGCTTAATGCCCTCCAAGTCCATCCATGTTGCTGCAAATGGTGACATTTTGTTCTTTTTTATGGCTGAGTAGTATTCCATCTGTATACATATATTTATGTTTAATTTCTAATACATACTTTATAATATATATTTATAATATATTTATATAATTTATAAAATATTATATTTATCATGTACTTATATAATTTATAATATAATATATAATATATACATTTGTAATATATATATATATATATATATATCACATCTTTTTTATCCAGTCATCTGTTGATGGACACTTGGTTTGTTTCCATGTCTTGGCTATCGTAAATAACACTGCTATGAACACTGAGGTGCAAGTATCTTTTTGAATTAATGCTTTTTTGAGATATATCCCCAGGTGTGGAATTGCTGGATCATGTAGAGACCTATGTGACTTTGGCCAATTTGTTTAGCCTCACATGACCCCATGTTGCTTATCTGAAAAATGGGGCCTATTTTAGACTCAGTCTCACAAGGTCATTATAAAGACTAATCTCCAGAAAGGATGTGCCACGCAAGATGAGAGCCAACAGACAGGGGCTCAGTAATAGAGGGCAGAGGGGCAGAAGGAGGGGAAATTCTACCCGGCAGCTCACGCTTAGGAAACCCCTGTGACTGATTACAGAATTTAGCTCTGAGTTCACTGGCAGCCAGAAAAAAACTAGCTAACTAACTCCTTGTACACTCTCAGAATCTCATTAAGGAAAGCTTCCTATTACATCAGGAAAGACATATTCTATTAGCAGTTGGCTCTAAGAGGAATCATTGTGCAGTCTTTTATATATGGGACCATCAAGAGTGTATTAATGGCTGTATTTTAAATATTTACCAAAAACACAGATATTCCTCGGGCAACTGTCTCTCATCTTCTCTTGATGCTCTCCAAGAGCGTAACGTTTTGCTTTTAAAACTGAATGATATTTGTAAAAAGAAACATAAATCACCCCACATACAGCAGGTTGCCCTTGATTTAGTAGCTTCTACTTGTTTGATCACAACGCTGTGTGGCTTAATGCGGTATTTCACTTCACAGCTGTTGATAATTCCTACTTACACTCTTTCTTGATAGAGAGGTTCAAGAAGAAAATTCAACCAAGTACATTTTAAAGATCTTAATTGGCTGTGTTCAGTAATTCATAAATCGGGCAGCGTCCAGTTAGGCAGCAGATTGAAAGGAGTTCCAAGGAGTTGTGCAATTTGAGAGGGTTTTTATAAACCAAAGTAGCAGGAACAAGGAAGTGACTCTGGGCAAAAGCAGACTGGTGAGCACAGGGTTACTTTGCTCACGTGGAGCGAGGGGGAGTTCGGGCGCCCTGTCGGGTGACATGGATCAAGCAGGCAAACACTGGTTGCCCTACACTTTCTCTTCTGGGAGAGCTGGGGATAGAAACGTAGTCAAGATTTGGTTTGCTGAGGGGCTCCTCAGCTTGCGGAATTTCATCTCAGACCCAACAGAGCTAATATATGAATCCATTCCCCTTGAGGAGAAAACATGAATTAAAAAAATAATGTGTAGGGGAGGAGGGTGTAGCTCAGTGGTAGAGTGTGTGCTTAGAAAGCAGAAGGTCCTGGGTTCAGTCTTCAGTCCCTCCATTACAAAAAAATAATAAAATAAATAAATAAATATAAACCTAATCACCTCCCTCCCCAAAAATTAAAAAATAATTTTTTAATTAAAAATTAAAAAATAATTTTTAATTTAAAAATTAAAAAAAAATAGCGCCAGCAGAGTCTGTTGATCGTGGTGTCAGAAACAATATGTTTTTATAAAGCTTGAAAAAAATGACTAAGAAAGACAAGATGGCACAGAGCTTACTGAACATACTCAAGGATCATTTAAAGCTCTTTGTAAGTTGTTTACGTCCCCCAAAATGACAACAACTAAAAGTGGCTCTTTTGCATCTTATCTATGTTATCCTTGTAGTAAGTCCCGCCACATCCTCTGTTACATAACATTTTCTTTATTCTAGAGTCACTGCACTTTGAATGCTTGAAAACAACAAGGCTGCATTTTTAAGTGATAGCTCACATTTAGATTCTCTATTAATTCCAACGGCTCAATTAATAATTCCTATCATTAAAGCAGCAGAGAGACTGGGGGGATAAATATAAGTCAGTGATCTGAACGTGTCCCCTAGAACTATAGAAATTTCCAAAACCATCCGTGGACCAAGCTTCATTTTTTGAACAGCTGGTTTATGTTGCAAAAGATCACAGAAGCCCCCAGACGGCATTTTCTTTGTGTGCGAGACTTGCTGAGCAACAGTTAACAAGGTTCGCAGTTTGGAAATGATGTCACAACTTTAGCAAGAGGGATGTTGGTTAACTTCATAATCTGTGCACATCTCGTGGCATTTCTGAGGGTGACTGGTGGTCACGGAGCGGGAGCAGGGAGCTTCTTTTTAGACCGCCTGCAGTGTTACTTCCATGGTGCGAAGACCACGCTCAGGGTGACTGAGATGGCATTGGAAGGCACAAAGTTTTAAATGACTCATATCTTCAGAATCGGTCACTGGAGCTGTGCAGGTTCAGCTCAGGTGGGCCACATCCAAGTAGTGCTCACCACGACAGCACCCAACACACCTAGCCTCGGGGATGTCTGGGCAGGAGAAATGGTGAAATCGTAGAAAAGCCCAGAGTCCAGAATGAGGAAGAAATTTCTGCTCTTAGGCTCCACGCCTGACTCCAATTGGTTCCCTTTATTGGTAAAGTTTTTCTTTGTGGGTTTTCTTTCTGGTCGACTGAGGACTCGACCAATAGCCCATGGAATGTGTCAGCTCTAATTGCCTGTGTGGATTGGCACAAGTCGTGCCTCAAAATTGGAATGTTGTCACATATAACATAGTCCTGCAAAGGGATGAATGTGGCCTGGAAAATGTTTTATCCAAACATTCCTTAAAAGCAATTGTGTTCTGCTATGGTAAGGGGCAGACAGCCTTCACAGAACCAGCTGAACGAATTCCCAGGGTGCCGAAGTTTCAACACGTGTCAGAACACTGCTACCTCCCCTGGCCCCGAAAAAGCAGATTTTCTCTTCCTTCCAAGGACACAGACAATGGCCAATTGCACTCTGGGGGTACTCAGGCACTATTGTAGTCAGGGCAGATTTCCAAAAGAAGTGGGTGATTGGAGAGTGGTGAAGACAAGGGGTCTATGGACCTCAGCTCACTTTGAGGGTGAGCCTCTTAATTGATGAGCTTCTTACACAAGTGTCGCCTGATGGGCAGGTAATAGCTGTCAAGCAAGCCTCATTGGAACAGGTTTGAAGAAAGCAAGGAAGTTGTCTCCAGGGAAGAGATTTGCCACTAAGTAAGAAAGATGCCATGAGGTAAGGGCATAATGCGATCAGGGAGACGAAGAAAGAACACTGAAATCTTGAGCACCTGTTACGTGCCAGGCACTGTGAGTTGGCATTTTTATCAGTTTTATCTCAGGATTCTAAAGGTCAAGCACTCACATTCTCCTGCAGGATCTGTTTTCCTCAGAAATAAACTGTGGCAATCTGGTTCCCGTGAGCCCTTTAAGTAGTAAATAAGGGGCCACACCGACAAATCAGTTCTTTGCTTGTTCACTCCATTTCCCTCTGCACCTGGCAGACAGGTCCTGAGGGAGGAACACAGATGCCTGAACCAAATACAGTAACATAGTCGGGAAAACATTCATTGTATATGCCAAAAGCCCAGGTAATGTCCCTATTGCCTCAGAAACACTCCTCATTAAAGGCGAATATGCAAGGGGGCGGGTATAGCTCAGTGGTAGAGCGCATGCTTAGCATGCACGAGGTCCTGGGTTCAATCCCCAGTACAGCACCTCCACTGAAGAAAAATAATAATAAACAAATAAACCTAATTATTTCCCCTCCAAAAAAGCAAACAAACAATAAAGGCACATATGCAGACACCAACGCATTGTAAAACAAAGCAAAACTAAAAAAATTAGTTCAGTTGGCTACTTAAGGCTAATCAACTGGTTAGCTGATTTAATTTTTGGACAAATTAGCAAAATTGAGTTGCTGTTTTTATCCTAGGAGATTGAGTTAATTGGAGACTCATAGCCAAGCAAGAACTCTGCATCAGTTAGGAGAGAGCTGCCATCAGGGAAGGACTCTCTACCAGAGAAACTTGCCAGAAAGTTCCCATAGAAAATCTCAGGCCCACAGGAAATGTCTAGTTGAGATGACGGATCACAGACCACCCCATTAGCCAAACGTCCATTCCAGCCTCCTACAGGCACCATCATATGAAGAAACAACTCTCTTGGTCGTCTTGGGATACGTCTTTTTTTGGGAAATGACAAACTGTGGTCTTCTAAACATTTCATGTTCCACAGTTGACATTTTCCCAAGAGACCCAACCCTCTCCTTGCCACGCAACGGACTAGAGATAAAGATGCTTCTTTTTTTAGAGACAGGCAACATTGCTTAGGGAGAGCTAGACAGATGCACAAGCATCTCCTAGCAGAGAAAGGAACCGAGAAAACTAGATCCCTAGAGGTGTGAGTGTGAGTGAGTCTATCACCACGTGACATTATCAGCATTCATCTTCTGATTGATAGTTGTTCAAATATTTATAGCATCTGTCAATGATCTCTTGTTGAAATAATCCTGTTTTAGGAATACTTTCTCATACATTTATATCAGTTTATTCAGACAGTTCAGTTGACCATTGAACAATGTCGGGGGTCGGGGATGTGTACCCTACCCACAACTGAAAAGCTGCATATAACTTTACAGTTGGCCCTCCCGCATCCATGGATTTAGCCAACTGCAGATCGAATGGTGCTGTGGTATTTACTAGTGAAGAAAGATCCACGTATAAGTGGCCCCATGCAGTTTAAGGGTCAACTGTAATTGATAAATACCAGCATGGATTGCATCAGATTTCCTTGGAAGGGATCTTTTTTTTGGCCCCAAAATTCTCTTTCCATCTCAAAAATAACCTGATTTAGTAGGGCTGGGATGGACATAGCAATCTGCAATTTTAAAAGCCCTCCAGGCGACTCTGTTGTGTACCCTGGTTTGGGACCACCGAGGGTAGCTGGAGTGCTCATCCACGAGGGAGTGTGAGAGTTTTGCTTCACCCTGAAAGTGTAGACTTCTCAAAATGTCCTACAGAGGAGACTGGGTAACAGAGTTTGTTCTAATTGGCCCAAATCTTTCTCCATTATTGGCAAAAATATCTAGCCATTAGCAGATTGGTAAAGCCCATTTGTATACAGCTATTATTTCCTTTAACTTTGCCAGTGATAATTATTTATGCTCCTCTGCCCTTCTGATTTAAGTGGTTTGTGGGCTAAATTGTGTTCCCCCCAAAAGACACTCACTCCTAGAACCTCAGAATATGACCTTATTTGGACACAGGGGTTTTACTCAAGTAATTAAGTTAAAATGAAGTGATTAGGGTGGACCCGAATCCAGTATGATTGGTATCCTTGTTAGAAGGGGACGTTTGGACACAGAAAGAAACATGCATAGTGGGAAGATGATGTGAAGAGACACAGGGAGAAGACACTCATCTATAAACCAAGGAGAGAAGCCTGGAATAGGTCCTCTCATTCACAGCTGTGGGAAGGAACCAACCCTGTGTAATAATACACTATATAATATATAACCTATGATAATAATAAATATAAAAGCTAATAAACTAGTAAATTAGTCAGTAGTTGGTGGCCCAGCCTCCATCTACCTTCCTAATAAACTTAACTTTTCTCCCGTATAATTATATTTCCCTAGTGTAAGCCATCTTGCTGGGAGGGTAAGTCCCTGTTTCTACACACACCATGGAAGCCAAGGGAACAAGATTCTCCCTCCATAACCCCATGTTCTTTTTTGTTTGTTTCTTCTTTTTTTCTAGTCTTAATATTATGGTAATTTTTTAAAGACTCCATGTTCTAAGCATAGGGATTCCTAAACTCAGAAAATTGGATGCTTTCTTCCTGAACTTTCCATCTTGAGTGAGGGTGGCACAGATGGAGGAAGCCGCAGGAGGCCATTCCCCGAGGCCCCACAGCAGCAGTGGTGGCTGGCTCCCCGGCGCCTCCACTGGCAAGTCCTGTATGAAGAGGTTGGTTCCTCCTTCCTGTCTCCAGTCCCTCCAGGGCTCCCTTGATTCCTGCTCATCCCCAAGTCTGGTATCTCTGAATCCTGCTGATTCTGTGAGTCCTGAATATATTTATCAATAAACAATCTTTTTTGACCAACAATCAATAAACCAATTTCATATGGTTCAACCTAATAATTTTACCAGAGTCATTTTCCGTTGTTTATTAATAAGACCCTTGATAAACTCCCAGTGCATCTCATGCATGGATTATTATAACCCACTGTTATCATTTCCATGTGTCTGTCTTCTCAAAACCACTATATTCCCAGTACCTGTAGAGTGCCTATCACATAGCAGGTGCTGAATAAATATTTGATGAATTAATTGCTTTTGACTTCCAGATTGTATTTCAGATATTTATATTTAAATCTCTTTCAGAAGACTATGAGCGTCTTCTGGCTAGAGATTATGGATTTCTCCTCTCTGAATCTCCAGCAATTTACACAGTTCCTGGTAATATTAAAAGTTGCTAAGTTACTGAATTCACAAAGTTATTTTTTGAGAGAAAAGAGTCCCTACAGATCATCTGATTAAACTTTCTTGTTTTACAGTGGCTCTAGTTTAATTAGTAAAAGTCATGCAGCTAACTTCTTAATTACAAAGGAAAAAATAGTAATTGTTTCAATGACCAGTATTATGTAACCAATCATCCCAAATCAGTGGCTTAAAGCAGTAATAATCTTTTTTTTATTATTTCCTTTTGCGGTTCTGGGTATTAATTGGACTTAGCGAAGCAATTCTTGCTTGAGGGTCTTTGTGCAGAAAAATGTCAGTGGCTGCAACCAGAGCCTTCTAATGGCTTCTTCACTCCCAAGTTGGACAGTTGATATTGACTGTCTGCTGGGATCTTGGCTGAGACTGTTGGCTGGAAGCTTTCAATGTGGTCTCTCCATGTAGCTTGGGTTTCCTCACAGCATGGCAGCTGGTTTCCAAGAAGATGCATCCCAAGAGAACAAGGCAACAGCTCTACCTTTTATGGCCTAGCCTTGAATATCACGTAGCAGCACTTCCACTGTGGTCCCGAGCCCAGCCAGATCCAAGGAGACAAGAGATAGACCCCACAAGTATTGGGAGGAGTGTAAATTTCATGAGGTAAGTTGCACATGTGGGAAGGTGTACATTGTGGCAGCCATCTTTGAAAAATATAATCTTCCTGCATCTTCCCTCTAGGGACTGCAATATTTCAGATCTCTCCTACATGCCACATACACACAACCCTTCCTTCCAGACCATCAAGTCTCATGCCATAGACTTGAAGTCCAGGATCTTGCTATTTAAGTAAGACATGGATGAGGCTTTGGTGAAATTCCTCTGGTACATCTCCCCAAGTACTGTTTCTCTTGATCTGAGGACGAATGAACTAAATTCCTGCTCCCTCAAAAGACATGTCCAATATGGAACAGGAAGAGCATGTCTTATTTCCCAAAAGGAAATGAGTTTCACAAGTAAGAAAGAAAGAAGAGATTGGAGGCAACTTGATTAGGGTTTAGAAGATGCGAAAGGGATGGAGGTCCTGTAACCTTGGTCATGCTTGAGAAGCACCCATGTCCCTGCTTTCCCAGACAGCAAGCCTCAGAGGGCAGTCAAACATAGTGCCTGAGCCTTGGGAAACAATGACTGAAGGAGATATTTGAAAGGATGAGCCTAAGGCAGCACCGGGGAATTTTATGAAGTCAGCTTGAATCAAGAAAACAAGTAAGAATAGACAACCATTCTGAGAAAGGCATGGAAACATGAGAGGCTCAGCCAACACGGGGAGAGATGGGGTTAGGAAGAGAAGAATGTAAAGCACGTTTTCCTGACAAGAGGGAAGCTACAGCAAGTGCTCTGACATCAACAGCACATGAAGCAACAGTACATGGCGAGCTGGGCGTGGCCTATCTGCCATGAGATCATTCCTCATTGTTTCCTGCCCTGTCTGCCAACATAGAGAAGCCAAGCCCTCCATGTTGCATTTCCTAGCGTCCCGTCTCACCTGGCTTCCCACTGAGTTTAACCAGTGAAGACCCCAGAAGAACAATGAGGGCAAAAGGAAGAAAGAATTTAGAGAACTTTTCTCCTTCTTTGTCTCAGACAATATTTCCAGCAAAGATCACGTGTCCCTCAAGGCACTGGCTCCCAACAGACAGGCCCCCTCGGACACCAGCCCCTGGGCTCTGGAAACACGACTTCTTCTCTTGTCCCTCAGGCTTAGGGGTGGTGCTGGCATCCTTTGGAACTCAGGGAAGGTCGAGGAGGTGGAGTGAAGCCTCTTTCCTACAAACAAGAAACAGGGGACACAGAAAGGATTTATACCCAAGAGGGCCCCACAGGGTCCCACTCCATTTCATTATTAATAAAGATGTCTTTTGAAGCCTACCCTCACCAGAGACCTAAGGCTTTTGAGCACATTAGGATGGAAATAACATCCCAATATATACAGTTGCAATTGGAGCTTCATAATAGACACAGATCAACATGAAACTTGCTTTTAAGAGAACTTCCGGTTGAGGTAAATGCCTTTGGAGATATTGTCACTGCTGCTACTGTGTGACTAGAGAGACTTATGTCAGAAACTCATTACAGCTAGTCACACTTTGTTTCTGCAAGTGTGTTCATAATTTTTTACTGTCTTGTGAAATATTTGATAACTACCAAATGTGGCAGAAGTTTTTTATCTAGATCAGAGTCTCAGCAGCATGGACATCTTTGGGCTAGATAACTTTATTAAGGACGCTGTCCCACGCATTGTGGGGTGTCTAGCTACAACCCCAACCTCTACCCACCAGACACCAGTGGCACCTCCTGAGTTGTAACAACCAGAAATGTCTCCAGACTTTGTCAAATGTCCCACGAGGGAAGGGAGAGGAGGAAAAATGGCTCCTGTTTCAGAGTCACTGGTTTGGATGGAATGAGTTAGCCATGGCATATAAATCAAGAAACACACACTTAGCGAGTTGTAGTGATGATTTTGTGGATGATGGTATTGCTGGCAACAAAACTAGGGATAATGATAATTTTGTGTGTTGTTTCTTCCACTCTAAGCTAGGAGCTCCTGGGGTGCAGAACTAGTTACCATTCACAGTCAAGATGACAATAGATCGAGAAATACACACCCCGAGCTCTCTTTGCTGATCCTCCACCTGCAAAAGCTACATGGTTCCGGTCTTTCTTCTTCATGAAGAGCAGTTTATCGATTCCTGTGTGTAAACTGGCAGAGTTGGGTTCTGCCTTGCACAGGTGTTAAAAGTCCAGCCACGTATCCGATTGGCAAATGAAAGGTGTCGTTCCTGTGGAAAAAATATTGGGAGAAGTAGAGCCTCTTCCTTCTCCAGGACCCCTAAAATCAGGCTGCCTGGTTCTGCCTGTACCAAAGATGATAAACCAATCTCAGCATCTGCAGCAAGGAAGCTGCAGCGGGAGAGCGATAAAGCATCTTCTTTAGGGATTTCACTGGGCTGAAATCTCTGCTCAGCATACCCTACTGAAGGCAGGGGCCCAGCCTGTTTTGTTCACTTTTGTGAACCTAGAACCTAAAACCTAAAACAAAATCTGGTACCTAGGATATGCTCATAATTATTTGCTGAATTAATCATAATGAAGAGATGCTTCATGCTCACTGGCACAGTCCTAGAAAAACACACGAGGGCAACCAATGAACCAGAAACAAAGAGTTTACAAAGGGCTTTGTAGACCATCTAATCTAATGCTTTTGCTTTACTGAAGGAGACACTGAAAATGATTTTTCTGGGTCCTAGATTTGTGGGACCCAGGGGCAGAGATGGAGCTGTAGTTTCATCTCATGCCTTTCTTCAGTTTTGGCCGTGAGCTAAGTTGTATAGGAGATGCTGAGAACACAAGATAAATAAGGACAGGTCCAGACTAGGAAACGTAGGCTTGGGGTGGCTCGCCGTTATGAGGGAAGACCCCTGGGGGTGGGACGTGACCATTCCCCAAACCTGGCACAGCAGGGCACAGACAGAGAACAAAGGGCCACTTCTCCTAGTCACATCATTTACGCAACCAGCTCCTTGTTTTTTCAAGCCCATAATACAGTGGGATTCCTCTTTGAATCTTTGGCTTGAGCTTAAGCCCACTTGACCAATTTGTTCTCTATTTCTTACTACACTTGTTTAGTTGCTTTGGTGTTATAGACAGACATCAAGCTCCTGATTAAATGTGCGGTGCACACAGAGTTGATGCTCAGTGTAACCCACTCCCTCTCCTGTCCCCCTCCCTGGGTACCCCCCTTCCACATCCATTGTGCTCTGAGTGTTCATTGGTCTCGCTATTCTAGTTCCCTGATCAGGAGGAAATAAATAAAAATCGACTATAGTATCTTTGGTTGGAATTGTTTCTTGTGCTACACCCTTGAGGGTATTGATATTAAAATAAATTTTTAAAAAAATCTGTCTAGCTATCTGTCTATCTATCTATCATCTACCTATCTATCTAATATCCTTGGGGAAAATCCTACAAGAATAATCCTTCATGGTTGACTATAAGAGCCTGTATTCAAGGATTTGTTAGACCTCCCTGGGTCTCCTCTAGATCTACCAGACCAGCTTCTGTCTGTGTTTCACTTTTGTAGGAATCTGAATGTAGCCAGTGGCTTTAGGGGACACCAGGATGTGAGCAAGGGGAAGGCGGACACACATAGTGATGTGAAATTGGATATCTCATGAAATGAACCACCACCACTTGATTTAAAGTGCTCCTCTGTTTTCTGTACTGTGGAACTTAATTTTGTTTCAAATGAAGAAATTAACGTTACACCCATGTTGGAGGACAAGCCAAACTGCATGACTTCACATTGCCTTTCAAGCTAAATTGGATTACACATAACTTCTTGTTTGCTCCTAACATCCTGAGAGTCAGGATTTTCTATATGAATCAGAATGGAGATTTGGGCCTGACTCCTCAGGTGTTCCCATCTCCAGGGCTGGCCAGACTATTCTGATGTCACCTGAGTGACACATCTGCATTCTTTCAGTTGGGTTGGCATCTACAGGAGAGGAAATCCCAACTTTGGGGGAAAGCCTGAGAGATGATATTTGTCTTGACCACTAATTTTTGCCCTTCTGTTTAATTATGTCTGTTCTCTTAGGCTGAATGATTTTCCTCGTTTTGATCACACAGCACAGTCTCCCTCAGTACATTCTGTTCCTTTTACTAGGTCTCTGCCCAATTACAGGAACACACTCATCTCTTCTCCAAACAGCCATAACTTGCTGAAAGAAAGAAACCAATTACAAAGTGTTTCAGGGAAATAGAGACACAGAAAGAAAGAAACCAATTACAAAGTGTTTCAGGGAAATAGAGACACAGTCACAATTGCGGGGAAACCCAGAGAAATTCTTTCACTTAAAAAAGGTAATTGAAAAGCATTTCTTTTGCAATTTCAGGTAAAGGTATTTATATCTATTGATGCAATTAGCTAATATTTCTGTTAACATGTCTCCAATCTCACAGGGTGTTTACAGAAGAGGTATAAAAATAACATTGCCTTGATTGTCTCTGAAAAAAAGTTGTTTTCCCCTTTGTTCAGCACATCACATGTGATTTAGTAGGTTATCACTAATGAGGTGGCAATTCGTTTTTGCTAGAATTACAGGGCGACAGTCTGATAGAAACAAAGGCATGTGTCAGCTTAAAGCCCAGAGGCCAGTTTGCCATGAAGATCTTGAAACTCACGGTGTCCCAGCGTCTCGCTTTATGGGCCCATTTGAAGGCTCTGAATCTAATTTTGTACTTGTAATTTTGATTTTTAAAAAACAGAAAAACCTCCCTTATATAAGCTTCCGGAACACAAAGCCTGGATCCAGCCTTGTAAAACCTGTTAGAAAAGAGAGCACAGCTCAGTTTATTTCCAGATAGAAAAGCAATGTCTTCTCAAGATCAGCGACTTGAACAGGCACAGTGAGTGTTCTGGCTTTTTTCCCTCCTTAAACACAGCAGAAAACACTGTCACCAGTGCATTAATGAAGATTTCTGTGGCCTGAGAATATTTGGTAACGTAGTCCAACTACCCTAGAAGTAGGTTGTACTGTCTCACTTAGTAGTGTTTTGCTGGGATGTAACCATCAATTTTACCAAGAGCTTTGCCAGTGGACCTTGTATAATATTTGTGTTTTCATGACCACATCTGTCAGTCCAACTATTAGGTTGAACCCTAAAGAACTGGCAACGTTCAACAAATCATGACCTACAAAAAACAGCTTCATAGGGTTTGACCCAATGTTGTTCAAACATAGGTTAATTATGAAAACAAAAGCTGGTAATACAGCTTTGAGTAGAGTTTAGCCTTTGCTTTGAAACAGAGCTGCTTTCAAATTCTACTCCAGAGGTATCTAACAGAAACAGAAAGAACTTTCGGTTCCACATGGAAGGACCTCAGGAGTCACCACCGTGTCCTAACAACTAGTAAAAAGCTGAACTGAAAAAATCCACAAATCTTCCTGGATCCATAAGTGGGGAAGACACAGGGCAAACTGCTGTCCCCAAGGTTGGAAAGACAGGAAATTACAGGTCACCACTGTTCACCAGAGCAGACTCACAAGCAGAAAGCACTGCAGGGACCAGGGCCCGGGCAGGAAAACCTGAATGGTAATTGATGAATTGCTGGAGGCTCAGTGCGGATGACTCTGAGAGGTAAAAACTCTGGGGGACCCCAGTCACAGCATCTCTGCCCCCACATATGCACACAGTATTGTGAGATTTACCTCCAGGAGCTCCACTGGAGTGTCACAGTCAATACCACAGAAAAATCTGGTACCCCTTGCAGGGGAAAGGGAGAAGGAATCACTCGGAAATACACCAGAGCACTCTCTTCTTAACAAGCCCTCCAGGTGACCAGAGGCTAACCTGCTGGAGTATTATTGTCAGAGACTGGTTAATTGCCGACCTCCAGGAAGGGATATATCCAACTCCAGCCCATTTGAGCCATCTTACTCCAACTATGAGGGGAGAAAAAGATCTGAGACACTTTTTTGAGTTCACAGTCCAGAAGCATAGGCTCACTGAAAGACTGAGACCTAATTATTGACTTATAGAACCTTCCCCTCCTGCCTCACCACCATGTTTCTAAGGTCTATTTATAGAAGTTCCTCTTACCTAGTACACCATGTCAAGCTATCCATAAAAAAATTGCAAAGCATACCAAAAGGCAAAAACAAACAACAAACAAACAAAAGGACCCTCACAATGTGAAGGGACAGAGTAAGCATCAGAAGCAAACATGGCAGGATGTTAGAATTATCAGACCTGGAATTTAAAATAACCATGATTAATATGCTAAGGGCTCTAATAAATAAAGTAGACGGCATGCAAGAACAGAAGGGCAAGTAAGCAGAGAGACAGAAATCCTAAGAAAGAACTGAAAAGAAATGCTAGAGAATTAAAAGGCAAGGTACAAATGTGAGCCACATATGTAATTTTAAATTTTCTGGTAATTGGTAATTCTGTTAAAAAAAAAAAAGTAAAAAGAAACAGGTGAAATGATTTCAATAATACACTTTATTTAATCCCATACATCCAAAATAGTATTCTTTAGACATGTAATCAATATTAAAAAAGTAATGAGACATTTTACATTCTTTTTTTTTTTCTTTGGTACCAAGTCTTCAAAATCTGGTGTGTATATTTCACCTTGGAATATCTTCATTCAGATGCGTCATATTTCAACTGCATGAAAGCCACAGATGGCTAGTAGCTCGTGTGTTGGACAGTGAGGTTCTAGACCCTCCTCTTACACACTGGGTGATCTTGGACATGCAATTTAACCATTCAGAATCTGCTCACTTCCCTGTAAAATGGAGTTCTCTCAAGACAATCTATATCATAGGGTGAAATGTGAGGTTACCAGAGAACTATACCCAGTGGGCCATTGGCAAACTGGAGTTCTCATTGTCCGCATCTTCGAGAATGGGTCCTTCAACGTGCCGCCTGGTCTCTGCTACTTTGGATTTCAGTTGGTGGACTTAAGCAAAACTTCACCTGAGCATTTCCCCTATTATTTTAAACCATTTCTGGTCAGTCATGCAACCAAAATGTTAACAAATAAAGTGACAGAATATTCTCAGGAAGAACTGATGGCTTGATTCATTGATGAGATTAGGATCAGGAGGGTTTTTGCACATTCAGTATCAAGAGGGAGTCTGGCTCCAGGTCCCAGTTTGAGTACGTTAAAAAGCTCATTAAAACAGGATCGCTGAGAAGCCAAGAACTGCATGGGAAACACTGTTAAGACTACGGATTTACTGAGCATCAATCAACTACCGGCCAAACACCAAAGTACTTTTCATACGTCAATTTACTTAACAATAGCAAGGGCACAAAAACAAACACGCAAAGTCCTGTAAAGCAGGTCGTCTCATCCTCACTCTAAAGAAAGGAGACAGAGGCTCTGAGTGAGCTGATAGATTTGCCAAAGTTGATACAGCTCTTGGGTGATTCTCTTCATGACCCTGAGATACCCTCTTATTCTCACAGGTCAAGTAAAGGTGATGTGGGCTGGGCTGATAAGCTGGGTCCTGGCCGTCTTCAGAGAAGCATGGACTAACTGTTCTAAAGTCAAACATTTCCTCTATCTGAGTCGAGGTTAAAAGATGAAACACAGATGGTAGAAAAGGGAACCGGTTTCTATCCTCCCTGGACATTTGAACGGATGGTTTGTTTCTATGTGATGTTTAGACAACAGGCACAAACTAGTTCTTTCTTGAGATAAAGCAAGACAACCAGATGGAGCCACAAGTCCTTTTTTTTTTTATTAGTTCTATTTATGCAGAGACTGGCAACTCACTTGCTAACTCTGGTCTTATAGGGAACAGCCAAGGAAGTTTGCGGGAATAGGGTTTTTTTTGGTGCAGTGGTAGGGGAGAAACAGAGAGGAGGAGCTGATCCCAAAGACCAACCCCAAAGAGCACATGGCTCTTGTTATATCTGGCTGGCTCAGCAACCATCCAAGTTATGGGGCTACAGGGGATACTGTCTAGACCAGTTCTTTTGGCCCTGGGGTTGGCAGAACACAGACCCAGAGAGCCAAAGCATGGTCCAAATATCTCTCTGCATTTTTTCTGGTAGACAGTCAAGCTGGATGGAAACTAAATCTCAAACAATTACCAAACAGCAATAAACAAGGGGAAAAAAAGACTGCACAGGGCTTTCTGCAGTCCTGGACAGATATATCCTGGCTCTTGAGCTATAAAGCATGACCTCTCTGGAGTGAATCTCTCTGAGAAAAAAAGCACAATCTTAAAGATGGGCTGACGTCTCTAGCTGGAGATCACCCTCACTGCCATCAGAGGCATTCTCTGTCTCCACGATGATACCGTGATAGGAAAAACACATCAACGTGTAATTGAAATAATTTATTTACCACTAGAGCACCACAAAAACAGACATACATTGTGTTAAAATACAGCGTAATCAGTCATCAAAATACAAAACAGCTAATCTTATGTTCCATTTTTTTGTTTAAAAAATCATGCCAACCATAAAATTGTACTGCTGTTTAACACATAAAAACTGCGGCCCCACCCCACCCACATACTAACATTTCCCCTGTTCCCGCCCAACTCCCACCCCTCCCCTGGCAATATTTACTTATGGGAAATAAAGGCCTTATAGAACCCTCAAACTAAAAAAAAAAAAAAAAGATTCAAGAGATCTTAAAATAGAGCATTTAAAATATTATCAGTGCATTCATGAGGAAAGTCAAAATAATACAAAACAAAATGTCATTCTATCTGATAGAAAAATACCTGCAGAAATAAAAGTGATTTACATAGAATGAATAGAGAAGTGGAAAAAAAAAATCAACACACTCAAATCTGGGATTGGGTTACAGCCACCCCAAGGGTTGTTTAGCATTGTGGCGTCCCATCTCTTGCTTTTCCAGTTTTCAAACTTCCAAATCCAATTTGTCATTTTAATAATGGTCAGGAAATCCCCCCCCCGAAAGAAGCATACTATATCAAACAACTTCACTCTGGATTCACACCTCACTGTGCTGTTCTTTAGGTAAAACTGCAAATATTCCATTGTCTTACCATTAATTTTTATCCTAAAGCTAAATAAGAGACAAGTGACAAAGTGACATACATATCCTACAAACCCTGGCATAAGGTTACCTTCTTGGCAAAAATGTGGCAAATCATGTATTCAGTTAAGGGAAATTCTAGCCTCTGATTTGATAACTCAATCAGAGGAAAGAAAAAATTTTTTGATCATGGGAGCACTTGCCTTGTGCCTTTTCAACGTTCAAAGAATACCTATAAAAACCTTAACTTTGATGAAATAAACTAAATGACTTATGCTGACCTGGGCTTTTTTTCTTCCTTTAAAAAAAAAAAAATCAACAAAAATGTTAATCTTTGAATTTCCCCCTGAACACTAAAAACCCGATTAAAGAAAAAAAATGTTTCCTATGAACTGTCTGCTCTTTAATAACAGTAGAATTCTGCGAAAATGCTGATCCAACCAAGTTAGACTTTTCCTAAGTCAGTCACCAAGATTCTGAGTTCCAGTCAGATCCTTAAGCCCTTGTTAAAACTACAACATTTCACCTCAGTCATCTATTTTCCTAAAATAGAAGATTGTTAATGTCTGAATTGATTAGTAACGATGCTTAGATGATGAAGGAAAACTACCTCTTTTTACACAAGAAGAAAAAAGGACATGAGGACTCAGGTAGCTTATGTCATAATAATGGACAATGCAGAAGCACACGTGGAACAAATACCATCAAACACGTATTTGTAGTGCAAGTCAAAATATAGGGGCTTTACTCAAAAGTACTGGCCAGCTAAAGGAAACACACCACTCTGAGTGATCGTTAAAAAGAGCCCAAATTTAAGTCCAATCTAAATCAGAGTTGACAGTACTACAGACCATTAAAAATATGGTAAAAATTTACACATTACACATAAAGTAGTTAATGTTTTGATTTAATAGTTTGCAAAAGAGAGATCTGCAGACGTGTTTCCAATTACACCGGCTTCTACACCCATCTATTGTAATAACATAGGTCTGGTTACATACACCGAAACAAAGGAGAAACCTAGAGCACAACTATACAGCAATACTTTAAGGTCTGAAGTCTGACCAGTATGCATCAAAACATCTCAATGTCTCACTGGTTTACTGAACTGACAAAGAACCATTTACAATGAAAAAGAAAAGAAAAAAATCTTACAGACTTCTTCTGACTGAAAGTTTCCTTTATTTAACAGGCTTTTCCATTTTGAACCTTACAAGAAGCATCCTTAGACAGCTGGTGCACAGCGCATGGTTGCAGGGTCTTTTTCGTAATGCAGATTTGCTTGGTCATATGCTATCTCGCTTGCATTTTCATCCCGTTAATGTGACCTCTTTTTTTTTTTTTTTTTTTTTTTTCCTGGCTCCTTTGAGTTCAAGTTCCTTAAGCCATCCTTGAGTTTCTGGCAAAGTTTTTGGTCTCCACTTTATACACCTGTTTTATTTTCCAAGGGTCATGAAATGTTCGTTATATAGTAACACACAATAAATAACTCACTGTTAACTCTAAGAGGGCGAATGGGAAGGGTGCCTACTGCAGAGCAATACAGAAAAATCAAGTGAGGCCTGGGGTAGGAACGGTATGTACAGCAACTCCACGTAACGGGATTTTCCTGTTTTTTGTTTTTTTTTTTTTTCTTTCACATAATTAACACTAACAAATTCTTCCAGTGTTTATTTTTTCTCTTAAAAAAAAAAAGGTTTTGCTTCTCGTCTCTCTCACTTACAGAGTAGGTGAAATGTAGAATAAAGCCTTCAACTCTTTTTGTGGTTTTTTTTTTTTTTTTCAGATGCCAGTTTTAACAAACAGAACACAAACTTCCAAAGTGTTTGAACTAGTACCGCTTGGTCAGATTTTTGTTTTTAACACTGATGAAGAAGCAAGGCTCTCTCGTGTTTTCTCGTTACAAACATCACCAATGTCGTCACCGCCATCACCACCATCAACATCGTCATCGTGTGATTATTGACTTGTCACTTTTCCAAGAATCTTAGCTGCATTTACAAGACTTTACGATCATGTTGGAAAGCTGTTCGATCTTGGGTGTTTTGCCGATGTAGTAGAGAATGGTTAGCGGTTCTAAATCCTGGGACACGCAGCAAGGGGAGGCAGATGCTTCTGGATTTATGGTATTATATAAGCTGAGAACCTGAAAGGACACAGGAGAAGAAAGAAAACATAGGAAAAGATCAAAAAAGAAAAAAAAAGAAATTATTTTGTAAAAGAACCATCCTCTCTTGTTATCTTAGCAGTCATAGCACTCAGTAGGCAATTAAAAACATTTTTGGCTTCTATTTTCCTTTTCTTTCTTCTTCTTCTTCTTTTTTTTTTTTTCTTTTTTTGTGGAGGTACCAGGGGTTGAACCCAGGAGCATGCGCTCTACCACTGAGTTATGCCCATCCCCCCACACTTTCCTTTCCTTATCTTCCAATTATAGTCAGATTGGTATGTGTCCCTAGTAATCCCAGAAATCATCATTTTCCTACAGAATCCTTTTGTCATTCATTGTAAACAAATAATTCTGCAAAGGTCAGATTGGACAAAATTGCTCATTCAACAGATTTTGCAGTTTTCCCAGTAAGTCTTCACTTTTTTTTTTAAATTGGAGTAAAGTCGGCTTCCTTTGACCACTGCTTTGCTGCACACACTTCCCAGGCGCCCGGAAAACTTGGTCCTTACAGCATTTCATCATGTGTTTACCGTTCTTTGTAACTGATGCTGCTCCATGAGTAGATATTTTCAATTCCCACCTAGATTAAGAGTTGCCTGGAGGCCAGGGACTCCATACACTTATCTTTTTTACCTTATACCCCTGGTAAGTCTTCTCTGGACAGTAAGACTCATGAGCCAGGAGAAGAAATGAATACATGGGTATGCAGAAGAATAATGCATTGAATTAAAACTCTCATCAGAGCGTTCATCTATCCTGAGGTAAAGCAAAAGACACCTGCCTGCAGAGTGAAATCTTTCCGTGATAAATATCTGTCTTCTCAGGCCAATCTACTGTCACCTAAATTTTCATTTAAAAGTAAAAAAAAAAAAAAAAGGCTTTTCATTTGTCATTGCTTCATAAATACAACCATGCGAAGAATGCCCTCAGAAGCAATCTATATTCTTAATTATTCACTTTGCTTCATTTTGCTTAAAATCATATAATAATATTATACTAACATTATAATAATACCAATCGACCCTCCATGTAGCTTTCCACATGGTAAATAGTGGCTAAGTTGGAGGAGTGGAGAGCCGGTATTAGAATGAAAAGAAAGTTCTACAGTGAATCTTATCCCTTTAACCCCATTCTACATCAAAGGCGTAATGTGACTTCTCCCGATGGAAGTACGGCGCTCCCCTGGCGATGATAAAGAGACATTTCCAAGGATGCCATTAACGTGTTAGTCAAACAGCAAGTGACCTTTTCCTCGAGATTCACTGCAATGTTTTCAGGCTAAGACAGAAGATCTGTTCAGCACAGCAACACTGACTACTTTATTGAGCTACCTCTGGCTTCTTGGGTAAATGTCCAAACCACATATTTGTGACCATGACAGTTATTCTTCCTCTCTCCTTGAAAAACAAGCGTGGTCTCAGCCTTCACACACTCCCTCTGTGTATCAGGGAGGAGAATTATGTTTCTACTTGGCAGCTGGGCCTTGCCCACATTACAGCTACCGTTGCCACAGCCCAGATGAAGCAGCCTGGCCAGAGAGCTCAGACAAAGGGACAGGCATGAGCAAGCTTCCCTCACGTGGCCAGGCACGTGGTCAGCCCAGGGTGCCAAAATCCACAGGGGAGCTGGGAACACAGCCGAAGGAAGGGAGCCGTATTTGTCAATCTAGAGTTTAGCTTATGTCAGCATTTATAAATCAGTCGACTTCCTCTTCCACTAACACATGATTTTTCGTATCAATTAAAGAGGAATTTTATAATACAGATTGTCTAAAATAATTGATAACCCCTGAAGCCCTGAGTTCGGCTGAATGCATTATGTGGCCTTGCTGGCAGCAGGTGCATTTTCCTACCCTGCAGTGAAGGCAGTTCTTCTAATGCTTCTTTAATAAGGAGATTTACAGAGGCATGACCCCAACGTGTAGCCACATTTCAGGAATTAAACTCTTAAGACAGAGCAAACGAAGGCCTGGTTATAAAACAAGGAAGCCTGCATTCCAAGCTTTGGTTTGTCACCAACTATTTGATCTTGGGCAAGTCATCTACATGATCCAGACTCCAAGTTATTTTTTTAAAAAATGAAAGGTTTGGACAAGATAACTTAGGATGTCCTTTCCATCTCTAGAATCTTACATTATGAGGCACAGGAAGAAGCATCTGGACAAACATCATTATTACATAGAAAAAGTCTTTGCTAATCTGGGCTGGGAGCCCCTGGCATCCAATCTAGGATTAACCTTCTCTCCTCATTGAAGTGACTTAATAAAACACTCAGATTCTCGTTTACTTTGGGTTGTGTGAAAAAAGACTTAGAGATACTGATTTTCAAATCATTTTCACATGTATCATCTTGAAGAGTTCTTCACATCAATTCTAGAGTTTGACATGATTATTTTAAAGATAATGTTTAATTACAGACATTCTTTTTTACTGATATGGAACTGAGGTTTGGAGAAGGAACATGATTTTATAATCGTCATGCACTAGTGACTCACTCTGCCAAAGCATCCACCGAAGTCCTCAGTGTTTTTTCTAATGTGACAGTCCCTGATGGAGGTGGCAACAGAGCCTTTTTTTTAGAAGGGGACTGGGTCCCTGCACATCTTAACAGTACCTGCTATGAAGCAGTGTATTGATTCTACCTATTTATGTTTACAGCTGTTGAGAATATAAAACAAAGAAAAAACATTCAACAAAATTGCCCTCGAGTTGATTATAGTCTAGTTGGGAAGACCAGACCTACTGTCCAAATTCATCATTGTTACTTTCTGAGTTCACCTACAACCTGCATTCTTTCCCATCACTCAAAAGGATTTCTCCAACACGCATTCATTTGCGATGGCAAAAGGGCACCAGGCTATTTAGAGTTCATTTGGAAATGCTTTCAAGAGGTTCATATTCACCGCCCAAGAACAGAAGAGACAAGGGAGCCACGGACTTACCCTGCTGTGCTGAGTGTCTGAGCTCCACAGATACGGGCAGGCTCCGGCACAGAAGTTAGCATTGTACCCTTTGGGTTCATGTATCCATTTCCACCCAAGATCCCTCTTGAAATCAATGTAAAGTGGACGCAGGCAGCAATTATCCTGCACATTTCTAGTAAAAGAAAGAGCAATGGAGATTTTAAAGCTGAGTTCCCCCTGCTGCTGCCCTTCATCCCAAATGGGAAAAATGACTCATTGATTTATTCAACAAATATCTGTGAGCAAATGCCAGGTCCTATCGGTCATATTGAGATCTCGAGTGACTTTCATGGTGGGGTGTTAATGGGGATTCTCTAGCCTGCTTTCCCTTAGGACTTCTAGACCCTAATCGCCCTTGTCTGTGACCTCAAAACTCAAATCCTTCCCTTGCATGACAAGATATAAGCAGAGAGGTGGCGGATGGAGACCCAGCCCTTCCAGCCAACACCGCGCAGTTTCACCAACCAGCCTCTATTGCCTTTTCAAATATAAAACAGAGGAGGTACAATAGCTATTTTCAAAAAACCATTTAAGGCATATTCCTTTGAGAATAAATCCTTGATTTCATTTCCTGTCCCTTGATCTAGGAATGAACCAGAGATCAAGATACATGGAGTCTTGCTTAGAGCAACCACTGGCTCCGGCAACAAAAAACACACCATTTCTCTCGTGAACTCAGACACTCGGAGCACTTTATCAGTGAGGACCCCTCACTGCCCAGTGGCTCATGACAGAAAGAAAGAGCCTTCTTCCTTACTAGGCTCGATAAGAAACCACAGAAGAACATGCACCCTTTGCCTCCATGAACTCACATGGGAATGGGAAATAAATGCATGTCAACCCTCCCTTCTCTCATATTCTGCAGCAAAAGACCCAAAAAATAGCATTCTCTTCTGTCTCTCTCGTCACTGTGACCATGAAGGAGGTTTGACCACGTGTCCTCTGCCGGGGGGGGGCAAAGGTGTCTACGGAGGCTAAGTCTTCCTAATCAGGGAGCCACCACCATTGTGCACCTCAACTAAACTTATTTTTGCTCTGGGGAGCAGGGGGCTCCTTTTCTTCTTCAGCCTCAAAGTACTTCAGGGGTATTTGGGGGAAAAAAAATTCAGGGGGCTAGTTTTCTCCCTTCACAGTTGGTTCATTGCTAAAGAACTGATGAATTGATGAATGCAACACAGAAATGACCACTGTAAGCCCCCAGGAAGGACGATGGTATGAAATCTGACCTCCCTACCACTCTGTTCCCAGCTTTGAGCAATGAGTGCAGTTCCAGTTAGTTTTTAGGAAAAGGGAGGGGAAGGCAGGACAAGAGTTAACAGACACAAGTACTTTGTGGGTTTTATTTTTATTTGCTTTTACCTAAAGCAATAAGCTGCATCCAAAGCACGCTTCTTCCGCCGGTTGGATGGTTGCGACTCAAGTCTGTAGGAGGGCAACAACATTAGCAGGAGATGTGGGGTCTTCCCACTGTTTTTTTTCCTAGTGGACTTTATAGTTTTCTGATCACCACTGGTATATGTGGAGGTGCCATCAATACCTTGAAAAAATGCATTTGGGTAATAAACATTTAGCTTTACCTTCATCAAATATAATCAGCCATATTCTTTTCTTTTTTTTTTTTCCTTTGCCTATGGTCACAAAGAGCGGTGATGACCACCCCAGCCGCAGCAGCTGGCTCCAGCCATCCCCCATGGAAACGGACAGGATTACTGCAGGTGACAAGGAACTCTTCTAAATGGGGCTCTTGTCAGAAGGCAGTTCGGTGTCCAAGGCAGGCCCTGGTGGTTATGAAAGTCACTACAGAAGAAGTCTTTGACCTCTAGTCCAAGGGCAATCCAAGCAGTTTATTTTAGTCGGTCCTCAGTTTAGGCTGTGTTCAACCCCTCAACGACTGAACACAGGGCAATAGAACGTGCCTTGTCACCCGCTGGTCCGCTCTCCTGCTGGGACTGCTAAACTCAAAAGACTCTCCTAGTGAACAGAAACTGACACTTACACTCAGTTGCAGTGAATCGGGTTCAAGGGAAACAGAAGTCACCCTTACCTAATGCTATTTTGGGAAGCGGTGAAGAAAGGGCTTTTTCATTTATTTTATGGCATCCTCAACACTTTCCTGATTCCATCTGAGATGGAGAAACTCGAGCTCCCCCAAGCATGCTCCGGAGATTGCCAGTTTAAGCATTTAATCTCCACACTCTAGAGAATCATGACTAGGTTAGAGACTGAAATAAATCTCTAGACCTCTGGGAGCATTTTTCCATGAGCAAGGGTCACTGCAGCCTTCTGCAAATGGACGGAGGTCCCAGGCAGCGTTAGTTAGAGAAGGAGGATCAGCTCCCTGAGCTGGGGGCGTGGAGCCAGTGCTGCACAGACACACAGTCCAGACTCCCCCCTCCACTGCGCATCATCCAACAACTTGTTACCTAACACAAGATGTGACTCGAACCCCGGGCATCTCCTCGTTCTCCTTGACTTTTGGCTAATTCACTAAAAGGTGAGCAAGGATATGGGGGAGACTAAAACCTTGTTATGTGTTTATAAACTGTGATGGAAGTCTGCAAAGGAAGCCACATGGACTATGGGCACCAGCAAGGAGAGGCAGAGAGTTTTGATACGGGTTAAGGTTAGTTAAAGAGGCTGGGGTGGGAGGAGACGCCCTTCTGTGAAATACGGTTATGGGTTCCTGACATGGGGTTTGGGGGGATTATCAATGGATGTCCTTGAATGTATGTTTCTTCTTCTCCTATAATATTCGCATAGATGGAATGTTGGATTACTTAAATGAAGCCTACGGGGATTAACAGGCTATCTAAGAATCTGGAAGGTTGGCCAATCTGTCAGTATCACCAAGCCATCCCTGGGCATTGAACAGTGTAAACGGAGAACCAGCCCCCTTTTCCAACCTTCCTGTCTTCACATATTTCTCCAACCACATCTTTGTCCAAATAAATGAAACTCCCCACGCCTCACCCAGCAATCTCGTTTCCATGTGCAAACTGACTTCATCCCCCTTGAGATTATCAAGAGTCCCTTCCCTCCCGCACCTCACAGGACCAAGTTTCAGTTACCTGCAAATCGTGCTTCTAGTTCTTCACTTTTATTGGGGATGATGTAATTATTAGATGGTACAAAGGTGCAGCAAGGACAGTGTAAACTTATCTTAAATCCCAGGTTCCTATCTGGAAAACATCAAGTCAAGGAGGTCATTGGTCTGTGCATCTAATACCCCTAAATCTGCAATCAAATCTGACAATAACTTGGGATCGCTGAACATCTAAGGAGGAAAACAGAGGGTGGCTGTACCTTTATGGTGGAGCCATTCGTGAACAGCATCCGTGACATCAAAGGACAGCCATTCACCTTCCGCTCTCGTTTTCACGACTTTGCTGTCGATGTAGCGCTGGGTTGGAGACGTTAAATCTTTGGATTTGAGAATCTGAAGAAGGAAAGGGCAAGAGAAAAAGGCTCAGCTGGCATACTGACAGCATGACTGAACCCAAACCATTAACAGTATTCCAATTCATTATCTAAATTTAGCCCCACTCTCGTAGACCCACGTATTGTCATCTCAGCAGCATGGCCCCTATGCAGAAAAACATACCACCAGGCCAGATGCCATGAAAAATAGAGCTACTAAATCAGCTGTGTGTTATGATAAAGGTGACAGGAACCATAAAGCCAAGTGTCTAAAAGAAAGTGACGGTAATTATTTTCCTCCGCTGACATAAGCTTCGTGAGATTTCAGCCATAAATTCTGTGCCATTAAGTTAGTGGTTTTGTTGTTTTGCTTCCCTGCTTATTTCACTTGGGGAGCTGGGATGTGGGGAGAGGTGGGAGGGTGGGTCCAGTTCAGAGGAGCCGGGATCACCTTCAGAAGGCTCTGAATTATAAGTAAATCTTCTAATAAAGAGAGAAAGGTCCTAACTTGGGTTCCTAAATCCACCAGCATTAAAGTATGTGGCATGCCTCAGCTTTTGAGGTAAGTCTCTCCCTGGGAATTTTTACTCTCAATGTGACTTGTTATGATTTAGAGAGATATTCCATCTCCCGCAGACTAAGAATGAATTTGGGCAGGAGCAATCTGGCACAGTGTGGAGTGAGAGTCTGAAAGGAAATCAGCCTGAACGCTGAGATTTTAGAAGGATGCATTTATTTCAAGTAAGTTAAGAGCAATTGCAGTATGTTCTTGGGTTTCTATGGGAGAAGAACGTTTTAGATTTTTTTTTAATTCTGTCTTAAAAGGATAGTGTTTTATGAACTAGTCAGACCACGATCCTAAGTATCCTAGAACTATATTAAATCCCTACCCAAACCCGTATCCTGCATTTCCTCGGTGCTTAGGGGCTCAAGCCCTGTTGTTTTATTCTTCCTTTCCTGACACCGAGTCTAAGAGTTCTGTGGTCATTTCATATATACGTGTTTGGTCTCTCCAACAAGTTCATAAACTTCTCCAGGGCAGGGATCATGTCTTCAATTTGATATCATTTCAAAGCATAGTGTTCAATGTAATCAGTGTCTATGAAATGACAATCTGCATGTCTAGAAAATGCATTTATTCTCCTTTAAACCTTGCAAGACAAAAATGCATGATCTTCCTGCTGATTTTTAAATGCCCTTTCCTCCCACGTGTGCACATGACTTGTCTCAAGTAGTTCAACCACAAACACTTCTTAGAATATCTGGCATTATAGTAGACATTGTTTTCTGGATGAAGTAAGGATAGAAAAGGAAAAAAAAACATACAATTGTACTTTGGATGCCCTCATGAACTGTAGACAAAACTCACTCAACAAACCTGCCCCTGATAAGTGAAGAGAATGTCGGAGGCATGATGATTCTACCATTGGCAAGAGATGCCGTCTGTCGATTAAAGGAAGAAGAGAAACAGGAGTACTTCCGTGCTGAACTTTTGAACGCCAGCATGAGAGAGGCAAATATTTTAGGAAGATTATAATAATTGTTGGTACAAGATAAAAATTTAACATGTGGAACATATACACAGCTAATGCTGACATAAACCTGCAACTTTAAAGGTGCAACTTCACAGCAGTCAATCCTCTGGAAATCAAACCTTGCCTTGAAAACACTCCCCGCTGGGCACATAAGTCACCGCTTACCCAATTCACAATAAATGGTATAATCAACCTAACACAGGATAACAATGGTTAAAAAAAATAGTTGAGAAGAAGTTTTCAGGCATCTCCATCTGCCTCATTGACTGAAAACTAATAACATTCTCCAAACTCATTTTTCCATCTTAAAATTTCTTCCCCTAGCTGACTTTCAATAATGATGCTTTATTTCAGAATGCTTTGTGTATTTGCTTTCCTCCTAATTAGCAGTGTATATCTTATGCATCTTTGTAACTCTAACATTTAGACACACTGCCTAGAACAAAACCTTGCTTTCATTGTTGAATTAATTACATATGATGAATACATACAGACATCAAATGCCCATGGATCTCCTTATGAGACCTATGTATATTATATCTCATACCTTAAGACACCATAGATACCCATGTATGTCTACATATGTGTGTGTACATATATACGTGTATCAACACACACACACACAATCTCACTGAAAACACAGAGTTTTTTTTAAAGTCATGACCACCCTGACTAAGTAGGCAGAAAAAACACATACTGGTAAATCTATGGAAATTCTTCATCTCACAGAGAAAAAGGAAACCTAGATTATCTTATCTTAAAAGCAGATCAAGGAGGGGCAAAGAGATTCTGAACTTCTTTTTCTTTTTAAATCTCATTAGAAGATAAGTGCTTCCCCAGCCGCAGACCACTGGCAGGTTCTGACATCAGACAGCTTCACACTCTCACAAGGCTGAAAGGTCTTCCAAGTCTTTCTACCAGTTCAAGAACAGGCCAACGGAAACCACCCAAGAAAGACAGCTAGTGAGCGACATCATTCTGAAACAGGGAAGTGACTGTGGTCTTGTGTGTTTGTTGTCTTGAACTTACGACCAAGGAGTTCTTAAACCCACTTGTTACAATTTAACTCCATTCTTTCTTAGGCAGTCTTCCGTGGAAACAGGAAACAGCTGCTTTCCATCACTCATAGAATATCCCTCATATTCTTGGAGACTATTATTAAGTCCCCCTCAGCATGCAAAGGCTCCCTCTCTAAACTAAATAAACCCAGTTCCTTTAGCCCATATTTAGAGGGGCAATTTCCCAAACCTTTAATCACCTAGGTCGCCAACAGGATGGATGATGCTATATAAAAGTGCTCCTCCCGCAGCTTTGTGATTTCGTTTCAGAACTGGCTAGAAAACCTTCTAATCACAACCCAAAGTCTCGAATCTTAACTTGCAAGTTATTTTCTTTCCAAGAATAGGCACAACCTCCCTATTCCCTGTTTATCGTCCATTTATCACCCACGCTAAGTGAAGCTGTAAGGGAAGACAATCAACCTACTGCTCTTGTCAGTTAGAACATTCTTACATTCAATAGTTGGTACAAAAATGGCCACATTGGTCAACTTCCCATTTTATGTTAGCCTCTGCTGTCTGCCTTTGTCCCGTCTCCCGACAACAAGTGTATTGAATGTTAACAGTCACGGATGTGCAGCTGTCGTTTTTGTCTAGAGCCACAGTCACTGCCGAATTCCTTTACACATCTTATCACGACAAAGATAATTTAGTTGGACAGTAAAAGCTCTCTTAACTGGCCTCCATTTTACTGGCCAGATTAACCAGTATTCTGCGTTTGTTCTGTAACGCACATCGGTTAACGCTAGGGCTGTTGCTCTAGTATGCTCTGAGGACTTCTGCTCTTACCAGTTGAGTTGCATGCTTACCAAGAATCAGTTACATATTTTTCTAAACCTGTTTATGATAGTTAGACTTGCAATTGTAATTAAGTGGTCTAGAAACTGATGAAATACAGGATGAAAAGTAGAGAGTTGTTGCTTCTGTGAGAGCCAAGCTGAATGCCTTATAAAGTCTTCATAAAGACACGTTGCTTTAAGCAAGTTTTGTTTCTCTCTCTCTCTCTTTTTTTTTTTTTTTTTGAAAACAGTTTGGTGTTCCTCAAAAAGGTAAACATAGTTACCATGTGTTTTAGCAATTCTACTTTTAGGTGTATACCCAAAGAATTAAAAGCAGGAACTCAAACAGATACTTGTATGCCAATGTTCACAGCAGCACTGTTCGCAATAGCTGAATGATGAAAACAAGCCAAGTGTCCATCAACAGATATATGGATAAACGTAGTATATACACACAGCAGAATATTACAACACAGATGAATCTTGAAAGCATTATGCTACGTGAAATAAGCCAGACACCAAAGGACAAATAGTGTATGATTTCACATACATGAAATACCTAGAATAAGCAAATTCGTGAAGATATACAGTGGAATAGAGGTCACCAGGAGGGGGAGGGGTAGAGAGAATGGGGAGCTATCATTTTATGGGGATGGAGTTTCTGTTTTGAACAATGAAAATTTCTGGAAATGGACAGTGCTGATTGATGGTTGTAAAACACTGTGAATTTGCTTGATGCCACTGAACTGTATACTTTAAAAAAATATGGTTAAAGGCTAAATTTTATGTTATATATATTTCACCACAATAAATTTTTTAAAAAATTTTACATGTGGGAGAGATAGCCGTCAAACAAAGAACTAAAAGAATAAAAATCTAGAAGGATCCTAAACTCAGTATGCTTAGCAGTTGTCCTGAAACTTCTCTCTCTTCTTTAAGGAAACTAAAGACTA